>NC_141684.1:30552500-31162500 GCF_028749965.1 Puma concolor
AGAGTCTCTTATGGTTTGCCTCCCTCTCTGTTTTTATCTTATTTTTCCTTCTCTTATGCTCATCTGTTTTGTTTCTTAAATTCCACTTATGAGTGAAATCATATGATATCTGTCCTTCTCTGACTGACTTATTTCACTTAGCATAATACCCTCCAATTCCATCCACGTCGCTGCAAATGGCAAGATTTCATTCTTTCTCGTTGTCAAGTAGTATTCTATTGTATATATAAATCATATCTTTATCCATTCATCAGTGCTAAAATTCTATTTAAAAAGAACTGTTCTTTTTCAACCATAGATGTTTTGTTAATATGAAACACAGTTCTTCTAGGAAAAGCAGGCAATATGCCTAATCCTTCCCCTTTAATCGCCAACCTTCAGAAGAAGGAGTTGATGCATGTTTGGCTGGCTAAACATGATTAACTTCACTGCAAGTGTATAAAATGCTTTGATTTGTGTCAAGCCATTGCCTGTCAGACAGAGGAGGTGAAATCTTCCAGTAGTTTCTGCTTACGGAAACATTAGTGGTAGAATGACATCAAAACAATCTTTTTGGCTTCTGCTAACAGGAATGAAATGCAAACCTTCTGAAAACCTGAATCCTATTAAACATCTTCTGATAATGTTTTCTGTTAACAGCCTTCAGAGACGCTACTGAGTGAACATACAGTAGCTTTGGCCTGGTGTAATCTGAGGCTCAGTGGGTGGAAAAACAGGACTTTGTGCTACTTAAACACTTTCTGGAAGGCTTAGAGAGGGAGGAAGGAAAATATTTGAGGAGATCAACTGGATGTTGTAGAATAGAAGTAACGTCACCTGAGAAGGATTAAGGTTTCCCCAAAGCTTGACCTGGTGACAACTAGCCACTTAGAATGTGCTCACTGAGGCTGTCAATAGCTTGTTTTCAGTTGTGCCATCTTGAATTTGCAGTGATATGAAGAGAGGGTCTAGAGATTGCATGTCTTCAGTGGGTAAGTGGTGGTAAAGTTGTAAAAAAAAAAAAAAAAAATTAACATTCCTCCTACTTAAGAGCTGCAGCTGGCTCTAATTACAGAAATCGCTTTATCCATTAAAAACTTAGCTCATTGCTACCAATCAAGTTACCATTGGTATAGCTTTTATATTACCCAGTGAAGGATACCTGTGATATGTACATTTAATAGTTCAGTGAAGTTGAAGTTTGAAGTCACAGATGTCTATGGCCTGCTAGAAATTTTGAATATAAACACCTTTAATACGTGGCTCACAAGAGCAAAGCTGCTGCTGGAGAAATACTCTAGGTGTGTGCCTTTCTTATAGGTAAAGTGCCTTTATGGTACTTTTAAGAGTGCAAAAAGTATTGAGCTGAGGAAATTGGTTTTATGGCAAGCCAGGAAAACAGAGTTGGAACGCACCTAACTGCTTTAACTGATTAAAGACTGAGAATGATTTTCTTCCCCTTTCAACCTGTATGTTTTTAAGAGAACAAATGAGCTATATCCACTAATTAGGGCTAGTAGTTCATGTCCTTCAGACCCTATTTGGTTTTGAAAGTTATTTTGGTCATAAACCCCCATCTTGAGACATTCAGGTATTTGGTCCTGGAAGCAAGTGGAAGCAAGACTTTACACCATGTCTCTATAAGTAGTTTTTTTAAAAAAGCCACTAACTGTAGATCATTTCTTTTTAATGAAGTATAATTGACCTACAATATCCTGTTTCAAGTGTACGTCATAATTAGCTATTTTTATACATCTTGAAATGATCTTCACCATAAGTGCAGAATTTTTTTTATGGCTATAAATCCAATGTTTGCTCATTGTTGGAAATTTGGAAAATAGAACAATGAAGAAAAAATGACCAATAGTCTTTCTGCTCAGTGATCATGGCTATTAACATTTTGTTTTTTAACCTTCTAGATGTTTATTTTCCTTCTACATAAATAGAAGATTTTAAAACTATATCCTAAACACATACTCGTAACTATTTTAATGACCTTATTTATAACTTCTGCATTATAAGTTCTTGTTCACCATGAAATTTAAAAATCCATTACCTTATTTTGGGGCAGTCTGTGCTGAAAACTTTTAATATTGAAATGTTACTGAGGCTTATGAACATCCTCTACACCTTTTCCTACATCGTTTCTCCTTAGGAATCATTTGCAGAACTGAATATAATACACTATGATCATTGCATTTATTGAGTACTTTCTTCATGCCAAGCACAGTACTTTATGTTACATATTTAATCCTTAAATGACCTTGTAAGGTAGACTCTCCCTTTCTAGCCATTTTACAGAGGAAGAATCCAGGCACAGGAGGGAAGGTAATTTGACAAGTTCACAGAACTCGTAGGTGTTAGAGTGAGAATTTTAGTCTGGGCATTTTGACTCAGCCATGCTGTTAACCACCAAGACAGACAGATACAGTTTTTTACTTTCTTACCAATTGTTCTCCATAATATTGCACTGATTCTTACTTTTTAGGTGGGAGACAGGATGCTTATTGCTTTGAGCTTTTTATTTTTTTCATATAAAGTGTGTGTGTGTGTGTGTGTGTGTGTGTATACACACACACACATACATACACAGGTATATTTAAAACCTCTTGTTGGATGATTATTAAACAATTTTTTAAAGTTTATTCTGAAAGAGAGAGAGAGTGAGCAAGCAGGAGGGGCAGAGAGAGGCGGGGAGAGAATACCGAGCAAGCTTCCACTGTTTGCACAGAGCCCGTTGTGGTACTCAAAATCCCAAACTGTGAGATCGTGTCCTGAGCCAAAACCAAGAGTCAGACACTTAACTGATTAAGCCACCCAGGTGCCCCTTGTTGGATTATTGCTGGGACTAGAAAGAAGCCTCTCCTTTTCCGCTAAGAAACTCCCCATTTAAAATAGGGCCTTCTGGGGCGCCTGGGTGGTTCAATCGGTTGAGCATCTGACTTTGGCTCAGGTCCTGGTCTCACAGTTCATGAGTTCATGCCCCGTGTCGGGCTCTGTGCTGACAGCTCGGAGCCTGGAGCCTGCTTCATAGTCTGGGTCTCCCTCTCTCTCTCTGCCCCTCCCGCACTTGTGCTCTCTTTCTATCAAAAGTAAATAAATATTAAAATTTTTTTAAAAAATAGAGCATTCTTTCCCTGGTTCCACAAAACCTTAATATCCACTTAGTTGCTTAAATCTTCATTTCTCTTTTCTGAGCAATACCTCGGATTTCTATATGCCCCCTCCAGAACATTTTTCAATCCCTCCTCCAAGTCTATTGCCATCTTGTAGATCATGTTATCCCCATCTCCCTCCCAGAACATGTCAGGTAGGCTTCCTGCAGCTCTTCCTGGGGTCTGTTCTCCACAGGTTGCTCACAGGGATTGCTTCCTAAACAAAACTCAGAGCCTTCAATTCTGCTGCTTTATTGCATCAGTGCTTTCTGTGACACCCAAAATAACACCCAAACTCCTTGCTCAGCCCAGAAGTCTCTGTGTCTCTGTGTGACATGGTTTCTGGTTATGTCTCCAACTCTCCTTTGACGTCTGTTTCTCAAACACTGTAACCAATTTTCCTGTTTCAGGACCTTTACATTTGTTGCTTACTCTGTCTAGAAAGCTCTTCCCCCAACTCCTTTTCATAAACAAGTTCCTTTTTCAATCACTGTATTTAAAGCAGCACATTGCTTTTTCTCCATTTCCTGCAGTTAAACTGTCTATTGGGGCCAAGATAGGGTGAGGCAAGAGGGAGTTCTGGGGGCGGGGGCGTGCACAGATCTAAGGTGTGCTTACCCAAGCCTGAGAGGGAGTGACCCCTTACATTTTGTACCATGGGACCCTCACTCACCATCTCTAGTCCCGTCCCCCTCCATTCTATCATGTTAGGATATTTCTGTAGCCAAGAACACTATATTCATCAAAACCCATTTCCTTTGCCTCTTGTACATGCAACTAGACTACATTTGCCTTGAACCTGGGTGTGGCCATGGGCCTGTGGTTTGCAGTGGAAAGTGTGCAGAAATGATATATTTATCTCTAGATCTGGCCCCAGTTAACCTCCTGTGGGACAGCCTCTGTTAAGTCAGCCAACTTGGTGCAGAGGATCTAGCCCCCTTCTCTGAGCCTCCTGGGGAAGACAGGATCGCCAGGGGAACAAAGCTTGGGTCCCTGAAGGGCCCTGTGGAAGTCTCCTGGCTGCACATCTGCACCAGACTCTGTGTGAGCAAGAAACAAACTTCTTTTGTGTTAAGACTTTGACACTTGTACCAGCATGGGTGAACCTGGAGGGTATTATGCTAGGTGAAATAAGCCAGATGGAGAAAGGCAAATACTGCATGGCATCACTTATATATGCCCTCTAAAAAGTCACGTTCACAGAAATAGAGTAGAAAAGTAGTTGTCAGGGGTTTTGTGTGTGTGTGTGTGTGTGTGTGTGTGTGTGTGTGTGTGTGTGTGTGTGTGTGTGTGGAGGGGGGGAATAGGGAGAGGTTGGTAAAAGGTAACAAAGTTTCACATATGAGTAAAGTCTAAGGATCTAATGTGTAACATGGTGACTATAGTTATAGTCATCGTGATAACAGTTTTCTTTTTTTTTTTTTAACATTTATTCATTTTTGAGAGACTGAGACAGTGAGTGGGGGAGGGGGCAGAGAGAGAGGGAGACACAGAATCCTAAGCAGGCTCCAGGATCTGAGCTGTCAGCACAGAACCTGATGTGAAGCTTGAACTCGCGAACCTCAATAACATGACCTGAGCCGAAGTTGGATGCCCAATCGACTGAGCCACCCAGGCGCCCCATATAACACTGTATTTTCTAATTGAAATTTGCTAAGAGTAGAACTCGTTCTCAGCCAAACAACAAAAAAGCCAGTAAAATAGGTAATGGATGTGTTAATTAACTTGGTGCAGGGAACATTTTCATAATGTATATGTATATCAAATCATCATGTACACTTTAGTAATACTACAAATTTATTTGCCAATATATTTATTTATTTGTCAATAAAACTGAGGGGAAAAAAACTAGCATGGTCATAACCAATACAGGCTCTCTTATCCTCATCAAAGCTTTTAGAACGTAAGCTCCAAAGGAGTGGGAACCTTGTTCACACGGTCATCAGGGCTCAGTACAAGGCTTAGTCCATCGTAGTAATCAAAGAAATACATTTTTTTGAACAAATAAATGCAAGAGATCAATAGCAGTCTATAAAAAGTCTAAATGACAAAAGAATAATGTAGATAAAAAAATATCTTCAGGGCTCAAAGGGGAAGAAATGAATGATGCTCTAGGAAAAGAGTTGATGAAAATGGGGGCATAAGTTAACTCTTAAACATAAGGCACACACTTTTTATAAAGCAGTCCTTCCATTTCTTAGTTAAAAATGTTTCGAAAGCCTATACCAAAGGTATAGCATGGTGATTTCATGCTAAAATTATCATTTAATAGCAGCCAACATTAGGCCATTTTTTAGTTACATGATCATAACTAGAAAAATATCAAAAATTTCTTCCCTTAATTATTGATATGCTTCATATACTTGAACTTTTAAGAATTTCTTAATTGGCAAAACAGGAGCAATGTCTGCTTTTACTATTAGTAAAGTAAAATTCCTTCACATTCAAGTTCAATTGATAATTTTCCTTGCCTAGTGATGGAAACATTAGTTTGGGGTTAGAACCTAGTGGCATTCCTTCTGGAAATATCTACAGGCTCTATGGAGAGCACATTGTCTGGAGTTGTACTGTTGATGGGAAGGATTTTTGGTTAAGATTATTAGGGTTTTTTTTTTTTTTAACCCTTTTATGAAGAGGTTAATGTCTTTAGTTTCTTTGAAGTCCCAAGATTGTGGGCATGGAGGAGGATGGGTAAGAGGAGAGAGGAGTGCTGCTGAAGGTCCCTGGAGGCTGCGGTGGGGGTGGCTGAGTGAGCCGCTGCTGGCTGTGGGTACCTTCCCACCGAGAAGAATGTGAGAACAGGATGGATGCGGGCAGCAGATGGCCCAGGTTCTGTATCTGTCAGAAGATCCACATACTCAGGCTCAGTACTCAGTGAAGACCCAGAGAGTATAAAATCTGACACTTTTAAAAAAAATTTTTTTTTTTTTTACGTTTATTTTTGAGACAGAAAGAGACAGAGCATGAACGGGGGAAGGGCAGACAGAGAGGGAGACACAGAATCGGAAGCAGGCTCCAGACTCTGAGCCATCAGCCCAGAGCCCGATGCGGGGCTCGAACTCACGGTCTGTGAGATCGTGACCTGAGCTGAAGTTGGACGCTTAACCAACTGAGCCACCCAGGCGCCCCTAAAATCTGACACTTTTAAAGTTATTGATAAGGTGCATGTGCTCTGGCTGGAATGGCTGTTTATGACTTTCTGTCCTAAGTGAACATGACTAGTAACTCTTCCCTAGCTCTGCCACACACACACACACGCACACATGGGGCATGGCAGAGAGAGACGCACCCCCCCCTCCACACACACACACACACACACACACACACACACACACACACACACAGACATACACACAGACACAGAGACAGACACATAGAGACCCACACACAGAGACATGTGCATGCAGAGACGCCAAGAGACCCACATGCACACACGCATACACCAAGAGACAGGGCAGGGAGAGGGACCCACAGAGATGGGGTGGGGGGACAGGGATGGACAGGAAAAGGCAGAGAGTGAGCATAAGAGAGAGACAGGGACAAACAGGGAAAGGCAGAGATTGAGAGAGGGACAGAGAGACAGGGGTGGACAGACAGGGATGGACAGAGACATAGAGGCAGACTGAGGGACACGGACAGGCAGACAGAGAGAGGGACAGAGAACTTAAATTCACCTTTTGACCATTCTGCTTATTTAAAATGTAATTTTTGGACTAAATGGTCCCATGAATCCTTTTAACAGTAAAATTCCTATTTCCATTCATTTGGTCTGAACTTTTTCACCAAAAATTCTAGCACATTTTGATAATCTGTAATGTTGGTTAGATTATTCCCCATTTCTGTGCCTCGGTTTCTCTATTTGTAGGGAGGGGGTGAGAGTGCTCACCTAGCTGATCTTGTTGTGGGAGTCCTAGGAGGCTGCGTGTTGAGCCTGCGGAGCAGTGCCTGGGGCGGAGCGAGCATGCGGTGACCGTTAGCCGCTGCTAATTAGATTTTCCACTTGCTGACTCTGGATGTCTTCTTGCTTATAGCTGCAACCACAAGCAAACCTCTAATAAATTGTCCATTCACGGTTTTGAAAGATACCCTGAAATAGCGTCTTTAAAAAATGCATTCTGATTTCAATGAACTTTTAAGGGCTAAATTATGTAGGAATTAGAGAACACGTGGTTTAATTGATCTGGCACTATTGAACAGGGTGCCGAGGAATACATCCCTGTTAGGAGTTTGTTGAAAAAATCATAGGTAAGTTTGGATTTCTCAAAGGAAGGGCTTTTTCTTTTAAGCTAGCTATTTGTGGTGAAGAACAGAAAAATGTGTGTGCTTAGAGAAACCAAATATCGCTAGCTAAGGTGCAAAATATACCTTATAATAAAAAGTAGTGTGTTCATAGAAACATGTTAATCTAGAACTCACAATCAGCATATGTCCAGTTTCCTTGCTTTCTATATGATCCAGTTTTATATAAATAGCTTTATTTCAGTGTGAAAATGAGGAACATTAGAAATAACCAACTGAAAAATCTAAAAATTTCCTTTATATTTTCTAGCATTTTTACTTTTTAAAAAAAAAATTTTTTTTTTTGATAAATATTCTTTTTTTTTTTTCTTCAACGTTTTTATTTATTTTTGGGACAGAGAGAGACAGAGCATGAACGGGGGAGGGGCAGAGAGAGAGGGAGACACAGAATCGGAAACAGGCTCCAGGCTCCGAGCCATCAGCCCAGAGCCTGACGCAGGGCTCGAACTCACGGACCGCGAGATCGTGACCTGGCTGAAGTCGGACGCTTAACCGACTGCGCCACCCAGGCGCCCCCCAAAAAAATTTTTTTAATGTTTATTTTTGAGACAGAGGGAGACAGAGCACGAGTGGGGGAGGGGCAGAGAGAGAGGGAGACACAGAATCGGAAACAGGCTCCAGGCTCTGAGCTGTCAGCACAGAGCCCGATGTGGGGTTCGAACCCACGAACCGTGAGATCATGACCTGAAGTTGGACACTTAACTGACTGAGCCACCCAGGTGCCCCTAGCATTTTTACTTTTTAAAAAATGTACAGACTAATACTTTAATGTGTATACAGCTTAGTTATTACTAAAGAACTAGGATAGAAATGCCTAAAGAAAACACTTGAAGAAACTAAAATTTTCTTAACCCTGGTGGTACATGTGATTCAGAAAATTGTATTGAGATCTATCTGACATGTTAAAAGCTGTATGTATTTATAAAGTTCAATGAGTTTGGGGACAAGTAGACACCTGGGAAGCCATCATCAAGGCCCTAGACCTTCATCATGCCCCAAGTTTCTTCCCACCTTTGTTATTTATTTTCTGGAAAGAAAACTGAGTATAATATCTATCCTCCTAGCAGATTTTAAGCCAGTTAAATTTTAATTTGAATGCAATACTGTTAGCTGCAGTCACTATGTTCACAGATTTCCAGAACTGATTTTTGTGCATGTGACTTGAGTTCTTTGGTTATGATTTAGTAGAAAATTCTGACTTAGGAGGAAGGAGTCCTGGGTTTGAGTTCCTTCTGGATGGCCACCACCTCTCCCTGTGACTACAGTCCTTGAATCTTTCTGGCCATAGTAAAAGAATGAATTTGAACATCTGATTTTTACTTCCCCTTCTGTCTGTCTGGACGACCAACTCCCTGTGTGTCTTTTTCACTTACTGGGATGATATTCACAACTACTTTGTCCTATCCTTTAAAAATTCTGGTGCTGATAAGCCCAGACCTTTCTGCCCTACTCTCAGAACATTCATGTATTTTCTGTGTACGTTGCTTTTTTTTTTTTTTTTTGCTGAGGCTTTTAGGAAATAGGCAGTATATGAAACATTTGTTTTTTAATCATTGGACATCATTTAGTACCCATATTTTCTGTATACAGCAAGAAGCAGCCAGTTTAAAGGAAAACAATTTCTTTGTGGCCTTTCTTTATCTCCTACCTCTCCCCCACCCCCTCATTGACGGAGCCCCAAACCTTAAATGTACTGAATTTAGAGTCTTGATTTCTACTCCCCTACACTTGGTGTTAGTCACTCGGTGACTGTCAGTAACACACTGTCTAGATTATAGTAATAGGCATCCTGTTTTAATAGTTAGGTGAGCTTTAAAAAATATTAGCTACCAGTTCTCATTCTCTCAACATGGCAGTGAGTTTTTCTTTGCCAAATGTGTTATTGGTGGGATCGGGGGGCCATGGGGGAGAGCAGCTTTTCTCATCGCCGAAAGCCCTGCAGCGTTCTTCAGCTCTTGCACACATCCTTACATGTGGTTTTGATTTTATGGTGTGAGAGGGTTCTTCACTTCTTGATTCATTTGTGGCATGTTGCTGTAGCCATCGCTGTAATTCATTTCCTAGGAAGAAATCCGAAAGTTCAAGTCAGTAAAAGAGAACCCAGGAAAAAGCAACTGAGAGATCTTTTATTTCTCCCAAATGACTCTTCTGTCCTTGTAGATGTGCTAGCTTTTCTTCCTGATCTCATAAAGTATAGTCTTCCTTTAAAAAAATTTTAGTGTTTATTTATTTTTGAGAGGGAGAGAGAGAGAGAAAGTGAGTGAGCAGGGGAGGGGCAGAGAGAGAGAGAGAGAGAGAGAGAGGGAGACACAGAGTCTGAAGCAGGCTCCAGGCTCTGAGTGGTCAGCACAGAGCCCGATGAAGGGCTGGAACTTGTGAACTATGAGATCATGACCTGAGCCGAAGTCAGATGCTTAACTGACTGAGCCACCCAGGCATCCTGGTTTTTTATTTGTTTTGTTTTGTTTAAATTCAGAGCTTGTGATATAGGAACCAATTATCTAGCCCAGCCAGACTTCAGGTCCTGTTCAACATTTACCAGGTAGTGGTAGCAGTTTTCCTGGAGACTGTTTCATTTATTCATGCTTGCAATTAATTTCTTTGTTCATTTCAAACAGGATTTTATTAATGCCACCTTGAGTCCTTTTGTTACTTAAAAATTTTTTTCACTTCTAATTTTGTGAACTGGAAATAAACAGAAACATAAAAAGAATCATAAACCTTCACACACCCAGAGCCTAGAATAAAAACTTAACACTTGACTATATTGGCTTCAATCTATATGTTCATACTCTTGTTCCTCATTTTTTATTTAAAGTTTTTTTAAAATTTATTTTGAGAGAGAATGAGGGCATGCATGCATGAACAGGAGAGGGGCAGAGAGAGAGAATCCCAAGAAGGCTCTGTGCTGTCATTGTGGAGCCTGGCATAGGCCTTGATCCCACAAACTGTGAGATCATGACCTGAACCAAAATCAAGAGTCAGAGACTTAACCAACTGAGCCATCCAGGCGCCCCTCTTATTACACATGTTTAATAGTTAAACTATAGCTGCTTAGTATGGTACCATGAAAAAAGTGACAAATTATTTAAAAGGATGAATTTTACTCTTCTCTAAATGCTTTTTAAAATCAAGCATTATAATTAACTGATCTATAACTCAAGTTGGAAATCGTATGAAAGGTAGCATTTTAGCACTTAAATAGATGTAAGTAGAAAGCATTTTGTGTTCACTTGGAAGGCTTTGCTGGGCTGTGGACATTCTCTTTGAAAATGAATGAGATATAAAACAAATATATCTTGGAAACTCAAGTGGTTTGGAGGGTGCTAACGATTTTTTAGTGTTGACTAAATGTAGTGGAAAAAGTAGAGCAGTGAGTGGTCTAGTGGTTTTACTGTTGTTTTTGTTTTCCTGAGATTATGGAATTACGTACAAGATAGAAAACTTTTTTAAGCTTTGTAATTCCCAGCTTGGGGTAAAAAGAAAAAAATGGAACTGAAAGGGCTTCATGTGTTTTTTCTAAATGTCAAGGATTTAAAGTTACAGTAAAGTTTAAGCTATTTGTAACTGGAAAATGGGTCCTTTTGGAAAGCCAAGATTCCGGGTAGATGAAAATGATTACTTGAAATGTTGGTACTTAGAAAAATATTTTTCCTGACTCTAATAGATTTCCTAAAATTTCAGTTTCTTTGTGACTGATTTTTTAAAAATGTTTATTTATTTTGAGAGAGAGCACGAGTTCTTGAGCAGGGTAGGTGCAGAGAGAGAGAGGGAGAGAGAATCCCAAGCAGGCTCCGTGCAATCAGCCCAGAGCCCCATGTGGGGCTCAGCTCAATCTCCCGAACCATGAGATCATGACCTGAGTCGAAATTAAGAGTTGGACGCTTAACTGACTGAGCCTTCCAGGAGCCCCATGACTCTGATATTTGTAATTTTAACCAAATCTAGTTCTTGTGCAGCCTCAAGTGGGATTTAAAATTGAGTAGATGTTGATAGCTGGGCTCCACTTCCCTAGAATTTTCTAGTGTCCCTAGAATTTGCTTCCTTGAAGTCCTTCAGGACTTTTCTTAAAAGTTGGCTTGAGGCATGTAAAGAGAGGCAGGGTGTTCAATGGATAGCATCCTAGGTCTAAGCTATATGTCTTTGGCAAGTTGCTCAACCTTTCTTGGCCTCTGTTTTTCCATCTCTTAGATCGAGGTAAATAGCACCTACCTCCTTAGGGTAACTAGGGATTAGAATGTGATACCTAAAGAGTGCTTAACATGGTACTTAGCATACGGTAACAACAAAAAGGTTTTAGTTGTCGTTAATTTTCTACAGAACTCTTCAGCAAATGTACATAAGCATATCCCTTATATGTCTATATTTTCTCTTCATAATAAAGGAAAATCTTTATGAGGTCAGTCCCTAAACTTGTCCCTTACTTTGGGTGAATATTATAAATACAGTGGACCACAGGCATCTCCTTAAATTGTATCCGCTTTCTTACTTTACCAAGTTATTCACTGAGGGAGAAGGCGCACACTGACCAGCAACCTTGCAAGTATTTTGTTGAGGTGTTTTGGGGAGCATATGTGGTGAAGTGTACAAATTCTTCAACGTTATCAGAAGATCGCACTTCTGCTAACCACACGTGAGGTCACAAGTTCCCCAAAGTTCCCCTTAATATACTTGGTGTGGTCTCTGCCATAAGCAGGATTAAAGATTGTAATTTAAATATTTATAGTAAGATTGAGAGCTTTGACTAGTGTTTTCTGGTACATGATTAAATTCTGCATTCATTAATAACTCATATCCTGGATAAGGCCAGGTTTAAATTCTAGAAGGTGATAAAAATATTTCTCAGTGCTAGTCCTGCTCCCACAGGGTAATCATTGGCAAAGAAATGGCTTTCTGGTTGCTGCATCCGGCTAAACACACATGCCTCTGACATTGACTGATGCAGCTTCCAGCCTCCATCTTTGCTTTTTTCCCCCCTTTTCTTCATTGTTTCTTTTTACCTTTTTGGCTTTTTTCTCTGTGAACACTTGGGATCAATAGTATCCTAGCAGATGATTAGGATTTTTTTTTTAATTATGTCTGCTGACTACGTAAAAATGTAATGTTTTGTCTGCACACCCAAATGGTTTATTTCTAGAAAGCCTATAATGTGGACTGCCCTTGACAGTTCTATTGGGACTGCCAATATAATGTTATAATGTGGACTGCCCTTGACAATTATATTGGGAAAGGGGATTCATAGGATGAATGTTTAAATTCTTGCCCATTATGTGTGTAATTTGGCTGAACTGCATTAATACACTGGGTCAGACTTGAATTACGGACTTGAAGCCTGCACCATTTCAGAACATGGGTGTGCCTATGAGGTGTTAGTAGCAGAGTATTTTGCAAATAGTGCTTTTGTCTCAAGGTGCCAATTTTAAACCAAGAAAAAAATTTACATGGCTGGATAGAATATAAGATTGTTCCTTCCCTCCCTAAACTAATGGTTTAAAAACATGACCCATGACCATTTTTTTCTTTGCTAGTCTGAGTTCTCTTCATTTTTCCTCTATATATCGTATCCTGTTCACATCTTCATGGTTTTGTGTACCACTGAATAAACAGTTTTCTTCCCAGTCTTTTGAATAGTCTAAGGATGTACTTGTTAAATGTTTCATGGTGTATGTGGTGTGAGAAAAATTTGTAGTTGTTCTTGATGTGGACATTTCACAAGGCAATGAAACCCCAGATACTGTAATCCAAGGTGAATGATAACACATTTTATCTTTGCATTGGTGAAATTGTATTCTACTGTCCTGCAAATGTGCAAATGTTTTCTTTTGCATAAGGCCCTAGGCTTGAATGGTGGCTGCTGATTAACAAAGGGCTTCCTACTCTGTGAAACTGTGTGTGCTGTGAGCCTTCTTCCAGCTGTGGCCCCTGCTGTTCATGCTGTCTTGGAATAGGGGTCATTTAGCATTTAACTCTCCCTGTCTTGGCTTTTGGCTTCTCCAAGATAAGAGGTGTTTCATGTTTTACTGAATATTTACTGATCTGAATCTGAGATACAGGGATTCTCCAGTTCAGTGAATAAAGATGGCAAGATAGGAAGGAGGTTTAAGATGGAGCTGTGTTTTATATTCCACAGTTTAATTCCAACCATATATATAAAATATGTATATCCTTGGGTATCAACTCTATGGTGATCTGAATGGACTAAGCAGTTAGCAAATTGTTCACATATTGTCACCTGAAACTCACTTAGGTAGATGTAGGGAAAAATCTTTTACCATTTCAGATGTATATATCAGTGTAACCTATACAGACAAGATGTCTATCTTTTTAATGTCTAGAAAAGGTGAGTATACTTCAGCTAAGCTTGTGTGGCAGCTACATGTGGAAAAGACATTTCTTCCCCCTACTAAATGCCCCCCCCAAATTTTAATATTTGTAAGTTTCAGTATTTGTGAATAGTGAATGAAACCTACTTTTTTTTACAAGCTCGAATATGTCATTTTATATAATAAAGGCAGAAAGAAATGAGAGTGTTTGGATTTTGAATCTGGTGGGGGCTAATACATGGGCTTTGTAATCAAGAGAGAAACTTCTGTGTTTAATTTACATTAAAATTTTTTTGTGTGTGTGGAAAATGGAGCAATATCAAGTTGCTATTGATAACAATACAAATGCAATTCTATCCATGTAACATCTCAAATTCTTGGTCATTAAAACAAAGTTTTGTGCAAGTGGCTCTTTGATTTCCTTTTCTCTGGAGTGTTCTTGCCTCACAGAGAGCCCTCTCTCGCCCCTGCTCAGACAGCCTTGACTACCCTACAGGGCTTTCACGTTCCTTGGCTTCTCCATTGGCTGTCACAATTACAAAGTTGTCATGGTTATCTCTTTAATTTTCTTTCCTATTAAACATAGGTTGAGAGAATGTTGGCATGCTTCAAGGTGAGAAATGCTAAGACAATTTTTTTTTCCCGAAATCCTACTCCCCCCTGCCCCCGCCAAGTATATTACTACCAAATCCAACCAAATTAAAATAACCATTCCCTCGTAGCAATTTAGCAAAAAGAGCAATGTGATGTTTTAGATAGAACTTTAGAAATCATTTGTTTTCTTTTGTTGCTTATTAGGAACAAAATATTACTTGCCACCATTAGAGAAACAAAGAAATGAAACAAGATCCTTACCTTGTCTGAGCAAGAAAAGTCACTGTGGGGTTCTCTCTCCTGGTAGGCTGGTGCTTGGTGCTGTAGCCCAGCCTCTGCATCTCTGAGGCTTACATGGGATTTCAGAATGACAGAGCGTTAACAGTACATGGAAATAGAAAAAGCATTTTAATCAAAACAAACCTCCCACTACAAATCCAGTGCACTTACTTAGGTTTGACGGTCCCATTTATCAAGACACTTGCTGTCATACAGTGGCTGCTGTCCTCTGCTCCCTTGCCACACACCCCCCTTTCCCCCTTCCCGGTGCTGCCTCTGCTTTTCACAGCCTCTGAGACTCTTCAGCGCTTCCTCCCTTCTAGTAATGATAGCTACCATCTATTTTTGTTGTAGTTTTTATACATACTTTGTATGTTCCAGCCTTGCGCTTGACAGATATTCAATACTTCATTTACTCCTTGCAACAGCCACTTGCTATGGATCTGGAAGCTCATTGGCAGGAGTTAAGGGAGCCAAGAGGTGAGGCAAGAAGTTCTTAAAGCTAGCATGTGATGGGCCCAGGATCTGAAGTTGGGCCTGACTCTAAACAAAGCCCTTGATCCCCCGACTGCCCAGTTTTGTCCTGCTTCCAAGCTGCAAGTTTTGAGCTTCCAGCATCTGTTACCCATCACTGTCACTCTGGATGCAGAGCTTGTCCTGCACCTCCCGCTAGTCTACTAATCATCTTGAAGGATGTCACTCCTCACTTCCTCATGTTTTCCTCTTTGTCACTTAGGTTTCCTACATGTCAGAAGAAAGCAGTGTTAATGGCAAAGTCACTTCTATTTCTGTATGATGACTTTTTCCATCTTGCCATTCATTAATCCCACATTTGATGAGCACTGGTGTTGAGCTATAATGGAATCTGGGTTGCAGTCCATAATGCTGCTTTTCTGGAATCTTCTCATGGAGTCCCCCTCCCTTCATTTCTCCAGACTTCCTCATTCAGGTCACAGGGTTCCTTTAAACTTAGCACCCATAGTTACTATGGTGGTGACCTTCAAGAACTGGTCTTTTATCTCCTTTTCTCTTCAGGTATTGAAATAACTGTATTTTAAGACCCTTCTAAATATCAGTTATCCGATTTGTATCTTCTTCTCTTGAATACAATTTATATGGTTCAACCTGTCATAAACTCTGGGTCTAAAGTTCTATCTTTCTTTATCACTTAATTGACCTTGGTTTTTTTTTTTCACTTTTTTGTAACTACAGGTCTGTGTGTGTGTGTGTGTGTGTGTATGTGCGTGTGTATACACATGCACACACACACATATATTTGACAGCATGTTGTATTGGTAGACTCAGGATTCTGACTGGACCTGTATTCTTAGTCCATTTGGGCTGCTATAAGAGAACCTCATAGACAATGGGACCTATACACATCAGAAATTCCTCAGTTCTAGAGGCTGAAAGTCTGAGATCAGGATGCCAGCATGGATGTTTTCAGTGAGGATCTTCCATGTTGCAGACAGCCATTTCCTTTTTGTATCTTCAGATGGTAGAGAGAGGGCTAGCTAGCTCACTGGCCCCTTCTTATAAGGGCACCAACCTATTCAGGAAGGTTCCACTCTCAGACACATCTCCCCAAGGCCCCACCTCCCAACATTATCACATTGGAATTAGAATTTCAGTATATGGACTTTTTTTGGGTGGGGGGGAGGAAGGGACACAAACATTTATTCCATAACCATCATCTTTGAGGCTGTAGTCTGTATTATTGCTTTCCCCTTGGACCATTTGTGAACGTCTCAAACTGCTAAGAGGTGTTTGGTGTAGTGTTGCCCTTAAGTGGGATTTACTACTCCTTGGAGATGCTTTTTGTCATCATTTGTATTGGACTCTATCACATCCTCCTTCCACACCTTCCAAATGGTTCCCTGCAGTCTTGGTCTTGATCCCATACTGTCTCTTGTCACTCCTGTAACAACCTTGCTGCTTAAGTTCCTGAGAAGAACAGAGCTGTACACTTAGTGCTCACTAATCTTTTCTCATTCTCACCACACGTGTTCTTTCCTGTTCCCATATCCCACTCTACTTAAAAACTTCTTTAGTCACCCATTCTTTAAATTCATTTTTTTCCCACTATTTCAGATGAAGTGAAGCCTGTTGCTCCTACCTGGACCTTTGGTCTTCTTTACTGGGCCTTGCTCAGATGTGATCTGTTCCATTTGTATTTTCTGCCTCTTATTTGCTGACACTGTCCTCTTTTACTTTGAAAGAAATTTTAGGAATCTTCAATAGTATGTACAAAACAACAGTGTCCTCTGACTTTACAACCCTTAAAATGCAATTTTTGCTCTTGCCATTCCTTTCATGGTCCATCTTTCTTGGAAAAAAATTACATCCCTATAGCATTCTTTTTTATTTTCCCCATACGTTTGTTCTTTAACATCATCTAAAATGTTGCAAAGAGAAGAAACCTGATTTCAGTTCATGCTTTGGGGCTTGTCAAAATTGTTTGATAACTTTAAACTCTCTTAGACAAGCCCTGTATTTTCATTTGCATGCTGGAGAGCTCTACTTTCTTGGCCAACTTGTCCTAAAAGTGAACATGTTCTCCCTCAGCCAGAGCTAAGCAAGTGGGACCCACAACTCCACACTGTCCTCTTGCTCAGTACTGACTCTGCTGTTGATTTTGGTGATACTTCAGTTCTCTTTCCCAGATTGGAAATTTTGATGACATCTTAGAATATTCTGTTCCTTTAGAACCCTGTGCTCTATGTATTATTAACACTTGTTAGTTTTGGTTTATAATCAAATCCACCCTTTGTTAAATTTCTCCTTGTGGGTGTCCCGGCCCAGATCAGTATTTTAGTCATGATTATTGTAAAAGTCTTTTAACTGTTTGATCTCTATTTATCACTCTAGTTTTTCCATTAGGTTTACACATCAAACCACATTAGTTTTCCTATGGTTACTCTTTGGTCCTGTCTTTCTGCTGCTCAGATTTTAGGAACTTAATGCCTGGAAGCTAACATTCTTAGTGTGATATTTCATGCACTGTTTGGTCTGGACCCAACCTGCCTTTGTAGCCATCTGAGACCATCAAGTGTTTACTCTATGCTCCAACTAAACTGCATCATTTATGGTTCCCAAGCATTTGCTCATGTAAGTTTTTTTTTCCTCCCTTCTAAAATGCCTTTACTTCTTACATTTGCTTCCATTTGAAATCTAGCCCACAGGACCCATTCAGATACCTTCAGTGATCACCCAAGTTGAGAAGTTAATGGATTTTGAGGCGGCTGGGTAGCTCAGTCGGTTGAGCGTCCAGCTTTGGCTCAGGTCATGATCTCACAGTCTGTGTGTTCGAGCCCTGCGTCAGACTCTGTGCTGACAGCTCAGAGCCTGGAGCCTGCTTTGGATTCTGTGTCTTCCTCTCTCTCTGCCCCTCCCCTGCTCATGCTCTGTCTTTAGCTGTCTCAAAAATAAATAAAATCATTAAAAAAAATTAAAAAGTTAATAGACTTAGGCAGGAAATTTTAATATGTATATTTTATATACTTGCCTATTAGTGTAGGTGTTTTAATGCCTATGCATACAGCCCTTCTAGTTGGATTCTTTTTAAGGACTCCAATAGTGACTTCTGTGTTTCTGTTCTTCAGAGTCTTCCAGCAACAGGCACTTAGTATTATTTTTTTTTTATTAATCCCTTGTTCATACTATTTATTATCTGACCAATAGTGAGAGAGGGTAGAAGTGCTTGGCAGCTCAGTAGGCACTGGGACCTTCTTGGGGTTGATGGGAGAGGAGAGGGGCTGGGTCAGCCCAGTGGAGGCTGGATGGATGAGCTCAGTGCATCTTTACCCTCCAGTTCTTCATTCCCCTTTTGAAAGGAACCTTATGATTAAACTATCTTTCAAACATTGATTTTTTTCCACCCTGTTAAGCACAAGAAAAACACCCATGAAGCATTCTTTTGTTCTAAACATTAAAGCCAGACTGCCTGGGTTTGAATCCTGACTTTGTCAGTTATGAGCTGAATGACGTTGAACAAGATACATAACGTCTCCGTGCTTCACTTTTACCTTTGGTATAATTGGAATAACAGTACCTCATAAGGTTCTCATAAATATTAAATGAGTGAATACATGTAAAGAATATTACTATGGTATATACTACATTCTCAGATACAGGTAGTTACTATTAAACAATAAGGAGATACAAGAACTTATGATTTTTAATTTCCTTGCCAGATGGTAAAAGTACTATGATTTTAGCACATGAAGACAAGAATAGTTAAGATCGAGAAACTCCTAAAATCTAGGACACAGTGGAAAAATGAAGGGAAGCATGAAGGGAAATGTCAGAATCTAGTATCATGTTTGTTTTGCTGTCCTGTACACTAGTGGGCTCATCAACTGACTTAATTAAGCCACTCAAGAACATGGATGATTATTTATGATACCCAGGAGGAGCAAAGCATTTCATCAAATACTTCCTAGATGCCGGTAACTTAAAATGAATAACACATGGTCTTGTTTTGGGGGATGCTCAAATTTGTGGAATAAACTGGTAAATACAACCCAACATAAAAAGCACTGTTGATACAGACACATAGGATGTGCCATAGGCTTTTATGCCTAGTCCAGAGGAGGTGTCTGAGGAGCCAAATCTTAGAAGATGGTCAGACTTTCACAGACGACAGAGCACATCTTCACATTTTGATAATATAAGGTGACTTTGTTTTGTATGCTATGCTAAGATCTGGGAGGAGAGCAAAACTCTAGTGGTGGTTTATTTGGTATGAAGGAACGCTAATTGTACCAAATTGTGTTTTTTTTTTAATAACAATTTTGGATTTTAATACAAATTCTTTCTTTTAAAATTTTTTTAATATTTATTTATTTTTGAGAGACAGCACAAGCAGGGGAGGCACTGAGAGAGAAAGGGAGACCCAGAATCCGAAGCAGGCTCCAGGCTCTGAGCTGTCAGCACAGAGCCTGACGCGGGCTTGAACTCATAAACCGTGAGATCATGACCTGAGCTGAAGTTGGACACCCAACCGACTGAGCCACCCAGGTGCCCCAATACAAATTATTTTTTTTAAAGGTGCTTTTTCATACTTGAAGGACAGTGTGCACAGATTGACAGGATGCTTTTGTGTCTCTGTCTTCATAACGGACTTAACAAAATAAGAAAGTCTGTTTATATTAGCAAGTATATGGACAGACTTTGTCTGTGGTTCCTAAATCTGAAAATGGTGGGAACAACCTTGGGAGTATCTAATGACCTGGGAGCCTGGGCTCCAATCAATCCAAAGAAACTGAAACAGCCTGTGTGAGAAGGGAGCTGGATTCTGTGTCCCATGAATCGCAGGTGTCTAAGTACTGCAGGAGAAACCAGTGCTCACTGTAAGCTTGTGCGGCTGATGTGGAAACTACTAATTGTCTGTGATACTGGTTTATACTCAAAAGCAAGATGAAACAGCAGGAAGACACAAAAGTGAGTTGAAACTCCATAGGAAATACCACCAACTCTTTGACTTGCACTTATCTCGTCCCTTACTTATCCTAAGAAGCAGCTACAAGAAGCAGTACTTTGAAGATAACAATATAATTCAGAAAAGCTATCTATATTTCTAAAGTTCCCTTGCTGCTGCTAGATACTCAGATAATCATTTGGTCTTTTGTCTCCATTGCTGTCTTGGAGAAGGATCCAATCTTGTTTCCAACTCCTTTTCTCTCCCTGTTGAGCAATGCAGACATGGAAGGTATGGTTGCCTGGAGGGAATGAATTTTCAATAGGTTTGAATTATTTAATGTAAAATTGATATGTGTTATGGTGGGGGGTGGGGAAGCAAAACAACCTGTAGGGGGAAAAAGTTGGTAATTTCAGTCAAAACAAAAAGAAAATAAAACTTGGCTTCTGTGTAGGAGTCTGCTTGGTCACATAAGGTTATCATAAAATAACATGTATATTTTCTAGACCTTATATTTAGGAGAATTTCTGGACTGATTTTCACATAGCTTTGGCCATAGCCAAAATCTTGGTCACAGCAAATCTTTCTCTACTTTGATGCTACTGTGACCCCAGTACCTTCTCAGCTGGGCCATCATTTTGAGCTCTACATAAAGGGGAAAAAGTAGACATCAAGAACTTTTTATTATGAAGAATTCCAATCAAATAGAAGATATCTCACCGTATACATCACGCAGACTCCATATTTATTATTATGCTTGATCTGTCCTTTTGTTCCTGCTAAAGTATTTTAAAGCAAATCACAGATATCCTATATTTTACCTTAAGGTACTTCATTATCTGTAAACCATGGTTCCTTAAGAATCACATGCCATCAGCACATTTAACAAAATTAATAGTACTTTCTCAGCATCATTTAATATCTATAACAACTAAATTTCTTAGATTGTCTCTAAAAATGACTTATTACAGTTTATTTGAATTGGGATCCTACTTTGGGAAAAGGGCATTTTTAAGGATGGCATTAAAGATACACTTAAGGAACACTTTATTCCCACTATAATTAGAACAAGTCGGGGAGAAACTCAGAGGCTCATGGGATTTCTTAAGTATTTTGTGGAAGGAACTAATACTTTCTCTCAGTTTTCTGTCCTTAAGGAGCACTATGATCTATCCCCTGAGAATGAACAATCCGACGCATTTTTCAAACCATATAAACCACAGTTTCTGGTTTAATGAGAGATTACTTTTCACATTGCATTCCATGTTAGTGCAGATACAGTGATTTCATGTTCTAAAGTTAGTCCTACAATTACCATTTTGATTGCTCTTAGAAAAATGTACACAAAGAATACAGTGACTCAGCGAAGGGTGTTGCCAGTGGGTTGTAGTTTTTAGCTTTCCAATTATGCTGGAATTGCATAAAGAATGTACATCTTGGTGTTGCATTTCTCTGCTCCCCGTGCCTTTCCACACGCCACCACCAGCATCAAGTACAACCACCCTCCTTTTCTTCATTTTTACTATTTTTTTTCCCTAAAAAAAAATTGGCAGCTTGAGGGAGACGGAAGTGCAGCCTGGGGAAGATGAGTGGTGTGGAGGGGATGAAGCTGGAATCGGAGAGGCCACCTAAAAGTGTTTGCAGTAATCTTGGCACAAGTCTATTGCAGCTGGACCAGGGGTCCTCCTATTGGGTGACAAGAAGAGCTGCTAGAAGGGTTTAGAAGTATCCTCTCATCTTGGTCCCTTACTGAATCTGGGGAATGAAAAAGTGGGGACCAAGAATTTGTGCTGCGGTACACTATAAAAGATATTTTGTTTTTGAGAAGAGGAAAATTGATAGGTCGTAGTTTTTTTTTTTTTAATTTCATTATCTTCACTTTGATATACTAGATAGCCAAGGGAAAATGTTCACTAAATATCTAAATATCTAGGATATGTGACCAGGATGCAGGATAGAAATGGGAACTATTGATTGGGAAGATCAAGTCACTTATTCATCTATAGAAAAAACATCAACCCTCATATGCTAGAAAGCGAACTAAGGTGTCAGTCTTAAAAATTTAAGACTGTCTGCCCTCAAAGAATTCAGCATTTAGTGGGAATGAAGATGAATAAACAGATTCTCAGTTCACATATGGTCAATCCCTCTATGTATATTACTGTTTATGTACAGTTAGGCTTAAATTTGGTAGAACAAATAAATGTTTTTTTTTTTCCTTTTTGTAACTTCCCCTTCTTTCCAATTCTCATTTTCCTTTTTTTTTTTAAAAAAAAAAAATCTCAATTTTGAGAGGTGCCTGGGTGGCTCAGTCGGTTAAGCATCTGACTTCAGCTCAGGTCGTGATCTCACGGTTTGTGAGTTTGAGCCCTGCGTTGGCTCTGTGCTGACAGCTCAAAGCCTGGAGCCTGCTTCAGATTCTGTGTCTTTCCCTCTTTCATTGCCCCTCCCCTGCTCACACTCTCTCTCTCAAAAGTAAATAGGCTTTAAAAAAATCTTAATTTTGAAATTAGGTCAAGAGTATGCAAGGTGTTTTACTTGAAGTTACTGAGTTGAAGAGGCAGGATTGGCATCAGAACATGTATTTGCCCCGTATGACTGTGGTCTAGTCCCTGGGAGAGAGCTACATCTTGTACAAGCTATGTGTTGTTATATGGGGTGACTAGCTCCCCTCTGTCTTTTCTCCCTTACTGGTCTCTGCTAATGTAAGCCAGTATTGTAGCTGCTGAACCAGTTTTGTTTTGAGCAAAATGTGGTGCATTAATCCTATTTTCTTCCATCACCTTTCTTTTCTACTTGGGCTGGAGAAGAGTCAGCTAGTCAATGTCTCCAAAACATGGCACATAATCCTGGATTAAGGTCACTTTGTTTTATTCCTCTTCCATTTACAGAGAGAGCAGGAGAGGGGGAGGGAGAGAAGAAAGACAAAAACAAAGTCTGCTTACTAGCCAAAACTTTAATCTTTGGCATTCCCATCATCAGTAAATATTGTTTTTACATTTTCATTTACAGTTGATCTTGAATTTGAATGTACAAAATTCTACCTTTTTATTCTCTGATTTTTATGTCCTTTCTTAATCTCACCCAGGTGACACTGAGTACTCCTACTCCTCTTGTTCTGAAAGGGCTTTTGCAGAACAAGAAAAGGTTTGACCCTTTCTTTTAAAATAGACTGGGGCACCTGGATGGCTCAGTCAGCTGAGCGTCCGACTTCGGCTCAGGTCATGATCTCACAGTCTGTGAGTTCGACTCCCACATCAGGCTCTGAGCTGTCAGCACAGAGCCTGTAGCCTGTTTCAGATTCTGTGTCTCCCTCTCTCTCTGCCCCTCCCCCGCTCATGCTCTGTCTCTCTCTCTCTCTCTCTCTCTCAAAAATATATAAACATTAAAAAATTAAAAAATAAAATAGATTGACAATCTACTCCATAGTTTTCAAAGTGCATGGATGCATAGTGTTTTTAATAAGTAATAAGCATTATATATATATTTTTAGTGGGTAGTATAAAGTCATTCCACAAGGAAGGAAAGTTATAACGGACTCCTGTTTACTCTTAAAACTTCCTACATCAAGTTTTCCACACCATATAATGATGATCCATTAGTGATACAAGATCTTTGGGATATTTTAAATATCCTCTCTATAGCCATTATTTGAAGACAAGTTAATCTGGTGGTAGATTCAAGCCTATAACATCATGACTTGCAAATAGACTGGTTCAAGTTATGCTTGTTCCAGTTTGAGAATGTAACTTGGATGCATATCCTCTGAGATAAAAGAATAATCTAACAATGAAACTGAACTCTGTCAATAGACTAATTTTCTCTCTGGTAGCATAAAAAGTCCTCTAGATCCTTACAGGATATTACTATGTTAGTGGCCAAATGCTTGCCAATTCTTCAAGGATACCATAGAGTGATTTCAATGAATGTTAGATATACTTGATGAAATGTATCCTGTTATTATATCTTCAAAAGGAGCAAAATTGAATAGTTGACAGAAATATAAAAAAGAGAACCATTTCATATCAAGTGATGGCTTTCCTTGTTGGATTCTTAAAAACATAACAGGTCTTATTCAGAGTTCTTTCTGACTTGCCTCTATTGGCTATTTTTGGAGTTCCTTCTCTGGATTTCCATAGGAACTTGCACATACTTCTATCATAGCACTTACAAAATATATTGGTTTTAATTTCATTATGTATCCTAAAGAAGTGGAACATATTTAAACCAGCAGAGGAATGATAAAAGGATTGTGGGTTCCATTCCCCATCAATTTACCCAGCTATTTTTGGGTATCACATGCAGTCACCATATGGCATCCATCATGGCTCTCCTCCCTTGCTTAGCCACTAGTCAATGTCTGTGGCTCATGAAGTCATTTGGGGGAGCCTCATCATGACCACTGCTCATGGCAGTGCAAATACCAGGCAAGACCGAAGATTCCCTCTTCTGAAACTTCTTGAGTTGCCAACCTGCGGGGGTATCAGAGCCAGGCTGGTTTCCATAAAGAGGTTTAGTCACCCTTCCAGACTCCACACTGTACTTTGGTTCGATGAATGAATTCTTCTTGGACCTCTCTCCACCATCTTGACCAGCTCACCCAGCTATGATACCTCACCCTTCTAACTTTGGGAACTAAAATCCAGTTCAAAGGGGTGGGCAACATCACAAGCTTCTTTGTCTTTTGATCTATCCTAGAATCTTCGATTGCAAAACTCTTTCCTCCATCCTGGGTACCAAACAAAATGAACCTGGAGCTGAGAAAAGGCAAGAAGGGTCATTTCTGCTAAAAAGTGTTTGAAAAGCAGTTGGAAGAATTCAGATAACCCTGTTAAATGATGATTGTGTTCCTCACTGAACTCTGAACTCTACAGGGACTATCTTTATTTTGACACCTTACATAATGTTAAAGGAATCAGTTAAGTGGAGGAGGAATTACTGCAGTGTCTTGGTCAGATTTAATAGTTGTCACAACTACTTTCAAAGTGGAACAGTTCCCATCACTCTCCCCTGCTTCCTTTGAAGAACATTAAGTATGTAAATATACTTGTTGCTCACAATCTATTTCAAGCTTCCTTTTAGTGGAAAAAATGTTGAGTGTATCTTTTATTTTTCTTGAGTCTCATTATGCTTGGGAAGACTTGATACATGTTGTCTTGTAGATGCTTTGAAGTATAAGAGTTTTCTGGTAGGTAATGGTTCCTGAGCCTCTACATTTGTAGCAAATTAAAAGTGATGATTTTTGTGAGTGTTTGTTCCCTCCTTTAGGTATGGAATATTTGAGGATAGGGTACTTTAGTTGTTAATTTTCTATGTCCACAGGAATTTTCTTTTTAGAAAAATTACTTTGAATATTACCATTGTATTTAAATTGATAACAGCTGAAAATATGCCAGACACTAACAATAAATAGCATCTGATCTGTAATCCTCACAAGAATCCTTAGCAGAGAAGCTGGCAAACTTTATCCATAAAGGGCCAGAGAGTAATAATTTTAGGTTTTGTGGATCACAAGTCTTTGTAGCAACTCCTCATTTGGGGAAAAACTAAGACTCCAATGTTGAGAGATACCCAAGATGACCTTGCTTGTAAACACCTGCTATAGGACTTGAATGGACTACATTCTGTCCTGTTTGGAAAAAAAAAAAAAAAAAAAAAAAATATATATATATATATATATATATATATATATACACACACATATATATATATCTCAATAGTAAAATATTTGTATCTACTGACTGGTGTAGGAGTATCTACTACCTGCAAAGCACTGCATAGTGTTCTATGGAGACAATATAGGCCAATCATAGGATCATACAATGTAGATGGGAGGTAGTCAGTAAATAGCATTCCTCTTGTCTACCCAAGTTGTGAATGCTGATAAGAGGTGTGTGTGTGTGTGTGTGTGTGTGTTTATAAAATATATTTGTTTATTTTAAGAGAGCACGAACAGGAGAGGGACAGAAAGAGAGAGAGATAATCCCAAGCAGGCTCTGCACTGTCAGCATGGAGCTCCATACGGGGCTTGACCTCATGAACTGTGAGATCATGACCCGAGCTAAAACCAAGAATTGGACACTTAACCAACTGAGCCACCCAGGTGCGGCAAGAGGTTAGGATTTTTAGATAACAAATTAAAAAATCAGTTTTGTTACTGACAAAGCTGATACTGGAGAACATGGTTTTGATGTGGAGCAAAATGAGCTTCCTAATCTCAAACCTTGGATTCAGACAGGCCTAGCCAGCCAGGCACAGACTATGTGACTGCAAGACTCCTGTTTCTGTAACACTTTGGGAATGCAGGAAAATTCCAGTGAGGAAAAGATGGAAGAGGGTGCTGGTCTGCAATGCCTAATTCCTTATTCCCCAATCCTCATATAGAGCATTCTCTTCCTCTTTCTTGTGGAAGAATTCATGAGAGGGAGGAGAATGTGTATGGTGTCATATGAATAGATATCTCCCTGGGAAGAAGGAAACATCAGGAATGGGAAGTAGGTATCTCCCTTCTTTCTGTGCAACACAGAACAATTGACACAAAGGAGAGAATGATGGAGTTGCTTTGGAATTTACAGCGAAGAGAAAGTACTTCCAGGATTGGAGAAAAGGAGACATTTGACTGAGAAGGTGGTGGTTGGACAAGTCCTTGAATGGTTTTCACTTGAATATATGGACATAATGAGCCAAAGAATAGGAGCATCAAAAGCAGAGGTGCATTGGGAGGTCAAGAGGTCAGTTGCTGGGTCACAGAGCTAGGGTGACCAAATGTTCCAATATGCCTGAGACCATCTAGGTTTCAGCACTGAAAATCCTGCATCCTGGGAAACCCCTCAGTCCTGGACAAAGTGGATGGTTGGTTTCTTGAGTGTCAGGTTGGGAACTTGACCCTTTAATTTGTTGGACTGTAGAATATATAGGACGGGTACATGTGTGGTAGGTGACTGGAGTTTTGGCACATTTAATTGCATGAGCCACTAGGCTGGATATAGAGGATTTAAAGGGTACTGTAGACATTGGAAACCATTGAAGAATTTTTGAAGGATGTGAGGGTTACATTGAACCTTATGGTATAGGAATATGTAGAAATGAGCTTGTAGACTATTGAATATAAAATCAGAGAAGAATATGTTTAGAGTGGGGCTCCTGGGTGGCTCAGTCAGTTAAGCATCTGACTGTTGATTTCAGCTCACGTCATGATCTCATGGTTTGTGGAATCAAGCTCTGCATTGAGCTCTGCGCTGACAGCACGGAGCCTGTTTGGGATTCACTTTGCCCCTCGCTCGCACACATGCATGCTCTCTCTCTCCTCTTTCTCTCTCTCCAGATAAAGAAAAAAAAGGATGTATTAGAATGAATGGAAAAATCCAGGAGAGTTTTGTTTTTGAGAAAGATGAAATCCAAAGAAATATGGTCCCTTTTTATTGTTTCTGTTCAGTTGTGAAAAGTGCTGCTTAGAATTCACTCCTCAAAACTACATCCATCCTGATGCATTTCTTCTAATGGATAATGGTTTATGTGACGTGATAGAGGTGTTAGCTAATGCTGCAGTGATAATCATACTGTAATCTATAAATGTATTAATACATTGTACACCTTAAACTTATACAGTGTTATATGTCAATTATATCTCAGTTAAAAATCCAGAGGATGGTGGTGACTGGAATGAATTGCTTTAACTGAACTAATGGATTGTTTTTTAAGTACAAGCTCTCTACTGCTCTTTTTCCCCGATAAAAATACCTTTGTAATGGAAGTGTTTCCAGAAAGTTTTTTAAAATTATTATTCAAGAGTGGTTTTCATTACCTTGACTGTATTGAATGTTCTGCTTGCATGTTGGGAATCCTATCTGATTGACAAAATGGGTGACTTATTTGGCAAAGTCTACTGGGTAAAGTCTGCATGGTGGTTTGTCGTTGGCATTGAATAAACTGGATGAACCAGATGTAGATGTTATCTGTTGAAACATCTAGACAATGTCTTTCATTGAGTAACTATTCATTAAATCAGATTTCTCAGAGAAAATTGAGAAGAACATGTAATATGTTTGAGCATATTGGTCTCTTAAATAATCGTTATTATATAAGAACTATCAGGTTTTCATGATTTACTTCAAAGCTCTATGAAATATAGAAGTAACATAGAAATTTGGGTCTTTGGAAAAACTGACAGCTTCACAAAACTATTTTGTATTAATCGCTATAGTTTTTATAGGTAATTATTAATAGGATCAGTTGGTTATTGCTTCTTTTTAAGCTTGTTATATTTTTATTTTGAAATAATTTCAGACTTCTAGAAAAGTTGGAGTAAAATTTTAAGAGACAAAACAGATTAACATTAGGGAAGGGAAACAAAAATAATATAAAAACAGGGAGGGGGACAAAACAGAAGAGACTCCTAAATATGGAGAACAAACTCAGGGTTATGGGAGGGGTTGTGGGAGGGGGGATGGGCTAAATGGGTAAGGGGCGCTAAGGAATCTACTCCTGCAATCATTGTTGCACTATATGCTAACTAATTTGGATGTAAATTTTAAAAAATAAAAAAAAAGTTATAAAAAAATTGTACAAAGAATAATACCTTTAACTTAGATGCCTCAAATGTTAATATTTTACAAAACTTCAACATTATCTATTTTTTTCCTGAAATTTTGAGTAAGTTGGAGACCTCCTTAAAAACATCAGTGTTTAGTTCCTAAAAACAAAAACCTTCTAATTTATAACCACATTTATTAAAAAAAGAAAACACTGATACAATACTGTTTTGTGGTCCTTAGGGCTTATCCCAATTTTCCCAGTTGCCCTACTAATGTGTTATGTAGTAAGAGGGAAAAAAAAATGTTTCAATTCTAATCTGGAATCCTACCTTGTTTGAGTTTTCATGTTTCTTTATTTTTCTTTAATCTGGACCACTATTACAGCCTATCTTTCATGTTCTTGACCTTTTTAAAAGGTACTGGCTGGTCAGTCCGTATAATATTCCTCAGTTTGAATTTGTCTAATGTTTCCTTGTGATTAGACTGAAGTTCAGCTTTTTTTTTAAAAAATTTTCAATGTTTATTTTTTGAGAGACAGAGTATGAGCGGGGGAGGAGCAGAGAGAGAGGGAGACAGAATCTGAAGCAGGCTCCAGGCTCTGAGCTGTCAGCACAGAGCCTGGACGCGGGGCACGAACCCACAAACCGGGAGATCAGGACTTGAGCCTAAGTCGAACACTCAACCGACTGAGCCACCCAGGTGCCCCAGAAGGTCTGTATTTTTGTTAGAGATATGACAGAAAATTTTTTTGCACCAGTGTATTATATCAGGAAGCACATGATATGTTCCATTTCTGGTGATATTACTTTTGATTAAAGTATCTTGTTTGTAAGGGCACCTGGGTGGCTCAGTCAGTTAAGTATCTGACTCCTGATTTTGGCGCAGAACTCATGGTTCCCCTCCCCTGCTCATGCGTGCTTGGTTCTCTCTCTGGGTCTCAAAATAAACTTAGAGAAGAATAAAGTAACTTAAGTTACTGCATTTCATTTTGACATTAAATATCTTGTGGGAAATACTTTGCTTACTATACAAAATGTTTTTTAGAGCAAGCCAGAGTGGGAGAGGGGCAGAGGGAGGGGTAGAGAGAATTTCTTTCTTTCTTTCTTTCTTTTTTTTTTTTTTTTTTGATGGAGAGAGAGAATCTTAAGCAGGCCCCTGCTCAGCATGGAGCTCAAAGCAGGGCTTGATCCCATGACCTTACAATCATGACCTAAGCAGAAATTAAGACTTGGTCACTCAACCAACTGGGCCACCCCATGGGGCCCCTAAAATGTTTTTTTTAAATGGTACATTTACTCAGTAGCTTTTTCTAGTGCTTGAAATGATTATTACTACAGTGATTTCCAAGTAGGAAATTCCTCATTTATTCTATATTCATTAGTTGGAATTCTGCAAAGAAGAACTTTCTTTTTTCCATTTATTCATTTGCAGCAGTACAGATTCATGGTTTATTGTTCTGTGGATTATGATCTCTTACTGTTATTTATTCTGTTCAAATTGTCCCAGATTGGGCCACTCTGAGCTCTTCTGGTCTTTTTGACGTGTTCCCATCATTCTTTGAAGACTTCTTTACTTTCTGGCACAAGATATCTCAGGCTGACTTTGTTCTGTCTCTGATCCAGTCTTTGTATTAGTCATTTCTCCAGGGAGACCTAGCTCCTTGGAGTTGAGAATGGTGTTTAGGAAACAAAATCTGGATGCTAGTTATGCTCATTGCTATTAGGATGTCATTACTTATAGATTTTCTAAGCAAACAAAACTGGGAAATATATGCATGTGTGTTTGTGTATACACACATCTATTCATATACATATATGTACATATTAAAAATGACTTCATGCTGTCATGACTTCCAAATCTAATCCAACATTGCAAGGTTCATTCTAGTGTTCTCTCTTTCTATATTTTGAAGTCTCTTTTCTAACCTTGAGAAACCTGTCATTCATAGGATATTTACCTATTTGCTCAATTCTAAAATAGGGTACTTTTAGAAATGCTAAAATACATAAAATGCAAAACAAGTGTACTAAGACTCAGTATTGACGTAGAGTTCTCTTTGTCTTTAGCTTAAGGAAATGTAGTAAAAATACTGTGTTCAAAAATTACTTGAGTTCCCCTCCCACCTCAGTATGGTTCTATTATTCATTTGAATTTCAGTTAGATTGATTTGTTTCTGGTTTTGTTATTTTTGTGGGGGAGGGTAATGGGTGGTTTCCTCTTCCCTATCCTTGTTGTTTTCATTTTTTAAGGATGTCAAATATTCCCATGATTCTGAAGGTCAGATCAATACAAAAGAGGTGTATGTACTTGGTACACTCTATCCTTTCTATCCTGTTTCCACTCCATTTCACTTGCTGACTACAGGTAACCAATCTGACAAGTTTCAGGTTTATTCATCTTATTTCCCATTTTTACCCAGCTATCAACAGTAATATACATTAGATTTTTTTATTGTTTTTTTTTTTTTTTAACCTAACCATATATCCTGGAAATCCTATCCATTTACAGATCTTCCTCATTATTTTTTATGGCTGCATTGTACCTTGTGTGGATATATCATAATTTATTCATTTACTTTCCTGTGTATGGGGGTTTAGATTGCTTCTAAGCAAACAAAACTAGGAACTATATACATGTATATTTGTGTATACACACATGTATTCATATACATATATGTACATGTTAAAAATGACTTCATTATGTCATGGCTTCCAATTCTAATCCAACACTGCAGGATTCATTCTAGTATTCTCTCTTTCCATATTTTGAAGTCTCTTTCTAACCTCGAGAAGAATGTTGCACGGGAGAAAACTGATGCAAAGAATAACCCTGTGCATGTCTTCAGATTAGTATAATTTTTATTTTATTGAGGCAACTTAATCCAAGTTTTCTCCAAGTTTGGAGAGAAATTTGGAGTTAAGTATGTGTCAACGTGTTTTCTTCAGAAGTATCCTCAGTGCATAAAATCGTTAAATTCTCCTACCTTTAAACATAGCAACATATCATATTGGGGCCATCCACCATGAAATTTCAGTAACTTAATTCATGTTTAATGTGTGGTCAAAAGAGCCCTATGCTTCCTGGCTTTTTATTATCTTGGGTAATCTGAGTAGCTTCTAACGAGAGGTTCTAAAAGAATTTGGGTAACTGGTTTTACAGCCGTAATTGAGACACAGCCCTACATAACTCCTTCCATCGACCACTTCCTCCTCCCTGTATAGGATACAGGCCTTAAAGACCACTTGCAGGGCCATGTGCCTTTCCAAATTAATAGTTTTTTTTTTTTAATATAGATAGTCTCCTAAACAATGCATTTTCTAAACACTTGGTTATGAATATCTATCTGTGGCTGTAACACAACGTCCTATTAAATGGAACCATATATATTGTGGATTTACGGATAAAAAAATGTTTATAGGACTGTTCTCCGACACCTTTAATATTGCCACTTTTCTGTTCAACTGTCACTACCTAAGAGGAAGCCAATCTTAATTTTATTTGTACATCCTTTCTCTTAAGTGTTTGCATTCTGCTGGTTTCTTAACTTTTAATCTAAAATCAAAGCATATCATTTTAGTTCAGATGCCATGTGTTGTGTTTTATCTGATCCTCATGCACTTGAACTCAGGTTTCCTTGACAAAGACTCTGTTGTTTGTGGGTTGATTGACTTTAACCAGAAGCTGGTGTTTTCTAAGCTTCGTTTTTAGAATGGGCTCTGGGGGCAATGTGGCGTGTTCCTCAGGGATGCTTAAGTACTAGGATTTTTTTTTTCTATTCTGAATTTTCTGCATTTGATTAAAGTGATATAATTTTGTTCCTCTGCACTAATGTTGAAGAGAATCTCTTCTCACTATTTCTGAAGAGTAAATTACTAAACAGTAATATGAGTGCTAAGCCTCTGAAAACTTGATGATGGAATCATTTCATTTTAAGGAATCAGTCTACCTCCCTTATTTCCTCTCTCCATCTTTCTCTACCTCTCATTGTAGTTATGCTCATTATACACAAATACAGCTTCATGAAAAGCATGTCCCCATTCATTACCCTTCTCTAGGCACAACTACTGTTATTTTATATCAATTTCTGATTCTTTGTATGGGTTTACATCCTTGCACACACAAACTGTCATACACATTTGGGAGCTTGGGAATGAAGATGAAGTGTTTCTTCTCCCCAAAGGCCAAGGTGGGAACTTGAAGAAAACCACTTTGAAATTGAGTTGCTATGGACAGAAAGGGGAGAGCCTTTTCCTGCCGGTGTGGGAAATCTGCTTAGGTGGTACACAGCTGCTTTCCCTGTGTGCTGCCTAAAGAAGAGAAAGGAGATAGAGATGGAACTTCCTCTAGAAGGCGCTGGAGACAGAACCTGTGTGTTGGATTACAGGGTGGGTGAGGTTAGGGGCTATGGTCTTGACAGAACCTTTGTACCTGGTAAGGATGGGGCTGGCTAACTCTTGGATTGGAGGATACAGTGTGAATGCAGTGTTAGCTGGAAAATGTGGTGTGATCTGTCAAGGGAGCACCCAAGCGAAGGGTAGTTGGCATGGATATTAACCCCTCCACAACAGAGTGCTTTTTGATAATAGTGATGAAGTCCTCACTTTTCTTCCCAAGGCCATTAAGACCAACCAGGGAAAGGGCTAGAACCCTGCCCTTTAAGTGGAAGATATAGCTCTTTTCTCTCTGTAGCACACTGAGGACTTAATGGATCCAAACTCTGTGTACTCCAAGCTGTTGCAGAATTAGATTTTTCCTGCTTATGTGTGGGGAGGGGAGGAATGACTTTGCATTCAATTCAAGTTGATGTTTTAAAGTAAAAAGAACTGGGCTTCATATCTGAAAGAACTATAATAAATTTTGACTGACTTTCATTTATGGACTATGTTCAATACCTAGAGAGCTGATACTTGACTAGAAAGCGAAAACTCAGGATAGCAGAAGGGGCAGGTTTGGGGAGAAAAAGTTTATTTATATATCTCAGTGAGTCAGACTGTCTCAGCACATTGGTTAATGATTTGTTTGGCAAAGAGATACAATTGATTAGCCTTTCAAATATATAAAACATTGTCATAAAATTGTTTAAAATGATTCAGATAAAACTTTAGCGATTTTTCCCTTTATTATTTAATGTTGCACTAAATTTGGCTTATCTGGAATAAATATCTTCTTAAATTAGACTGTTTGCTCCTGGAAACTAGGAGCCTTATTTTCTAACAAGCCAAGTAAAAGGTGTGTATGTTACAGCTTGTTAGTTGAAAGGTGCTGCGTTTTAGCAATATATTCTGAACTAATAGCAAACATCTATACTAGATGTGAAGCACTGAGGTAGACTCTGGGCACATCAAAATATACAGGGGGTGATATTTGCCTTTGAAGAACTTTTCTTCTACTGGGAGAGACAGACAGCTGGGTAGTTTCATCATAATGTAACAAATATAGTACTAGAAGATACTCTAGCATGTCTCAGGGGCATATTACAGTGACCCTTTAACCCTTCAAAGTGGTTAAAGAATATCAGAGGCAGCTTCCTGGAGGGGATTGCATATTCCTTTTTAAGTTAGGAAATGGTGTCATTTACTTATCATTATTCCTTATGTTCTATATACTACAGACATCATAATTGTTGAATGACTAAATGAATGAAATAGAGCCATATAAGAGCCTTGAATTAGGCATATTAAGTAACTAGAAAAATAAGGTCAAATAGGGGTGAGGTATTCTAGGGATTAATGGTGAAGAGTGAAAACAGAACCCCAATAATTTAGGGCTGGTGTTTTGTGGAGGGATGAAATCTAGCTTGGAGATAAGACTGGGTGGGCTTGGTTTTGGAGTAATGGAGACTATAGTGAACTTTTAAACAAGGGAAGCGGTAATACTTGTATTGAATTCTTAAATCCCTCTTGAAGCATAGTTAGAGGAAAGATCAGATGGAAGGGAGAGTTGGAAGCATGAAAGTGTGTAGACGTGTGGAAAGCCCAAGTTCTGCAGTGAGAAATATGGTCATAAAAATGCGGGACAGAGACTGAAGGGGACATTGGAGAGTGAAGATTTTAGGTGTTGGCAACTAACTGTGGTGAGGGATGGAAGTTCAGGATGGATGTAAGGTGTTGGTCTCTGACCTATAAGCAGAAGTCTCTTGGATAGAGCTTCCAGAAAAGTTATTGGTTTCTTATAAAAAATGAGAGAGCCCCAGCAGACATAAACCCTTGTCCCTTGCCTGGAGTGCCATGCAATCAATGCCTCCTATTGCCTCCTTGAAGAAAAGTGGGATCCTGAAGGAATGGTAGGCAACGAGTAATGTCTGACACCTGGTAAGGTAAGTTACCTATTAGTCTTCCTATCACTAGTACTAAAAGGCACCAAAATCTATTCTTTTAAAGAACATCTTGAGAAGAACATTACATACCAATAGGGGATTACTATATTTGCAAGGAAAAAAAAAATGTGGCTGTCATATCCTTAACATGCACTCAATTGGCAAGTGCTTTAGCACTTCCTAAGGCTGATATTGTCATTATCACAGAGAATAACAAAAAGTTAATAAAAGGAGGTGATTGTGGTCTTTCTCACCAGCTTGATTTGAATGAACAGTGTGAAAAATAGAAACTCTCAAAGGGAAGTTTAAAAGCACATGACCATGTGACTCCAGTGTGGCTCAGACCCAAAGGTTGAGGGAAGCCCACAAAAGGAAAAGGCTACCATGGAGTGTGGGTCAGCTTTGCAGAAGATCCAATAAAAATAAAAGTTGGGAAGGGTAGTATTTTATTAGTAATAAGACTCAGTGCCAGGTAGCTCACTATAACGTTGTGAGTTGTATTCCTTTTGTTAGACTTGAAAATATTAGTGACTATGAGGTTCACTGACCAGAAATAATAAATCTTGTATTAAGTTGATCCTTCTCTTGTATTTATATTTAAAATAATCTATATTTCATTGGCTACACTTATTTAAGTGTATATACCACCATACATCAGTTTTCAAAACTATTTTAAACATATGCATTAAGATGTGCAATTCTTGGGCTGGCATGAAGTCTGTTTTTTTAAAGTAGGAATTGTTAAACATAAAAACCAAGTTCTCTAATCGATCGTGAAGGCATGAAATTCAGGGTGCTGGTGGTTTTAGATTCTTCATGTTTTACGGGAAAAAATCTTCACATTTGGTGATACATGAATTTATTTTTAATGCTTTATCTGGATTTTCTATCATTTCCCTACCCCCTTTCCCATTCTCATTTAAGACTTTGAGACGTCTTGGCAAAGAGGAACAAAGAGATTTAATTCTTACTGAATATGAAACTCCTCAGGCCTGGATAATATCCGTATTTTTGCGAAGTCTGGAAAGTTATAAGTTTCAGCCAACACTGGAACAGCTTGAGAAACTGTTGAAATCATACATGTATTGTTTTGTCTCTTGTGTAGGAAAGTACTTCTGTGTGGCCTGGTTTTGTTTGATGTGGTCCTAGTTAATTTGGTTGGCCGTTTGAGGTCTCTAATGTTGACCTAAGGGAAATTTGGGAAATATTGGTTAATATGCCACAGTGTGAGAAGGATTTATAACAAATGCCATGTATCATTAATATAGGCATTCTTTCCTTGTAAACTCAATATTTGATATAAGAATGTATCATGACAGGGGTGTTTGGGTGGCTCTGTTGGTTACGAGTCCAATTCTTGATTTCAGCTCAGGTCATGATCTCCTGGTTGGTGTGGTGGAGCCCTATGTGGGGCATTGCCCTGAGAGCGAGGGGCCTGCTTGGGATTCTCTCTCTGCCCTTACCCTACTTGTGCACGAGCTCTCTCTCATAAACTTAAAAAATGCATCACAGTAACTTAGATGACTGATGCCCTCATTTCCCCCTCAAGGAAAATAAAAGAGCTCATTTACCACTCCAAAAGAGTCTCATCATGAAATAAGGTTGAACTGTTTGTTGGTCTTGAGACTCTCGTTTTCTGCTAAGATTGAAGTGAAGTGTAAGTGAAGTCCCCTTTTATTAAGAAAATACAAGTATGAATTCAGGCTATAACTTTATCCACAATGCAGTAAATACAAACATTACAGCAAATTATATTTTGTTTTCCTCTACGTCAAAAAAATTAAGTTTTCTTCAATTGCTGAATGAAGCAAGATACTTTAGAATGAGCCCTTAGATTCTAAAGGCTTTTTTGTTACTTTTATAATTGGTAGCAATTAGAAAATATCTGGACTTATATTGTAGTATTTTAATATTCGGCTACATATTTCTCTCTAAATTTGTAAATGCTGTGTAATGGAATCGTTAGTTTGAAATTTCTTCTAACTTCATTCTATAAAATAGAATTTCCTAAGTATGGATAAATCATTCATTACAAATATAAGAATAAGCAGATTTTTTTGTCTTAATATTTTGTTTTTAATCAAAGTTATACACAAGATATGGTTTGGAGTCCAATAATTCGAACAGGCTTCTTTTGAAAAACTGTCCTTGTCCCAATGCCCTCCTGCCTCCTTTTCCCCAAGTACTTTCAACTCTTTTAATTTTTTATTAAAGTATAGTTGACACATAATGTTATGTTAGTTTCACGTGTGGAAGTTCGTGATTTGATTCGACAGCGTGACCTGTTACACTGTGCTCGCCATAAGTATAGCTACCATCTGTCACTCTGCAACCCTATTACAATACCATTGTCTATATTCCTATACTGTACCTTTATCCCCATGACTTAGTCATTCCATACTTTGAACTCTTCTAGAATCTTGGGTATTTATGTTCATAACTCTTTATAATATGCTTTTATTACTCCTCCTCTACTTTTTAGTTTCAAGCATTATGTATTCAGTTTCCCCTGTGGGAGATAAGGATTTAGCCTACTCTCACTATGTTCCTTCCTCACTGTACACAAGTATGCTACCGCTCCCCATCCTCCCAGTAGAGTTAGAGGATAGTTTTGGAAGGATGAATACCTTGTGTTTCTATTCCTATAACCATGCAAGCACAGCTGAGTTACATAGTGCATATATATTTTTGCATTTCCTACCCTGTGTTACTTGTTTTCTCTGGAGATGGTTTCTATTCTATACAGACATCCTTAATTCAACTATAAACTTTCTTTGGTCTCCCTAAATTTCTTCCTAGAGTGTGAGAAGATAATTATTTTATTAATTGTAAACTTTGGAGGAAACTTCTTGCAGAATTTGATCTCCTGCAATCTGGACTGATTGCCCTACCGCCTCCTTCATAGATCTCATCCCGCCATTTTCCTTCACCATCATCTTGGGGATTCCTTTTGTCTCTAACTTGTGTTTGATGCCTTGTTTCCTGGATTCCGTCCATCTTTTTTTTTTTTTTTTAATTTTTAATTCTCTGTGGAGCATATTCTTCAGTAACTTACTGAGAAAGAGTACAAAGGATATATATTTTTGAGACCTACCTGTCAGAAAATATCTTTATCCTGCTCTATAGATGACACTTCTAGATGTTTTTGGACACTTCTTGGAGATCTTCTTTAGTCATCTCCTAACTCTCTCAGATTTCAGCCTCAGGATGGACCTTCCTTTCTAACTCTCTTAGTTTCCTCTCCAGTTCTTCTGCACCCAAGTGGGTGGTGGAAGTTAGGAGAATGTGCTTCTCTAGAAGAGTACATTTCCTTTTTTCTGTAGCCTCACCTTCAAAAGTTTTATGGATGCTGACAGTTGGTTTGTGGTTGTCAAAGAGAACTAGACCTGGACAATGTTATAGTTGTAAAAGCATATTGTATTCAGGAATCACTGCAACTGAAGAAAAGAGACTTTGGTATAGAACTGGGTGCAATTCTGAATACAACCAGGAAAGAAATGGAGATTTACAGTCAAGGATTAGGGTGGGGAGAGGGTCATGGGGACAAACTTAGTAAAAGGAAATACTGAGGGTAGGGCGATATTCTTGCTAACTTAAAGGATTATTGATAAAGGTAGGCCAAAGTGATCAGATAGTAAGGGTGGAGGATGAGGAATGTGATCAGACGTCAAGAATTGAGGAGGATTCTCTCTAAACTCACTTAGCAGGATTCTTGCCACTATTGGCCTATGCACGCCCAGCAAGGTCAGGTCCAAGGTCAAGGCCTACTCAAAAAGAAGAGGAACAGGAGCCTGACAAGTGTGGTCAAGGGGAAAATCTTTGTGATTGAAGTTCTTGTTACTTTACCACATGGGTTCAGATTGTAGAGAGTAAAAAATTTCTCAAGGTAGTCCTTGTAATACACTCATGGGTGATGTCACTTGGTTTTTTATTTTTAGAATGTGAAATAGTACCACGGACATCTAAGTAATCTGGGGAGAATAATATTTTCTTTTTTCTAAGACTAATCATGCTCAGTTATTAGTCACACTGAAGAATTTAAATATGTATGTATATCAGAAAAGAGTGATGTAATTTTATGTCTAAAAACCCACTGTTACCATATAATTGAAGAGGGTACTTAGGCTTCTATTAGGGTTCACAAACTAATTTAGGCCTAGGAATCACAGGTTTAATGGGGCATTTTTCTACAAAGGAAATATGTAACAAACTGGGCATCCTAAAGATTGATCAGTGTAGTTTTAAATTAGCTTACTAATTTATAAGCATATACAGATTCCATTTTTGGCTATCAACATTGATCTCTACCAGGTAGTAGAAGGCCAAGCCAATGGGAAAAACTTAGGGCAAGCTCTTGAGCTTACCTGAGTATACAGACAATAGGAACAGGCAGATGAATTTACGTTCACAGTGGCGGAAAAATATAAGGATAAAGGCAAAAACAAAACAAAAACAAAAAACAAACAAAAAAAGGTGATTAAGTGTGGGATATGAAGTTTCTAGTTTATATTGAAGTTATTAGTATTGAGGGTTTACAAGATCCCTGAGAATTTTGAGGTTTTAAATCATCAGGAAATGAATTTTGAAATTAGGTAGAGAGCATTCTCTTATCTTTAAACAAATGAATAGCATACCCATTCCTTGTTATGGACTGATAATCCCTACCAAAGATCTATCATGAAATTGGAGAAGATACAAGAAAGATTATAAAAAGGTCAATATACATAGTACCTATCCATGGGGAGTAAAGAAGAACAATAGGAATCTATAGACACAAGCGTTGGGGAGAGATATGGCCATGTTTTTTTGATGGCACGGATATGAATAGTATCGATGGTAAGAACACTACTTTATTCCAAGATGGGGTGAGCAGTGGCACTATAAAATATCACCTTACCCAACTAGTTATAAACTTATGGAACTGATTACTCTAAGAGGAAGTAGGGGTGGAAAATATAAATAACCTCAAAAATGATTTAACTAAATTTGTGGATTACAGATTCATAATGGGTTATTACAGGGAACTAGGATGTTTTGGGTACACTCCTAACCTTTGAGGTTGACATCAAAGAACAGCCATTCTCCCCACAGCATGTCCCCTGGTGCCATCATCAGAATCCTGGACAGGAAGGATCATGAGTCTGATCCAATGTGGCAAGACCCATTAGACTCTGATCGGTGCCAGATCTGTGTGGGTTGTAAATTTAGGGTAAATTCCAATATGAGAGTGGTAAATTTCAATGAATGAAAACTTGAAAACCTTAATTTTAAACTGCCTAATTTTTGTTTGTTTTCCATTATTTAGTGTACTCCTAAAGCTTATTTTTCAATTCTTTGGAAGATATTTTTATTATGTAGCCTGTACTTGACTATGATTGTACTTTATGACCTAGTAATTTCCCATACTGTAGATTAAATATGATCAACTAATAACCCTGGGAAATACATCTTCTACCCTTTCTCTTGCACATCAACACATTTTCAATTGCAGTTTAATATTGAGAGAATAAAATAGATTCTACTTCATTTTTGACTTTTGGCTTTCCTGATAGACATATCTATAAGATTCCCCTTTGAATCAACTTTAATCTATGTATAGGGATGCACAAAGATAATTTTAGTGCTTTCAGGTACAGAGATTTATTTTCCTTAATACTTTTTTTGGTGGGAGGAGGGGGGTATTATATTCAGAACCTTGATCTGAATGCCTTAAAGCAATGTGCAGAATCAACCAGGGACCGTGTTTTAAAATGATTTCAGTTCACCAGGTGTGGAGTGAGGCCTGCGATTCTGCCTCCAGGTGATGCTGCTGCTACAGGGCTGAGAACCACATTTTGCAAACAAGGCTTTCAAGTGTTACTTGCTCATATAGCTCTGCAGTTTTCAAAACCAATCTTGGTCTCAGCTGTCTCTCAAAATATGGTTTTGGAAAGTTTAAGGAATACTTAAAACAAATAATTTGAATGGACAAGATCCAAATGCTCTATTTAGATGTTGAGCTAATCTAGAAATACTTTTTTTTTCCTTTTTTTTTTTTTTTTTTTTTTTTTTTTTTTTACCTATTGTGAATTCTTCCATCTCTCTTCCTTTTCTATTTGCATTCTGTATTGAAAATTGTGACCAAATGACACAAATGTTTCTTGATTCTATTAAACTTAAGCACACACACATGCACACACTTTCAGTTCTGTGTATTTTGCCTAATTATTGGCAATAAACTTGGTAAAGGGATCTAAGGCTTACAAATGTTCTACTTGGAGGAAATTGTAATTAAGGCTATTAAGGCCTTTGGGTTCCTGTGTGTATTTTAAGCAAATTAGGATTTTATGTGTCTTTTAAAGAGACAGTAACTCTTCCCTGTCCAATTAGTTCCTCTTCATGGCTGAGCATGCGCATTCAGTGCATGTGGTTGAAAGGGCATGTGTCCTCCTTTGTTCTTTCATGTAAATCATTGGTGTAAATGAAGGATTTGTTTTTTCTGGATTCCATATGTGAAACTCTGGATAAGTAAAACCTAAGAAATGAATTGAAGGGGTCCATTGTAATTTGGTACCAAAATTATTTTTAAAAACCAAATTATTCTTTAAATAATTTTTAAAACATTTTAAGGCAGAATAATTGCTGTTACCTTTTATTTTCAAAATGGCATTGTTCCTATTAAAAAAGTATGTTCATTCCAAGACATTTATGAAGTACTGCAGAGTATAAAGAAGATTGATTCATTTTACCTCTTTGCATTAACTATGTTAACATTTTTGTGTCTATTTTTTCTTTTTTTAAAATTAAATACCACTATAGTTACATACAGTGTTATATTAGTTGCAGGTGTACAGTATAGTGATTCAACTATTCCATGAACCACCCAGTGCTCATCAAAATGAGTACAAAGTTATTTTGCCTATTTTACCCATCCCCTACCCACCTCCCCTCTGGTAGCCATCAGTTCTCTACAGTTAAGAGCTTGTTTCTTGGCTTGTTTCTCTTTTTTTCCCTTTATCATTTTTTTTTCTGTTGCTTATATTCTACATATGAGTGAAATCATGTGGTATTTGTCTTTCTTTGACTTATTTCACTTAGAATTGTATTCTCCAGCTCCAGTCATGTCATGGCAAATGTTGGGGTGCCTGGGTGGCTCGTTTGGTTAAGCGTCCAACTTTGGCTCAGGTCATGATCTCATGATTCTTGAGTTTGAGCCCTGTGTTGGGCTCTGTGCTGACAGCTCAGAGCCTGGAGCCAACTTCAGATTCTGTGTCTCCCTCTCCCTCTCCCTCTCCCCCTCCCCTGATTGTGCTCTGTCTCTCTCACTCTCAAAAATAAATAATAAAACATTTAAAATTTTTTTTTTGGGGGGGAACTCTACATTGTAAAATTCATTACCCGCAATTATTATATCACCATAAAAAAATAGGAATTTTAACAAAGTTTGACATTCAAAAAGTGAAAATAAAAAAGTACATGATTTACAAGTACATAAATATCCATGCACACTTTTAGAATGATGGCTACTGGAAGCACAAGACCTTTTAAAATTCCAATCTAGACAAGACTGTCATTCCAACTGTCTCTTTCCTACATGTTGGAAATATCAGGAATCTTAAGAGAGCTGCTGTGGTCAGTGTCACATTCATCCCAGCCTCCTTCCTAAGCCTGTTGCTGATGTTGAAAATGTGATGAATCTTTTGCCTTAGCTTTGATGCTTTTTCATTAATTCACTTCTGTAGTAAACTGTGGCAGGTCTTCCACTTCAAATCCAGCAGCCATTTCCATCACTTTGTCTAAAAGGTCTTCGTTGTAACTGCAACCCAGGAAGGAGGTATTTGGCCTTACACCATGGAGAGGGACAGAAGCTGGGCCAAGCAGCCACTGCCATTGGGTGAGTCGCAGTAGTCAGGCAAATGGCGCAGGATGAATTCCATGTGAACCTCCAATTTCTTCTCACTCTTCGAGTGGGAGCAAAACTGTTCTTAGTTGGCTGCCTGCCACACCCCCAAAACCAGCTCTTCCACCACAGCAGCCACCTCACTACCCAACATGGAGCCCTCTGCCACTGAAGCCTGTACCCCTACAGTCTTTGTTTTAAGGTCTCCTTTGTCTGATATTAGGTATTGCTACCCTGGCTTTCTTTTCACTCCTATTTGCATGATGGAGGTTTCTCCATCCCCTCACTTTCAATCTGCAGGTGTCTTCAGGTCTAAAATAAGTATCTTATAGGCAGCATATAGATGGATCTTGTATTTTTACTCATTCTATCATCTTTTGTCTTTCGATTGGAGCGTTTAGTCCATTTACATTCAAAGTAGTTATTAATAGGTATGTATTTATTGCCATTTTGTTTCTTGTTTCATGATTGTTTTTGTAGTTCTTCTCTGTTTCTTGTTCTCTTCTCTGTGGGCTTTCTTTAGTGATGTATTTGGATTCCTTTCTCTTCATTTTTTGCATATCATTGTTTTTTGATTTGTGGTTATCATTAGGCTTGTATATAACATCTGCATGTTGCAGTCTAGATTAAGTTGATGGTTGCTCAAGTTTGAACCCATTCTTTCCACTCCACATTTTAGGTTTATGGTGTCATACCCTTCCATCCTTTAATTTTGTGAATCCCTTGACTGATTTTTAGAGATCTACTTATTTTTACTGCTTTTGTGCTTCCCACTTTGCTTACTTTTATTGTCTTTTCCTTTCCATTCAGAGTCTCCTTTGACATTTCATGTAAGGTTGGTTTAGTGGTCATGAACTCTTTTAGCTTTTGTTTGAGAAACTCTTTATCTCTCCTTCTATCCTGAATGATAGCTTTACTGTATAGAATATTCTTTGCTGCACCTATTTCCTATTCAGCACTTTATATGTATCATGCCACTCCGTTCTGGGTTGGAAAGTTTCTGCTGAAGAATCCCCTGATAGCCTTATGGAATTTCCCATGTACATAATTATCTTCTTTTGTCCTGCCTGCTGTTTTTAATATTTTGTCTTTATTACTATATTTTGCCATTTTAATTATAATATATCTTGGTGTGGATCTGGTTTTGTTGATTTTGTTGGGCGTTCTCTGTGTCTCCTGGATCTGGATATTTGTTTCCTTTCCTAGATTAGGAAAAGTTTTCAGCTATTATTTCTTCAAATAAATTTTTTGCCCCCTTTTCTCTCCCTTCTCCAGCTCCTATAATGCAAATGTTATTACATTAGTTGGAGTCACTGAGTTCCCTAAGTCTCTTCTTGTTTTGCCTTTTTTTTCTTCTTGCTTAGCTTCATTACTCTGTCTTCTAGGTTATTAATTTGTTTCTTTGCTCCTTCCAGCCTGCTGTTCATTCCATTATGCCTGGTTCTCATTTTATAGATTGATCCCTTTATCTCTGTGTTATTCCTTATTTCTGTGTTAAGGGTCTCACTCATGTCTTCTAATCTTCTCTTAAGTCCACTGAGTATCTTTATGATAATTACTTTAAATTCTCTATCAAGCATGTTACATATTTCTCTTTCACTTAGGTCTCTGGCTATGGCCTTGTCCTAATCCGTCATTTGGGACAAATTTCTCCATCTTATTTTATCTGAGTGTCTGTTCCTGTGTTAGGAAAATCAGCTATGTCTCCTGGTCTTGAGGGTAATGGTCTTCTGAAGAAGAGGTTCTTTAGGACCCGCAGTGTAGTGTCCCCTGTTCCCAGGGTCTAGCATTTGAGGAGTATCTGCAATGTATGCTGTGTACACTCTGCTCTTTTGTCCTGGCCACTCTACCCTTCAGGCCAGTTGTCTGTAGCGGCTTTCCTTGTCTGTTGTGGGCAGTGTTTGGTCCCTGGCCTGAATGTGGTAAGTTTTAATGAGGTATACTCTGGTCTGCTTGTGAAATAAAGGCATACTTCCCCCTTTGGAATTAATAAGTAATCTCCTGGGCAATATTTTTTCCCAATAAACTTTCACCTAATGGTGTTAGGATGGTGATGATCCCTGCCTTAATAAAATTATTGTATTAATGAGGGCAAAATGGTTAATCTAATTATGTGGCCACAGTCATTCAAATGCAATATTGTAAGATTGTCTACAAGATAACTGGCCTGAGCTCTAAAGGATCTCAATGTCTAGAAGGACAAAGAATAATGGATGAAGTATTCCTAATTAAAAGGACCCAGGAAACAAACCAAATGCAGTGCACATTTGATTGGTTTCTGGATAGATGGGAAAAACAGGACAATTTTGGAATAGTTGAGGAAATGTGAATATTCACAGCATATTAGTAATATTTTACCCATGTTAAATTGCTGAGGTCCTGCAATGGCATTATGATTACATAAGACAATGATCTTATTCTCAGAAGGAGTATGCTAAATTTCACCTGAAGTATTGTGATGTCCTTACTTTCAAATAGTTTATCAAAACTATATGTGTGCATTTCCATGCCTTTACTTCTATTCATAGATCTATGTGTGCATAGGGATATTGATATATAACAGGGAGAGAAAATGGGAATGATATATATATTTTTTAAATAATGAACCTAGTTTTGATAGGACTTATTCTTAGTGACTTAAAAATACCAGGATATGTTTATAATAATTGTTCTAAACCAAAAGTGTTTACAACTCTGATGTCCTAAAACCTCATCTAGAATTTGGAGATTTTGAAGTTCAGTTTACTGAAAATCAAACTCTCTTCTTTAAATTCCTGTTTCATTTTTTCAAAAACTAACTTCTCAAAATTAATGAATATAAACATAAAATTCATTAACATCTTCTTGCATATCTTATTTTTCAAAATTTTTTCCTAAGCCATACTTGATTTTCCTTCACTTTGAAGGTCTTTATTTTTAACAATTATAAAAAGGAAAGCAGAAAATAAAAATTTGTCTCTTTCATGTAATGTTACCCATATCTTAATAGTTGGGTTTAACTTTTCCTTTTTGTTAATTTTGCTCTAAAAAAAATTCATAAACCTTAAGAAACTTTAACCTCCTTTACATTTCATTTGTGATTATTTTTCTCCTGAGTATATACTGTTGTATATGTTGCTTGAAATGTTTGAATTTATTGGGGAACTTGCTATCAAACCAATTTGATTTCTGTAGAATGTCACTCATTTTTTTCCCCTTTGGGATTGTACAAGTAGATTCTTATTTTGAAAATATCCTCTTAACCCCTATTCTAATTTAGAAACATTGACTGCAAATCCAAAACTGTTTCCTTTCAAACTTAAAAAAAATACACATTCCTGAAGTCTTCAATTATATCTATAGGGTCACAGTTTCTGTATTCTATTATAAACTCCCCAGTAACATAATAATTTCTGTGTTCTCAACACATTTTTCCTTGAATCCAAGTTAAGTACTGAGTGGCACCTTTTGTTGATTTTGCTGTTGGCTGAAAGATAAATTGTCAATAAAATAAGCCAAGATTTGTCTGATCCACTAAACATTTTTTTCTTGCATTCCCCAACACTGTGCATACATCTCATACATACTGTTCTCTCTCCCTTTGGGATATCCTCCTCAAACTTCTGCTTTCTCTTTAATACCCAGCTCCTATTACCACCTATTTCTTAGCTATTCCAGGATAAATTAAATCTTCATGTTTACCCAAAACACTTGGTGGCATGCACATAAAATAAAATTTAAAAACCATGGTACCTTGTAGTGCTCTCACTGAACAAATCTAGGATAAGTTGAGCATTAAATACAGTAACAGATGACAGTCCACTGAATAAAATCCATGGTTCCCTACTGATAAAAACAGACAAATGAGGGAGAAGGGGAAGCTCCTCCTAACAACTGAATTCTCCCTTATCGATGGAGAAGGAATGATGGAGTTAGAAAATCACCTTTGAGAACCATCAGAGTAATAGTTGATTTAGGCAAGCATAAAAAAGAATACCATAACTATTGTGCATAATTATGAGGAACAGGATATTTATACAATCTTACTGTATTTTTTCAAAAATTACTTGTTACAGAGGTGAAAGTAATAACTTTATAGTATAGAAACCTGGAAGATAACATCTTAACTAAGGGATCAAGGTTAATATCATGAGTAATGGAACCAAATTCATTTGTTGCTCCTTGGCATGCACAAGAAAGCACACAACATCACTTCATACATTATCCAAAGAATGTGTGGCCAATCAGGGAGTATCAGACAAACCCAAGTAAACATTCTGTAAATAACTGACCTAGTCTCTTCCAAAATGCAAGTTCATGAAAGAGGAGGTGTTCCAGATTAAGGAGACTAAAAAAGAAGACAGTCTAATGCAGTGCATAAAGTTGGATGGGATTCTAGTGTAGGAGAAAAATAGATATAAATGACGTTATTGGAATAATTGAATATGGACTGTGGATTAGAAAATAGTATTATATCAATATGGCTGATATAAGACAATGCCCTTATTTTTGGAAATATGTAGTGAACACTGAAAAAATGTAGAGATAAAAGAGCATAATGTCTGCTACCACTACTGAAATGGTTCAGAAAAAATAGTACATGCATACGTCTGTACATAATCTGTAAATGTAGGCATATATCCATGTCTATGGCTATCTATACATCTGTGTCTGTAAACACATACATATATAGTTTTGCCACTTTTTGAGAGTGACCAAACACTATTTCTAGTTTTTCATTAATAGGTAATTTGTTTTTGTCTTCCAAGGCCTGGAGGAAATGGAGGAGAACTGTGGTCAGAAAGCAGTGGCAAATTGGTCTCCAAATCTGTTTAGAACAGAGGTTTCTCCTGCATCAGAATGTTAGTCCATATCTCCCCACTTTAGCACATCTTAAAAGTCTAGTTTTGGATCATTTGAATGGTGTCCCCAGCCTTTCTAATTACACAGGTATGCTTGCTGTGTTACTTCAAAGGCCCTTTAGCCAGGATAGCATCTGTCTTCAAAGACAGGAGAGTGGCCCATTTGCAGGAAATTGTACGGTTTGGGTAGGTGTTTTTGTTTTTTCTTTGAACTTGTTAAGTAGAGATCCCTATTGAAGAAGTGCTGGCCTTTTGCTGTATGCCCAAACAGTGAAATACTTTCCATTTATAATTCTGAAGATTCTCTTTAACCTCTGCTAGGAGAACCTGTAACTCAGTTTCTCCCTGTTCTCCTTTCTGTTGTATCAGCAGTGTTACTCTGAAATGTTTTTCTGAATGACATCTTAATTTGGTTGGTTTATGAGACTTAATATATTCCTACTTACGTTAGGAAAGAATTAGTATAGTGCTCTTAGTGACTAATCATCAAAAGGAATTTTGGTTATTTTGCTGCAGCTAAAAACAGAGCAAAGCGCAGGGAGCAAATTAAAAGGCACAGCCTAATTTGAAAAACTCACAGTTTTAATTATGCTAGAATGCATTTTTTCCCCTAGGTGCTATGCATATATCTCTTAATGGGGAAAGAAAAAGCATGGCTTTTGTGAGAGCTGGATTCAAATTTGTCACAAACAAACTGTATGACCTTGGAAAGGTTTCTTAAACTCTCTGATCTGTTTATTCACTTTGATAAACAGAAATTATGAGTAATAAGCATTACTTTCAAAAAGTATGAAAGCATGTAGCCTGCAATTTGTCACGTATTAGGTTCTCCAAAGTTCGTTTTCTTCCCCCCCCCACCCACCCTTTTTGACTTTCCTCTTTTTCATTGCTTCTTGTTCTGAGTAGACAGAATTTTCTCAGAATAAATATGGTTAAGCAGCTAGATTTCAAACTGGGTCTGAGGTAAGGAATGCTGTGAGGCATATTGACAAAGCATTTTAAAATAAACTGTTTATAAATGTTAAATGCAGACAATCGATTTAAAAATTGAAAACTATCTTCTGTAGGTCTGGATATTTAATAGTGAATCATTCTCACTTCTGTTCAGGTGTGTGTGTGTGTGTGTGTGTGTGGTTTTAACAAGAGTGACCTACATTGGATGTAATAAAGCTTTCACTTTTTTCCCTTGCTTCACAGTGTAGTCCTTAATAATTGTTGCATAATAATGTTTGTCAGCCCTAAGGGTTTGTTAGTGTGTTTTTCATTAATGCAGCTTAAAAAAATTTTATTATCTTTGAAGAAACCTTTCTCTGGGACAGCATAGCTAGCAGTGTTTATTCTCAATTTTCAGACACAGTGGTATGATCCATGGAAGTTTCCACATCTAAAACACATGGAGTCTTTAATCTGGTTAGTTATGACACAGATTCTTCTTGAGGGCTGTGTTTATGACACCAAATAAGCCATCCAGTTTGCCTTCCATTTATTGTTTTAAAATTAAAAGTGGAATAAGCAGGAGTTACCAAACTAGTTTCTATTCTAGGAAGCAGGTGTACATGTAGAATAGTTGAATAGCTTGTGCATGATGGGAATATATATTGAATAGACACCATCCCTCCCATCCTCCCCTTTTAAAAACAATTTAATTTTTGTGTAGTCCAAATGGGGGAGATTTTTTTTCTACAGGCAATTAGGCAGGTCAGACACTATGGCCCTTACAAAGCATGTAAAGCTATTTTGAACAAGTGTTAGTGTAAGATGTACTTAAGCACTTTTTGGAATAAAATTCTGGCTCTGCTTGTGAGCAATTTGTTTTTCTCTATTTAAATAATTGGATTATCTTCTTATATAAACATGGAACTGTGCGAGAGTGGTAGTTTCACAATCTTCCTAAATGTATATATTTAGATCTCATGTTGGAGTTACCATTAACACCAGCAGTCTGTCAACATTTCCATAGGGTTGCTTAAGTATGTTGTGAAAGCCCAAGCCAACCTTGGCATGGGAAATCTGTGCTACACAGCAATTTCTAGCTATGGCTTACAGGCTTACTGCACACATTCTAACTTTAAGCTTACTTTTAGCACTAGAACAGTTTTATAGAGTAAATTTTTTTCTCTCTCACAGATTCAGGTGAGTGGTTTATTTTATATAACAGAAGATCTGATTCTTTTGTCTCAAAAACATCATGTATCTTTGAAAAAAATGAGCAGTCTCAAGCCATCTTATATTTTTCTCGGATTTCATCAACTAATTAATGTTATTAGTGTTAGTAGTTGTTGAAGCTGAAGAGCATATGATTCTGGTGGTGGTATTTGCCCTCTTGAGTAGCTTAGTTTTGTGATGAGTGTGTTTTGATCCTTAATTATACACTTTCTCCCCTATTATCTGTCAGAATTAATGTCTGGTATAGGGATATGCATTAATATTTTTGTGTCAAAGAGTTTTAGGGGAGGAAAAGGAATAATTCTTATAGGGCTTGGCTTTCAAAATGAATGTTAATTATGGGAAATACTTCATCATTTGGGGAATTGTATATGCTAAATTGAGGGTTTAGGATTTTATTTTTTATAAGAGGCTATATATACATAACTACTTTTTTCCGTTTATGTGACTTGTCATTTTACTTAGGGTATTAACGACCATTTTGAAAACATGTTTTTGGAGAATTTTGAAATCCCATTTAATTCTTTTGAATTTTTATGTTCAACCTGAGCTGCTTGCTCCTCAAGTTTGGGCAGACTGTCTTGATTGTTAATGATGTCTGACTTGTTAAGTTAGAAGGAGAATGTATTTCTCATGTTATGGATATGTTTGTTGCGCCCTCAAACAGACCCATGTAAGACTTCATGTTTATTTTGCAACTTTGTCTTGGTTCATTATCTTTCCTTGGTCTGCAGTTATTGATTATTCTGGGCTTCTCTATGACATCTTAGCTGTCCCACTTGAAGCATGCATGAGTCACGCCTCATAGAGGCTTTCTGCTTCCCTGTTCCATGTAAAAAAAAAAAAAAAAAAACAAAAAAACCTGCCCAGTGAATCACACTATGGCCACAGTTAACTGTGGTGGTAAATGTACTTCTCAGGTGCCCAACTATGGGGATTATGGCTCAAATGGCACTGGCATGGGCAAATAATGAGCATATAACTGTGCTCATTTTTTTCCTTTTTTGTTTTTCAAGTTATTAGCACTTCACATGTTAAAATAAATCCATAACTCCATTTAGCTCTCTCCCCCCATATTTTAAAATCTCTTGGTAGCCTTGAGTTTTTGTACAGTGAGATACATATTTTTGTAAGTGAAGCAAGAGCATCTAATTAAAGACCTTTAATCCTGATGTCATTAAGAATATTCATCTCTAAAGATGATTTCCATGTTGGGGGGGGCTTATAAATTTTTAGAAATAATATTTTCCCAAGGATTACTTCTAGAGATAAAGACCTGTTAAGTCATTCATTCATTGTAGGCGAATAAAATGGAATTATAAATTATTAAATAATTATCAAATTTTCAGGTAGCCAATTAATATGGATTTCTCAAAGCTAGTACTTAGAGAAGTTAAATTTTTATAAGCCTTTTACTTAACAATATTGTTACCTGTTACCTCATGATAAAAGCTGAGAAGAGATAATGAGAAATATGGTTTAATTCTAGAGATTGTAAAATTTTGGAATTCTTGGTGCAAGTTTGTCTTTTATTCTCAATTTTTTTCTAGAATAAATTCATGCTAATCTAGCTCCTCTAAAACGTTAATGGAAATTTGAGAAATTTTTCTCTGTCTAAGCTTTGTTGACATTGTTAGTTTTAACGTCTATTTTCTTTCTGGGGCATGATGAGTATAATAATCTAGAGCATTAACATTCGTTGTCTTTATATCAAAGACCAAATTGCATGTTCCATGATGCTATTTCCTATAAATATTTACAACTTAGTGTAAAACTTAGTAAAGTATCCTAAGATAGCAATTTTTCATTTTGCTCAAATCTTTCGTAGCTCCTTAACTCATGACCTTGATTACTTAGTTGAGTTTGAGCTTGGGTAGTTCACATGATTAAAGGATTTTTATCCTAATGTTGCCAAGTTCTAGTGGGAGGATCTGTTCCCAACTCAATTTGTATAGGATCCAATAGGCAGGTTTCTTGTTATTGGTGCCAGAGATAGGGTGTTTAATTTTAAACCTATATCTTGAATTTGGGATTGGGCAGACACAAATATTAGCGATTTCATAAATTTGAATGATGAAGTTAACGGTTTACTTTTAAAAATTTGTTGAAATTGTAATGTTGTACTAGCAAAGATGGAGCAAAGCTAAGAGGCCAACAGCCCATTGTTAAGTCCCATTATTTTAGAGTTAGAAATTTGTACCTTTTGTCAGGAATGGATTCCTTCACCAGGAAGGAATTTAGATTTCTTTTTGCTTGGCAAGGGCTAAATTCTGAAACAGGGGAACACTTTTAAAAAGTGTTAGGAGTATATTAGAAACAGATGGGCATTCAACACCTACATAAAATGCTCAATGGGGTAAAATGTGAATAACTGGATTTAATTTAACAAAGGATCAAACTTAAAATACCAGCATTCATAAAAGACCAAACTTACTTTTCAATTTAAGAGGAACACAAATCAAATAACTAGAATTAAGAAAAAGAGGTTATATTTATGCTGTTTTTCTCTCTTTATATACTTGTTAGTAATATAGGTATTTTGACCTGGGTTCTGCCTGATAATTTTTCTTGTTTTATGTATATCCACATATTCCTTTCCTTGTCAGGGAGATATGTGTAGACTTGTGTTAATAGTACTGCCTAACACCTTTCTGAAATTTGTTAATGTTTTATGTGATATATTTCATCTTTAGAATTTTGGGTGGGTCTAGACTTAGAAAAAAGTGTTTTGGTTGGAATGATGAAGCTCTGGATCTCAGCAGGCTTTAGTGTTGGAAAAGTTGAAGCTTACAGAGAGAGCAAATAAACATGGTCATCAAAGCTGGGAATTAAGATCTGTTTATTCACCTGCACAGTTGAATTAAACCTCCTAGCAATAGGCAGAGCCATTTAACTTATTAAGATCCTGACCAAATAAATTAGTCCTGTTTAAAAGGCTGTTTTTGCCTGGCTTTAGATACGGAGATTGCTGTAGTCACCATATAATGGATGAAGAAATTCTTGTTGAATTAAGTTACTAATTTACAAGATAGAGACCACTAGGATAGTTGACATTGGACAATGGTTCATTCAACTGAAAAGTCTATTTGACGTTTGGGGCATGAAGCTTCAAATTGCAAAAAAAAAAAAAAAAAAAAAAGAAGAAAAAAATGTGCTCTTATCCTTCAGTGTTGAGGAGCACTATTAATGGCTAGAGAAAATGGGTGATTGGGAAGAGCACTTATGTTGGATATGGCTTACATCACTTTTGCTTTAAGAGAATTCCTCATTTGTGGGGTTATAAAGATAGCAGATATGGATTGAGATAAGTATTCCCTGATTCATTTTCATTAAGTCAGTCAAGGTTCAAGTAAATAAAGCCTTGCTTTTAATGATTTTAAGGATACCTTTAAAAAATGTGGAGCACAATTTGTTGACTCTAAAATCTTCGTGATCCAGATGAAAGTTGGCTTCAGATACATAAAGACAAAACAAAAAGCCTTTAATTTATGTTGGTTCTCTCAGTTCTGTAATTTTCTTTTCTCCATATTTGTTAGTATAGAATGTGATTTATGGTGATAAAGAGTTCTTGGTTTAGCTTTTGAACTAAAAGTATAGTTTCAGCACTTGTTTGCGATGATAGTCTTTTTAAACCATTCTATGTATGTAAATCTTCCAAATTTTGTCTTAATAAGCTAATTGGGAATTTGGACAACCTTGATAGAGTTCTTTTCTAAATCTATAGTTAAATTGAAGAGCAGAATGCAGCCAGCAAACTAACCACAGACATTACAGGGGGTTCTGAACACAGACATGTTACAGGGGGTTCCGAAATGTGGGGCTCCCTTTGATGCATCTCCAGCTAGCAACCTCTGCTCTTGCCTTAGTCTCCTGGTTACTCCTATTTAAGGGTTTCCCTCTCACAAGAGTCATCAATTGCTTCCCCAAATATCATGCCATAGGGTCTTTGTGCTTAAGGTGGGTTATGTTCTTAGACAGCCCTGAAAATAAAAATGAGTTGGGTTCTCCTAGTCACCTCCCCTGTCAAAGCCATTTTGTCCATCATATAGCTGATGAGTACTCCAGTTCTGTTCCTCTCACCCAGATTTCTGCACCATATCAACCCTTTAATTTTTACCCCTTTCTTACACAGAGAGGGTGAGCCAAATCTCAGTTTTTGAAACTTACCTACTCTTTACACCCTGCTCAGGATGCTAATAACCATATCAGAGTAGAATCTCTTCAGAAGACAGCTGGGGAAATTGTAAATAGTATAGGCTTATTTTCATTCAGCTGTATGAAAATGCTTTATAAATCAATATTATCTTGTCAGAGTAAAGTCTAAATGAAATCCTTTAATGAGCATAAAAGCAGGAGAATCAACCCAAAAACAGACTTTACGGTAAAATAAAGGTGGATATAGGGTTGGGGCATCATAAATGGCTTAGTGAGAAATCATAAGAGCCTGAATTATGAGAGAATTAGTGGAAATAAGGATAGTGAGTTGGAATTAAGTGTATAGGAGGGGACATTATCATAGAAGCCACAGGAGGAATAAAACTTTCTGAAGTGACCCAGGCTACAGGAGTTGTGAGGACCAGAAACTGAGAATGAGGTCTTGCCTTAAAGTTTAGAAAACTGGTCATGGTCTTCAGAAAAGTAGTGTTGGGGATAACTGAATGGGTGGTTGTGGTAAACCGAGGAAGCAGATAGAACTGATGCTTCCAGAAAAATAAGAGAGTGATACTGGTTTTGTTCATTGCTAGGAAAAGATGCTCACAACTTAACTGAAATTGAACAAGTTAGCATACATGTAAAGTATGGTCAGTTATGAAAAATAAAGTTATGTTACACATACAAAAATGTATATATGTCTAGAAAGTAGACTTCTAAAATATAATGAAGAATTATATCTGAGGAAGTAACTTTTTGTGTCGATTCTTTTTTTCCAACACAGTTGCAGATTTTGGAAAATATGGTAGTAAATAAGAAACAATTTGGAAAGCATCAATAGGTTTGTAAATAAGAGAAGGTCCATGAAACAGACTCCATATGCAGATAAAGCAGTTGAACAGTTTATAGAAAAAAAAAATCCTGGGATAGGTGGGAAGAATCAGATATTAACGGTCAATTCAAAGAGCAACCTTGGCCCTAATTCCTGGTTTCTGAGTTCCTTTCAGAAGAAGAACAAAACTCCTGTTTCAATATCTTCCTAGAAGAGAAGCTATAAAAATCAAATCAGGGCTGTTGGGAGCCCAGGAGAAGCAGGGAGAGCATCTTGTGGAACTAAAACCTATATAGATTTGCTACAACTAGCTGTAAATATATCAGATGTTGAATCATTATAACTACAGGAAAGGTGTGGTATACAGCTCACTTTGTTGTATAGCTGCTAGTTTGAATACTTAGGGCTTCATATTCTTTTATATGCAATAAAAATTGTATGTAGGGCAAAGAGGATGTGGCCTTAAAGCTAAAGTCTCAATAGTTGCTGAGTTTTCTCGTCCTTCTCTTACTTCTTTCTTCTGTGGGTTAACCTGATAAAATGAAGTCAGTGTGACCTCCTATATCTTGTTATGCTTATGACTTTGCTTGGTATAGTGATAACTAAAAGTTATATGAGTTTTTCATATTTTAGAAATTATATTAGGATATAAGATTTTATATCTGAATTTTATACTAGGGCTAGAAACAGTATTTTGTTTCTTTAAAATTACTCTTTTTATCATTAGATATAGTAAAGTTTATAAGGTTCATACATCAATTTTCCAGATGCTATTTCAACATTTACTTAGTATCGTCCCACCTTGTCCATCCAATAGGATATTTCTGTTTTAAAATAACCATAAATGTAAGTAATATTACATAGGTGAGCATCCAATATAATTTATAGAATCTTCAAAAGAGATGTAATTATAAGTAACAATTACATTATCCTGAAGTTAGTGTATGGCCTTTGTACCCATTTTTTTTCTTGTTTAAAACCTTCAGATACAATTTACTTATAAATTATGCACATTACTTGTAAAAATGCACAGCTGGATAGGTTTTACGACTATATACGTTGCCCATCACCTCCTGTAGTGGGTTAAATAGGGTCCGCACCCCCAACCCCTGCCCTCATTCATGTCCACCTGGAGACTCAGAATATGACCTTATTTGAAAATAGGGGCTTTGCAAATACATTTAAGTGTGGAGATCATACTAGATTAAGGTGGTCCCTAAATCCAATGACAGGGTCTCTGTTAGAGACAGGACACACAGAGGTACATAGAGAAGAAGACTATGTGCCAATGAAGTCAGATTGGAGATCTGCCACCAGCCATGGAAAATCTGGGGCCACCAGAAGAAGAGAGAAGGATTCTTCCCTAGGGTCTTCAGAGGAAGCATGGCTCTATGGACACCTTGATTTCAGACTTCTAGCCTACAGAACTGAGAGAATGAATTCCTGGTGTTGAAGTCACTACATTGTGGAATTTGTTAAGGCAGGCTTAGGAAACAAACATACCTGCCCAAAATTCCAGTATACCCCTTTCCAGTCAGTCTTAAACCCTCAAAGGCATTTAATGTTCTAATTTGTGTCCCCATAGATTAGTTTCACGTGTCCTTGACATCAATATAAATAGTTATATGGAGTATACCTTTTTCTTTTTTTAATATGACTTTCTTCAACAAAATATATAGAAGTTTCATTCCTGTTCATGTGTCAGTAGTTTTTTTCATCATTAAAATACACTACAATTTATCCATTATTTTGGTTACAGACATGTGGATTGTTACCTCCTACTTATATTTTATACATTTAGGACATCTGTAGTTGTCACTGGCTTAGAAGTTCTACATTACTGTTTTTGAGGTTGCTACCTAGAGTTTTAGCAAATACATTTAACTTGACAAAGTTTAATTCGTGTTGGTCTTCCTCACTCAAAATATAGAAACTTGAAATGCTTTTTGTTTTCCCTCCTCAACTCTTCCACATTATTGCTGTTAAATATAAAATATGTATTATTTTTAAACCTTGGAAATTATTACTTTTTATTCTTCTTTTTTTTTTTTTTTTTTTTTTTTTTTTTTTTCAACGTTTATTTATTTTTGGGACAGAGAGAGACAGAGCATGAATGGGGGAGGGGCAGAAAGAGAGGGAGACACAGAATCGGAAACAGGCTCCAGGCTCTGAGCCATCAGCCCAGAGCCCGACGCGGGGCTCGAACTCACGGACCGCAAGATCGTGACCTGGCTGAAGTCGGACGCTTAACCGACTGCGCCACCCAGGCGCCCCAATTATTACTTTTTAAAAACTGGAATTTTTAATAGACACACCAACATTTCTCAATTGATTTGATCACTATTGCTTATTACATTCTACTTCCTTCTGGGTTCCATTTCATTTTTCCAATACATACAGTTTATTCTTTTGGTGAGTGGTTAATAAGTTTCTTGCCTTTAATTTGGCTGAATGGATCTTTATTTTGGCCTCATTCTTAAACTATCATTTAATTGCTTATAGAATTATAGTTTGATAATTTTCTCTTAGCATGCTGAAGAAAATATTTCACTATCTAACACTTATTATTTCTGATGAGATTTCTGCTAGGGGCCAAAATTGTATTCCTTTGTATGTACAATAAAACCTTGGATTGCAAGTAACTTACTCTGCAAGTGTTCAGCAAGACAAGCAAACATTTCTAACAAATTTTAACTTGATAAATAAATGAGCGATGTCTTGCAATACAAGTAGTATATGATGCCGAACGTCACATGAGCACAACTGAGCCAATGGTTCTTGCAATTTGCTTTGATATACAAGTGCTTTGGATTACAAGCATGTTCCAGAATGAGTTATGCTCGCAAACCAAGGTTTTACCGTTTCTCTCTGGTTTGACTTCGTTCTTTAGTATAAATATGCTGTGTTCAGATGCAGACTTATTTTTACTGATCCCCTCAGTTCTACGAAGCTTTCATCTAAGAATCCATCTCTTTCTTTAAATCTGGAAACTGATCAGCCATGATCTCTTTGGATATTACATCTTACTCATATTCTCTATTTTTTGATACTACAACACCTAATAATCATGTATTAAAACTTTTTCTTTTTTCATGCTTCTTACCTTTTTCACATTTTTATCTTTTTTGGTGCTACAGTTATTTAAACATGTTTTGTAGTTAAATACCTTTTTTTTTTTCTAATGTACCATTAAAGTTGTCTATAGAACTTTTTTCAGTTTTAAAATTTTCATTTCTTTCTAACTTGCACAGTCACTATATGATATTGTTTCTTCCCATGTGATTTCTAGTTCTTGTTTTATCTCTTCAAATATTCTGAAGATAATCATTTGAGACTTTCAGATGGTTCTATTATATATGACTGGTTAGGTGTGAAGTCTGTCTTTCTGAGATTGATGACTCTTCCCCATGGAGGTTTGCTTGTACGTGTGATTGGTTCATTTTGTTTGTTTGTTTAACATTTATTCAGTTTTGAAAGGCAGAGACAGAGTGCAAATGGGAGAAGGGCAGAGGGGGAGGGAGACACAGAAACAGAAGCAGGCTCCAGGCTCTGAGCTATCAGCACAGAGCCCGATGCGGGGCCGGAACTCACGGACCACGAAATCATGACCTGAGGTGGTCGGCCACTTAACCAACTGAGCCACCCAGGCGCCCAGTGATTGGTTCATTTTGATGTGAAGTTTGTTTTCCATGCAAGTTCCAGGCCTCAGGATTGTAGAAAACTTTACAAGATAGTTTGATATTTGTTACTTTGTGGGTTTTCCTGGATTGACGTTTTTATGTTAGCCTCTTGATTTAGTTATTTGACACCAGATTGATAGTTTGAACTTGTATCCCATACTTGGATATATTGTGGATTTGGGGGTTCTTGTGCCTCATGGGCTATGTTTTCTCTCTACTGTGCTCACCCACTCTATCCCCCTAATCTGGGGTTGAAATCTTCTCTGGAAAATTAGGGCAGGGGCTTCTAGTACTGGTTTCATGTGCAAACAGCCCTCATAACTCCAGTCTACATAAGGAGACCCAAGTGTCTGGTCTTCATGTGCATATTTCTTGGCCTTGATTCAAGACCCTGACATAAGGTCTGCTTCTGTCTGGTCTAACATCTCCACAGGCCATGGTAGACCTTCAGCCCTACCTCTGAGTTTCCTCTTTGTTTCTAAGTTTGGTTGTGTATTAACCTTTTTTTTTTTTTTTCAGGTTGGGAGTGGATATTTTGTTCCACATTTCTATGTGATTAGAGTAGGACCAGAGACCCTTGTCTCTTCAGCATGTTGTATTGACCGGAGGTCTGATCATACTTCTATTTGAATGTGTGTTTTGTGTTTTCTCTTACAGCTAGTTATGTATCAAATCCCATTTGCAAGGGTTGTTTGTCTTGTTCAAAGGACAACGGGTGCAGCCGATGTCAACAGAAGTTGTTCTTCTTTCTTCGAAGAGAAGGCATGCGCCAGTATGGAGAATGCCTGCATTCCTGTCCATCTGGCTACTATGGACACCGAGCCCCAGATATGAACAGATGTGCAAGTGAGCAGTTGATTTTTGTCTACTATTTACTGTTGATGAAACTTGGGGGGAGCTAAATTGAAAATTTTGGCTAAAAACAAATGTAATTTTAATATGCTACAGAAATAGTGCAATCTTAAACTTAAAATTCAGTGGGGGTAGGATAAGAATATTTTTATCTTTTGTCTAGAAGTACATTGCATACACGCTTTTTATTTTTAGGTTATTTAAGTATTTTTTGTATAACAAGCATCTCCAATACAAGCTTGTTAAGATCTGTATAAGGCATACTTAGCGCAACAACAACAAAATCCCCAAGGAATTTAAATGTCTTTATACTGGGAACATTGTCTCCACTTTACTACAGTGTCTATGGCTTCTTTTGCCTCTTTTTTTTTTATCTGAGTTTGTAATCCATAGTTTAGTCTAATCTGTAATACATTATATTAAATAGTTCTGTAAAGCACCATTACTAATAAAAGATTTAACTAAAATATTTAGTTCATTTTAGAATATTTTGAGTTCTAAGTTTAACAATTAGAAAAAGTATTAAGGAATGGCATTCTATACATAGTCATACAGGAATGATTTTTATCTTTTAATCCAAAAATCACTTATAAAATGATTCTCAACTTCTAAGTGAATAGTAGTAATTGGAATTAAAAAAAAAAAATGAATGACATACCAAAAGAACATCCCTTTCTTTAAGGAGCTTAAATGTTAGGGCATAGAGAGGATAAGGAAAAAAACAAAACAAAACATGGAGCGAAATGACAAAATGACAAAAGGGTAAAAGTTTAATTTTAATTCAGTACACTAAGCTATATCAGGCAAGCAGTATGTTAGGGGAGTAATTTAATTACCTCCCATTAATACTGTATACATGGCTATTAAATCAGCCAAGGCCTTTAGATTAGAGGAGAGTTTGAATTGAATCATCCAAGGACAATATTATTTTGGAAGAAGGCAGAACTAATGGTGGGAGGCTAAATAGATTTTAGAAAGAAGGAGACACACATGTGTAAAAATAATGTGCTTGGAGAACAATAAGTCCCATCTGGGATGTAGTTGGTATTTTGGCAAGGCCATTTAATCTACATTGCTGAACATTCAGTATCCTCAGTCCTTGCCCATGAAATGTTCTTTGTGCCCTCAAGTCACTGTGACAAGTAAAAATGTACCCAGACATTTTTGAACACCTCCTAGATGATTAGTCCAATCTATAATACATTATCTCTGGATAAGAACCATTGAGTCGGATGGGCTTAGTAGAAGGTGTGGTTGGAACTGAGAATGGAAAGGGACAAAGGTTGGAGTGCAAGGATAAAGGACTTGAATGCTGTGCCAAGGAGTCTGGATATTACCTACAGGTTTCAAGCAGGAGAGGACTGAAGAGGTTGCTTTGTTCAGGATAGTTTTAGCGGCAGTGCGGGCAATGAATTGGAGAAGGACAGAAAGTAGAGGAAGGCTACTGTAACAGTTACAGATGAGAAATCACATTCTGATGAAAGGTCTGTGGGTAATGAATTCCAGAGATTTTAAAAAATAGAATCAAGGAGACCTAGAAACTAATTTCAGAGAGTGCAAAGAGAATCAAATTTGGTCCTAAGTTTTCTAGGTGAATAATTTTCCATTAGCAGAGATAGAAATACATAGGCTCAGTGAAAATTCGTATCTGCTTCTATTTCATGGAATTGTTTGGATTAACAATTACAGAGACAGAACTCCCAATCTCTGACAACAGACTGTCTAATTTTTCAAGTATGTACCTTGTCCTTAATTTTTTGATTTGGGGGCTATCTAGTAATTTGTCTGCCATAGTTTTTTTAACTTCCACGGAACGATAGGATTACCTTAAAAGGGAGTCCTAGTCAGATTGCATTAGACCACCTGGTGGGAGGGGGCAGGATTTGCGTTCCTGAATATTTGGTGCATTTTTCATTCCATACCATCAGTGCACAAGTAAGATGAGGTAAGAGTGTAGATGGCTCCAGGCAGTTATTCCAAGTTCTAGGCCTAGCACTTATGCAGTCTGTGTATGGACAGTACCCTGACAATGTAATGTGTTACTCAACCCTAGGACATTGGCGAGTCCAAGGGGCTGCTAATAATAACTATGCAGGGACACAGTTGTAAACCAGGACTGTCCCAGGCAAACCTGTACGGATAGCCACCTCAGCAATACTTTATAGTGTATCAACAGATATATCTTCAAACACATTTTGGCTAAGTTTATCCCTTTTCTCAGAAAGGAGAGCAGTGACTGTAAATCAGCCTTGGAAAGAGAATTTCTATGTGAGAATGGGTTTGCTGTGGTTATACTTATTGTAACTGAATGTAATCGATGTTGCAGTTTACTGACTTAGAGGAAATAATTACTTATCTGGTATAAGCTGGAAGGGCTTATGAGTAAGATTCCTGTGAATCAAAGTGAAAGTGGAAAATTATTTCTTAATTCTCACTATGTGACTTTGGATGGCCATGATTCTTTCATACCAATTATTTCATACCAATTGATTTTTTTCCCCCATACTTTGCATATATTCCATTGTTGTTTGTATTGTATTCAGAGGATGAGACAGAGTTAAATTGGAAAAGCTGTTACAGACTTAGAATTTGAAATCATACCCACTTTTTATTAAGCAATTATTGCTCTACAGTAGAGAAGAAAATTATACTTCAAGCAACAGTAGCTTTAAATTTTTTTTAATGTTTATTTATTTTTGAGAAAGAGTGAGCGAGCAAGAATGCATGCATGAGTGAGCAGGGGAGGGGCAGAGAGAGAGGAAGACACAGGATCTCAAGCAGGCTCCAGGCTCTGAGCTGTCAGCACAGAGCCCGACGAGGGGCTCAAACCCACGAACCACAAGATCATGACCTGAGCTAAAGTCAGACACTTAACAGAATGAGCCACCCAGGCACCCCAACAGTAGCTTTTTAGAAACATTCTTTTTCAGAGAGTGAGAGAACAAGCAAGGGAGAGGGGCAGAGGGGAAGAGAGAAGAGAGAATCCCAAGCAGGCTCCATGCTTAGTATGCAGCTGGATGTTGGGCTCAATTTCATGACCCTGCCAGGATAATGGACCTGAGCCAAAATCAAGAGTTGGACACTCAACTGAGTGAGCCACCCAGGTGCCCCAAGCACAGTAGCTTTATAAAACTTCCAAGCACATCTGTTTTAAGATTTTAATTGCAAAGCAGTATTTTCAGAAGGAAGACTTGCTTTATGAAATGTTGGCTAGGTTTGGCCTCTTGGTACATACAGTATGGAGCTTATAAAGCCAGACATGCTTTTAAAAATTTTTTTTTTCAACATTTATTTATTTTTGCGACAGAGAGAGGCAGAGCATGAACAGGGGAGGGGCAGAGAGAGAGGGAGACACAGAATCGGAAACAGGCTCCAGGCTCTGAGCCATCAGCCCAGAGCCCGACGCGGGGCTCGAACTCCCGGACCGCGAGATCGTGACCTGGCTGAAGTCGGACGCTTAACCGACTGCGCCACCCAGGCGCCCCCAGACATGCTTTTAAAAACCAATTCAGTATCCATTTGAAGCATATTATGAAAAATATATACACTCAAGGACACTAAGAGCTGCCATTGTCTCTGATGGTGTTAGGTGATATTTCTCTCGTTACTTTTTTCTCATTTATTGAAAAACTCATTTACATGAAAAAACTTTATTCCTTCGATAGTTACAAATATTCTTTGTAAAAAGCTTAGAAAGCACATAGGCCTTAAAAAAAACAGCAAAAGCAAAAAAAAAAAAAAAAAACAGTCAAAGATAACAAAAGTTAACATTTGGCTTCTACCCTCAACTTTTGTTTCTATGTATATTTATGTCTTTCTCCCTTTACAAGTGTACCCCTGTTCTATTTTGTAACTTGTTTCAACTTAATGGATTTTGAACATTATGTTAATGTCATTAAATATGGCTGCATATATCCTACTGAGTGGATATATCCTAATATATTTAATCACCTATTAAGAATTTGATTTTAGTTTTTCAATAATATGAAGAATATTCTTATATAGTCTCTCATATACACACTTTTGTTTTATACATTTATCTGATTTGCATAAGATAAACTTTTAAACATAAAAACATGTTTTCAGCTTTATTAAGATTAACATGTAACAATATCACATATTTAAAGACTTTTGATATATATTGCCAAATGGCCTTCTAGAAAAGTTGCACCAGTCCACATCTTAACTAATAGCAGACATTTGCCCTTGCGTCTAACAATAAGTGCTATTTACAAAAAGTACAAAAAAATGCATTTTTTGGTTTAATATTTTCTTTGGTAAGGTGAAGTTCATTTGTTTTTTACCTGAATATTGGCATTGTGACATTTACCAGAATCTCTGGCTTTTTTTCTTCTGTTTGCAAAACTGTCTTGTTCTTAGTGATTAAAAAACTTTAAATGAAATATCACAAGAAATTTATGTTCAAGATTATGAATGGAGAGTTCCACGGATTATCACAAAAAGGGCAACTTGTGCAACTGCGATACAGGTCAAGAGGAATGTTAGCGCCCCAAGAATGCTTATGAGGTCTTTTAACAATCACTCCTATCTCTTCTGCCTCCACAAAACTACCATCCTGACTTGTAACCAAAACACATATAAAAGATTACTCATGATCCTTTATAAAGATCTATAAATTGGAAACAACCCAAATGTCCAAGCAACACAACATTGAAAAAATGCATAACATATTAAAAAAGAAAATATATAAAAATAGAAATGAATGAACTACCTCAACATGCAGCAACATAGATAAATCTCACAATGTAATGTTGAATGAAGGAAGTCATAAAATGATACATTGACATACATTGTGAAAATAGTTAAAACTAATCTGTGGTACTAGAAGTCAGGATTGTGGTTCTTCTATGTGTTTATTGAACACTTCCTTTGTGCTGGATTTTGTACGGGTTACCTATCGATACGGTAATGAGTCATAATTAGTTGGTGCCCTTAAGTTGCTTATGGTATAGTGTAGTGGTTCTCTACCATGGGTAATTTCTCCCCTTAGGGGACATGTGGTAATGTTTGCAGATATTTTTGGTTATTTACAGTTGAAGGGATGCTGGTGGATAGACTATAGATACTGCAAAACATTAGACAAAGGCATAGGACAGCCCCCTGCAACAAAGAACCGTGCGGCCCAAAACATCAGTAGCATTGAGGCTGAGAAACCCTGTTCTGGTGGAGCAGGCAGACAAGTAATCAATTAGTTCAGGGTAGGGGTGTGATAAAGGGTGCTAATTTGCTTCTGTTTGCTACCAATTACTCTGTTAGATACATATTTTCTCATTTTTCAAAGAAGTGTGCAGAGGATGTCATACTATTTTTATTTTCTGTATGAAGTTTCCTAAACTGAGTGAAACGCACTTTCCAAAGGTTGGGTGGATTTCATCAATGGGGGAGATGACCCTTATAAAGTCTCTAGGCATTTTCAGAATTGTCAGGATTAAGCGTTCTAGGTAAGAAAACAAGAAAGGAAAAGCACACTTGAAGGTGTGGAGACACACAGAAAATCATCCACTGTTAAGTAAAATGTAGGTGATTGAGTCCAGTTCCACTGCATAACCAGAAATGATAGTCAAGGTAGCGGGGACTGAGTTTGACAGACCTTTTGTGCTGAAGTTAGTCGGTTTAAGCACCTTCCTGAAGCCACAAGTAGTCAGTGAAGGATTTTAAGTAGGGGAATAAGAAGAGGAAATATTTTTCTTTTGGCAGAATGAAATGTGAGTTAAAGGGAAGTCAGCAATGAAGGTGGCAAGGGCAATAATCTAGGTTAAAAAAAATGAAATGAGAATAGATATTTCCTCTTCAGACCTTCCCTGACTAATCTGTCTAAAATGTTAACTTTCCTTCCCAATGTTTCCTTTCTTCATTTTTTATCTCTCCCCCCTTTCCTCATTCTTTCACTCCCTCCTTTCCTCCCTTTTTTCCTCAGCACTATGGGTAGCTAACATACTCAGGTTTTGCCTGTTTTATTCACTTCTCCCAATAGAATGTAAGCTCCAAGAGGGGAAGGGATTTAAGACTGTTTGGCTTGAATACAGGCTTACGATCTGCAGAACAGTGTTGACACATAGTGGGGCTCAACACATTTATTCAATGAATAAATGAAGGTAATCATAGTGGAAATGGGAATGAGAGAGATATTGAGGGATAATCAACAGGACTTGATAATGAATGGGATGTTGACTAAAGGTGAAGGGAGACTGAGATTACTCTTATGATTTTGGCTTGGAAGTTGGGTAGTGAATTTATGAAGGTACAGAATAAGAGAAGGTGCATATGTGCTGGCAAGAAAGGCCATTATGGTGGAGAATGGGTGTTTTGGGACATGTTGAGTTCAAAGTGGTATGAGATATCCTGGGGAAGGTACCCAAAGGGCAGTTAGATGTAAGCATTCAAAGCTCTCAAGGGAACTCTAAACTTAGTCTTTGGCAGAAAATACTATGACCTACTCTGCATGCTTCCTTGAAAAATAAAATGAGAAAATATAGATCTAACAGATCATGAGTAATCTTTTATATGTGTTTTGGTTTCAAGTCAAGATGGTAGTTGAGGGAGAAGAGAGGAGAGTGATTGTTCAAAGACCTCACAAAAGTTCTTGAGGCACTAACATTCCTCTTGACTTGTATTATGGTTGCATATGTTGCCCATTTTGTGATAATCCGTTGAACTCTCCATTTATAATCTTGAACACAAAATTGTGGTATTTTTATTTTATGGATGAAATTTCCTAAACTGAGTGAAATACACTTTCTTTTTTTTTTTTTTTTTTTTTTAATTTTTTTTTTTTTTCCAACGTTTATTTATTTTTGGGACAGAGAGAGACAGAGCATGAACGGGGGAGGGGCAGAGAGAGAGGGAGACACAGAATCGGAAACAGGCTCCAGGCTCTGAGCCATCAGCCCAGAGCCCGACGCGGGGCTCGAACTCACGGACCGCGAGATCGTGACCTGGCTGAAGTCGGACGCTTAAACGACTGCGCCACCCAGGCGCCCCTGAAATACACTTTCTAAAGGTTGGATGGATTTCAGCAATGGGGGAGATATTGTTTAAACAATAGAACTGTTGACCTTTATGGGAGGAGTTTCATTGTTACTATTGGGGCACTGTCCTCATTGCTCTGGTTTGAGGGAGCACATGGAATCTTAGGCAAGCAGACATGGTGATTGTTGGTTGAAAAGTATCTATTGATAGCAAGACGGCTCTTGAATTAGGAGATTGTGTGTGTGTGTGTGTGTGTGTGTGTGTGTGTGTGTGTGTGTGTGTGTGTGGTGGAAGGAGACTTGAATGGGAAAGAGCCATATGAGGTGGAGAAATAGGGGAATGATTGAAGAAACAAGGTCACTGAGGAGACAGAAGAACATAGGATCCAAAACTTAAGTGGGAAAACTAGCCTTAGATGAAAGGCTTGTCTAATCAGAAATCTATAAAGTATCTATATCCTATCAGTCAAGCATTTGTTTTATTCATTTACCAGTAAGGGGATCAGAAATATGCTGAAGTGGCAGGAAAAGGATTAACTTTTTATGTATAAGAAAATACATATACATTTGTTGCCAGAGGCAGTGTATTTTCAAAAATAATTTGTAAACAAAAAATTACAGAAATGAGATCTGCATCCAGAGAATTTGCTACTTTTGTTTTTAGCTCCTTCTTCTGTATTTGATGATTCTGCCCTTCTCTTTGGCACTTTGTAAAAATGTGTTTTAGGCTAAGAGAATGTTAGCATTATGTTTTTGAAATGACATAGGTTTAAAAATGAGTAATTTAGAACATACAAGAAAATTCGCAGTTAAATGTAACCATCCCTTAATTTGTGAACTGCAAGACCAGTGTTGAAGGGTTTTTAAAGAATTACTGCATGTCAAATTTGAGTACTTTTAAAAATACCTGCCATTCTTGAATCATGAAGTTTAATGATGCATTTGGAAAAAGGGTGGGGCACCTGGGTGGCTGAGTCGATTAAGCCTCAGGCTTCATTCAGGTCATGATCTCTTGGTTTGTGGGTTCAAGCCCTGAGTCAGGCTCTGTGCTGACAGCTCAGAGCCTGGATCCTGCTTCTGATTCTGTGTCTCCCTCTCTCTGCCTCACCCTCACTTACACTCTGTCTCTCAAAAATGAATAAACATTATTTTTTTTTAAAGGAAAAATGCCTAGGTATTTAAAATGAACAGAAGTGTTTAAAATGTTTTTAATCAAATCTGAATAACTATGAACTATAAGTGAGCAGGATGCATATACTGACTCTGAGAACCATAAAGTCCGTATGATGTGTGTTTAAATATCTGTAAAGAAGCAGATCTCTGACAAATATGTTACTGTGATCTCAGTGTCTGGGGGATTATATGAGAAGTAAAATAAAACTAAAAATTAAGAATGTCTTTATTTAGAAGATGCCTATGGATGGACTAAGGACCCAACTGGGTTGCTTGTGAAATTGATACAAATTAGACAGTGGTATTGTGTAATCACTATTACCCAAAGTGCTGCAAATCACAATAGACAAATAGGGTAGATGTATCACAGAATCAGAAGAGGTCAGAGAAGGGACATGTTAGCTGTAAGGTGAGAATAGTCATTGGAAGACTGTGGAAACAGTGGAACTTAGCTTTATTTTCTTCTGCCTTCACCATCTAGCCTGGGTGGCAAGGTAGTGAAGAGCTAGGGGGCATTTTGTGTTTAACACCTGTTAAAACACTGGTTGCTTTCTTCCATGCCCCGAGTTTCTTATTGGGTAGATCTGAAATGGTGCCTAAGAATTTATATTGTCAACAAATACCCAGGTGATGCTGACTTGGCTGGGTCAGAAACTAGCCTTTGAAAATTGCTGCAATGTAATAATTATGTTGTCTCCATCCATCACTGATTATGGAATAGGCAGGCCACTTTGTATTTAGTAAAAGACCAGTTTTAGTACCACCTAAGCATAATGAGGATATTTTGAGGAAATGTGTGTCCTTCTCCACATCAATCATTAATCATCAATATCATAATCAGTAATAATGTATCTGTTCGTGGACTCTACTAAGCTGATCACAATGAAATAGAATACACTGGCTTTCAGCCAGGCTTCTAATGCTCTTGAATCCTTCCTCCTCAGGCTCCTGTCATTGCCTTCCCCACTTTCTCATGACTTGCTCTTCCTTCTTCTGAGATTTCCATTACTTTATGTATTCTGGCATGTTTAGTGTTCTAATTAATAATTATGTCTGGTATCTTAGAGTCTAATTTATTCTTTTGATTTTGTTGATACAGGTACTGCAAAAGATTCTGATTGAAATATAGCTTCCATATGAATTGAAGCTTTTTAAAAATGTTTATTTTTGAGAGAGTAAAAGAGAGGGAGTAGAATCCCAAGCAGGATCCACACTATCAGCATGGAGCCCAATGTGGGGCTCGAACTCATGAATTCTGAGATCATGACTTGAGTCAAAAATCAAGAGTCTGTCACATAACTGACTGAGCCACCCTGGCACTCCATGAATTGAAGAATTGTAAATAGTTGTTTGGGCCATATTATGAAAGGAAGAAACAGGGGAGGGTTTATGGGCAGGAGAAGAGGGATCATGGTGACTATTTAGACCGAGAGGACCCTTCTGATCACTCTGTCCACAGCTGGCTCCTGAGCTACATGTCAGTCAGGTGTCCTAACTTACTCTTTGATGATAGGTGAAGTTCATATTGAGTCCCAGTGTCTTCATCTTTAAAACTTAGGGGAGGTTAGGAGGTCATTGCTCTAATATTCTGTGATTCTATAACTGCCTCCAGAAGTTACTGCTTTTTGCTATTCTAGTCAGCCCCTCTCCTCAAATTTCTGGTGGGAATGGCTATTCTAACACTCCCCTCAACAACCCTGTGATGTAGGTAAGTGTTTACATTTTACCATTGAAGCTCAAAGAGGTTCAGAAACCTACCCAAGGACACACTTATGAAGCAGAGCTAAGAATGAGATCTAAGCTTCTCTCTGATTGTGTTATTTATTTTTTATTTTTATTTTATTTTTTAATTTTACATCCAAGTTAGCATATACTGGTTGGAACTAGAAGGTATTATGCTAAGCGAAATTAGAGACAGACAAATATCAAAGGATTCTCTCTGATTCTAATGCCTGTTTCTTTTTCTTTTTAAGCCAGTTTTACTGAGATATATAATTGACATATAGCACTGTGTATGTTTAAGGTGTACAGCAAAATTTTACTTATGTATCTTGTGAAATGATTACCACAATAAGTTAACATCCATCATCTCATGTAAATACAAAAAATAAAGGAAAAGAAATGAGCTGTGATTAGATCTTTGGTATTTACTCTCTTAACACCTTTCACATATACCAAAAAGCAGTATTAACTGTAGCCATCACCTTGTATGTTTCACCCCTACTACTTATCTAACAACTGGAGGTTTGTACCTTTTGATCACCTTCATTCAGTTCCCCCTCACCCTACCTTCAACCTCTGGTAACAACAGATCTGATGTTTTTTGTTTTTGTTTTTCTCCTATGAGTTGTTTTTTCTTTTCTTTTTTCTTTTTTTCTTTTCTTTTTGATTTCACATATAAGTGAGATCATGCGATATTTGCCTTTCCCTGTCTGATTTATTTCACTTAGCCATGTTTCTTTAACTACTCCATGCTGCTGCTCTTAGAGAAAATAAAATCACAAAACACATTATTTGTTAAGCTTTAGAATCTGTCTTTTTTGAGCAGGGTTGAGGGTAGGTCATCACTTTTAATTGGCACCCTTTGAAAAGCCATTCTCTTAAGCTGGTTCCTTTCCCAAAAAAGGACCTTGCCCTACAGGCTGCTCTGCAGAAAACATGTTCTCTTGGTTAACAGGTTACTGCCAGCTGGGAAAGTCTGATTAGCTGAAGTGGCTTGTACACCTTTATAAGAGCTGCTACCAGCCAGTTAATAAACTGACCATAACTGGATAAAGTTAAAGAATAGTTCTTTAGGGGAGGGACTGTGAGGATGGCCCTGCTGCCCCCTTATCAGAAGCTAATTGAGAGGTCGTCACCTGCTGGGTCTCTTGATTCTTATGCTTTCTTAGGAAATTCCATCCCTGCAGGAGAGCTGGCTAGGTTTTGATGCACCTATGATTGGGATAAAACAAAACATTTGTTAATTGACTCTAGTTTCAGGGGATTGTATCCAAGCTTGGTCTCCACCGAGCCACAGTTTAATTGCCTGAGGCCAGCCAGTCAAGAGCCTGTCACTAAAAGGTGCTCACTACATATGAACTGAATAATTGATATGAATCCTAGGTGGCTCAAGGTCTCTGAGAGAGCAGTTTCTGTAACATTAGTTGCTTTTCTGTAAAAAACACCTTGAACTTATTACTAACAATAGACACTTATTTAGTACTTTCTTTTTGGCTAAATCTTCTCCACAGTTTATGCATATACCTGACTATTTGAGGCAAGTAAACGGGGAGGGGTGGGGGAAGCCTAGAGAAGTTAAGCAGCTCAGCTCATTCAAAGTCACCGACTGGTGCTTAGCAGAGTTGGATAGTGGAATGTGTGTCTGACTAGTGACAACCCATGTTCTTTGTTCAAGCATTCTTGAAATGCTTTTTGGTTTGTTCTAAGAGGCATTCCTTTATAAGTTCATGGAACATATAAGCTAAAAATTGAAAGTACTTATATATTTAATGAAGACATTCCTATTAACTACCTTTAATATTTAAAATCTCATAAGGGTAAATTCCTAGTAGCACTGCTAGGAATTTACCCAAGGGATATAGGAGTGCTGACGCATAGGGGCACTTGTACCCCAATGTTTATAGCAGCACCTTTAACAATAGCCAAATTATGGAAAGAGCCTAAATGTCCATCAACTGAGGAATGGATAAAGAAGACGTGGTTTATATACACAATGGAATACTACTTGGCAATGAGAAAGAATGAAATATGGCCTTTTGTAGCAATGTGGATGGAACTGGAGAGTGTTATGCTAAAGGAAATAAGTCATACAAAGACAGATACTATATGTTTTCACTCGTATGTGGATCCTGAGAAACTTAACAGAAGACCATGGGGGAGGGGAAGGGGAAAAAAAAGTTACAGAGAGGGAAGGAGGCAAACCATAAGAGACTCTTAAAAACTGAGAATAAACTGAGGGTTGATGGGGTGGGGAGGGAGGGGAAAGTGGGTGATTGGCATTGAGGAGGGCACCTGTTGGGATGAGCACTGGGTGTTGTATGGAAACCAATTTGACAATAAATTTCATATTAAAAAAATAAAATCTCGTAATGGTAAAGACACTAACTAACTTCTTGATGATCATTAGGAAGCTGGTGGTACAGTGAAGCAACCAGGTAGGCTTCTATTCATCATGTGACAGCCCTTTTCACTGTCTTTATTATTCTTTTAGTATGATGATGAGGATAGATGATGATGAATGTAATTGGGTGATACTTTTCTATGTAGTTGGGTGTATTGTGAAATCTCTCCTGTCTCATCATTTTGTAAGTGGAGTTCAAGTAAAGAGAAAGTAGTAGCTTTTAATGTGTTGTGCGAAAGAAAACAAATAGCAACAGCCATTTCAAATAGTGCTTAAAAGGATGTTTTGTTCAGTTAATAAGTACTTAAACTGATCATCCAGAATGAGTGTGTGTGTGTGTGTGTGTTCACAGCCCTACAAGGCTTCTGTCAGGCATGTAGAAATTCCCTTAATTAAAAAAAATTGTTATATAGATTTGGAAGAGACCTGGTTAATTCTCTCACTCTCTCTGCCTCCTCTCTCTCAACCCTCACCAAAAATATGCATATTGAGGTTTCTAAATAAGAACTTCCCCAGAGTTGCACAATTATCCAGTAACAGTGTGACCCCAGTGACTGAGATACTGTCATATTGTTCCTTAAAAAATAAACCATGGAATACAGAAGAAACTACTATGCACAATTACAAACCTGCATATAGAGAAATCTCAGGTTCTTTGACAATTTTTTTTCTGAAATGGTCAATTTAAGTGTTTTCAATCCCACTAAGGATCAAAGACATTAGATTTTATCTTCTAAAGAGAGAAATCAATTTGTGGTTAAATCACATCTTTATTTTTTTAATATGAATTTATTTATTTATTTAAATATGAAATTTATTGTCAAATTGGTTTTCATACAACAAGTGCTCATCCCAACAAATGCCCTCCTCAATGCCAATCACCCACTTTCCCCTCCCTCCCACCCCCCATCAACCCTCAGTTTATTCTCAGTTTTTAAGAGTCTCTTATGGTTTGGCTCCCTCCCTCTCTAACTTTTTTTTCCCCTTCCCCTCCCCCATGGTCTTCTGTTAAGTTTCTCAGGATCCACATACGAGTGAAAACATATGGTATCTGTCTTTGTATGACTTATTTCCCTTAGCATAACACTCTCCAGTTCCATCCACGTTGCTACAAAAGGCCATATTTCATTCTTTCTCATTGCCAAGTAGTATTCCATTGTGTATATAAACCACGTCTTCTTTATCCATTCCTCAGTTGATGGACATTTAGGCTCTTTCCATAATTTGGCTATTGTTGAGAGTGCTGCTATAAACATTGGGGTACAAGTGCCCCTATGCATCAGCACTCCTATATCCCTTGGGTAAATTCCTAGCAGTGCTATTGCTGGGTCACAGGGTAGGTCTATTTTTAATTTTTTGAGGAAACTCCACACTGTTTTCCAGAGCAGTTGCGCCAGTTTGCATTCCCACCAACAGTGCAAGAGGGTTCCTGTTCCTCCACATCCTCTACAGCATCTATAATCTCCCAATTTGTTCATTTTAGCCACTCTGACTGGCGTGAGGTGATATCTCAGTGTGGTTTTGATTTATATTTCCCTTAAATCACATCTTTAAAAGAGCACTAGATTAGAAGGAACTCAGCTCTGATTTGAGCTCTAAAAGTAACTAGCTTTGCAAGCTTACACAAGTTACATAGTATGGTCTAGGGCAATAGTCTTCTAGTTCCAATAACTGTCATAAGTCTATGAAAAAAAACCTGAGTAATATTTACTGTTGGCAGTCACCGTTTTCATATTGGTCTCTTTGTGACTTTATATATATTTTAAGTCTAGTTTCTGCAAAATCCTATCTCCCTGCAATGCTCATTTCTACTTGGTTTACAGTTAAGGAATATGCATACTTCTTGTTTCTTAGACAAAGATAAAAAAAAAAAATCTAAGAGCTTCAACACCATATATAATCAGTTGGTGCCTAATTCGGAAATGGAGCTCTTTATAATGTAAAGTATTTTTATACCAAAATCATGCTATTGCATTAAAATGTACAAGGCAGACTCCGTTTCAGTATTTATTTTAAGCTGATAGAAATATAATGGATTTGTTAGTCATTTGGCAGCTATACCTGTCATCCAATGTTATGTCAAGCACCTATGCTAGGCCCTGTGATGCAGAATAGAATAAGACATGTTCTGTTTTCTTTATGAGATCTTCATTTGATGGGAGGATTATGATGAATGTAAGAACAACTACGAGAGTAGAATTGTTGTCTCAGGTACCTGGATGCTGGGAGGGCATGGGGAGTTTAGAGGAAACTTCAGCATTGCCAGGGTAAAGGTACCATGGCAATGAGGCAAGGGAAGTAGAAGGATATGTCCAGACAGAGGGATGTTGGGCTTTAAAATCAAGGGTTTGAACTGAACCTGGAAGTAAAGGGAAGCTGCTGAAGGATTTTAAACTTGAGCTTTGGAAGATCACAGTGGTCTTTCTGTGGCTAAGGCGGAGCCATCTTAGTTTATTTTATTTTTTATTTATTTTTTTTTACACTTATTTTTGAGAGAGAAACAGAGCACATGTGGGGAGGGGCAGAGAGAGAAGGAGACAGAATTCAAAGCAAGCTCCAGGCTCTGAGCTGTCAGCACAGAGCCTGACGCGGGGCTCCATCCCACAAACCATGAGATCGTGACCTGAGCCGAAGTTGGACGTTCAACCAACTGAACCACCCAGGCACCCCAGAGCCATCTTAGTTTAGATCATTGTGACCTATAGCCCCGGTGTGGCTAAGCCATCAAGATTTGAAGAAGCAGACCACATCAGACATGCCATCAACAGCGACAGTAATGGTGATTTCACTTCACACTATGGATGTTTCATATGCTGGTCCACAGCACTGATGCTCTAGCACCTTGTGAGCACACCCTGCTTTAATCGTATTACACAACCCTCTAAAGAAAAATCATGGAGCACTTGTTCTATTTATTCTGGAAGCCAAATTATATCAAATAGCCTGAGAGCTAGAATACTTATTTTCTTCTTTGTCACTTTGTAGTTTGTAACATGGCTTTGTAATTTTCAGGACTCTTAACAGAAGATTTAAAAAATTTTTAATTTAGGGTCCTAAAACGCTTGCTCTGATATGTAACAGAAGTCTTCTTTCTCACACTTACATTTAATTTTCTTAGGAGTTTGTATTCTCTTGAATGAGCCTCTCATTTCAGTTTAGACCCAAGTTTGACAGAATCATTCTGCTTTAAAGGCAGGTGCTAGATGTAAAGGATCTGTATGCTGAAAACTATAGAAAGCTTATGAAGGTAATTGAAGAAGATTTAAAGAAATGGAAAGACATTCCCTGCTCATGGATTGGAAGAATAAATATTGTCAAAATGTCAATACTACCCAAAGCTATCTACACATTCAATGCAATCCCAATCAAAATTGCACCAGCATTCTTCTCGAAACTAGAACAAGCAATCCTAAAATTCATATGGAACCACAAAAGGCCCCGAATAGCCAAAGTAATTTTGAAGAAGAAGACCAAAGCAGGAGGCATCACAATCCCAGACTTTAGCCTCTACTACAAAGCTGTCATCATCAAGACAGCATGGTATTGGCACAAAAACAGACACATAGACCAATGGAATAGAATAGAAACCCCAGAACTAGACCCACAAACGTATGGCCAACTCATCTTTGACAAAGCAGGAAAGAACCTCCAATGGAAAAAAGACAGTCTCTTTAACAAATGGCGCTGGGAGAACTGGACAGCAATATGCAGAAGGTTGAAACTAGACCACTTTCTCACACCATTCACAAAAATAAACTCAAAATGGATAAAGGACCTGAATGTGAGACAGGAAACCATCAAAACCTTAGAGGAGAAAGCAGGAAAAGACCTCTCTGACCTCAGCCGTAGCAATCTCTTCCTCGACACATCCCCAAAGGCAAGGGAATTAAAAGCAAAAGTGAATTACTGGGACCTTATGAAGATAAAAAGCTTCTGCACAGCAAAGGAAACAACCAACAAAACTAAAAGGTACCCAACGGAATGGGAAAAGATATTTGCAAATGACATATCGGACAAAGGGCTAGTATCCAAAATCTATAAAGAGCTCACCAAACTCCACACCCGAAAAGCAAATAACCCAGTGAAGAAATGGGCAGAAAACATGAATAGACACTTCTCTAAAGAAGACATCCGGATGGCCAACAGGCACATGAAAAGATGTTCAGCGTCGCTCCTTATCAGGGAAATACAAATCAAAACCACACTCAGGTATCACCTCACGCCAGTCAGAGTGGCCAAAATGAACAAATCAGGAGACTATAGATGCTGGAGAGGATGTGGAGAAACGGGAACCCTTTTGCATTGTTGGTGGGAATGCAAATTGGTGCAGCCGCTCTGGAAAGCAGTGTGGAGGTTCCTCAGAAAATTAAAAATAGACCTACCCTATGACCCAGCAATAGCACTGCTAGGAATTTATCCAAGGGACACAGGAATACTGATGCATAGGGGCACTTGTACCCCAATGTTCATAGCAGCACTCTCAACAATAACCAAATTATGGAAAGAGCCTAAATGTCCATCAACTGAGGAATGGATAAAGAAATTGTGGTTTATATACAAAATGGAATACTACGTGGCAATGAGAACAAATGAAATATGGCCTTTTGTAGCAACGTGGATGGAACTGGAGAGTGTGATGCTAAGTGAAATAAGCCATACAGAGAAAGACAGATACCATATGGTTTCACTCTTATGTGGATCCTGAGAAACTTAACAGGAACCCATGGGGGAGGGGAAGGAAAAAAAAAAAAAAGGTTAGAGTGGGAGAGAGCCAAAGCATAAGAGACTGTTGAGAACTGAGAACAAACTAAGGGTTGATGGGGGGTGGGAGGGAGGAGAGGGTGGGTGATGGGTATTGAGGAGGGCACCTTTTGGGATGAGCACTGGGTGTTGTATGGAAACCAATTTGACAATAAATTTCATATATAAATAAAAAAAAAATAAAGGCAGGTGCTACCTTGTGGTCTGTTTTCCTTTGTGCAAATAAAGCTTCTACTTAGCACTTCAGCTTTTAAAGTGTGTTTGCATCCATCCTTTCATTTGCTCCTGGAAATCCTAGGACGGAAGCAGTGTTATCCCCACTTATGGAGCAAATAAGCAGTTCTGAGGAGTCCACTGGCAAGCCCGAGGGTTTGCAGCCTCTGCATTGCATGGCTGAAACTATCTATTGTTGTAATCAAACTGGATAAGCAGAACTAACAAAGCTACCTTCACAGAGTTGGGCAGATATATCAGCCTGTATATCAGGAGGCATAACTGTAATGCAGGTTTTAACCAAAATGCATTGTTTGGTAAAATTTTTCTCCCTTCTTTCTCTCCAACCAACACTTCACTGACTAGTCAATGCATATGTAATCAAGAAACCACAGGCTTATAAAAGGCAGCATGGAATTTTGATCTATTGATAACTCCTAAGGAGTCCTATTTCTTGATTTATCAATATAGTACGAAAAACAGGGAAGTACAAATGTTCCCATGTTGAGATAATCCAATTCCAGCAGCGTCTTGTTCATTTGATATTTGTATTATGTACACACCAGATGATGTATTTAAGACATCATTATGCCTCCCTAAGCTTAAATGCTACCATTTGGTGTTTTAAACATGAAGCCTGGTTCTTTCTTCCTTCAATGTGCCCATGGATTTCAATCATTTTCTAGCCTAGGACTCAGCAAACTATGACCCATGGGCAAAATCTGGCTTGCCAGCTTTTTGGGGGGCCCTTGTAAAAAATAGCTTTGAGAGTTTTAAGTGGTTGAGAAAAATGTCAAAGGGGGAACAATATTTTGTGGTACACAAAAATGATACTTCAAATTTCAGTGTTCATAAATAAAGTTTTATTGGAAAACAGCCATGCACCACATATTGTCTATGGCTGTTTTTGATCTACAACAGAGTCGAGTAGTTTAGACAGAGACTGCATGGCCCACAAAACCTAAAATATTTATCTGGCCCTTTAGAGGAAAAGTTTGATGTTTCTTGCTCTAGCCTATTTAGAGTGTGAAGGGATTAAGAGATTCTTCTTGTTTTCCTTGAATGAGGGTTGAGTGGAGAGCAACCCCATGTTAGCTTCCATATACTTTGCTGTTTAGTTGGGTGGACAGAGGTGTATTTGCCAACATTTGGAAAAGTTCAACTAAATCTCAGGTCTGCAGTTTACAATAAACTGCTCTGGTTCCACCTTAATATGAAAAATTGACAAGTTAAAAAGAGAAAAGCACACAAGGTGTAACCAAGATGAGAGATCTGCTACTTGGTAGGAAAATAAAATCTGATAAGAGACATGAATTTGCTTTATGATTTTTACAATTGTTTCATTGTTACCATATTTCTTCCATTTGAGATAGTTGTCCTCCCCTCTCATTTGCTTTAAATAGGAAAAAAAAAAAAGTCCCTTTAAACACCTGCCTTTGTATTCTCAGTAAATGTGTCCAAGTTTTAATTTCAGTTATTTTGAGAATACTTCAAATATGCATCACTTGAATATACAGGAAGTGAAGCCAACGTTTTTATAGTTCCTCATTGTTTGATTGCATGATTTTACATAAACATCAGTGTTTCTTCAGATTTTTTTGTGTGGGTGTGCCAGACATAATTTTTAAACATTCTAATATTAGAATGCATCTACCAACATATATTTCCCAATTTGAGTTTTGGGTATTTATTTTTTAAGTTTATTTATATATTAGCATGAATGGGGGGGTGCAGAGAGAGAGAGAGAGAGAGAGAGAGAGAATATCTCAAGCAGACCCATGCTGTCAGCACAGAGCTTGACGTGGGGCTTGATCTCAGAAACCCTGAGATGATAACCTGAATCTAAATCAAGAGTCTGATACGTAACTGACTGAGCCACCCAGGTGCCCCAAGGTTTTGTGTGTGTGTGTGTTTTTTTAATGAACTATTTTAACACTTTAAAATGAGTCAGGAAAACAAAATACTTTTGATAGCATATGTATCCTCTAAAGTTGAAATAAGACACTTTTGGCATGCAAGGTAAAACTCTATAGCTATCTGAAAAACAACATATGAATTTCCATTCATCCTATGTAATTAAAATTTGACTAAAGTTAAAAACAAGGCCAGAATTTTGCAACCCTTGTGGTCTTTCATAAATTGAAAGACCTTCATAAATTGAACATCTTCATTTTACGTAAAGGGCCCTGCACCTTTCTAGTAATATCTATTTAATATTTTGTGATACACAAGATAGCAATATTTTGGGTAGGCTTATGTAGCTCTAGGGAGTGATAAAATTATGTGGTACCTTTCACCTGTTCTTTTTGTTCTCATTTTAAATGTGATGCTCCAAACAATCCTATGATATGGTTAGGTCTGGTATTTTCCCTCCCATCTGATAGTGAAAGGAGTAGTAGGGCACAGAGAGGATGTAATTTCTCTTACTTTTAAGGTCAAAATTACATTTAGATCCATTTTCCTAAATCCTGGTTCCTAATATTTGAGTAGATGACTTCTCATGTAGGTAACCAACAAATGATTGTGTTCTGTTTCTTTAGCTGCATGGCCTAAAGAAGGGTGTAAAGCCACACTGGGTGGCTCAGTTGGTTAAGCGTCCGACTTTCAGCTCAGGTCATGATCTCATGGTTCATGAGTTCAAGCCCCATATTGAGCTCTGTGCTGACAGTTCAGAGCCTGAAGTCTGCTTCAGATTCTGTGTCTCCCTCTCTCTGCCCCTTGACTGCTTGCTTACGCACTCTCTCTCTAAAGTAAATACACATTAAAAAAATAAAAATGAAAAAGGAAGGGTAAAGCCATTATATTGAGTACAGGCATTAGTCTCAGGATAATGTCTTTCATTTGAGTAGTGCTAATATATAAATGTTTATTAAAATGATTACATATATATGCGCATCTGTATATCTACTACAAATGGAGTATCCTGGTATTTTGTTGGTTCTTCCTTTCATCTGCCATCTTGGACTGTCCTGTTTGGTAAAGTTTTACTCTCATGATAGCTCACATTCTTTGATCACTAATTACGCAGTAGATACTGTGCTGAAATCTTTGCCTTTATCAAGCTTCTGAAATGTCTCAAAAACCCTAAGATAGGACTGATGTTAACCTTTTTTTTTTTTTATATAGATGATGATACTGAGGCAAAGTGTTTTGCCAACTTGCCCACAGTCACATAATGGTAAATGAGCCAAGATGCTAACCTCAGATCTGCTAACCACTGTACTATTTGAAAGGTCATGGTATTCTCAACATAGTTCTTGTTTCCTGCCTTTGGATCCTGTTCTGAGTCTCCTATTCTGCGCTTGACATAGTTGAATTTCATCCTGTGCTAATTCTCCTAATTAATAAAGGCAATCTTAACGTAAACCCATTGCAATGGGTTTTACACAGACTTCCACCCTGGATCTTCTTTTAACTCAGTAGTACTGGTTTTCTCTGTCATCACTCAAATAGTAAGTATGAAAATTTGAGTCCTGAAACCTCTGAGTCTGTCCTTTATTTATGTATTTCTTTAGGTTGAAAGATCATGAAGCTTCTTATGAGCTGTGTATAGGCCATACTACGAAAAATGTAATTTAAAATTTTAGGTCATAATTTTCATCATTCCTTAGTCTAATGGGATTATTGCAATAGTATATATTAGAAAATGCATGACTTTGGTAACATAAAGCTTAAAAACTTCAGTTAAGTATACCTAAGCCATTGCAAGTTTTGAGAAGGAATGTTAAACAAGAAAATTTGAAGTTGTTAGAGAAGCCTAAAAATATTTAAACAACTTAAAAAAAACCTCATATTAAGTTGCACAGTTTAGTACTTCCCATGTGAAAAATTGCTAAAATTCTAATTCTGAATGTCTTTTGGAACAACCTGTCCCTTGAATTTCTGTTAAAATTTTAACGTATACCGAGCTGGGGTTTTCCAGGGGCCAGCTTGATGCTTTTTGATACAGCTGCAATCCAAAGAATAAATACCCCTAGTGGGTGTCAGCATCTGCCACATTCTGAATGGAGATGCTGGTGCTTTGACAATAAAGGGCAGCTGAACAATTAGCAGTCAGATTTTCATGTTGTGCTAAGACAGCCTGTACCTGACAGCCTTGATGACCAAAAAATAATAGAAAAATGTTCATTTGCATGTGTCTGAGCTCCTGTCTACCTCAGTGATTGCTTCCCTTTCTCCAATAATTAATTGCAATATATGGAATTACATTTTCACAGTTGGGTTTAACAAAGGCTGATTTTTCTATGCTTTTAAGGTTTTAATTCTCTTGTTTACTTGATTGCCATCTGAGATATTCATTTAAAAGATGGCTGTTGTCATCTAAATTTTTGGTGAGAAGATAAAACTTCCTCTCCTGGTGTGCCAAAACCAGATGTATCAAATGTACAAACCCGGTGTATCAAAATCAGAGAGCTGATACCAAAGTTGGGGGTGGCAGGAATTGTGCATCTTTGGTTTCTCTCGGTTTTTCATCTCTTCTACCCAGTTTGTCACTTTTATTGGTTCATCCTGTGACCATTACCTTTTAGTGTTGAGCCTCTTGGTGATTTTCCTTACCTCCATTCTTTCATCTTTCAGGAAACTTAAGTTTCCTAAAGTATTCCTTCCCTGCTCCCTTTGTATATAAGAAGGAGTAATCACATTATTACCTCATTGCCTGCCGCTGTACCTTTGCTTTTAGTAGACCAAGATCCTGAAATGCAGGAACATTGCTTTTTCATCTGAGCCTCTAGCTCTCCATCATGATGCCTGACCTCTGGCACTTTTTTTTTTTTTTTTTTTGAGAGGGAGGGAGGGGGAGGGCGGGCAGGCATGTGGGCACAGTCAGTGCAGAGGGAGAGGGAGAAAGAATCTTAAGCAGCCTCCATGCCCAGCACAAAGCCTGCCTTCTGGGTTTGACCTCATCACCATGAGATCATGACCTAAGCTGAAATCAAGGGTCCAATACCTAACCGACTGAGCCACCCAGGCACCCTATATGCTTCTGTCTGTTGAAATCAGGGAACAAACCGGGTACCATCTTGGTCATGTTGCTCTCATGCTCAAGAATCTATCAAGACTCTCTCCCTGCTAGACCAAGCCCTAATCTTGAGCCTAACTTCATTTATTAATTTTAATTATGACTTAAATACTTGAAGTCACACAAAGTTGAAGAGATTTATAACTTCCTTTTTTGAAACAAAGTAAAATAAGAAGTAAATTCCCCACTTACAGCAAAGTAACCATTTACTCTAAAGTAACCATCTTCCACTTCTGATCTCCAGCTCTTTTAAGCCACTCTTCATTGGGCTCATCATGTGCCATATGAATTTTCTGTTGTGTGATTATGAATGGAGTCACCCTCGTCAAGACTCCACTCTTCCCTCTGTCTCTTTAAAACCTGCCCAGCTGAGGTTCCAACTTCCATGGCATATGTTACCTGCCGCACTTGAATACTTAAGTTCTCTATTATAATTGTTTTCAGGTGTTGGACTATTTGTTCTTCCAATACGATTTGCATTCCTTTCCAGCAACCATGGCTTTTATTTCTATATAACAGATATTTACAGGGCATGTGCAAGCAATCTCATACCTAGCATTCAAATGGGTTTTTAAATATAAAGGAATTGAGTTTTTAAATGGCACTTGTGTTCGTTCATTTGGCAAGCATTAAAACTCCAATATGTGTCCGGCACTGTGTTAGAAACAAAGAATTTACAGACTGAAAGAAAAACTGTAATGGCAGAACAGAAATGGATCTGTATTTTCTGCCTCTAATGTACACAGCACATGCCTTTAATATCTACTATGCTATATTGCAGTGCTTTGTGAGTGCCTCATGCCCCCCTGTCTTTGGCACCTCTAGGACAGGGAATGGGTATTATAATTTTATATTCTCAGGGTCTGGTACAATACCTGGCATGTGCTCCTTTTTTGGGGAATGCTTGGAATGAACTATTGAACTGAACTACAGTATAATTTGAAAAATGTTATAATGGAGCCTGTGTGGATACTGTGGAGGGACAGGAGAGGGGTACCTACCCTATTTTTGTTTCTTGGCCAGAGTAAGTTCCCCTTGCCAAATGACAGCTCCATCAGATTGTATTTGGACACAGTTTCACTTGGACAGTAATTTTACTTAAACCAATATTGGCAGTGCTCACTTGGATTACATTTTTGAGGAGGCACTGTAATTTAGAAGCATGTAAGTTGGCTAAAGTAGGGTCTTATTTCTGAACAAGGACAAAGTATAGATTTTTATGGAGACCTCTGTTCAGCAAACTCTGGTATCTCTGTTTTCTTAAGCCATATAGAGTTTTCTAAAGTTGATCAGTCTATTGAATGATCACATTGGTGTCTTAAAACTCATTTATTTATAAAATTGACATAAGGATTTTCCTGAACTGTTAATAAAATAGCTATTTTTGGGAAGCAGTCCTGTTGTACCATTCAGGTAAATACGAGTAGTTCTGTATCTTCTGCACCTGTTTTGATTTTTTTATTGATAACGAGAATGTTTTACTTTTATATAAAAGAATTAATAAGGTTGATGTGAATCCCACTTATTTAAGGATCACAAGCTGAAGAAATTTCTGGGAGAGAATGGATACAGGCTAGAGGGGAACCTGGAACTATAAGTTCCTACAAATAGTGGTTTTCTCCAAAGCAAAAGAGTTAGATCAGGGAGAAGTGGCTGAACGGGACAGGCGGTTGTGGATGGAACTGGAGTTGGTAATAGAGGTTCCAGGAAGCATGTCAAGAAGTAGATTGGCAGGGTAGGTGGTTGAGACAGTTGCTTTGAAAAGCTTTTGGTTCAAAGGCATTTGATTTGATGTGCTCTCAGTTTAGGCTTCTGAGTGTGTGGGCTGCCTGTGTTGGTTTTATGTTGTGGCAGGATCCCTGAGACCCAGGAAGGTTAGCGGAGCTTCAGATCATGTCAGGACTTGGAGCCAATCAAAGCTTCTGTTTAAATGCTTTGTTAAATAAGAAATATTTTGATATTTTTTTCTCCTAATGATTTGAATGAAGGAAAAGCACCATTGAACATATGGAAACGAAGGATATTGATGAGATGGTCAAACAGTTGTGTATTTTGAAGGCTAAGGTAGTTCAACATTATCATATAAGGGGTATAATTTCATGCACATAACTCTGAAAAGAAATTGTGTGCAGCATAATTGGGGATGCAATGCCTGTTAAAATCAAAATAACTTCTTTCAGAATGTTAATATAGTGTTGTTTTCTGTAAATTTAATCATGTCACAGTGTTTATTAAAATAACTTTTTCTGTTTTACTTTTAATACATAAACACATTAAAATTATAAAAGAGTCATATGATTCAGGGGCTCCTGGGTGGCTTAGTTGGTTGGGCATATGACTCTTGGTTTCGGCTCAGGTCATGATGCCGAAGTTATGGGATCCAACTCCATGTCAGTCTCCTGGCTGAGCATGGAGCCTGCTTAAGATTCCCTTTCTCTCTCTCTCTCAAATAAAAATAAAAAAAAAATTAAAGATTCAGATCATTCAGAAATGTATAATTTTTAACATATTTCAAAATTCCACCACCTCTTTCCCAAGTTCTCTAGGCTCCTTCGTACATCACACATGTGCAGTCATTGCACCATACTCCATATATCCTGCAACAGGCCTTTTTAATTTACTGATAGATCTCAGAGCTTTTCTCAGTCACTGCTTATAATTCACCCTGTGCTGCTTCATGGTTGTAGTAGTCTACAGTTTGAATGCATCAGATATTTATTGTCCTTAAATTTGAGGACAAATAATCAAGATTTTCTTTAGGTATTTTTACATAGAATGATAGGTATTTCAGAAATTCCACATTCTGTGAACTGATATTAGGAGCATGGAATGAAATGAGGAAAGGGAGCTACAAGTAAGAGTAAATATCAGCAGAGGACCTTATAAAATTATTTCCAAATGCTTACTGCTATAAGTTTTAGGCCAAAAAGCTTATTGGCATAATCCATGTTTTAAAGAAAACGCAGACCTTGTAGATAACCGCAGATTTATGAAGTGTATAGTTCTCTTTTCTTAATATAAATGCTTTGTTGTCTTTACCCTTTAGTTCTATTTTATCCTTTGGAATGTTTATAATTATTTTGAAAAATAATTCAGCTAATAGGAAGGGCTGCTTGCTTTTTTGAAAAAGCAAGACAACCAACAATTTGTGGACACAATGTATTTTGGTCATGATTAAGAACCAACTGACCAGCTATAGATGACAGTTTTATTAAAATATAAGTCACAGCATTTAAGATTACAAATGCATATTTTGTGGGGTGACAAATTGTTCTTTACCCACTATCCTCCCCCAAAGAGTGATAGTGTAATTTGACTATGGACTTCTACGCATTGGTTTTCCAGTTGTAAATTTAAAACATTTTAGGAACAGACTTAGATGCACCATGGTGGTCATTTAATGCATGAAGCCTTTTAGACCCAAGATTGAAAGGTGAAGGTTGCTATTTACTTTTTATGGGTCCAGAAACTTTCATTATTTAAACTGTAGTCTATTTCAACAAAAGTATTTTTTAGTCTTTAAGTTCTGTTTTCTCACTTTACTTTCTCAATTTTCAAAATTTTAATATTCAGTGATATCCTGTTTTGGTTCTATGTTCTATTCCATTATCTCTTTGCTTGCAGCAACTGTACATTTTAAAGCTTTTCTGAGTTATTAAAGGACCAAATACAGTAGTGACATTCAGAGGCTTGTTAACTGAATAAAAGTGATGCCATGGAGTTTTCCTAGAGGTTAACATATTGTCAGTTGCTGTCAACTAAATCTCTTACAAGTAATGCACTATATAATCTGTTGAAAACCTGAGTTTTCAATTAACCAGTCCTCCAGCCTTCTCTTCTTTCCTCTCCTTGAAGAGCAGAGTATATTTATTTTCACCTGTGTAAGCCAATTATCTCCAGTCCAGATGTTACCGGTCTACCAGGGAATCTGACCTAGAATACTAGTCTATAAATTAGTCCTTTTTACACTTTGTTGAAATGTGTGTGGTTTAGTGGAAAACATACACGTTTCTAATCTCCTGTTGCTTCTGTGTGCAGACTGCCTATTATGAGCCAGTCAATTTGCCTATACTATTACAAATGTCCACAATAATAGTCTTGTAAGGTCAGTGATGTGTCCCTGTTTTATACAGAAGGAAATAGACACTCAGAGCCCTGTAGTTACTTGCCCAGAGTCACAGAGCTGCTAAGAGGAGAGCTGGGATTCAAACCCAGAAATAGCAGACCTAAAAGCACTTCTTTTTAACAAACTGTTCCTAGAGAAATTCTGTTAGCACGTTATAGAGAAAAGAATACAGATTTAGAAGGCAATCAGTTTGGGGGCCTTTAAGAACCACCTCAGCCACTATTAGCTGTGTGACTTTCTCTTGATCTCAAGTTCCTTTTTTTGCAAACTATGGATAGTACTGCTTACCTTATAGGATTATTATAAAGACTAAATGGAAATGCATGTAAAGCCTTTGGCACATTGTAAGCTTTCAAAAAGAGTGACTATACTATCCCTCCAAGTTAAGACACCTTCTGCTGAGAGTAAATGTCAGCACTGACTAACATTAAAGAGAATTTTAATTTACTGTCCTGAAAACAGAAGATACTGATTAGAGTATTCCCATTGTGTTTTTCATTGTAGGTCTTTTGAAGAGCAGAACAGATTTCAATCCCAGCAGCAATGCAATTTGTAGTGGGCGTGTTTTCTTTTTCTTTTTAATCCTTTGTTTTAATCTCATTTGGAGTTGCAAAATTTTCTGAAGGGTCTTATGCTTGCTGCCTAGGGCCCTAGGCTGGAATTTTCTCTTAGCCTATTGATGTGGTGAGCTGTTGGAAGAGGTAGGAGTGATTTAGAATGAGATGGCATTAGGAAACAAATGAGTTGAACACATATTTTTCTGACCACTAGAATTTCGATTGAGCTAACCGGTAAATTTGTGAGTTTTATTTGCAAAACAAGTAAATTTCTTTGACTGAAATTTTCTTTTTCTTTTAAAATTGTTTTTAGGATGCAGAATAGAAAACTGTGATTCTTGCTTTAGCAAAGACTTTTGTACCAAGTGCAAAGTAGGCTTTTATTTGCATAGAGGCCGTTGCTTTGATGAATGTCCAGATGGTTTTGCACCATTAGATGAAACCATGGAATGTGTGGGTGAGTAGTTTTTCATGTAACTTTCAAACGTCAACTTTTATTTTAACACCTGTTCCTTGAAAAAATTATGCATGCTGGATATATTTAACCTAAAAACAAATTGGTTCTCTTGTTAATTAGAACTGAAAATTATTTAAGTTCTTTGCTGCCTTGCTGAATTTTTTTAGGCATCGTGACATTGGTAGTGTCCTATTAAATCTTCCTACAAAATTTGCTAGTCATACATTGGCTAGGTTCAACTCTTTAAATGCTGGTATGTTTTTATCATCTGTAATACATACATATATTAGAAATTGTAAAAAACAAAATTTCAAGCAGTACCATGAACTATTCTATCACTTTTTAATGTATCTTAATTATGGAGCTTCCTGTTTAGCCATTTAAAAAGTTGAAAAGAAAAATTTTGTGCAAAATGTTTTGTGGATTATCTGCTGCATGTTGGAAAGTGTATTAAAACAATGTTACTTTTTACTAAATTTAGATATCTAGAATGTGTAACTTAATATACACTGTTCATGAATAGTTAGGAGTACATGTTTTAAAAATGTTACAATTTTTGAGTGTTTGAAAAACACTTTGCTATTTTTAGACAACTGATTAGAATGTAAAGATCTGTGAATGCCTACATTTTGATGAATGCCTAATCTAACGAATCTAACGTCCAGGTGTAATGGCATCACCATCACACCCCCTTCTCACCACCCTGGATTCTATTTGACATGTTATACATGTGAGAGGATTTATAACAGAATTGTGTATTAAATGAGACTTTGCATCCCCTTAAAATGGGGACTTAGAAAATGAGAACTTTTTTTCTGCAGAAATATTGTTGAAATAGTCTAATCTATTTGAAAATTTGCAGAGAACACATTCAAATGACAGGATTTTGAAGAAATGTGTACTTATATTCTTGTTTATGTGGGGGTTAATATGTTCATACAGGTGACACCCTATAAAAAAAAAAGAAAGTCATCAGAAGAGAATATTCAGAATGTTGAATATCCTTTTGAGAGGCAAGACCCACACCCATTACAAATGTTCAGTGGAAACTCTTATGAAATCCTTAAGTATAAAAAATTACAAATAGAGCCCTATGTACTTCCCTGAGTAAAAACTCTTAAATAGCTTTGAAAAGTCTATGTGTAACCACTATGCCTGCTGAGATCTGAAATGCCAAAATATTGTGTGTGGACTCAGGGCCTGAGTCCTCATCTGCTAGTGCAAAGGGGCTTTTGCATGGTGAATTTGGTGAGGAGGTTTAACTCTGCATATTTTTATCCTTTCATTCCCCATCCCAGGTGTTTGGAGGGGAGCCTACATCTCCACTATAGGAATTTACAAAATGAGATACTAAAAGCTTTTACATGAAAACCTACATTTGCAAATACCTGACCATACTTGCTTATAGTGATACAGAGCACCAATTTAGGGAGTAAGAGATATAGACAGTGGTTTCTAGACAGCTAGTGAAAGGATTCTGATAACCAGAAGATGTGAAAACAAACTCCCTGTCCTTTTCCCCGAGTACTGGCTTCCACAGTAAAACTAACACAATTGTGAGTTGCCACGGGGGCATTTGGAATTAACCTGTAAAATTTTGTCTTCTGTCATAATTTGAAAAGAGGCTTTTCTTCTCTTGGTTTTAGCTATTGAATCTGTTAAAGACTCTGTATTTCAGTATCTTTAGAAGGGACCAATGGCATTCCTCTAAAAAATAAGATAAAAACAAAGTAATAGTCTTTAAATTACTTAAGTGGCAGTTCCTTGACGTAGATGAAAGTAACCCTATGGTCCAAAATATTAAAGTGTCTGAAAAGGGAATACAGGTCTTTGTGGTCTGTAAAACATAATTTATCTGAAGGAGGTGTGGAGAAAACACAGCTATAAAGTTTGACAGTGGAACAAATGGACACCAAATTGTTACCTGTGTTTGTATTTTTTTCTTTTTTTCTTTATTAGAAGGATGCGAAGTTGGTCATTGGAGTGAATGGGGAGCTTGTAGCAGAAATAATCGCACATGTGGATTTAAATGGGGTCTGGAAACCAGAACACGACAAATTGTTAAAAAGCCAGCAAAGGACACGATACCATGTCCAACCATCGCTGAATCCAGGAGATGTAAGATGGCCATGAGGCATTGTCCAGGAGGTGAGTTTAGAGAATTAACAATGGTGGGCTCTGTGCTCTCTGACTTCTCTTCTCCCTAACCATCCTCCCTCCCCATAGAGGAAACCTAATAATATGACTGGTGACAGGGTAAAATGTATCCTGTAGTTACTAAGAGACAAATTCTTAAAATGTGAAGAATATAAAGTGAATATTTCACTTTCGTGATCCCTTGAAAATGATTTGGAAGAGTACATGACAAATGAGCTTTCTAAAATGAGAGTTTTACAATATGTGTGTGTGTGTGGGGGGGGGGTGCTGATGTGCCCTGCAGATGTTGCTCTGAGGGAAGTGGCCAACTTTCAGTTGAGAAGAGTTTAGATTAGGAGGGTTTATGAAATCTGTAAAATCATCTGCATCATTACTAGTTGAAGATGACAACTTAAAATAAACTTGCCCAAACACTGGGAGGAATAAATGTTGTCTTAATGTTACCACAATTAGCTGGTTCCCTTTGTTTGGATAATAATTTGTAGAAAACAGCTACTGGTATGTGTGTGTTTATTCATGTCTTTGTAGTAATTGTGCTGATTTGCAGTAATTATTCTGTAATAACAGGATTAGGCCCATTTACAAATTAGGAGAAGCATACATAGCTCAGGTGCTGGCTGAAGCTGAGTCAGTACATTGAAATGCAGTTTTTAGCGATGTCACTGTGGTTCTTAAAGCATAATTGCTTGTTACTATTTATTTTATCACCAGCGGATGCTACGTTGCCAGAGATGAAGTGGGGATTTTTCTAGTGCACAAAATAGAAAGGCAAAAAAAAAAAAAAAAGCAAGTTGTGTTTGGAAAACTGCCCTTGAAAATAATCAAAACGTTTGTTTGCCTCCATTCTTGCTATTAGGACATAGCTTTTCAGCCCTGTAGCTGTAGCCCAGAAAGAGAATATATATCTGCTTAAATGGATTTATATTCCTATTATGCTTCCTCGTAGAGAGGTTTATGATCCATGGAGGAAGACAAAACTTTTAAGACTTGAAGACTCCAGTCGGCTTTTGAGAACTATTAGATCCAGATTCAGAAGCTACTATTAGGCAGGCAGATTTTCCTCTTGAATTAGTTTTGCTTTCCTTCACTGGGGCTTCGAAACAAAGTTTTTTTGGGTCTGCTTTTCACTAACAAGGATGGTTTTGTTCAGTTCAACGGAGTATTTTTGAGTCAAAATAAAAGAAAATATTTTCTTACAAAACTAATAAGGCACTTCTTGGATAGCTGAGAGCATTTAACCTGCAACCTTGTGCCTAAAAACAAACCCGATGTATTCAGGTATTGGAAATAAAGACTTTCTTTGTTGTATATTGTTTATGTAACTACCCCCCACCATCCCTCTTCCAGCAACGTAGCCCCCCAATTGTGGTTTACGTTAATAGCAAAAATTAACCTGAAAATGCTCCTATAACAAACATGCTTATGTGTAACAAGAGCCGGCACATTCCCCTCCCCTCTGAAATGATTTTGACCTACCCCAGGTCTGGCTTGAGAGTTTTGTAGATAACAGCTACATTGTTAACCTATAATGTTTATGGCATTTTTATATATTTTCTTTTGCTTCCAGCAATACTAAATAGAATATAACCTGACAGTGTCAGTAGCTGAAATTATGTCAAAACAAACATTTATGTATCATCTGCTAATAATCTCTTTTTGACCACTGAACCAGTAATGAACTTGGATTTAATTTCCTATTTAGGTTTTACCAAGCATTATTTATTAGGAGAGGGCAGCTATCACTCTAACCCCTGCATCTAAATTTTTGGTTTGATAAATTCAGTATTATCTAACCTTTAAAGTTAGGAGGTTTGAAAAGTTGTATTAGAATTTGTTTTACTGTTTAACGTTTCATAAAAAGAACTAAAATAGAACTGCTGATAGAAATTGAAGGTTACTCTCCAATAAAAAACTTCTATTTACAAATGTAGGAAATGAAAAGTAGAAAATTAGTCTTGGAACTTGAGCTCCAATTGATAAAAATTGGCATAACTTCCAGTGGAGTAACCCACCTTGCCTCAGGTGAGAGAGGGAACAGTTCCTTTTTTCAGCAGGTCATGGTCATTAATGGAAGAATGGAGAAGAAAACCACTTTATCCCATTTTACATCTTGACTTGATTTCAGTGATCTGCTTTGACAAACCATGCAAAAATGTAAGTCGTAATCAGGTTGGGAATACAGGCATTTTTCAGATCTTTTCAACATATGTATGGATTTCTCTCCTGTTGAAGCCAATCTTAACCTGATTGCACACAAATGCAGCCTTAACCTCCTTCACACTAAAGCACTGGCACATTAAAATCAGCTGCTTTTGATTACTGGAAGGCAGAAGTTAGAGGTCAGCAAAATGGAATAGTCACTAAGTGTATAAGATATTACACTGAGATCTATTAGAAATGAGAACATAAATGGATAGAAGATAAAAAAAAACAATGTAATGTTTTAGTATAACTTTTCTTATTGCATGCTTATTTGCCTTTTTTAAGAAAGAAAGAATACCTGGAAATAACTTAAGTCATGGATTGATTTGCATGTTAAGTTATTCAGTGTTCATTCCCCAACTTCTCTTTCTGATTAGTTGAGTTTTGGGGGCTTTTCTGACACTCATTCGTTGGGATTCTGGTCTAGCGATCACAAGATCTGGGTCTCTGCACCCTGTCAACTCGTTAACTCTGTGACCCTTGGCAAGTCACTTAACCTCTCTTGGCCTCTATTTCCTCATTTGTAAATTGAGGGTATTGGGGCGGGCAATTTCTAAGATCCAGTCCAATTCTAAAATCCAATGATTCTAAGACAAATCACCAACAGATATGGGCAAGGTCTGCGGTCGTCATGTAAGTCCAAGAGCATTGTTCATGCCCAAAGGACTGAACACTCTTCCAGTAGCTATAGTGTGCATTTGCCAAACCCTTCCACATCTGGCAGCTTTTCTCCCTCCTCCTGCCTCCTCACGGGTAGTCAACTATCCAAGACTAAGCAAGACTCTAAATCTGCCTATGACCTGTGGTTTAGCAAAGATAGCAGGAGGCTGGAGGAAAAAAGAGGGGATCATAAAAGACCATGATAAAAAGAGGTAAACAGAGAGCCAAAAAAAAAAAAAAAAGAACAATGAGTGTAGGAAACAAGTGCAAAAAAGAAAGGTCTACTTAAAAATAAAGAGCCTACTTATTGTGGATATCTGTCTTCACTTTCCTTGCTCCATTCTGTAGGGACTAGTTTATTCTATTAATATACAGCCTGGAGCTTCAAATGGAAGGGATTTCAAGTCATGACCCTGTGCATTAGATAATATGTTAGTAGAAAAATACAGACATGCTTTATCATATATTTAAATGACAAATGGGAGAATAGAATCATAGTGCTAAGGTGTAGAGTTGAAAGATGTTCATGTACAGGGGAAACTGTTACTTGGGTGACTGTAGTCTTCAGGACTGGCCAACATAACCTCAACCTGAGATATTCTGTCTGTGTGTATGGCACTCCTTGTTACTTTGTAAGGTCCCCTGACAATTAACGTTAATTTATCAGGTATTATTGAACACTGTTATGTACCAATCACTTGCCTAGGCATGATACTGCTCAGAGTCCTCACAGAACTGTTTCTAGTGGGAATCTTGGCAATCAAGAAGTAAGTGGATGAATGCATAATTTCACGTGGAGATGGAGGCTGGCAAGAAACACAAAGCAGGATAATGAACTAGTGAAAGATTGAGAATAGGAGTGTACTATTTTACATAGGGAATTTAGGGAAATGGAGGGAGTAACATTTGATCAGAGATCTGAATGAAGGAGATCTTCTGAAGAGCTAAGGAAGGATCTTTTTAGCTATTGACACAATGACTGTGAATGTCCTTGATTCTCCCACAGCATATTGGGGAAGAGGAAGAAACTGCAATACAGGAAGGCTCTGACTGGTCCACGGTGATACGTGGCAAGTTTCTAGTGGTAGGTCCAGGACTAGGACTAATGTCTTGCTGCCTGGGAAACCCAAGTTTTCCTCGTTCCTTACAATAAAAATCAAAGATAAAGCTATGGTTGTCTATAAAAGAAGCCAACTCTAAACTATTTCTCCCCCAATCCCAACACATCATCTTAGTTTTGCCCTACAAATACTTTAAAAAAAAACCTGACACCCTGCGGTTACCAACCCCTCCCAGTATCTTCCAACTTGAAATAGTAAAGCATACTCCAAGAGTCATTTCATAAATGCCCGAGTATTGAACCACTGGCTTTGCTTTGATTCAGACACCCCTACAAAGTCCTGCTTCTTTAATTTTAGTGTCATTGGTCCTCTGTTGGGGGGAAAAGTGTGACTTCCAGATTGTTCTTTTCATCTTAGTGTGTTTGAGTCACCCTCGAGGCCAGCCTCTAAGGCTGCCTTGCATTGAGCCATGCTCAGCACTCGCCTGGGCTTACTTGCTTTCAGGGGGAAGGTCTAGGGATTTGAGTCCCACCTCTGCATTTTGGGCTCTGTGCCCAGCATGGCTTTGCTCTTTCTGACCCAGTGAAGCAATCAGACTTGATAAAGTAATTTAGGCAATGCTTTGACAGACACTTATAGCTTTCTGTCTCTTTGGCTTGTGGCTGCCTCTACTCACTGTGCAGCAGTTATTAGTACATTATGATGCATTTCTTAAGCCCTCATCATATTTTCTCAGAATTGTGCTAACTTTAAATATAGAATCTCCTACTATATACTATTTCAATTTGAAAATGACTCATTCCTTTTATGAGACATTAATTGACCTTCATCTTTTTTTTAAGAGGCTTTTAACTTGATAGGAAACAAAAAATACTATTTAGCAACTCAGAAACTTAATCTCTGCAAACATCTACTTTTTAAAAGGCAGCAGTAATAAGACCTCTCTAATCTTTGTTTTCTGTATATAAACTGACAGCAACATGTGCACTAGGTATTAGATAATAGAACTAAAGATGGTTGTGGATTGTGATGGATTAAACTGAGAGCAGGAAATAAGTACATTTGCAGTAGGATAGGGTCAAGAAAATATGCTTTAGACATATGTTCTTTATTTTCTACATTTTGTTTACATTTGAGTTGCAATTTATGTGGTCTGCTTTATGCATGCCAACCTCAAGAGTTGGTTTGGAAGAGAGGAGAAGAGAAAAACCTTTTCTTCTGAAACTTTCCGAGTTGTCAGGAATGTAGGTGCCGAATTTATGATATGAAGAAGAGAGCTTTCTGGTTGCCTCCATGTTTGCTATGCTAAATACCTTTCTGTATTTCTTTTAAGATCAGTGATTTGTGTTAGTCACTTTAGGCATATTGTGCACTTTCCCAGGTACTCTGGATACATGGCAGCTAATTGTGATGTTTATTCTAGAGAGATTATAAACTGGGACAGTCATCACCTTTTAAATGTTAATGTATAATTATTATATAAAATTGACATTTAACAAAGGTCCGTCTGTCTTTAAACATTTCTGCATTTTTGTTAGTAGCTAAAGTGTCCATAATTCCTGCATCGGTGGTCTGAACAATGAGCCTTTAGGTAGTGTCCTGTGACATGACCCCTCACTCTTTATTCCCTTCCCTATCACTTTTTAGTATTTTAAATTTGCTTCCTGGAAAGTGGATAGGTTTTCGTGTTTTAGCAGTGATTTCTTTGAGACTTGCTTATTGTCACATTTCCGATGGTAAGTGTCTAAGGCTATGGGCTATGGGGGAACAGAAAAGTGGGCTCTAATGCACCATGCTTTGGGGATGATGAAAACTCAAGACACAAAGCTAAGTACGGTCTTGGACACGGACATGGAAGTCCGAGGGTGTGCAAAGCACCGATAGCATGGAGTCTGCAGGAAAGGCTAGAAGACCAGCTCTTCTGCCAGTTTCATATTGAGCCTGACTTGGTGCCAGCCTTGCCTGCCCGAGGGGGCCAGGGAGTGAGTGAGTGAAAGATGCCCCACCTTTGTGCTGTTCTCTACAGCATCCCATCTGGGGTCTCTCCTAGCCTTGTTTAATTACAGTGAGGAGCAACATGTACTAGTCTCTTTTATGGGCACTTGTAAAAAGGATTTCTCAACTACACATGTCACCAAAGGCCTGATGTTCTATGTGCAAGAAGGCAAGGACAGAAAAATTCCAAAGGGGCCTTTGTCTTACACAGCAGTAAGCTACTCTGATCTTAATGTAAAATATATAAAGCAATTTTTACAACACTCTAAAATAAAAACAACTTTAATAGGACACACATGGTGTCAGTGGTAAAAATTTTTTCCCCCTTCTAGGGGACGTTTTTATTTTTCTTCCTTAGGAGATAAGAAAGCCTGAAGTATAAATCCCCTCATGGTTTCTTAGAACAACTTACTTTCCTCATCAGACACCTCTAGGATCTTTAAATGTTGTTGATAAAAATGGTGCAGGCGGTTTGCTCACTGAGATTTCCTGTAAATGCGTATCTAGCTACTGGACTGACCTAGAGCTGTGTGGTGGATATCGTCCAGGATCAGGAGGCAGAAAGAAAACATTTTAATGGAAATAGTGACAGAGTTTTACTAACATCTCAGAATGACTCATGTTGTCATCATACAGAAGTGGTTAAGAAGATACAATTATTCTGTGCAATAGAGTGGGGCACAAAGTTTCAGGTGGCAGAAGTTATTAGCATTTATTTAAACTAAACATGTAAAGGCAGTAGGTTTTGCTTTACAATCGACCTGTTTATGTAATACTTGGACCTACTATTTCTGTGTGTCAGTATTATTTTCTTCTATTTGAGGACTTTGGAAACTAGGAGTAAAATATTTGAACTTGTATAGTCAAGAGACATTGAACAATTGATGTTATGCCCTTATGTTCATTAGTCCAGTGATTTAATAATAACTTAATGTAAAAAGATATTTAATGACATGGTAAAACAAAATTTAAACATCAGAACTAGGACAAACTTAGAGGCTCAGGACTGATAAAGAAAATAGACTATATGAATACATGTAGTATTCATATTTTCAACCAACTGGTTGAAATAATTGAGCCAAAATTTGACCTTGGGTTACCTATCCAAGGCAAAGGGGAAAGGTAGATATGTTTTTTTCTATCTTAATTTCAAAGAAATGACAAATTACAAAATACAATATCAATTTAATAAGTTTTTGAATGGAAAAGTTGGTGTATATGTACATATATGCACATATGTGTATATTCACATAACATACATAAACATATATACACATATATGCATATGTGTGTATATGAATGTATACATATATGCACACATGTATGTACACAAAAATGAGTACTCATTCCAATTTCAGACACATGAAAGTGTGTGCCTGTGTGTGGAGGGGGTGGGACCTGCATCATAGAATTAAGGAAATTAATGATAATTATTACGGAAAACATTTCCGTTCCATAGGGAGACAAACACTAAACAGATTTCTCAAATCAAGAATCACATTCAGAGCAATGAACAGTATGGTGGACCATGTCTTTACCAATATCCATATCTCAAGCATGTGTTTTCAGAAGATAGAAGGCAGCTTGGGAGTGTTTATTCCTTAATGTAGCTGAAGGTGTAATCCATGAAAGTTTACTGTCTGGAGGCCTGGGCAATATGGAATTGAGATTTGTTGACTTATCAGTTGTATTTGAGTACAATTGTTCAGTAGGTTCTTTTAGTGAATAATGAATACATCTAGAACTTTGTGTAAGAGAATCCAGAAAATGTGCATTTGTATTGAGGGTCAGTTACTTTTTTGAACTTGTCAATAACCATAACCGTGGTGTCTTTTCTATATAATACAATGTTCTTAAGTAAGATCAGGAGATGCATATTTAGATGCAGAGTTATTTCTGGTGATTATCTCAAGCCTTGCACTAATAATTTGGCCTTGTCCGTCCCCCCAAGGCTGACCTTCAGTTATTTTAATCTGTCAAAACTATTTGGTATGAGAGAACTACGTAAATTTTGAGTAAATTCTTACTGAGTGTAACTGACTTCATTAAAATATGTTGCAAGGTGACTTCTAATTTCTCTTTTGAGAAAATTTTTCCATTTTCATACCTATAAGTTCATTAAATCAATATTCAAACATCTATTAATACCTATGTTCTAAAGAAACAGGCAGATTGAAAGTGATACAAACAGATGAGTTTATAGTCTACTTAAGGAAGAAGAAAATGCACATTACAAAATAATAAAAGCAGAGTTGAGTTGGTAAATGGTAAGTATCGTTTTAGGCTCTGGTGTTACAGAAAATATTTTTGGCTGTTGTGGCCAGGAGATGCTCCTTGAAGAACAAATTTAAATGATAATTAAAAGGGGTAGGTGGGAAACACATTTGAAAAGGGGAGGAGATTATTTTAGACTGAGAGACCATTGTGGGGAAAGATGTAGATGCCAAAGTGTGCCTCTTGTGTCCAAGAGAGGGTGAGCAAAAGAACCTGGCTGCAGCTCCGAGATTGTTAGTGGCAATACAAAAGCTCACAGCAAAAATAGAAGTTGCATACTGTTTGCCAAGTGCCTCTATGGAGAGGACAGGGTTTTTAATTTTACCTAGTACACAGTGGAGAGCCATGGGGTACTTGACTATGGAGGTATTTTAGCAGAATGCTGGTTGAAGACAGAAGTGGTTGAGGTGGTGTCTGTGAAGTGTAACTAAGTACACTTCACATCCCAAATTTGGGGCAGAACGTTAAGCAGAGTCTGAGTTTGGGAGAATTAACAGAGAATACTTATGGGTTCTGATGTTTATGCATTTTTCTGTTATGCTTGCTTTTCTAAAGAGTGAAGGATTTTGCTTTGACTTGCGGTCCACTGTGACTCTTATCTTTTTCTGCCAACTTTTAAAGCCAAGCCGTTCCCTAGTTTGTATTAGTGCAGTTTATTTTTTAAAAATGTAGGCACATTTTGCATTCACCCTAACTGAACTATATTTACTTTCTAACTGCTATTTCCATTTGCCATTTACCAAGACCCTTGGATGTATTATTCTTTATTTTCTGGCTTATGATGTTAACCTTCTAATGGATTTCCTTTACCAGTCAGCTTGAAGTACTTTGAAAATTTAAAGTATACACATTAAATACTATTCAAAGATGAAAATGCTCCTACAAGACACAATTTCAAATGTATAATCTAAGGTGCTTTTATCTAGAATGTCATTTGCTAACTGTGCAAAGTGTTGGGTTAAGAAGGATTCAGAGTTAAATGCTAGGTTCAGGAGAAAACTGTACAGTTATCAATTTGTGGTGTTTGTGGCATAGAAAGCAATGTGTCCTGTATTCTCCCTAATTCTAATCCTTTAATCCATCCTGCTCTTGGCTTTCTCCTGCCTTTCCCTCCAATCTTCCAACACACACTTAGATGTCTTTGACAAGTATTTATCTAGCTTCTATTTTATACCTGCAGTGATGGTGGAAGTCTGTATATTGGGGGAAAACAGTATGGAAAAATGCGGGAAGAGTTTTAAATTTGATGTGTCCTGGTTTTCATCACTTGTTGAATGACATTGGTTTAAATTACTTAATTTCCCAAAGCTTTGTCTTATATGAAATGGGGATATGTCACAGGATCATTGTAAGGAGTAAATTGGTACATATGCAAATGGATTTTATGATTCTACACTTTGTTGTAATTCTATTAATTCTATATTTACCATTCTTCCCATGACTGGCTTACTCTTGTCTCTTTATTTTCCTTTAATTTCTCCCCATCTCATGGCTTTGGCTATCATTCAGATGTGAAATCCTCCCCCATTTGAGCCCCAACCTCACTGTTCGGGCTCTTGATGGGCATCTTTCCCTAGATATCTTCCCAGCATGTCAATACAAGTGTAGCTAAAACATACCTTGTTGTCTTTCCAAAACCTTATTTCTCCTGGGATGATCATCCTTTCTAAAGACATCTCTAGGGGCACCTGGATGGCTCAGTTGGTTGAGTGTCTGATTTCAGCTTAGGTCATGATCTCACTGTTCCTGAGCTCGAGCCCTGCATTGGGCTCTGTGCAGCCAGCTCGGAGCCTGGAGCCTACTTAGGATTCCGTGTCTCCTTCTCTGTCTGTCTGTCTCTCTCTGCACCTCCCTTGCTTTCTCTCTCTCTCTCTCTCTCTCTCTCTCTCAAAAATAATAAACATTTAAAAAAACCTCCAAAGGCACCTCTAGCCTCCCAGTTACCCAGGCTCTTGGCCCTACATTTGTATCTCTTTTTACATTCAAACAAATTAGGGCTCAGACCTTTACTCAACCAGCTTGCAAGTATGCAAACCTGAGAAATTTACTCAATCTATCTCAGCTCCAGCATCTATATTATAGGGATAATAGATAATCCTGCTTCATAGGATTGTTATGAGGTTTAAACAACATCATTTAAAATAATCAAGGATCAAAAAACATAGGTTGTTATTAATTTTGTTTTAATAATCCTGCACCCAGCTGTGTTTCTCCACCATCCATTCATCTTGATTTCTGTGGCCTCTACATGAAGCCTTTATTTATGTAGAAGATTGCAGTAGTTTTTCACGGGCAGAGAGAGTATAGGTTAATTTACATCCCAGCTGACAGATGTGGCTGCATGTTCTAAGCTGAACTTGTTCCTCACGTACCTACTCTAATCTAGGTGTAAAATGGAAACCTTAAATTCTAAAAATGGCTGGGACAGCCATTGATTATCCTGATGAGCATAGGCCCTAGTACAGAGTAAGCCTCCAATGTGGAAAAGGATGAAGGTTGCAGGATGACTTGTACAGGTTAATGCTGGCTAAGGACGTGATACTTGAGAATACAGACCTGGAATCCTGGGACAATTTGAGTAAGTAAAAGTGAGTCGAGGGTGAAGGGGGAAAGAGAGTGAGCAAAAGTCTGACAAAATGCAAAGTATATAGGTTACCATTTATATAAACATGAAGAATCTGTTGAAACAGTCCATGTATTAGGAAGCAAAAGGGGAAAATTAGGGCAAAAGGTGTAGAAATAAGGAGAAGGAATGGGCTCAACAGATACTTCAAAACCAGTAAGTTACCAAATTAGACCTCCTGGATTGAACAGTGCCAGAAGAATTTGAGACTGCTTGAATAATTCTCACAGGGAAGAGAAAGTCTCTGTCCATTTGTGGTGATTCATTTATAAACTGCAAGTTGGGTAAATGAATATTCAAAAAGGAATTAAAGCATAGGCATAACATATGATAAGTAGTTTATAACAACCAGCCACTCAAGGCATAAGAAAGTAATGAGCCCAAGGTTAGGAACACAGGTACAGATGTTCAACAAATTCAGTGATGTGTGTTGCCTCACTGTACCTAAAGACATTTTTGTTTTGGAAATTCATTTTCTTAAACCTATTTATAACAGTAATCTTGAGGAAACCTATAGAAGGGAAGGAAGCTCTAGACCTGGATTCAAGAGTGCTCAAATTACATTCTGTACAGGATAGAATGGGGCAGTTGACCCTTGAACAGTGCAGGGGTTGGAGGCACTGACCATTCACATAGTCAAAACTCCATGTTTAACTTCCAACTCCCCAAAAACTTAACTACTAATAGCCTACTGTTGACTGGAAGGCCTTACTGCTAACAGTCAATTTATACATATTTTGTATGTTATATGTATTTTATACTGTATTTTTACAACCAAGTAAGCTGCAGAAAAAATGTTCAGAAAATCATAAGGATGAGAAAATACATGTACAGGGCTATGCTGTATTTATCTTCAGAAATCCTCACATAAGTGGACTGGTGCAATTCAAACCCATGTTGTTCAAGGGTCAACCATATATGGTTTTTTCTTACAGCTTGCAAGGAGGCCTAGCAGGTTAGTGATCTGGTCTCTCAACCCTGGTTGAATGATAGTAGCTACTTTTTTCTTTATTTTGGAGGTTCAGCATGGATTTTCCTTTGTAAAAAAGAGCATATCTTTCTATAAAACAAAACTTTACAGATGCACTCATTTATATTCTTTACGTGTTTGAAGCCAAGGTGCAAGGTCATAGTAGATGCTAAAGGCAAAGCTTGGTTCTTGCTTAGACATCACACTTGGAACTCTTTCTTCCACACAGCCTTACCTTTCAACCCTCAGGAATCTCTGAGCATTCCTCAGAGGTAATACCACTAGGTTTGTTCATGTTATCACATATATATCCTCCATGGTGACTGGCCTTACATTTTTGCAATGTTTCCCCTTGGAATAGTAGTATAACACTTAGGATGGACTGAATTCAACAACGTATCAACTATTTGCAGGAGTACACTGCAAGATGCAGTGATGGTCCAATAAAAACAAAAAAGCCACTCTAGAATTTATAATTTTTCATTTGAACATACAAATTATATACAGTTAAAAATGGTATAAGCTGGACAAGCACATGATCTGCTCCAAGCCCAAATTTATTTCATCTTGAGCTGCCTCTTTACCATTTTATTCCATAGTTATTCTCTTGTTTCTAGGAGAAATTTCGGGCAGGTCTCACATCTTAACTGCTCATTTTCAGCAATACGATTCTGTGGTCACGTTTAGTCACTGATGTAGTCTTACCTTTAGTTATTACAATGCCTAGTCCAAGATAATAACCATAATTAGAAACTTGAATTAGTAATAAGTCTTTGATTGTTATCTTGGACTTCTAGAAAATGTGTAACAGACTTTGGCTGATACAAAGTTTATTTTCCAAAATACCTCTGTATAGAAGAGTCTACTTTCTAAACTACCTCTTTCTTGAAAATTCTAAAGTAAATGACCCTCTAATGAAATGGTAAAACTAAATGCTAAAACTAAAATGCTAAAACTAAATACTAAAACTAAATGCGAATCCTTGGAAGATGTATATTATATAGACTTGCATCCCTTTTGCACTCTTTCATTTTATGTCAAAACCTGGAGAAGGAAACCATATGCCTCTGTCTTACACGTATGCAAAAATTTCTTGTAGTATTCTTGTATTTTCATGTTGAGAGTGGTATTGCTAACTTGAGTAATTTAAAGTAATTTCTGCCTCAAATGTCAAGTGTCTGTTGCATTTCAGATCTTCCTCCATTTGGTATAATTGTCAACTTGAAGCGCACAGACTGACCTAATACAGTAATCAAACATGCTTTGAATTAAGAGTTATTTGGCTCGCTTCTGTTTGAAGCAATGCACTTGGTATTGCCATTACAAGTTTGCCTCTCCTTTCTCAGAAACATAAGACTTGTATATCCCAAGAACCACCACATGAAATTTTCCACCAGGTGGATGACATGTGAGCATATCTAGTTGCAAAACTGTAACATGGGTAGTAGCCTAATTTGAACCATTCCTTTTATAATAGCTTACATTTATTAAGAACTTGCTTATGGAGTTCAAACATGGGTGGTGACCTCTTAAGCACCCATATTTTAAAACTTAAAAACATACAGCTCTCAAATTGCCCATGTTTTGTGTAACTTTTAGTGCTTAGTAAGAAATGATTCCACAATCCGTATTCTGCAATGAATGTGTAATTAAAGATGATTGAAAATTCAAAATTTGTGGTCACTTAGTCCCTTCATAAACATTTGCTCATGAGTGTGTGTGTGTGTGTGTGTGTGACAGAGAGAGAGTGAGTTAGGGGAGAGGGGGATAGAATTAGTGGTTTCAGCACCACATTTAGGGAAATGTTCAATGTTGTGCTCAGCATTTTGTTTGACAGTTGTTACCTTGTTTTCATTGTCTCTCCACTTTTGTTTATTTCCCTGTTTCTTAAGCAGCCTGATGAAATCTCATCAGCTAACTGGGATTGAATTTTGATGAGTGCCAAGTTGCTTTGATGAAATCTAGTGTAATTATGTTAAACCCGACTTGATTTGGCTTTAATGCTGGCATTTTCCATATTGAGAAAATTAGTGCATTTGTCCGCTCCTGGAGAGAGAAGCCCAGTAAGAAACAAAGATAGCTCAAATACAAAAAGCAACCACAATTTAAGTTCATTTATATCTTTGTTTCAAAACTAGCTTTTCCAGGCATTCAAACCCTTTAAGTTTCAGCATCTGTTCCTTGTAATAGCAGCAGATTTGGAATTTGCTATTAGCCAAAACTACCTTCATCCATGAACTAGAAAACAAAAATATATAGTTCCTGTTGACCAGAAAAAAAGCTTTTGTGTCCTATTATCTGGATTTTTCTGGGGATGGGATAGGGCAAGAAAGATTTTAGCATTTTAAGTACAAAATATTGTTTCATTTTATCGACAAAGGAAAAACTGAATTTTAAAATTGTACTTCCTAGTGTTATTTCAGGTTGAAAATCTAATACTGTACAGGAGTCAAAGAATATGTGAGTCCAAAAACGCTCAAATTTACATCTTAATTTCTGATACTTGAGTAGAGGAAACTGAACTTCCTGAAATTTTATATAATTATAATAGCAGTGTACCTCTTAGAATACTATGATGCCAGAATTTCAAGAGATTTGGGCATTAGGTCATGGCACTGCACAGGGTGTTCAGAATGTTCACATCGGCTGAAGTAAGACCTATAACTGCTCAGTCAGTGCACTTTCCCCTCCTCATATAGGAGGCCAGCAGGCTTCTGTCAGCAGCACTTTAAAACCGGATCCGGAATTGGAAGAGACCTCCCACTTTTAGTCAGTAACCATGAACTGACATAATATCTTTGAATTATCAGAAGATAATTTCCACTCTGGACAGTTCTTGAGGAGACTGGGCTATTCTGGGGACACTTAGAGATTATTCTGTCTGTTTTCTGCTTTGAGTTGTTCCCTGAAGTTACTGTAGAATTTTGACCTCTCAAGGCTGGCACAAAACATCCCTACTCTAAAACTCTTACAGATGGCGACAGTTTAATCAAAGTCAGAAAGCTGGTGGCAGATGAATGAAGGCAGTTCTGTGGCCCTGGGAGAAAGTTATATAGGTTCTATTTCTTCAAAATCCTGTGTGTTGTGCCTTTATGTAACTGGATTCAAGTGCGTTTTCTTTTTTGTGTTTTCTCCCTGGTCAGTTTTTAGTAGGCACAACTTACCAGAATTATTAGTTACTAACTACAAAGAGTTCTTTACTGCATTGTTTATAGAGTGTTCAGTCAAGGACTGCTTTAGAATTACAGCATTACTGAATCTTGCTAACTGTGAACAGGATGGGTTCAACAAAATGCCAATTTCTCACTGGTTAGATTTATTCATGTTCTGACTCCCATATCCACTGGAAATGAACATTTGTCAGAGTGGTATCTATGATGATGTAAATTTAACGGTGTTTTACATTTTCAGTAATCCATGAAAGATCTGGCAAAGGGCTATCTTAATGGATTTTACAGCTGAAGCCCCAAAACACAAAATAAAAATAGTTTGCACTTACTATTTACAGTGTGTAGAAATTACCTTTGCACAAATGACTTCAGAATCTACTTGTTATGATGCGTGTGTGTGTGTGTGTGTTCACTTTTTAGGCTATTGGAGCTGTTAGATTATGTCAGCAACATAATCTAGACCAAGGATCTGGCAAAGCTTTTGTACATCCCAGTTCCTAGACTTTTATGCAGATTGATTTAGAGTAAGGCTATCACAGAAGATAATTTCTAGATAAAGAATGTAGGAGAGTGGCTTCCAACAGCTCTGTTCTCAGCTTCCTTTTTGGATTCTGACTGTGACCTATGTCATAGCCCCGGATGAGTTGCACATAGTCATTCCAAGGTTTGGATATAATTGCTGTCTTCTTGGTATAAGGATTCCCTGATCCATTGTCTTGAGAGGAACTGATAAAATAGGCACTTTCTGCTAAGACGGATGGTTTTTCATTATAATGGGTATTTTACAAAACACGAGCCATGATGAGTGAAGTGATTTAAGATTTGAAAAAGTTTAAAAGCTGCTGACATTAAAGCAAGAACCACATGCCAAAGGCAGGGAACACCGACACCATAAAAAAGTGTTGATGCCAGTTGCTTGAGAAACTCTTCAAGGAGGCATATTAAGGCTTAAAAAAAACTCCTTCCTTATCAGAAAGGAGTTGTGATTTGTTGCATCAATGGCTAAAACAGTTCATGTATTTGATTCTTCCTCATTTCATTTGTTTGTCAAAGCTTTTCAAATTGTGTTTTCTATACATCAAATGGTCTTTCAAAATTGTGCTTGTTTCTTCAGATTTCCAGGTCCTTTAAGATTTTTTAAACTTTTTTGAGAGTAGTTGACACACAATGTTACATTAGTTTCAGGTGTACGATATAGTGCTTGAACAAGCTTATACGTTATGCTGTGCTGGCCACAGATGTAGCTATTGACTATCACCATACTGTACTATTACAGTATCATTGACTATATTCTTTATGCCATGTTTTTATTTCTGGGACTTATTCAATCCATAACTGGAAGACTGTTTTTTTTTTTTTTTTTTAATAAGAATTGCACCTACTTAAGGTATACAGGCTCCTTTTTATTTGGTATCCTGACTCTCCATTGCTTGCTAGACCTACTTCAGGAAGGGGTTTGTGGAGGCAAATCCTGAATGGCCTTGGGCCAAGATGCTATGAGCAAAGCATCCAAAGTGTAGAGACTGAGAGTTGAAGCTTTTCTGAGAGAAACAGACCATCTGAGTTTTTAATTAGAAAACTGCTCAAATCCACACCTCAGTGTCCTCTCCTGAGGCTCCTAAACCAGAATCTAGAGTATATTTACTAGTGTTTTTCTTTTTTAAAACATGCAATAAAAATGTAGAACCACAGCCAGGGGAGAGATGAAAGGGTAAGGGTGTGTATCTCAAGGGATTGATAACAGGATTAGAACTTTGTAGAAATCATTTGCATTTACAATACACACTTCTCTGAAGCTGTGAAACCCGGTGTTTTACATTTCAAGTTCCTTTTAGGCAAAATCCAACACCTTATCTGCTAAGCAGAAATGACTACCTCTGTGAAAATTTAAGAACTAGTCCCAAAAGCAGGAAGGAGTTAGACTAGCCTAACAGGAAAGCCATTCAGGACAAAGTCTTCTCTAAGTGAGTACCGTGGCAAAAAGGCAAGATTTCTCTCAAGTTGTTTGTAGATGAAATTGAAGATATTACAATAGCGAAATCAAAAGGTTCTCAGGTGGCTACAAACTAAAACACTGAGGAAGCTGTGTTCCATGTGGACTTACGGGATGTCAGTTTGGATCTGTGGGTATTACCGCTTCCTTACAGTTGTCTCTGGTTCAGAGATGGTATTAAACAATTGTAGTTTTGTTTTTGTTTTTGTTTTTTGTTTTTTTTAGGACAGGTACTGTTTAGTGAAAAACACTTAAATAAAATCAGCATTGTGTTTGTACAACAGCCACAGAAAAATCAAGGATTGATTTTACTAGCAAGCCTGTAGCACACACTGGACATTGAGATTCTAGATGGTTCTTGTTACATTAATAGAATGTGGACAAGACACTTGGCAGTTAATGTATTGGCGTCTTCTGCCTCATGTTTGTCTGTGGCTGGGCAGGTGCTTCATGGGGATCAGTAACACCAGATCACAATAAATCTTTGAAATGCTACTTTCAGCGTTTCAGGTGGTGCTCTTGCAAATGTTCTCCATTTGAGTGATTGAACAGCAAAGCAAAGGCACAGAGACAGCCTCAATGTGAATGCTAATTTAAACTGCTGTTCTAGTAACTTAATCATTGTGTCATTTGGTTTAGTAACTTTCTTAGCCCTGCACCCTAAACAGTTTGTGATGGATCAGCTGTACTACCAGGCCATCAAATGTATTCATTTTTGGAAGCAAACACTTCATGGTTGTTTAAAAATCCAGAGTATTCACATGGGGGAAGTGTGGGAGGTTTCAAGTTTCTGAAACATTTCGCAGAAAATGAAGTGATAACAGTTCCTGCCGGTGGCCATATGACTCAATAATAACTAGAAGGAAAAAAAAATGTTTGTTTAGGCTTGGCCAGAGTTAATAACAAGCCAGAGTTACAATCTTAGTTTTGCTCACAAACGTGTTTCCTTTCTCCGTGACCCTATTCCTCATCTTCTGCAGACATCTTGTATTGAGCTTTCCTGAGACCTGCCTTCACCCTTTGAGAGACATTCAATATGTATTTTGAGTTGATTCAAGGCTTTTTCTTTGCCCCTGTTCACTAAAAACACAATATGAGCAAAATCTCAAATCTGTTGCCATAGTCCAGTGTCAGCCTGTGCTGTGGCAAAATGTGGGCAGCATTTGTGGTAGGAAGTCAGAGGTAAACAATTGGAAGTTTCTCATTTCAGTTCCGTGACTTACTGCCTCAGTTCATCAAAATTCTTTACTCTCAGGGATTGCAGGATACATTTGGCACCAACATGTGCTAACATGTGCTTTTGTTGTGTTTAAATTCCTTCTCAGCTTGGCTGGCCAGATCTTTATTTTATTTTGGTCTGTAGGCACATCTGTCACCTGTCTCTTCAGAGGTTATATGCCTCTGGGGAGGGACTCCTTTTTCCTGAACCTATGCTTCATGTTTAGCTTCCAAATACTTTTCACATTTCTATAGCCACAATCAGGTGAGCCACCCAATTTTTAACCCATTGGGTTGATGGGCTGGGGAGTTATGGCCTGTTTTATTGTATTTATTTATTTTCACTAAGTGGGTGGGATATTGTAGCTTTAATAAATGACTTTTTGTGCTGATAGTGTTGTGGGCTGAGAGACTGTGTATTTTGAAAAGAAAACCTTTCATTTCAATATGTTAAGTAATTCTGCAGGAATTTATAAATGAAAGGTTTAAGATAATGTATTTTAAGGAGGCGTCCTAGAGCATTTGCCTAGTAAAATGATAGGTAGTTTGTAAACTCTCACAAGAATGAAATTATTTGAAGATTTGTAGGTTAAACTAATTTTTCTGAATATGTCAAGCTCTGAATTCATAAATACTTTACTATAAACAGAAGCAAATTATTTGATTTAAAAATACCTAGAAATACAGCAGAACCAAAATTTTTAGCCATGACAATATAACTCCCAAGTCTATTAAATGTTTTATCTCTTGTAACTTGAAATTTATACTCTAAATGACACCTAATGTTAAGGATATAAGAATGTTGTCTGATATAGTACTATACTGCAATTTCATTTCAAGGATCCTATTGTGGACAGTTTCAGGATTCTAAGCGGACACAAGAAATATCAGGCTTTATATACCTCACTCATATTCCCTGTGTATGTGTGTGTATATGACTGAAAAGCATATTTTCTTAATTGGCCTGCTGATGATATGGAGAAGGGGTGCTCCCTATAATATGGATGAAATCCATTTCGTGAAATGCTCAGCTACTGAAAAACTTGGTGAAAATAACCTTATAGAAAAGTTACTAATGTAGAATTGCAAGTTCAGACATCTAGGGATAAATATTTTGGTGTCTTACATGTGGATTGCCTTTAATTCCTTGATTACTTGGCATCTCCAGTTGATGTCAACCTGTTCCAACCTTGATGCCACCACAACCTGAGACTCCATCGTTGGCCACCTGCCCCATCTGTTTTTTCTTAGCCCTCACGTGATGGGAAGCAGAATAGCAAAGGACTAAAGAGAGCAAAAGCCTTGCAGTTACAGTTTTGAGATTACCTTTCCGATAACTGTTTGCCATTGGACACCTCTCTGCTACTGTTTTTCTTTCCGGCAAGATGGGGACAGATGATGGAATGTACCTTTCAGGCTTGTGAGTTTGTAAGGAGAATGCCAAGTGTCTGCACGTAGCTAACATTCATTTCCTGTGTGCTCGTGGCTGTTAGTGGGCACGTGCCATCTCCTTCAGCTGACCTCAGAAGGCTTGCTAGGACACTAGAGCTCTTCAGGTTCCAGAAGGTAGGAGTATTGTTCCAGATTCCTAGCTCTTTCTGTTAAACATGTAAACCCAGGTTCTTTATTCATGAGGTGCAAAGGGCACCTGTCATTTAGAGTGCTATTTTGTGGGCCTGTACATCAGTCCCAGGCCTTTATGTTTTCTGATTCTTGCCACTTACTTGGGCATTTGTTTTTAATTTCCATGTCTAGAGACCTGGTCATACTTTCCACAAATCTTGACAATCATCCTGGGGGGATAAGGACTTGTTACAGTTCGGGACCCAATAGCAAGCCATGAGATTGTGAAACTTAAAAGGTGAATATTTAGATTATCTCCATTTTGAGCCTTATCTCATTATGGGTATCTTTAAAAAAATTTTTTTTTAATGTTTATTTTTTTTTGAGAGAGAAAGAGTGGGGGAGGGGGGAGAGAGAGAGGGAGACACAGAATCCGAAGCAGGCTCCAGGCTCTGAGCTGTCAGCACAGAGCCTGATGTGGGGCTTGAACTCACAAACTGTGAGATCATGACCTGAGCCAAAGTCGGATGCTTAACTGACTGAGCCACCCATGCACCCCATGATGGGTATCTTTTGTGTTATTAATGTATATTTTCTAAAATAAGCTTTAAAATTATTAGCTTAAAGATTTATAGTAGTATATAATTTTTGTATATCTGAACATTTTTAGGCATATTCAAGTCTGAGTAGCGTATAAAATATACATTAAATTATATACATAGAATCTTTTATATATAATATATATTATACATATATAATATGTAGTATATAAAATATATATATTATATGTATAATAATTTTATAGAAAGAGAAGATGCTTTGCATGTAATAAGCATATGATATTTTTTACCATGCCTAAATTATAAAGTTGACTACTTAAGATTTTCCTGCATTTTGGGACAGTTGTTTCTTTTTCTCAGTAATTCTCTTGAGCAAAAAAGAATCAGGATGGAAAAATCGATAGCATTCCTATTCATAAGTATCAGCCAACTAAATAATGAGTAAACATACTAAACAGAAAAATAAAGTGAAAATCACCAAGATACTAATAGTGGTTGTTTCTTGGTGGTGAGATTAAGGTTTATGACAGGAAGGAGTGTCACACCGAGTGTTCAATCTTCAGTGTTTAATAGGTCCTTGCATATAAGTGGGTAGTCAGCATCTGAATGAATGTGGATGTGTAAAAATGTTCTTCTACTTCTTGCAATTTTAAAATTTTATGTAATTAACACTGTCTTAGTACTATAATAAAGAAAACAAATCCTGAAGTTATTGTATAAGAAAAGATTTTTGTGATTATCAGTATGAATATAATCTGTATTTTGGCTTATTTTCTTAGGACAATTTGAATCGTAGAGTTACTGTAACAAAGAATATGATTTTTTTGGCCAAAATTTATATTATCAAATGGCTTTCCAAAGAACTTATGTAGCCTTGTGCTACCAGCAAAGTATAACAGCCTCACCACACCTTGCTAGGATTATGTTTTATATTTTAAAACATAATTTTATTATGTCTTTAAAAATACTTCATTTTCAATTCTATTTATTAATGACGGGATCCCACTTAAATTTCTTTGCCAGTTTTATTTCCTGTTTTCTGAAATGTCTTTGTAACCTACACTCATGATAAGCAAGGAGTATGTGCATGACTTTAAAAGCTTAGGAAAAAAAGGACATACAAATTATGTGGTAATTTTGCTTTTTCTTTTTAAAGATGAGGTTCTAAGAATTCTACAATTGCAAGGAGTTTGAAATTATCACAAGTTGGATACTTAGGGCTACTTTATTGGGTCCAAGTATAAGGTCTTTAATTTTTAGATGGACTGAAAGGAGTATAGAGTTGCACTAAAATTGCTGCATTTATAAGCTGTTGCATTGTACAAAGGTACTTTTAGCATCTGTTCTAAACTTTGAGTCTTGGGTGGCACCAGATAAGACAAATAGAATTAAGGGCATAATTGCGATTTTTTGAAAAATCGTTTTATGAAAATGAATTTTTACCCTTTGAGGTAAAACTTGGCATATGTGTTCTCCCTAGAAATCTGTTCATGGGATTCAACATTTTTTCTAGAGCTGTTCGTGTGGTGGTACTTAAAAGTTTTTGACATAAATATGTATCTTTCACATGGGTGATAAATTTGAGACCAGCATTTTTATGAGCATGGTAGTAGATGAAAGAGAATGAATAATTTAAATACATGTATATTTCATATAAGTATATGTGCAATCTCTTTGGCCAATTGCTTTTCAAAAGCTGATTATATTATGTGGGCTTATATTTATTTTTATAGCACGCCCAACATATGTCGGACCCATGGATTAGGTTGTAATACTGGAAAAACTATGCTATCTGATTTTCATACTGATAGTGACGTGGTTCATTTAAACTCAGTGTCAGCTCAGAGAGGTATATGTATGTCTAAGTGAATCCTCCATTAGGCAGTGTTTACAAGGAGGTATCATGGGTGTTAGTTTTTCTATGACTGAACAACATACACAGGCTCGAACTCAGCCTCATGATCTAGTACTCCAGAATCCTCCAAACCTGTTCAGTCTCAGGTTGAGGAAATCATAGACAGGTGTCCCCACAATCTTAGCTAATTCCTCAGCCCAGCTTAAGGATCCTGTTACCTCTCTCTCATTTGGCACAGTTGGTATCCCTAACCTTGACTGTTCTCAGAAGATGATGATAATTTCTCTTTCTGGCTTGAATCTGAAGTGCCTCACCTTTCTTCCTGTTTATCTTCAAACACTATACCTACTTTTCTTGTATCTTCTCATGGAAGAAACCTCTTTCTTTCAAGGCTACCCCATATTCCTGAGTCTTAGCCCTTTTCCAGGAGGACCTATTTATCTGTTACAACATTTCCTTTATTATATTTCCCTCCTCTGTCCACTTCTTCTCAGCTGCCTTTATTACCCCAGCCCCTGACCTTCATATTCCCACCGGGTTTTCCCACATGCACTGCAAATTAAACACATCGAAAATGATTTCAAATTCTCCTTTGAAACAGGCTCTTCCACCTGCTCTCCCTTCCCTACTCATTTTAGCCACAACCTGGAAAGCAACCCAAACTCCTTTGTTCTTACTTGCCTGGCCGTTTGCTCACCGATTCTACTCGATTCTACCTCTACAACTCGTTGCCTTCTCCTTCTCTCTGCCTGGTGCTGCTCTTTCTTCTCTTGGTACATCTTCCCTACTTTGACTGGTCTGTCTTCTTGTTTCTTTTTTGAGACCAACTCTAGAAGACTATCTCTTTATTATGTAAAGACTAGAATCTTTAAGGCATTTATTAGCTTGAAACAAATATGCTTTATTAAATATTAAATATTACTAAATATTTAGTATTAAATATTACTTTATCAAATATTACTTTATTAATATTAAATATTAAATATTACTAAATATTATTAAACATTACTTTATTAAATATTACTAAAATTTCTAGGTTAAGTATTTAGTGATAGTGATAGTCTTTTCTTTTTGTTTCTTTTTTTTTTTTTTATAAAAGCATGCGTTGCATTTATTCTATCAAGTGTGGTCACTTCATTTTAAATTTTTAGTGAACTTGTTTCATGTTGTTAGTCCCTAGTTTTGTGTCACTGGACCTCTGCAAATTTTATTGTATTTTACTTTTCTATTTTTAGTATAATATTTCTGTGACTTGATACAAATGATCCAATTAATTTTGTGAGTGCCTAGCATCTGAACATAAAGTAACACTGAGTGATAACATTCATGTGCTTGGACAGCATTTAAAGGAAAAAGAAAGGAGGCTTGTGTCAAAAGTGTGCTGCAGATCTCAGATTACCAAGGGCATTACTGGACTTCAGGTATCTTGGAACCATAAGTACTGCAAAACTAGGATTTGGAGGATATGCGAAGAATAAAGACTACTTTATATTAACATTTCTTTTTACTATAAAGGAAATAGCATTAATTTGAAGAGAGTTAGTTTACACAAAGTAACTCTTGTTCATTGTTGGTTTCAATTTTTTAGGGCAAGATTAATAAGAATTATTAAGTAGTTTAAACCTTAAATTTGTGCCTTGTAATTAGCTTAATTTCATGTCACAGGTTTTTATGGGAGCCATCTAAACTTTATTCACTGGGAGAGCACTGTTATGTTTCCAGCCTGAGCAGAGGAAGGCTGGTTTTCATGTATGTCCTGAAACAAATTAGCACAGTTTGGTTAAAACAGCTGCCTAAGTGATGAGAAACAAATTGGATTAGAAAATCCTACTTGGTAGTTTAACATGTCAATTAGTTAAGTTAGGATTTGAACCGTATCATACAGTCATGAGATGGAAAATGACACACGGTGGTCAAGCCAAGTGTCTGGTAATGGGGCCAGCCTCAATCCCTGGCTCTGCTTTGATCAAAAAGGAATGGTATATTTCCCCTTCTGACAACAGTCCAGTTTCTCCAAGTGCAAGATGAGAATTGTACATTTAATAAGGCTTGATCAAGTACCCATTGTGAATTAGATGACTTATTTAGAGATGAAGCAACATACTTGGAAATCATTACAGAAAGCAAGGCTATATAATTTCAGTGCACTGGTGCTTTGTTATTCAGTGTGGTGGTTCAGAATGCATCCGCACATCATGAGGAATCCTGGTGGTCACATGGTATAATGTAGGAAATTCACTGGGTCAGATATAGGAGTGGACTTAACAATGTTCATCAGCCGTAAGTTCAAAACTGCAGGATCTGTGCTCCTCCAGAACTTGGGAGCGCTGGGAAAGTACTGCAGTAAGAAGGACTGAGGTCTGGCCAAGAGAGCCTGGAAAGCTTAGATCCTCTTTAATCCTTATTCTTCTTGCAAACCCAGTTTCCTATACTCCATTCCTACTTTATTTCTAACTCTTGAAGCTCTTACATAACCAGGCTTTTAAAGGCAAAAGCCTTGGAGTTCAACTTCTGGTTCCTTGACTTAGTAGCTTTGTGACTTTGGCAGCTACTTAACTTCACAACCCTTTGTTCCCCCATTTATAAAATGATAATATCTACCTTCAATGTTGTGACAACTATTAAATGGGTTAACACATGCAAAGTGTGTAGTGTCTGTGTATATATTGTTACCTAGGAATGACGTTGATAACATCAGTTCACTTAAAAGAATATGGAGAAAGCAATCCTAATGGTACTTGAGAAGTGGTTTCCAAACCACAGAGAGCATCAGAATCACCCAGAAGCCTCAAAATAGGTAGGGAAAAAGAAACATGGATTCTTTCTATGAATATTCTAGCTGAATTGGGCCTCATAATCTCCACTGGCAACATTTTTCCTCTCCAGCAGATATTTTGCCTAATACCTTCTTTAAAATCAGAGTTAATAGTCTAATTGCTTTGCATTTCTCTTCATAGTGGGAAACCTGTTTGGATAGGTGGGGAAAAAAAAGCCAAGCAGCTTTTGAAAAGATGAAATTTTTATGTTTCTAAGTTTTCTACAACTTGTCCCAGATCATTGTAAGATGATGGGGGGAAGGAAGGAAGGAAGGGAGGTTGTTCTTTTTTTTTTTTTTAATGTTTATTTTTGAGAGGGAGAGATACAGAGTGCTAGTGGGGGCAGAGAGAGGGGGACAGAAGATCTGAAGTGGGCTCTGCACTGACAGAGAGCTTGATGTGGGGCTCAAACTCATGAACCCTGAGATTATGAACTGAGCCCAAGTCGGACATTTAACCACCTGAGCCACCCAGCTGCCCCAGGAGGGAATTATAGTGTCCATCAGAGATTTTGAAACTTAATTGAATATTTTCTACCTTAGTAAAACTGAACCCATTTATCTGTATAATCTCTTCAAGCTTATAGTTATTGAAAAATTTCTATATTCTCTTTCCCTATTCTTAGCCGAGAGCAGCTTGCACATTATTTACTTACTTGGGTGCTGTTCTGCAAATTCGTCTATTTAAAGCTTGTGAGGGAGCCAAGCCACAGGATCTGGCTGACTTTCAGCTGCTAAACAGGGGGCATGTAACTTGCCATTGGTCCCCAACTGAGAGAACTGTGGGTGTAATTTCTTTTTTGGTAAACATCCATCCTGAAGTGAATTTATCTCCTCTACACATTTGTTTTCCTTTGAGTGTTTTCCTTTTGTTGCATGATCCTCACTTTGTTGGACAGAAGTACTTCTATAGTGTTACCCTCTCAAAACAACAAAATTTACTTTTGTGATGCTGTTTAAGTCAGAGGATATAAAGGAAATCCCATCCAAACCAGCAGTTACCATTCATCAGAGGTGGGCGGGGCAAATTGAAGCTGCTCTTGAAGTCAGAAAACCAATAGTCCGTGGCAAGACGGAGCTGGGACTGCAGGGCCACAATGTGGGCTTATGACAGTGTCAGGGCTTGTGGTCAAACCTACTCTGTGGTTTGACTCTGAGTTACGTTGTCTCATGTGGTTGGTTTAAGAAAGGTCATTCCTTCTCTCTCGGTGTCATTGATATTCTTTTTTGTTATCAATGATTCCCCTCACCCCCCATTTCTACCACGGCCACCAACATATATTCAGTGTTTACTGTGTGCCATGAACTGGGCTCAAACTTCATTTTCTTATTTAATCACGACATTTTTTTTTTTTTTAATGTGGTAGGAAACTACTATTTCTCACATCTTACAGATGAGAAACCAAGGCTTAGAGAAGATACTAGCTGTGAGGCTTTGGAGAAAAAGTGGCAGAGCTCAGGTTTATGCCGGGGCTCTCAGTCCCCAAAGAGCATGTTCTTAACCTCTGTGCTGTATTGCTTTCCTGAACTAAGATGATTGTTGGAAAGTATCCATGTTAGGAACTCACCACTTTTAAATGTTCCATACATAAAAATTTGGAATGGCTTTTCTCCCAGTTCCGTTATTTTAAAATAATGTAAGTACCTCTAGTAAAGGGAATCAAAAGGTTAGGCTAGAAAGCTTTATATAATTTGGCAAGACTAAATTTTTAGGTTCTTGTTTAAAATAAATATGACCTTTCAAAAGAAGAATAGGCAGTATGTGTTTATATAAAGCCAGTTATTTATGCAAACGTTGTCAGCTAAGTACTACATCTGTTAACTATATACTTTTTAAAAGGGTAGTAAAGGATGATCTAATAAGGCATAAAGATCATAAAGATTATATGAAACCTGGTGGCCAATGATTTTTTTTTTTCCTCTCTGAGAAATTGTACTTAACCACAGAAGAGGGTTTAGAGCTTAAATAGTCAAGGGTTCCTTGGTACTTAAAGTTGTTAAAAATACTTAGGTATTCTCTTGGGTCTCTAAAATACTCTGTCCAGGATAAATGGATGTAGACATATTTTAAGGCAGATGGATGAAGTAGATGAGCCTTCAGAATCCTGGCCAGCACTGTGATCTATTCTGTCCTGCATTTAATAATTCTGATTAGTCAGGAGATTTTTAGAATTTGACATTTACCATTGGTGTAAGTAAAACAGAATTGGACTTGACAGCTGTTCTTAGTCATGTAAACTTAAGTTTTAATATTTGAACATAAAACTAATGTTCAATGTCCTCTGGTTAAGAATGGTAACTAGATGGACTTGCCTTGGCCACCACCCAACCTGACTTGTCCCTAAAATCCAGAAGGAAGTTCCAACAACTAAAAACCAAAAGGACTGAATTTAAAAACAGAAGTTGAAGGCCATTTGTTATGCTTCTGATAGCTATGTCTACCTGAAAGCTAGAAATGGCTTCACTCCCAACCAGTGGACCCTGGGTGAGAAATGAAAGTTCTCTGCCAATGAGAGAACTGGACAGATGTCCTTTTTGTCCTTTTGTTGCATGACTTCTTTGTAATAACAGAATGGTAATTATAAATAGTGAATACTTCTAATATTCCAGATACTACATTAAGTGATGTTAACTCATTTAATTACTGCAATGACTGTACAGGTTAGATACTGTTACTATTCCCGATTTCCAGATGAGGAAATAGAGGCACAGAGATGACCAATATTAGCCGTGTGGTTTGAGCAAGTTAAGTAATGAAGTCAGATTCTGATCCAGAGGGTCTGGCTTCAGGGCTTGTGCTCCTAATGACAAGGATAAACTGTCCGTGAAGCCAGATTCCTCTTTCTTAAACCTTTCTCTCTAAAGTGTTTGTCTTGCAATTTCCTACAAATATTCACCAACTCCCAGAAAATAAATGCATAAGAAATAGGTGACACATTGTATCTTGGAAAGTGTGGTTCCTTTTAGTGGTATATAAGTCAGGGGGATGACAGAAAGAACCCTGATGGGAGTGACTGTAAAGATTATAATTAACATATTTCACTTCAGTATTCTAGAAATCCAGACAGTAGGTAAGAGAAGGTTCAATTCTAATTTAGCATAGTTAGAGCAGAGAAAAGTTGCCTAAACATTGAATTAGGTTGGGGAATGGGCATATCAAGTGCCACTCATGAGTTGGGATGAAAATAGAATTTAACCAACACCCAAACGTTCAGAGAGAAAGCCCAAAGGCAGCCCTCACAATTTATCTCCTAGATCCTGAGTAGACTTGCCCTTCTTTGAGGAGAAAAAAAGTGTGTTGTGTAATTGTCACGTAATGAGAGGAAAATCATTCAGAAACTTTGCCAAGTTCAGATTCCTGATATTCCTGCATGAGAAGAACAGAAGAAAAATTTAGGAAAAAATTTTGTCCTCAGTAGGGACAAACTAGTTTGTCAGTAGGATGCAGGGAAGACTTATTCTTCATAAGTTAGGTTGGGAAGCAGTGGTGCATGGGCTGAGATCAAGGGATAAGGTGATCCGATGAGAAGTGAGGTCAGATGACCCAAAGCAAGCTAAACCTAGAGCGGTCATAGGGTTTTCACTGGGGAGTGTCCAGTACAGAATTGATTGTTTGGAAAACAGAATAACGATATGGAGGAAAATCTTGAGAAACAAAATCTGAGAAGACAAGGACAAATTGATGAAAATGATGGCAGGATAGATGATAGAGACCAACAATAAAAAGTCTCAGTTGAAAAATGGCCCAGTTTTATAGAGCCAGAGATTATGGCCTCAGACTGGCAAAAGTATTTGAATAAAAGGGATAAAGAGAAAAGTCCACAACCATCTATAGGAAAGTACTTTACATCCAAAGCACAAAAATCAAAATCAGACTGTCCTGAGACTTACAGTTTTGGTGTCAAAAGGAAAAAAGAGTAGACTAGCGCCTACATTTTGAAAGATGAAGATGTAACTAGATAATCTTGGAACACAGCCAAGTTGTCTTCACTGATGTGCCATGCCACCTGAGTTGTCACCATTGCAGTATTTGCTGTAATTGCAGAAAACTTTACTCCAGCTTTGTGAAACCCTGTCATAATAGGTTCACATGCACTTGCCAGCACAAACATTTAACTAGGGCATGAACCCAGGCAAGAAGGATGTGTGGCACATTTCAGTCTCCCCTCTGTGGTTCTCCCAGTAGGATAATGCATATCCTGGTTATCTATTACTGCGTGACAAATGTTCCAAACTTAGTAGCTTAAACTTACTAGTTTAAAACAATTATTGCTTATGAAAGAAATCTTATCGTCTCTGGTGATCTGAGAGTTGACAGGTTGCATTTGGAGGCTCTCACTTGGGGACATTCATTCTGCTGTGTCCATTGACTGCTAAAGATGCCTCCATCTGGAGGCTTCTTCCTGACCCGTGTGGTTTCTGGGCTGGCCTGGCTGGAAGAGTTGGTGCTGGTTGAGTGTCTCTCTCTCCATGTAGTCTCTTCATGTGTTTTGCTTGGGTTTCTTCACAGTGAGACCTCTGGGTGGACCCAGAGTGAAGCTGCAGGCTTCTTAGGAAGTCCCAGAAAATCACCTCTCTCATGCAAGTTGTTAAGGCCAATCCAAATTCAAAGTCGTTGGGGGGGGGGGGGTGCAGGGAACAGAACAGACTCCACCTCTGGGTGAAGGAGTGGCAAATGCATACAAGGAGGGAAGTGTTTGTCACCACTCACTTTATTTCCTAAATCTGGAAGCTTTCGAATACCATAGAGTGCCATTTCTTGGTTTAACACAAATACACCTATGGAAGAGTTTATTTAGTTTTACTAAAGAGGTAATTTGGCTATTTAAATTATTTTTATTCAGAAATCCTTGGTTGGATTGTTACATAGATGTTAACTAAGGATTTTAGTGATAGTCTGGGAAATTATTTTATTATATATTTATTAGTGATAGTCTGGGAAAGGTATTTTCATAAACTGGAAATAAACTTTTTCCATTTCAAAATGGAAGACAGGCTCCACTATCCAAAAATGTGCTATTCAGCATTTTTTCAGGAATGGATTAGATCCAGGTACTGACGGTTCCTGTAGTGAAAGGGCATAAAGACACTGAAATATGCAACAGTTACAAAGTGTGATGTTCATATTCTCATTTCTTGAAAAAATCTTTGTAAGATATCCTAAGAAATCAAGTAGTTGGTTAGCATTCATGATCTAGAACCATTTTTGTTTAAAGCACACACATGAGTGCATACACACGTCTTTGGTTAACAATGGTTATTTCTTAGAGGTTTTTTATAAAAAAACATTTTACAGTGATTTTGTATTTTGTGTTTTTTAAAAATTTTTTAGTTTTATACTTTATTGTCAAGTTAGCTAACATACAGAGTATACAGTGTGCTCTTGGCTTCGGGAATAGATTCCCATGATTCATCACTTACATACAATACCCAGTGCTCATCCCAACAAGTGCCCTCCTCAATGCCCATCACCCATTTCCCCCTCCTCTCTGCCCCTCCCATCAACCCTACATTTGTTGTCTGTATTTAAGAGTCTCTTATGATTTGACTCCCTCTCAGTTTGTAACTTTTTTTTTTCTTTCTCCTGTGGTCTTCTGTTAAGTTTCTCAAATTCCACATGTGAGTGAGAACATAGGATATCTGTCTTTCTCTGACTGATTTATTTCACTTAGCATAACACCCTCCAGTTCCACGTTTGTTTACTTTTGAGAGAGAGAATGAGAAGGGGGAAGAGGATCCAAAGCGGGCTCTGTGCTTACAGCAGAGAACCTGTTGTGGGGCTCAAATCCATGAACTGTGAGATCATCACCTGAGCCAAAGTTAGATGCTTAACCAACAGAGTCACCCAGGTGCCCCAATTTTGTATTTTTAAAATAAATGTAGCTACCAAAAAGTACAAATAATTGATATGTATAAAGAACAATGATAAAATACAAAATCCCTGTACCCACCACTCAGTTTATAAAATAGACCATTATTGATGACATTGCCAAGATGGCAGAGGAGACCCCAGCCTTCATTCTCCACAAAGACTGGCAAACAAAAACGTTTCTGGGAGAGCTCTGGAGTCCACTTAAGAAACTTCAGCAACCCATGTGACAAAATACTTGATAGTAAATGATCAAAAAAGGAAAGAAGTTTCATTTGGGCCTCATCATGCCATCCCCCATGACTGCATTGCTCAGAGCCAAGAGAGAACACCCAGCTAGGAAGAATTCCCCTCTCAGCTTTCTCAGCCTTTTGGGGTACTGCATGAAGGACCCGCTTTTGTCACCCCATCCAGAGACCAGAAAAGCTGAGATGTATACAGATGGCTAGGAACAAGGCCTAAAAGCAGAGGCTACCAGTATCAGCCACACAGTGGGAGGAACCTCAGTTCCCAGGGACAACCTGCTCTGCAGATGAACCCAGTAGCTTTCACCACTGAAGAAACCAGGGTCACCCAGATCCCCGACAAATTTCACTAGTTTTCACCCGATGAGTACTCATGTTTGGTGATGCAGCTGCCTGAGTCCCTACCCACTCCCTGCCCTCCACCCCTGACAAAAGCCCAAGACCCATACAGAAAGCCAGTCCCTGTGGCTATGTGAGTGCAAGACACCAGCTTAGAACACTCCCAGCTGATCCTCACCACTGTGCATGCTCTTGAAGCTAGCCCCTCCACCTGCACCCTTGAATGCTGCTGGTCTGATGCCCAGCGCTAGCCTCCATTGTCACGTGCCCATCCATGGCAAGAGCTTAGAGCTATGAGAGTAGGTGCCTATAACCAAGGCCCCCACAGCTGCTTGCAGTTCTGGATCTGGCTCTGGCTCCTGTCCTTGGCCTGTACCACTGGGCTCACTTGCAGCTATCACCTCCAGCTTTATACCTGCATGCCTCTAGACTAACCTCTGACACTGGCCTCCACTGCCACATGCATGCCTGTGGAGGGACCATTCAGCTTCAGGAGGGCATATACATAGCCAGGGCTCCCGCAGCTGCCCATGGACCCTGATCTGGCCCTGACTTCTGTTACTGGCTTGTACCACTGAACTCACCTGTAGCTAACTATCCCAGCTATGTACTTACACACCCTCAGTCTGACTGTTGACACCAGCCTCTACTGCTGTGCACCAGTGATCACAACCATTAGCCACAGTCATGCACACTGATAGCCAGGGCCCCCAGAGTGTCCAGGGCAGCTGCAGTTGGCCTTCACCATTGCTACCTGTCCTGGCTCCCCGTGTGTGTGTGTGTGTGTGTGTGTGTGTGTGTGTGTGTGTGTGTGTGTGTGTGTGTGTGTGTGTGTGTGTTTGTGTTTGCAATAGGCCTCTGCCACTAATCAGGCACCTGCAGCTGGTTCCCTGCAGCCAAATGCATGCCTGCCACTGGCTCCAGCCACTACTGCTGCCTGCTTTGGTTCCTAGCCTCTGAACCTGGAGTTGTTACTGAGGCTCCCAACAACCCTTACAGCTTCTGCAGACCTCTGCAGCAGTCACCAGGGACGTGTGGTTATTTAGTTGAGAGGGTGCCCACTCTTAAGACTCTTTGTCAACATTGTACCAGAATTCCTAGACAGAGTAATTAGGCAAGGGAAAATAAAAGGGATATAAATCAGAAAAAAGAAGTAAAACTATGTTTGCTGATGACATTATCTTGTGTATATAAAATCCAAGATTCCATCCCCAAACTGTTATACCTAGTAAATGACTTTAGTAAAGTTGCAGGATACAGAATCAATGTACAAAAGTAAGTTGCGTTTTTGTACACTAGCAATGACCTATTGAAAAAAAAAAAGAGTCCTATTTAAATAACATCAAAAGATAAATGTATTTAACCAAGGAAGTGAGTGATTTATATGCCAGAAACTATAAGATTCTGACGAAAGAGACAAATCAAAAGATATCTGATGTTCAGGGATCAGAAAAGTTACTATTGTTAAAATATCTATATTACCCAGAGCCATCTATAGGATTCAGTGCAATCTCTCTCCCAGAGTGGATTGATAAAATTTGATCTTACCTCCCACAAATGTTTTTAATGGGATATGGTAAATTTATTCATCTGGAAATTTAACTTCTTTCCCCTTTTAAGACCTCCATATTTGTAACCATGATTTTGAATTCAACTGATTGAAAATAACTTTCACACCAGAGCAAAACTATAAAGAACATTTGTATTAAAAGCAATTTACCTCTAAAAAAAATTTCTAATGGCATTTTTCACAGAAATATAAAAATTTCTATTTCACAGATATGGAAAAATTTTTGTGGAACCATAAAAGACCCTGAATAGCTAAAGCATCTTGAGAAAGAAAAAAAGTTGGACGCATCACACTTACTCATTTTAAGCCATATTACAAAGCTATTGTAATCAAGACAATACTGGCATAAAAACAAACACCTAGAATAATGGAACAGAATTGAGAGCCCAGAAATAAACACATGTATATATGGTCAACTTATATTTGACAAGGGAGCCAAGAATACAAAGGATAGTCTCTTTGATAAATGGTGTTAGGAAAACTGGATATCCACACGCAAAAGAATGAATTTAAGCTCCTATTATACATCACCAAAAATTAACTCAAAATGGATTAAAGATTGAAACATAAGGTCTGAAGCCATAAAATTCTTAGAAGAAAAAATAGGGGAAAAACCCCATTGTACTTTATTTATTTATTTATTTATTTTATTTTATTTTATTTATTTTTTTTTTTTTAAATTTTTTTTTCAACGTTTATTTATTTTTGGGACAGAGAGAGACAGAGCATGAACGGGGGAGGGGCAGAGAGAGAGGGACACACAGAATCGGAAACAGGCTCCAGGCTCTGAGCCATCAGCCCAGAGCCTGACGCGGGGCTCGAACTCACGGACCGCAAGATCGTGACCTGGCTGAAGTCGGACGCTCAACCGACTGCGCCACCCAGGCGCCCCAATTTTATTTTATTTTTAATGTTTATTTATTCTTGAGACAGAGACAGAGTGTGAATAGGGGAGGAGCAGAGAGAGAGAGGGAGACACAGAATCCGAAACAGGCTCCAGGCTCTGAGCTGTCCGCACAGAGCCCGATGCGGGGCTCGAACCCACGAACTGTGAGATCATGACCTGAGCCGAAGTCAGACGCTTAACCGACTGAGCCACCCAGGCGCCCCCATTGTACATTTAAACTAGACCTATAGATGAATTATTTCATTGCTTTTTATCTACTCTATATTTTAACATATTGCACTTAATTTTTAATGTGTACAGTTACATGTATACCAATTTTAACTGATAATATATAAAATTCTTCCAAAGTAGCATATGAGTAAAGAACTCTTCATCTGCTTGACACCATACATTTAGATAAGCTTAATGATTAAATTCCTACCTCAAATAAAACCTTGCTGGCACTAGGGAATGTTCATTACTCAATGGAAAAGCCACAGTGTTTCAGTCAATCAGTGTGGTCAACTTGTGAAATGCTCAATTTGTGGTGTTATATGGAATGAAATTGAAAAAAGATTTATGCACAGATATTTTCTTTTTACTTTAACTTTTTTTATTGTCACAGTTTGACACAGAATACATTCACTTTTTGCTTCTAGAACATTAATTTTCTGTCTTGATCTTGTGAAGAGATCTAGGAAAGATAGTATGAGGAAGAAATTAGGAATCAAGGTTATTAAACATGTCAGTGGCTTCTGGATTTCTGTGCACTCCAGATACAGAATGAGTTATACAGGAATTAGTTTACCTCACTTGAATCTAATGTTACCAGATAAGTAGCTAATACATTTTTGCCTTCAGAGAATCCCTTCTCTTTGCATTTTTTTTTTATTCCTTTGGTAATGCGAGCGTGGCCAGATACATTTTAGCCATAGTAGAAACCATAGCCCATCTTCTATTTGGTTCTCTTCCTCAGCCTTCAAAAACCTTGGATTTCCCATCCTAAATAACCCCTTGCTATCCGCTTCCATCTCTCTCTTGGAACAGCAGTCTCTAGTGGAGCCTTCACTTCTGCCTCTTGACTTACTCCTGCCAGTCTGGTCTCTGCTCTGTCAGCATTACTGAACTCCTCTTTGACGTCATTGATGATATCCTAATATCCAAACTGAAAAGCCACTTTCTTTTAGTTTGTTAAATAAAAATTGTATTTAAGGTGTATAACCTGATTTGATATGCATATACATGATGAAATGGTTACCACAGTCAAGCTAATTTACATAACTTCTCCCATAGCTACGTGTGTGTGTGTGTGTGTGTGTGTGTTCGATGAGAGCACCTGAAGTCTCTCTCAGCAAATTTCCAGTATTCAATACAATGTTAACTATAGTCATCATACTTGTACCTTAACTTTAATGCTTAGAACAAAATGACGTATGATCCAAATGTTGCCATTTTGTTTTTGTAATATCTCTATTGCAGACTTCCTAGAGGATTATGTTTTTAGAGACTTTATGATTAGTCTCTTTGGTGTTTCTATAATGGAAATCCTTAAAATAGGATTTATGACAAAGTTATCCTTATATCAGCTTATAAGTTCTAACAGGTAGTGTTACAGTAAAGCTTTGAAAATCCTATCCTGTCATAAATAAAATGCTTCCCTGTCATTTGGGTGACTTTAGGGATTGATATCTAAATGAGGAGGTATTTATGAAATGGTACCCTAGACCAATTTGTCTTTGAGTTAAATAGAATCCATGATAGTTTTTTTCTCCCTCCCTCCTACCATACAACTTCCTCTCATCTGGACTTGTTTCTTTCCATATTTTGTTTGTAAATACAGGAACTGGGAAAGAGCTCTAAAGTCATGCTTTGCCCTTAGTTAATAGGAATTATTTTTCCATATTTCATGGCATAAAACCTGTACCCTTAAAGGAACTTTGCTGTTCAAGCAAAAAATGTTTTGTCAGAGCCAGAAAAATAGCACTGATTAGTTATGACTCCAAGCCATAAACTTTTACCATAGAGATTTTGCGACTCTTTTTGAGTTTACTGTTTTTAATTCCCCAGATGTTTTAATCTTTTATTTAATGTGTAATTTGGCCATAATCCTTACAAAATAGAATTTTAAATGCTCCATGATGCACACAAATATATTTAAGTAAACTGTCTTCTCAACCAGTATACCCAGGTGTAGTTTATGGAGGGATATGTTTTAGGTACATGTGCACTTACAATTTTTTTTTTTTTACATTTATTTGTTTTTGAGAGACAGAGTACAGTGAGGGATGGGCAGAGAGAGAAGGAGACACAGAATCCAAAGCAGGCTCCAGGCTCTGAGCTGTCAGCACAGAGCCCGATGCGGGGCTTGAACTCACAAACTGTGAGATCATGACCTGAGTCAAAGTCAGATGCTCAACCCACTGAGCCACCCAGGCACCCCACACATGCACTTATAAAGATGCATACACCTGCATCCCTCAGAGAAATTGTGCACAGTTATTTTTAGGATGGACTACTTCATTGCTGTCAGTGACCTAGAATTTCAGATTAAATTGAAGGGTCATTAAAATATAGCTGCAGTTGTCTTTAAAACAACTTGATTAATGCTATAATTAATTTAGCTTTTAAGAAAACATGTAAATCATGAACCCTGGGCATTATTTTGGTGAGATTTAGAATTTTTTTTATAGGAAGATGTGGAAAATGCCTACTTTAAGGCAATTTAAAATACTTTATGAAGTGTTAAGTGTATCAAAATATAAGTATTAATCCTTACATTTATTACCCATGCATTTTGTCAGTTTTGTATTAGAATCAAACTGATTAGAAGTGATTTCCATAAATGTCTTGTCTTCTGACTGCATTCTGTACTACTACTGTAAAAAAAAATGCTAACCTAATTCTTGAAAATGGTAAAGCAGGAAAGCTTTCTATTCTCAATAACTCACTCTCCGACTTCCCTGATAAAGGAGTTATTATAACCATGTTCTATCTTTGTAGCTGTAACTTTTTTTCATTAGCAACATAATAGTGAAAGGTAGAATACAGTTCTTTTACAAGATGATTTTTTTTTATATGTGAGCCTTAACATCTTTTTTTCACAGTCTTTCCTTAAAGTCCCTTTTTTTTTTTTTTTTTTTTTTTTAACCAACTTCATTTTTGGTCCCCTCATTTGGACAGGCTGGCTTAAATGATTGAAAGCCAAATGAGGATGCAGTATCTGAGTATAGTAAATGTGCACAGCACTTTGCCCACCCTACAGTTTTGGTGGGCATGACTTCAACCGTTAATAGGCATTTTTGGTGGGCATGACTTCAACCGTTAATAGGCATTTTTAACTTTTAACTCAACTGCACTGATGCATTTAGCTCATGTTTAAACACAGGTCCTGAGCCTGCTGCCCTGCTAAGATGGTGAGAATGTTGCCTTTTTTTTAACATAAATTCTTAGTGATTTCTCTATATGTTTTTTTTTCATGGAACTCCAGGCGATGTCTTTACTATAAACATAGTTGTTTGGAATGTGAATCTCCTCTTGGATATCTGATTCAGTGATGATTCATTTTAAATTGTTTCCATTAGGTCTTACATCGTTTCATGTTACTTGTAAACTTTTGGTTTCTCATGTTTTCTTTTGACACCTAAGTTAAATAAAACTGATTAGAGTATAGTGATATAAGCAATGCTTGGGAAATACTATGGATACTTATTGTGTGTATATGTATGTATGTACATGTGCAGTAGCTTCCTTTGATTTTACTTTGTATTCTACGCTTAAAAGTCAATATACTTCTGGAGAGTAAATTACCATTTTCAGTTGAGGAGAAATAAAGCTAATTTATTAAAGATTAGGATGTTTATAAAAATCCTTACCCATGTTCTGCTCTTTTAATATTTGGTAATCACAGACAAAGATATTAGGATTCAAGATAACTCAGCAAAGTTTTAGACTTCTTGAAACTTTATTAGAGATTTGATGTCTCTAATAATCATTAGGTGTGTTGAACATGTTATTTAGAGTTCCTTGTCCAGTATTTTGCTTCTAATTGAGATCCATCACTGCTGCTTGGGTGGTTGACAAAGATTCTACATTGACCATAACATTTGTTTTGTTTTTACTTGTAGACAGAGACTATTCATTTTGGCAAATACTTGTTTACTTTCCATGTTCTGCAAGAATAACAGTGAAAAAAAATGCCCTTTATCATCCTGGTCTTGTATCAAAACAATGATGGGCCCAGCCTTCATTTTATGAATTTGATGGTCCAGGCATTTAACCGTGAATGACCTGTTCATAGGGTTTGTGGGAGCCTCTGATTAAAGGGAAGAATGTTGTAACACTGAGCTTCTTCCTCTCTTACCTCTCAGGACATCACATTTATATCACACAAAGGTGATGAGAGAGAGATTAGCACAATGGATAAGGAGGGTAAACAAAGGGAACAGATTCCCTGAGTTCAAATCAGAGCTCTGCCATATGCTGGCTCTGTCATCTTAGGTTACCTTACCTTTATGATCTTCTGTTTTCTTTTCTGCATGGTACTACTAAAGATACTATCTATTTCACAGAGGTATTTTTAGTATGAAATGAGTTGTACATAAAACACTGCCTGGCACATAGTTAACACCTATGTGGTGGTGGTGGTGATTAGCTAACACCTACATGATGATGATTTAATAATTTGGAAGAAGCTCAGAGTACCTTTCTGAAAGAAAAAAAGGATTTGTAATATGCTCCCTTCAATACAGCTAATATTTTAATACCTCTCATATTAAATATTTGACACAATATTTGTGTCACCTGGTCTGAAAGGGAATTACTTTCCAATTTTTGAAGTGCCAACTCTATATCTTAGATATATATCTATATACTCTCTATATATCTATATACTCTCTATATCTATATAGATATAGATCCTTTAAAAAGAGTCCCCCAACTTGATAATAGTTCAAATTTATTTTTTTAAGTTTGTTTATTTTTGAGAGAGAGAGAGAAATGAATGAATGTGGGGGAGAGGCAAAGAGAGAAGGGGGGTAGAGAGAATGAATGAATGAATGAATGAATGAATGAATCACCAGGCAGGCACACTATCAGCACAGAGCCTGATGTGGGGCTTGAGCCCATGAACCATGAGATCATGAGCCAAAATCTGACGCTTAACTCACTGAGTCACCCAGGTGCTCCTATAATAGTGTTTTTCAACTGCAATTTTGGTTTTTTTTGTCCAACTCTTTAGAATTTCTGCAAACTAATTAGATTGTCTTTCAAAAAACCCAGAATCTTGTTAATTGGGTGAATTGAGACATAGAGTAAAGTAAAGCAAGTTTCTGGTATATAACCACAGGAGAAATGAGTCATCTGTAACATGAGTGATCTACACCTTAGCTTGAGCATAAAGATAAGGGGCCCTTTTCCTGGCTGTGTGCCTTCCTCCTGACACAGGGGTAGCTTGATTTCTGTTGCTTTCTTGGGGCATCATCACAAATGGAACCAAGGGAGGGGAGTCCCAGCACAAAGAAGTTTGCTTCATTTCACAATTTGGAAGCTATTTCTCAGCTCAGTTGGGAAGGAGGTTGTCATTTACTTTGAAGTGCTCTTACATCCTCTTCCAAAGTTCTTTCTCCTGCCCACGTCCTTTTCCTCAGAGTTTTATGCTCTCGACTTGTGTATACTCTTAACTTGGTGCTGAATCACGTCTTGAAGCTTAAAAACAATTCTGGATTTTCTGTCCTGAAGGTTTCAGTCAGGAGTCAGTGGATGGCTAGGGAACCTATATTTAAAAAAACCTCCCTGGAGGATTCTATGTCTGGCCCATGAACTGGCTTTTGGAACCACAGGTCTAAACTTCCAATTCTCAGCTGGAAGAGAAACATCCTGTGTTTTCTTCCCTTGGGCTTTACCATGGGCACGCTGTTGATACTGAGCTGGAAATGCTAAATGTGTTGCTTGACCTCAGGAAACTGAGGCTTTGAATGCCTTAACCCCAGGGAAGAATTAAAATGAGAAGTATACATTGCAGGGCCAGGCCCATGGGGAAACTAATGTGGCCCAAGGGAACCCTGATATACTGGGGGACTGGTTGGGAAGATTGATGCTTTTTTTCATCCTAGTATTTACTTATTAATTTGTTTGTTCAGCAGCCATTTAAATGATTATGAGATCAAAGACATTTTGCTGGGCACAAGGGATGCAAATAGTATAGTGGAAAGAATACAGGTTTTAGAATCAGCCAGATGTTGGTTTGAATCCTTGCCAAGCTATGTGATTTTGAGCTATTAACTTCTCTAAACTTATTTCCTCATTGGCAAAATGGAAATAATGCCTACCTTGCAGGCTGTCATAAGGATTATAAATAATACACATGAGGCATCTCATATAAGTTAGCATTCATGTGGCAGGTATAGTGTCTGGAACTGTACACACATTTTCTTTGCCCCTCATAGGCGGTACTATTGATATCAATTTAGAAATGAGTAAGCCTTTGAAACAGTAACTGCTCCAAGATCACTAGCTTCTGAGAGGAAGAGCTTTGCTTTGAATCCAGGGCTGTCTGACCCCCAATCTGATGTCCTAACCATGTATCCTAGATGCCTGCTCAGTCTAGTGTCATGTACTCCCCCCACTCCAGACTAGACCTAGGTGTGACCCATCCATGGGCTAGCCAGGCATCGATGACTCTGTGGCAAGGCGTATTGATTCCCTCTCTGGGGACTATGCAATCAAGACTAGAGACTGAGGTTGTTACAAAGCTTAAAGGTCATGGGGTTTACTCAGGGCTAGGTTGCCTTCATAGACCATGTGTAAACTGATGCTGAGGGCAGAAGCCAGGTGGAGTCCAGGAAAAGCAAGAGAGTTCATTTTATGATAGATGATAAAGACCAGGTGCGTTAGGTTCTTTACCACATTCAGTGTGTAGATCTAGCCCATATATCTTTGCTCTAATTCCTCTTATTAGTTGAGATAAGTTTGACTATCGGCAACATGATTTTTAGAAAGACCAGGAGTCTAACCAGGACTCTAGTGGCATTAAAATGTAGCTATGCGTAGTTATTCACATAGTAGCCATGGTATACAGGCAAACAAAATTGCAACAGAAAGTGATAAATTTTTTAACAAGAGAGGTCTAAAGTGCTGAAGGGCACAGAGGAGGGAATGCACTTATGATCCTTCATGGAACATGTGTCTCCTTATGTTCTCCTGTGCTGTCTGTTTTCATGTAAGGCTCACTCCTTAGGTGGAGCAGTAGGCTTGGACTGATAGCCCGTTCTTGGACTTAGCTAATATGTAGCAATTACTGATTCATTTTACTTGTAAGTATGTCTTCAAGTTCCAAAGAAATTGTTTGGAATCCAAATTAAATAAATGCTTGCCATATGATGATAGTCCTAAATATAATAGCTTGGACTCCTTTTTTTTTTCTTTAATGGTTATTGATTGAAGACCAAGAAGAGGGTATTAAATCCTCTTATTCTAATGGAATTATCTTAAAAGGTATCTTCTGGTATAGCATGAAGTCAGCTATGGAGGAACTTGAAACTCTTCTCTTGGTATCCCATTGGTCCTAATCAAATAAAATCAGTTATATCATTTTCTCTGCAAAACTGGATGTTTTTATGACTTAAGGGTACCAAATGAGCCTTATATTTTTCTGCAAATTTTTAGTGAATTTAGGGTGTATAGCTGTACAACATTCTAGCAGAATGGTTTGAATACTGATTTTTTTTTCACAATATGCAGTTAACTAAGAAGATGTGTAAAGCGCTTACAGTGCATGGTCCATATTAGGAATGACCACCATCTCATTTGCCCTACCCAGGAAACGTATAGATTGCACCTTGCTAAAAGAATAAGCATTGAATCAATGCAGTATACATTTACAGAAAGTCTTAGGTTACAGATGCTATTTATGCAATTCATAAGGGGTTTTCAGTTATGAAGAGGGTCAGAGAAATATTAGTTGTCTTCTAAGACTTTTCTCTTGGAAAAAAAAAAATCTAAACTATGTCCTTAGCCAGTAATCTTTAAAGCTGTTAAAGAATATGAAACCTGCTTCCCAGTCTAGCGCAGCTGCTAAGAAGCTATAGGAGCTTGGTTAGGATGCTCTAGTTTTTCTGTGCCTCATTTGCTTCATATCTTAACACTTGGCAGAGTTGGACTAGAGCAGGGGGTGGAACATATCTGCTATACTCTGTCTCTCTACCTTCCCAATTTGGCCAAATGATCAGCATCCTGGGAGGCCAACTTGATGACAGCCCTTTGTCCTCAATCGGCACCTGACAATCAGCTCTTATACTTTTCTTAAATCTGTGTGCACCCCCTGGACCAGAAGATAATGAAGATAATTTTTAGTTTTACAACTCTATTCTTATAAATAAGAGATCCAAGAAAAGGACATGTTCTTTACAGATATTTTATATTAACTGCCCCATAAGAAAATGGCAACCTGGATGTGTGAATAATGCTTTTTCCCTAAATCACCATTTGAAAAGCAAATTCATTTGACTTTTCTTCTCTCATTAGCTCCCTTGACCCTCAAACATCTTTTTAAAGGATTACAGTTACACTTTTCCTTGTGCTGCACTTGGACCTTGCTATGTATCCTTTAGTCCACTATAGAGCTTTAAAGGAAAAAAAAAAAAAAAAGCCTCCAACTGGGGTTAAAAGAAAGTGTTTAAGAAGTTAGAGCTCCAAAGCTCCCTGGCCTGCACACTTTTTACACCAGAGATACTAGTAAAAGTGAATTGTTGCCCCCTTGTGGTATTTTTTCACACAAGTGAAATTGTAGAGTATAATTTTAATCTCTGCCACCTTGAAACTGTCTTTGCGATGAACTTAGTTATTATGAAAAAAAATTAGGTATTTTTGAAACCACCTCTCGTTTATTTATTCTCATGTGTCTTAAACTTTATAGGATCTTGTCTTTGATATTTTTTGAAATACCAGATATCTAAGAGCTTAAGTCAAATGGATGACCAAAATTATATGGAAGAAACCCAAATATCATTCAAATTACTTTTCTGTAGTCCTTGGCACTTCAAATGAGTTTGTAGGGTCTTGGGAATATATTATCGCCCCTTTTATAAGTCATGTTATATACCTGAAGATATTCTTCAGAGCTATAAAATAGGGAAAATTTGAAATACCATGTCCGGGAATGCTTAGTTGTGATATAGTTAATTCATAAGGGTTCAGGTGATCTTTAGGATTAGATTTTCTTCCATTTTCATTATATGGAATATGAAACAAGATTTTAAAACCAAATGGGGCTTCCTTTCAACAAAATAGACTTCATGCCCAATAAAATGCTTCATAGGAAGAGTGTAGAGGTCTTATGGACAAAGAAAACCATTTCATACTATTCCTTTTTACAATAAAAATGTGGCAAACTCTTAAAAATAGAACAGTAAAACAGTCATAATTGGCTTATTGATTTTTTAAATAAATCATAAATGTATATAGGAATTCTAAATGATTTTCATGTTTGATTAGAGAAGTCCATTCTGTCAACCATTTTCTCTTTTGGATGATTGTCCCTCTCCACTAATAACCTTGAAAGTGAACAACTAGTTGCAAGCTATCTGAAGATGATGGGTAGGTTTTTGAAGCACCTGCTCTTTTATAAAGATGAAATGACTAAGTGACGACTTGGCAGATTTCCACATTATGTCTTGAAACTGAAGATGCCCAGTGAAATCTCCTTAGTATGTAACTTATTTTTCAACACTGCAAAACTTGTTGGTTTGTTTCTGGATTATTTTGCTCTCAAAGAAAATTTGATCACAGTCAGGAAATAGTCATTGAAGGATTTGCCAGTCCTTTCCAAAGACATTTGTCTGTGCAATATTTTTAGTGTAAGAGAGATTATTTCTTAAAAAGCAGATAAATGTCACTAAAAACATGAATTAAAGAATTGTGTACTATGAATAAGGAGACAGAGTGGATTCGTTTGCTTTACTTATTCAAGGTCTTGCCTTGGAGTCTCAGCTAATGTAAAAATAACCATTAATATGTTATTGAGAAGTATTATAGACAGTGCAAGATTTTGATCTCAGGCTATGTAGGACATGCCGTGGTAGATCCCAGTAATGCTCATCATATTTGTCTACTTGAACGCCTTTCTAGATTAAAGCAGCTTTGTGAACTAATGTCCATCCTTAATGCCAGAAGTGTTTAGGTAGTCCAGTAATTGTTAAGCTTTTATATCTTATATCCAATTAGGATTGACCATTCCACTAAAAAGTCTGCTTACCACCAGAGGAGGAATGTTTTGTATTATATCCTTTTCCTTATAATCTATTTATGATAAATTTTAGGGACATTCAGCTTCCCTTGGGAGCAAATTTAATTGCTGTCGCTGTAAGGTACAAAATACTTCATAGTTGAAAACACATTTCGGTAATCATAAAGAGAGGTCATGAAAAATTGGGTAGTAGGAAATTTCCATAACTTAGGAAATTTTTTTTCAGAATTTTATAGTAAATATCTTTATGCATAAATCTCTGTCCAAGTTTAGGTTATTTTCCTAGGACAGATTCCTAAATTTGGATAAAAAGTTATGAATATTTTAATGCTTTTGTATGCATTGCCAGATGGCTTTTAGAAAGACTGTATCAATTTTATATTCTCATAATGCATCCTGATGCCTGTCTCTCTACATTCTCACGTGAATCTTGGCAGTAGCAACTCATTTGGCATTTTTAATTGTGAAATTTGGTTACTATATTAGCTGTTTTTATTTCCCTTATGGATTATATTTAAGTCTTTTGTATATTTTTATATGAGCTTTTAAAATATTTAGGAGCCAAACTGGCATTTTCCCAGAGAATCATCAATCACCCTTAAATAAATAAATCTCTGTTGCTACTCACTCTTGGGCAAACTCAAGTTGCCCATGTGAGAAAAAGAAATTGCTCAATTGTTATTCATTGTCTACAACTCAGTCCTTGTGAAGATGTGGAAGCAACTTTCTCTGTTCTAACTTGCATGTGTCTTCTGAAGTACAACAAAATCCCCCAGTGTGGTGCTTACCTGACCTTTTTGTCCCTCTTGAGCTGCTTTGAAGAATGACAAGATCTCTGAGATGATCCCCAAGTCCCCCTGGTGAATTTCATAAATACAATGAAGCCCAGGTTTCAAGTTAGCATCACAATTGTCATTAAAATTTAATAGGAATTCGTCCTGGTTTCAGATGATCACTTTTGTCACAATTATGGATCTAAGAGTAGAAATACATTTGTCATAATTGTTACTTACTTTCCTGTGTGTGTGTGTAGAGATAAAAGGGGAGATTTTTGTTATTTTTTTCATAGTCAAAGCTACTGAATTTTTTCTTCACTTTTCTTTCATTGCATTACAATTAGAAAGTCTTCCTCAAAACACTTAATCACCTTTATAGAAATCCTAGGCAACCTTTGTAGCCTTCCTGGGGATGTACAAGAACCATTGCTCCAATTAGGAAAAACTATTGCCTAAACCTAGTGAAGGAAAAACCTTTTGAAGACCTTCCTCAACTTTGGGGTTTATGAAGGAATGAAATTCATGTCTGCCAGGCAGTGGAGTCAGTATTTTCACAGCTTCATGCAATTTGTGAGTCTGCCTGATATCTTGGTTGAAAAGAATCTACCCTATTTCTGATTCTAATAGCAGTAATCTACAGCTGGACGTTAGGAGTATTTCCATAAGGGGCTGTTCACCTTTCTCTGTAGAAGAGTCGATAGGTTATCCTGTTGGACCATTTCCACATGTGTGCAAGTCAATGTAATTATGTTGGTTAGAGCGTGGTTTTGATGGTATTGTTCTAACTTCATTTTGATGATGATCTTGTGATATTTTAGACAACTCTCTGATGAAAGAGGATCATGGCATCTTCATTCTGTAAATGTAAAAACTGGGAGTCACAAGTGTGAGGCTATCTCAGTTACAGACCATACTTACCTACCAGCTCTTCTTCGTTCTGCCTTTCTGTATTAAACCCCATTGCTTTCCTTAACAACTAAAATATCTAGCCAGTCTTCTGCATCTAGCCAGCCAGACAGGGCTGAAGAGATTCAATGGATAGTGATTTATCAAGGCCACTGTATTTTTATTTATTTTTTATTTTTTTATTCTCTAGTTAGCATACCATGTAATCTTGGCTTCAGGAGTAGAACTCAGTGATTCATTTCTTATATATGACAACTGGTGCTCATCCTGAAAAGTTCCCTCCTTAATTTCCATCACCCATTTAACCCACCTCCATAAACCCTCAGGTCTATGTATTTAAAAGTCTCTTATGGTTTGCCTCTCTGTTTTTATCTTATTTTTCCTTCTCTTCCCCTATGTTCATCTGTTAAGTTTCTCAAGTTCTACATATGAGTGAAATCATATGATATCTTTCTCTAACTTATTTCACTTAGCATAATACCCTCCAGTTCCATCCATGTTGTTGCAAATGGCAAGATTTCATTATTTTTCATTGCCAAGTAGTATTCCATTGTGTGTGTGTATACACACACACACCACCCCACATCTTCTTAATCCATTCATCAGTTGATGGACATTTGGGCTCTTTCTATACTTTGGCTATTGTTGATAGAGCTGCTATAAATATGAGGGTTCATGTGCCTCTTCAGATCAGCACTTTTCTATCCTTTGGATAAATTCCTAGTAGTGTAATTTGATGGGTCATAGGTAGTTGTATTTTTATTTATTTATTTAAAAAAATTTTTTTTTTCAACGTTTATTTATTTTTGGGACAGAGAGAGACAGAGCATGAACGGGGGAGGGGCAGAGAGAGAGAGGGAGACACAGAATCGGAAACAGGCTCCAGGCTCCGGGCCATCAGCCCAGAGCCTGACACAGGGCTCGAACTCACGGACTGTGAGATCGTGACCTGGCTGAAGTCGGACGCTTTACCAACTGCGCCACCCAGGCGCCCCGGTAGTTGTATTTTTAATTTTTTGAGGAACCTTCACACTGATTTCTGGAGTGGCTGCACCAGTTTTGCATTCCCACCAACAGTGCAAGAGGTTCCCCTTTCTCCACAGCCTCACCTGAGTTGTTAATTTTAGCCATTCTGAGAGGTGTGAAGTGGTCTCTCATGTGGTTTTGATTTGTATTTACCTGATAAGCGATTTTGAGTATCTTCATGTGTCTGTTTAAGGCCACTGTATTCTTAAAGCACTCAGGACAAAGATATGCAGAATTTGTCATTAGAGCTGGACATACCTAGAGGTTGACAATCTCCTCATAAAACTCCAGCCTTTCTGTGCTGATCTTGGGCAGTGTATTTTCCAGGTGGTTGTTCATGAACTAAAAGTCAAATGCATGAGTTGAATTTGGGTGACTGGCATCATACTTGCCTTTAGATGCTTCCTGTACAGGGTGAACGTGCTTAAGCATGTAAACTCATTTGAAAGTGTACAAGGCATTCTCCAAGTCTAAAAAGGAGGAAATATAAATTAGCATGCTTGTATGTCCAATATAACTTATTTTCAAATATATAGATAAAAACAGGGATATATATTTTCAGTTAGCTTTAGTCTTATCAGTTAGAGTTCAGAAGAAAATATGTACAAGACCTTTTTTATACCTTAGGTTAGGTTATATTTTAATATTTTTTTTATTCGAGTTCGACTTTAAGTCAAAACAGCCTACTTTGGACCACAAAATATTTTCAGTTAATTTAGGCCTATCCGTGGTCAAATCTTGGCTAACCATCTTAATTCTTTGGTATTTGCGATATATCCTACATGAGAAATGGGGCTGACCAAAAAGAAAACCAAGCAATGAACCAAAAGTACAGAGGTGTCATTCAAAAGAGACTTTTGAGGAAAATTTTTAGGGTTGTAACTAGGTCTCCCAAGTTATTTGGAACTTGGTTATTTGGAACCAGTACTATATAACTTATCGCCAATGGAATAATTGTGCAGTTTGAAAACTTATATAAGTTTTCAGAAGCATTGCTGAAATTTTGGCCACGCTATGAACTATTTTATGCAAATAGTGAGTTAACTTTCCTATCACACAATGTTTATATCAGCCAGCAAACCCAAAGACCATTCAATATTGACAATTACATCAGAATGATTTATTAGGTAAGTGGCATGAAATTGACCCTCTCTTAAAATAAGAATTTCCAGTCATTCAGTATAGATCTTCTGTTAGTGAAAGCAGTACACATTTTTCATATGAAAAATTAAAATGGTGAATGTGAAAAGATTTAACAAATACTCAATATATTTTTATCTTAACACATTTAAAAATCTAGTAAAATTATTTTTCCATGTACTCAATTTCAATTTGCCTTTAAAAGAAACTCTAGGCTTTAAATAAATCAAATATGAGCTCATTTTTACAATGTAGTCAGCAATGATTTTAACTAAGGTTTTTGTTTAGAAAAAAATAATTGATGCTTCTTTTTAAATATATAATTTTATGTTAAGTATTTAATCTCTCTGACCTCATTAGGTGTGTCTCATCATTAGATATAATGTTACTAAAGTAGTTGTAACTTTACAGCTTCTTTGATTAATGATGGTTTGGACTAAGGTTTCACTGGGTAGGATTAACTATGTTTAAAGATGGCAAGCTGCCATTATAACATTAATGCCAGAATTTAATAAGAACCAGAAAATAACTTCAAGGACTTTAATAATTTAATGTGAGGGCATGATCATATTCTGATTATTTTACTGTAGTGTCCTATTAAAAATAAGTTATTCTTTATGTTGTGATAAAGTTTTACTCCACACACACCGAATATCAACTATGTGCCAATCATGTGACTGTTTTCCATGCTCAAATAAGATAATATATGAGAAACATCTCCCTTATTTAGAAATCTCCTAGCCTTCTGTAATCTAGTGTTACTGATTTCCTAAGGCATGGGTCTATCTCCCTAACTTCTGGCCTGTTTCTTTCACATTTCTTACATTAGCTGCCACCTCCATTGTCTAGACTGAACAGCTGACCAGATATGGCCCTGTAATGAAGGGTGGGAAGGTTGGAAAGCATGCATTGGAAGTGAATGTCCTATTTGTGGTACGGATTACTACACAGGAAGAGAAAAGTTTTGCAGGACTATACTGTTAAAACACTAGTCTGTTGAGGGAAAAATCTTTCTGTACTGAGGGTATATTGTAATGACTTCATTTCTGCAAAATACAGGTGCCCTTGATGCTCTTTACTGTTTTAAAACCTCCATGATTCCTATGTGTTTAGAACCAAAGAGGGAAATGGACCTAACACAAATAAATGCCTGCTATTCTTTGCTCTCACATTCTTAAGTATACATGCTTGCAAAGAAAAGCTGAGACCTTGTAAAAACTATAAACCATGACTACAAGATGTAAGAAGTAAAATACAGCAGAGGCAAAGGGAGACCAGATGCAAAAACTCCTGATGCAGACAAACCTCACCCCTTTAGCTCACAGTCTGGGCTTCCTGGTTGTGAAGGCAAAGAGGAGAAATAGGATTATGTGGTGGGTGATCTTCTGGTTGTAAGACACATGTCATCAGTTTTTCAGACACGAGCATTTTTCTTGTTCGCCGTAATAAGAATAACTTATTCCAGGGGATTTGTAGAAGAAGCCATAGCCACATAAGGAGTGATGTCCCCATGAATTTTTATAGAAAAGAAGAAAGTATTTCACCTATGTCATTTCATACACCAGCCTTTGGAGAACAGGGAGGGAATAATGTTAAAAGCAAGACATTTTTTTCTCCCAGGGGGGCAGGGAAAAGGGAGTTTGAAACTTCTGGTATATTTACTGTAGATAGATGCTTATTTTCTTTCGCCCCACTGACCTGTGGAGCAGTAGAAAGATGTAAAGATGTCTAGTAAAGGGTAGCATTGTTAGCAGTCGGAGGGGATAAATGGAATTTTTGTGGCAGGATGATATTTGCAAGACTGATCAGGCCGCTGGGAGGTTTTTAAATATGCCAGTTCCCTATAACAGGAAGATCAGTCTCTGTTTTAGACAGCATATCCAATTTAGTAAATTATTATTATTCCGTCAAAATTAATGTGAACAATTTTCTCTTTGAGGCTGCTTTTTCCATAGGTGATGTTTTCCAGATGGGCTTTGTGTAAAGCTCTTAATGTTTTGTGTTTTCTTTCCTAGAGAAAGAGCCTTTTCTGACATGTCTTCATTTCTTTCTCTTTCCCTCATTGTAGGAAAGAGAGCCCCAAAGGCAAAGGAGAAGAACAAGAAAAAGAAGAGGAAGCTGATAGAAAGAGCCCAGGAGCAACACAGTGTCTTCCTAGCTACAGACAGAGCTCATCAGTAAAATAGGAGACATGTAGGTTAGATTTTGGGGGATTTTTGTTTTTGCAAAAGTGCACAAAGCTACTCTCCCCGCCTGGACACTGGTGTGTGGCGTTTATGCTGCCTTGACCAGTATTTGTTCCCGGTAATGTTGTGAAAGGAGGAGCCACGAGCGTGGTCTCTGTTATTTATGCTTCAATTTGCATTTGGAGACTGTGAAGGCAGGAGCTCACGGCCTGAATCGGTGGAAGAGGGAGTGGGTGTCCAGCATGTGCCTCGGCTCCACATGCACGGAGGGAACGTGGCACCATGGAGAGGCAATGGCCGTGAGGCCCCAGACCACCACTGGAGAACAGACTTGTGCATATTTATGGGAAAGAAGACACTCCACAGGCAAAGTGCTATTTCACCTGTGACCTTGATTTCTCACGTTGTGTATTTGCAAGGATAAATGTGGATATCTGCTTTTAGCTGGGGGTATGCTCCAGGGATTCCTGCTCAGTATCACATCAGCTCCAACATGTACATAATCTGTGGGGCCATCGATAAACCTCTTACTGTATATTTATGCCTTCTTTCCTGTAACAAGTCATACCTGATTAATATTATGTCACTTTGTTTCTAGATGTTCCTAACCATCGTCCAGTAAATGACTTCTAGTTGTGCGAATTGACGGATGTTTTGTTGTCCCTTGAAATGTAACTTTTCTTGGAGGGCTTATTTCTCATTGTAAGAATAGGATAAGCTAGTTTGTACATAGGCTCAAATGACCAGTGTCAAAGAATCTGAATATCAGTAGAACTTCCCCACTCCAGCTCTCCTCCTACAGATAAAGCAGCATGTGTCAGGCAGAAACTAAAACTACCTTTACGTCTAAGAGGTGATGACTTTATGAAACACAATTGAAAACGCAAGGAATTACATGCAGTCCCTTCTAGTACTCATCATGCAGTTTCAGAGGCTAGAGATAATTTCGAACTTTTGCTTCAGGCTTCAATATATATATATATATATTTATCTAAAACCATCCCTGACTTACCAGGACAGGGTACCTACCAATATTCTTGGGTCACTGTAGAAATTACCATCGTGAGACCATGCATAGAATTTGAGAAGAAAACAGTATGAATTCCTGTAACTGCTGCTCAGATCTTAACAGGTCTCCTTTGAGCCAGATCCGTATCCTCTCCAAGACAGAAGAACACGATGGAGACTTCCCTGGGGACTTTTGGAGCAGTTGTTTCAAAAACATCATCATATACTTGAGGAAATCAGCTCTCAGAGAGCTTTGAATTGGCTTCTTCTATAAAAGCATCATTATCTTCCGGGCTAATTCAGATGAAAATTAAAACAAAAAAAATGGTACAGATGTTTAAGGAAAAAAAAAGCAAGGTAAAGCATTTTTTCTCACCTTGCATTGGCAAAACTACCTCTTCAGCATTTTTGTTTTGAGTCAAAAGCATCTTACCAGTGAGTATCAATGTCCTATACATCATTATGAGAATATTGTTGCTATGAGATAATAAGCCATATATGAATGTTGTACACAACTTTAGGGTTTGCATTTAATCCTAAAGTGCTCACCTTGTTTCATGTCTATTTACACTATATTCCTATTTACTAAGTGGGGAAGGGGCTCCTTTATATAGTGCTTCATCGTTAATAAGTCAATATCTGTTCTGTTTCTGAGATGTTCTTTTCATGCATTAAAAATCTTCAAAATTATTGTTTGTGGAAGTTTTCTTTAGAGGTACATTTAGAGCAAAAAGAAATACTTTAACAACTCTACCCCTAAATAATGATCCTTACAAAAACACAAATGTTACCAAAAGGAACTAAATAGTTTAGCTATACATTACACTAGAGTGGAATGGAGTGGTTAGGCAGTGTGGCTCTAAAATCTCTACTCCTGAGTTCTAATCTAGACTCTGAGAGTAGCCTGGGGCAAATTATCTCTCCAGGTCTCTGTTCCTCATCTGTGAAATAGAGGTAACAGTAGTATCTACCTGTAGGCCTATGTTTTGAGGATTAAATTAGGTAAGATGTGTAAAGTATGGTCAGCACAGGGTATATACTAAGTGCTATCCAAGTTACCTGTTATTAATTGCCTCTTCTTGGCTAATTATTTCAAAAACACTCATTTCTCTCTATATTTTTGAAAATTTCAGTTCCTTTCTATCTATTGCTTGATGCCTAGGCATCATTTGCCCCAATTTTTATTCTTTTTTTTATTTTTATTTTTTATTAAAAAAATTTTTTTAAACATTTATTATTGAGAGACAGAGACAGACCGTGAGCAGGGGAGGGGCAGAAAGAGAGGGAGACACAGAATCCAAAGCAGGCTCCAGGCTCTGAGCTGTCAGCACAGAGCCGGATGTGGGGCTCGAACTCACAAACCACAAGATCATGACCTGAGCTGATGTCAGATGCTTAACTGACTGAGCCACCCAGGCATCCCTGCCCCAATTTTTATTCTTATGGGAATTGATTTACAGCTGATATATAATCTTCCAATTGTAAATAAAAGATTCTTACTACAGTATCATTTATAGCTTTCTGGGAATACAAAGAAAATCTCGTGGTTTTCTATAAGTAGCTTTACCATTCCTATATTTATATGATGTATATAAATATAGACCATATGAAACTGGTTCCCCCCTCCAATATTTTCATGGAGCTTAGCATCTGTAAAAGTAAATGATGGAATCACAACTTTGTCAATTAAGTTTAGGTAGGGAAAATGGGTGAAGGGAGTCAAAAGGTAGAAAGTTACACAACAAATATATCATTGGGAAGGCAATGTATAACATGGCGACTACAGTTACTAATGCTATTGCATATTTGAAAGTTTCTAAGAGAATCTTAAGTGTTCTTATTACAGAAGTTTGACACAAGCACTTAGGAAAAGCCATTTTTATGAATGTCTTTGTTCTTTTTCAAGATGCTAATACCAATAATTGTATGCATGGAATTTTCATGTTTTGCTAGAAACATGTGGAGAAAAGATAGCACTTAGCCTCAAGTGTGTGACTCCTATAAAGGTCATGTGTGATTCCTCCTCCAGCTTCATATTTTTTTCTTTAAAGGAGGGCTGTGAAGAGAAAGAAAAGGGCATCATCTGTTCATGTTAGAGAAGTTTGTGCATAGTAGATATTACTTGATAATATCATTAGACAAGGTAGAATTAGTAACCCTGTGAATGTATATATCTTGACCAATCTCATCATCTTCCCTCTTCTTTCAAAAGGAATAACTATTTCACTTATGCATCTGACCCCCTTCCTGTTACTTTGGGGGATCTTCAGTATCCACTTCTAGAATTTCTTCAGCCCTTCCTCTTCTCAAGTCACCATTTCATCAAAGTCTTCACGGTCCACATTTCTGAAAACGTTTGTTCATTAATGGCTTGTTCCCTTCTCGGCGATTTCTTCCCACACCACCACACTATCATTGTTCTGACAAAGGGAGCAGTGATGTTCCCCTTGCTAAACACAAGGAGGACATTTGCCTTGATCTTTTTGTATGTGTCCTGTCTGCTCTTTCCACCAAGTTTAACTTTGTTGTGCCCTTTTCTCTAGGAATTTCATTTCTCATTTGGCTTCTATGACAATCTTAACCAGGGCATTGTACTTCTTCTTAGTCTTTTCAAGTTCTTTCTTGGCCTAAATTAAAAACACTGAAGTTTCATAGGTGAACTTACTGTTTAATCTTTTACTCATTTCCTCATTTTGCTTGGGAAATATGATCTTATGGCTTCACATACCATCTGTATGCTCTTGGTTTCCAAAACACATATTGGTCTCCAGGTCTTCGTTAACAATTTCCAATCCTCAAATAGAGATATCGACTAGGGAGCCCACACTGCCCTCAAGCTCAGTGTATCTAAAACTGAATTTGTTACTACCTCAGTCAGGCTCCAGTCAAGGAAATAAACTAGTCAACATATTTCAAACAGGGAGTTTAACAGTGATAATTGGTTATACAGGTAATAAAGGAGGTGGGAAGCTGAAGTGGGAATGACAAGACCACCCAAAGATTAATAATAGGAGGAAGCCACTATTACCCCTAGGGCAACCTCTTCCTGATAACAGGAAGAGATTGAGTTTCCAGAATCTAGAAGGCAAGGCCACCCAGCTCAAGCTAGAACTACAGCTGAAGCTAGAGCTGCGAACACAGAAAAAGATGGAATGAAAGAAAGCTTATCTGGTAGGAGGAAGCTAAAATGTAAATCTGGTCACCCTGAGAAATGCTGCCAGAGGCAAACAGAGGAAAAAACACCCTGGATTCTCCTAACCTTCATATCTCCAGTCTTTTACCCACACCTGCCATTGCCCAAAGCTATCTGGAAACTAGGGAGCCTGAGTAATGTAGTTCTCTGTGACACTGAGTGCAACAGAAGGACATAGACCCAGGAGCAATGAGCAAATGGTCAACATAATCACTGACATCTGCCCCCAAAACAATTCCTCTTCCTGCCATCCCCATTTAGTAGTTAATAAAACCTTTAACTACATAGTTGGTTACATGAACACTCTTGTATTCATCATTTACTCCCATTGTTTCCTACATCTAATCAGTTCTATATTCTAGTGAGCCTACCTCAGAAATCTCTCTTGAATTTCTCCCCATGTCTTTGCTTTCTTTGTGCTATGGCTGTGCTAAGTTCTCTTTGTATCTCTTGTAGACTGTTTGTTATCCTAAATATTCTTACCTCCAGCTTCACTGCAGGTATTCATTTGTATTTCTACTACTTCTTTTTCTGTTAATATATTGGTGGGTTTTATAGAATAAAATCTTGAATTTTTTATATGAAACACAGTAACCTTCTAACTTCCTCTTTACCCACTTATCTTGTAGGGATCATGAAAAGACTGAATGCATTGGGATTATCATTATTATAAAATCTTCAAGGGTTTCTTTCAGGTAAACTCAGACATGCATACCATAATGGTTGATACCCTTGAATCATGAAGGCAGAGATGTAAGGGCAACTATGACTTTAAAAGTAGATGGTGGGCCACCTGGGTGGCTCAGTTTGTTAGGTGTTCAACTGAGGCTCAGGTCATGATCTTGAGGTCCAGTCTGTGGGCTTAAGCCCCACGTCAGGCTCTGTGCTGACAGCTCAGAGCTTGGAGCCTCCTTTGGGTTCTGTGTCTTCCTCTCTCTCTGTCCCTTCCCTGCTTGCTTGCATGCTCGTTCTCTCTCAAAATAATAAGTAAACACTAAAAAAAAACCCTTAAAAGTAGATGGTGAACACACAAAATCTGAGAGGTCAGTCTGAAAACTGTGTCCAAGATTTAGACAATTCCCATATTAATCTAAGACAAATCACTACAATAAACTGCCATGTGCCACCTCCCCCAGCTTCAGAAGACAGTGATTGGTGAACTAAACACAAGCCTTAGAAACCTTCCCAACAAAGGTGTTCTAAGGAAACATTGCTAAGAGATTGAAGTTGCCAAGGGAATTATCCTCTCTTTTGGATTCCCAGGTCCACTTAATGCCTGAGATGGTGATAACTGTCTTCTCTCAGAAACACTCTCTGGAGTATTCCACAAAATAGTTTTCAAATATTTCCACTAAGACACCCTTAAAGACAGGAAAATAAAGTTGTAAGTCTGGGATTAGAACCTTTATTAGCAGACTAACTCCTCCTCAGGTTTTTAACCTCAGTCTCTGCGACAGCATGCTCTCCATGTGCACATCCAACATTTATTTGATTCTCTTCTGACTTTGTTTCTTCCCATTGCTAATTTAGTTATAAGACTCTGTCACAAGGTCTGTTTTTGAGAAAAGGGGTTAGCAAACTTTTTCCATGAAGGCCCTGAGAGTAAACAGTGGGTTTTATAGGACAAGTGGTCTTGGTCACAGCAACTCAGCCATGCGACTGTGGTACAAAAGCAACCCTAGACAGTATGTAAACAAGTGGGTGTGACTATATTGCAATAAAAATTTATTTACAGACACAAATATGGATTTCATAGTTTCACAACATAGTATTCTTTTGATTCTTTTCCAACCATTTAATACATGTACAATTGCGGGGCGCCTGGGTGGCGCAGTTGGTTAAGCGTCCGACTTCAGCCAGGTCACGATCTCGCGGTCCGTGAGTTCGAGCCCCGCGTCAGGCTCTGGGCTGTTGGCTCAGAGCCTGGAGCCTGTTTCCGATTCTGTGTCTCCCTCTCTCTCTGCCCCTCCCCCGTTCATGCTCTGTCTCTCTCTGTCCCAAAAATAAATAAACGTTGAAAAAAAAAATTAAAAAAAAAATACATGTACAATTGTTGGTTTGACAACCACACAAAAACAGGTGGCAGTCTGGATATAGCATAAAACCTGTGGGTCAGTGAACTATCCTTGCAAATTCTGTGAAAGGCTACCTCTAATTCTGCCTCTGAAGGAGTCCATTAAATGTACTGAAGGTCTATGCCGTTTAAAACCACCTTGTATGTGGCCAAGTCTCAAAGTTCTATTTTCACTCTTGATTATCTAACTCTAATTCTAGTTTTCTCTCTTTATTTGCCATAGGATATCATATGTACTTTGGGCCCAAACCTAAAGTGAAATAGTAAAAACTCAAAAATCAAAAAAATTTTTTCTGCCTAAGTTTTCTCCTATTTAACTTTTTCATTGGTATAAATAGCACTACTATCTTCTAGTGTACCTAAGCCCCTGCATCCTGATGGGACAATCTTGTACTTCCTCTTTATTCCATCTTCAACATCAAGAGATCTCCCTTATTTTTCTGTAATGTGCGTCTGTGGTGTACTCTTCCTTTGTTTTAATCTATGTGAAATAAAGCACTGGACTAATTTTAAACGCAACCAAGAAAACTCTTTTTAAAAATGATTATTTGTTTATACTTACTGGCATCTTTATTTCTGGGATCCATAACTCCTTAATTGTGTTGCCCATTATCTTAGTTTTTCTTTCCATTGGAGTGTGCCTTCCATTTCCTGCCTTAGCCTATGAAAATTGAGTGTGCAATGAATGCCTTCTAAGAACAAAACTTGGTAGGCAATGATTGCAGTGCCCCTGCCCTCCAGCTTGTTCATTTGGAATGAAAGATGATTTTTAGACTAACATTGTATATCTTCTTGAGCTCCTCTACTATGGAGACCACAGAACAGGTTATGTGGTAATGGAAGGAGTGTCAAGAAAGGCATCTCTGGGAACTTTGGCATGAGGTCTGGATGCCGAGTATATGAAGATATAAAAAGGATATAAAAAGGGAAAAAAGTAGCTCTGACACTGGAACCAGCCAGGACAAAGGCCCTAAGGTGCAAACAGGACAGTGAGGACCAAAGTACAGACAAAAGGGAGGAGTTTTTAGAGTATAGTCAGGAGGAGCATGGAACCAATATAAAGTCAGGAATATTCAAAGGATGGGTCATGAAAGCTATGGCAAAAGCTTTAGTCTAGGTGCTTGGAAAACCACTGGAGGATTTAAGCAGGGGAGTGATATGATTTGATTCCTTTACCCTATTCACTAGGGGTGCTGTGTGGAAGGTGGGTTTTCAGAGTTAAAGCAGAGAGACAAATTAGCAGGTTATTTCAGTAATCAGATGAGAATATGACTTGGGCTGGTGGATGGCAGTAAAAAAGGGGAGAAATGGTTATATTCAGGACATAGTTTGGCAGAAGAGCCCACACACTTGCCAATGAGTTGGACGTAGTCAGTAGTCATGGAAGAAAAAAAAAAATGGAACTGAATTATGTCCCCTAGGTTTCTTGCCTTATGCAATAGTATATATCAGGAAGGTGAGGAAAATTGGGGAATACGTAAATCTATTTTTCATAGGATAAGTTTGAGATGCCTGTTTGATATTTTTATGTTTGATATCTCTAAATCTGGATTTTAGGCAAAAGTTGAGATCTGGAGACATATCCAGTGGGGTATATCAGTGTATAAATGGCACTGAGCACCAAGGATGCACATGGGCTGATGCAGAGAGAGAATGTAGAAGGAGAAGAGACTTAAAAGCACTGGAACCTTAGATATCAACCAGAGAAGGAGACACCAGTAAAGGGACTTGAAAAGGTGTCCTGGGAGAAAAACTAGGAGCAGGTAGTTGCTAACAGTGACAAAGAACTTGGATTTAAAGTTTACATAGTTTCCTTCCCCCTCATGTTAGAATAAAAATCTAAGAGAAGTGAAGGACAATTAGGAAAAATTTGTAATAATTGAGGAGTTTGGTCTTCTCAAATTGTTTTCCTCATTGTACACTCCAAGAGTGAAACTAACCAATACCTTATAATCTCCTTGAACATGTTTTCAATGTAGAAAGACTTTAAATAAGTCAATGCTCAAAAATCTTTGGAAACTACTCTTTACACAAATGTGATAATGATACTTAATTTCAGGTTACTATATCACCTACCAATTTCATCTACATTTATGATGAAATAATTATCTCAATGACCTAAGAAAGAATTTCCCTTTATTTCTTTCAAATTTAATAAACTATATCAAGTGAACAACAAGCATTTTGTGAATTATAGGTCCTTGGGTTTGTAATTTTCAACAATGAAGATTTTTTTAAAGTTGTAATTATTGAGGTACTTTTATAACAGCCCTCTGATGTAGGACCGTACATGTTTGAACAGAGTTAAGTATTACACACACCTACATAATCATGGTATTTAACTGGAAAGCAAGAGAAGTGTTAAAGTACTTTTTTTCAGTGTTTACTATGTAAAAGAGAATAACTAAAGTTCTAACTACTTTCATTACATTTTGAAATTAAATAAATATATTTTTAATCTTCTTTCCCATCACACATGCTTCTTTCAAATTTATTCTTTCCTATATATACTACCTGGAAAAACTAAATTTGACAGAAACACTGATTGCATACTCATAACCAGTTCTCTCCTTTCTGACCAATCATAAGCATCCCATTTCTCAGTATTCTTATAGCTGGGTGAAGCCTTATGATTGATTTTAACCAATGGAATTTTGGCTTAAAATTATGTGTATCACTTCAGAGCTAGGGCATTTAAGAGCATATATCTGTTCTGTCTCTTTTGGCTGTCCATAAAGGTAGACCCACAAGATGAAAGCAACCTATATCTCTGAGTCACTGCATGGAAAACAGTTTCCTTCCGTGGTTGCCAAGCCTTAATCATACTTTGCATGAATAAGAAATAAACCTTTACTGTGTTAACTACTGAGATTCTGGGGTTATTTGTTACCTTACATGGCCTGGCATTACTCTATAGTGCAGTTTCCCAGTTTACTTTTTCTTGGGATTAAGAAACTATCAGGGTGCTGAGTGGCTCAGTTGATTAAGCATCTGGCTCTTGATTTTGGCTCGGGTCATGATCTCACAGTCATGGGATTGAGCCCTGCATCAGGCTCTGTGCTAATTGGAGCACAGAGCCTGCTTGGGATTTTCTCTCTCTCTCTCTCTCTCTCTCTCTCTCTCTCTGCCCCTTCCCCTCTTGTTCTCTCTGTTTCTCTCTCTGTCTCTTTCTCAATAAATAAACATTAAAAAATACCTATCTTACTTATTAGTTGAAACCTGATCAGTAGATCTATAAAAGCAAAAAAGTCAAAAGGATATTTGACCAAAATAATTGACTTGCTTAGGTTTAGAATTAGAACAATGACATATACTTTTAGTGAAGTGTCCCATTTTGATGGCAGAGATTGACTACCATTCTGATGGTAGTACAATAATTTGTTGTCAAACTTTTCCAAGGATTCACATAATATTATTAGATAGTCAAGGTAGCACGTAATCTCTATGGGTTTTTTTCCACACACCTACCCTATGCCACAAGAATAGGCAATCTATAAAATGCTATTAGTGGATGGTCAACGAGATGGTGAAATAGGAGTCTTCTTAATTCTCCTCCTCCCACAGACACACTGAGTGTACAGCTAAAGAGTAATAACCTCTGAAAGAGATCTAGAAACTAGCTGAGTGACTCCCACACATTGGGCAAATGAGGAAATATCCACACTGGAATGGGTAGGGAAGACTAAGACAGACATTCACCACAAACCCCATTCCCATGATAGCACCATAAAACCAAGAGGGAACTCCAAACTCCCAGTGTCTCCATGAGAAGGGAAGGGTTTTGACCCATATATAGCACCCCAATATTTGCTTTTGGAGAGGGAGAGAAAGAGAGAGAGGGAGAGAAAGAGAGAGAGAGAGAGAGAGAGAGAGAGAGAGAGAGAGAGCGAGCGCACAAGCAGTGGAGAGTCAGAAGGAGAGGGAGGAGAGAATCCTAAACAGGTCCCCCACTCTGCAGAACCTGATGCAGGGCTTGATTCAATGACTGTGAGATCATGACCTGGGCTGAAATCAAAATTCAGGTGCTCAGCTGACTAAGCCACACAGGCACCCTTACAGCACCCCAACTTTTAAGACTCCTGTTGAGGAACAGGACCTCTAAACACTTATCTCTGAAAGCTGGTGAGGCTTGTGTCCAATTGTTAACTATTGTGAACACTCACTGTGGCTATGTCCCTATGGTTCAGTGCAGAGAGAACAGGCAAAATTGCTCATCTCCCAGTGTTTCCCTGAAAGAAGTCCATCTATATACATTAAAAGCTGCTATCTGAGTGCTAAGCTTCTAATTTAGCACACATCTAGGGGCTATCTGTAATCCTCCCTGGAGACCACAGGAACCACGACACCTCCCTTGCCATCTTTTTGTAGCCAGCTACAAGTCAGCAGTGTTTTCCTGGAAGGAGCCTGTACACATGTCTGCACCTCAGGTTTTGTGCTGTCACCTGAGGGACAGGTCCCTGGATTGCCTGGATCTGATAGCCAATGGGACTTCCATTCATAAATCCCATAGAACTGTAGCAAACAAAAAAGAAGTTCCCAATTGGCTATTCTCTCAGGGCTCAGTGCAGAGGAAACAGGCAAAAATGCCCATCTCAGTCTTTCCCAAAAAAGTGTTTATCTACATACTTTAAAAGCTCTGCCTAATGGTCAGGCTTCTAATTTAGCATGCATTTAGGGGCTGGCAACAATCCTTCCTGGAGATGAGAGAAGCTAGTGGACCCTTTATCTGCCTTCTCCCTCTAGCCCACTCCAAGTCATCAGTATCTCCTTGGAGTATATACATGTCTGGGACCACAGTTCTCATGACTGCTGCATGAAAGACAAGCCTCCAGGTCTCTGGACACTGATAGCAAATGGAGCTTGCACATGTGACCCCACAGAAATGTAGCAAACAGAAGCAGCTCTTAATGGGTACAGAAGCAATCCCTTCTCCTACCATGGCTATAACTCCCAGCACAGAGAGATGAAGCAAAATGGTCATCTCCCAGTTTCTTCCTAGAAACTACATACTTTCCCAGCTTCTGCCTGAGGGTCCAGCTTCTAATGAACCTGCATTTAGATGATGAATATGATTCTCCCCTTTGGACACTGATGGGCCTTGGCATACTTTCAACTTCTGGGAGAGACTAAGAACAAAGAAGCCAACTAGGACAATCACAAATGTTTGAGAGATAATCAAGAGCTTGGGCTGGGATAATTGACAAAGTTCATCTCCTAGAGAAGACTTTTCTTGAAAACTGGGAGAGATGGCTATTTTATCTAATGTGCAGAAGCCAACACAAAAAGTCAAGGAAAATAAAGAAACAGAGGACTATGTTCCAAAAAAAAAAGAGTAAGATAACTTTCCAGAAGCAGATTTGAAAAAATAATTTTAAGTTTATTCACTTTTGAGAGAGAGAGAGAGAGAGAGAGAGAGCGTGAGCAGGGGAGGGGCAGAGAGGGAGACACAGAATCCAAAGCAGTCTCCAGGTCTGAGCTGTCAGCACAGAGCCTGATGTGGGGCTCAAAGTCACAAACCATGAGATCATAACCTGAGCTGAAGTCAGATGCTTAACTGACTGAGCCACCCAGGCGCCCCTCCAGAAGCAGATTTTTATAAAATGGAGACAAGTGGTTTACCTGATAGTTCAAAATAATAGTATAAAGATATTCACTGAGGAGAGGAGTGCAATGAATGAACAAAGTGAGAAATTTCAACCAGTGGGAAATATCAAAACATACCAATCAAATCAAAGAGCTGAAAAATGCAAGAGTTGAACTAAAAAAAATCAACAGTGGGGTTTAACAGGAGACTAGATCAAACAGAAGAAAGGGTCAGCAAACTTAAAGACAGGGCAATGGAATTTATCTAATCAGAGGAACAAAAAGGAAAAAAGAAGAATGAAAAAGCTTAAGAGACTTATAGGACACCACCAAGTGTACCATTATATGCATTATAGGGTTCTTAGAAGGAGAAGAGAGAAAGAAAGGGCAAAATGCATATTCAAAGAAATAATGGCTGAAAACTTCCATAACATGGAGAAAGAAATATACATCTAGACCCAAAAAGCCCATAGAGAACCAAATAGGATGAATTTAAAGAGACCCATACTAAGAAACATTATAATTAAATTGTCAAAGGTTATAGATAAGGAAAGAATCCTAAAAGCAGTAAGAGAAAAGCAACACATTATGTACAAGGGAAACACCATAAGACTATGAACAAATTTTCAGCAGAAACTTTGTAGGCCGGAAGGAAGAAAGATGATACATTCAAAGTACTGAAAGAAAAAAAAAAAAAAAAAAAAAACCCTGCCAATAAAAATACAAAGTTGGCTAGAAAAGAACTGAAGAAGAGAGAAAGCAGAAAAGGAAACTAGAGGCCAATATTTCTGATGAACACAGATGCAAACATTTTCAACAAAATACTAGCAAACTGAGTTCAACAGTACATTAACAAGATCATGAACCATGATCAAGTAGGATTTATTTTAGGGATGTAACATTTGCAAATCAATGTGGTACATCACATTATCAAAATGAAAAATATAAAGCATCTCAATAAATGCAAAAAAGCCGAAAAAATACAACATCCTTTATAAATAAAAGCTCTCAACAAACTGGGTAGAAGAAATGTACCTAATTTAATAAAGGCCATATATGACAAATCCACAGGTAATATTCAACAGTGAAATGCTGAAAGATTTTCTTTTAAGATCAAGAATAAGACAAAGATGTCCACTCTCCTAATTTTACTCAACGTAGTATTGGAAGTCCTGGCCAGAACATTTAGGCAAGAAAAAAAAAAGACATCCAAGTCAGAAAGGAAGAAATAAAATGGTCTCCATTTGCAGATGGCATGATGTTATATATAGAAAACCTAAAGAGTCCACCATAAAAACCCTGTCTTACCTAATAGACAAATTCAGTAAAGTTGCAGGATAAAGATCAATATGCAAAAATGAACTGTGTTTCTATACACTAACAATTAAAAATAAGAAACAGAAATGAAGAAAATAATCTCATTTATAGTAGATCAAAAAGAATGAAATACTGAGGTATAAATTTAACCACAGAGGTAAATGATCTGTACACCTCTGGATATTGATGGAAAGAAATTGAAGAAGACACAAATAAATGGAAAGATTTCTCATGTTCATGAATTTGAAACATTAATAATGTTAAAATGTCCAGACTACCAAAGTTCTCTGCAGATTCAATGCAATCTCTATCAAAATTCCAATGATATTTTAAATAAATAGAACAAACAATCCTAACATTTATAAGGAACCACAAAAGACACCAAATAGCCAAAGCAATCTTGAGAAAAAAGAACAATGCTGGGGGCATTACACTTCCTGGTTTCAAACTATATTACAAAACTGTAGTAATTAAAACAGTATGAAGTTGGCATTAAAAAAAAGACACTTAAACCAAGGGAACAGAATAGAGAGCCCAGAAATTATCCTATGCATTTATAGGGAATTAATTTACAACAAAAGAGCCAAGAATATACAATGGGGAAATTGTCTTTTCAATAAACGGTGCTGAGAAACTGGATTGCCACGTTAGAAAGAAACTGAAACCCCATCTTATGTCATATATCAAAAAATATCTGAAAATGGATTCAAGACTTAAATGTAAGCTCTGGGACTGCTAAACTCCTAGAAGAAAACATATGCGGTAAGCTTCTCAACATTGGTCTAGGAAGTAATTGGATATTTGACACCAAAAGCAAAGGTAACAAAAACAAAAACAAACCAGTAGGACTACATCAAGCTAAAAGCTTTTGCTCAGTAAAGCAAATCATCAACAGAATTAAAAAGAAATCTATGGGATAGGAAAATATTTTCAAAACACATATCAAATAAGAGATTAATATCGCAAATATATTAGAAATACATACAACTCAATAGCAAAAACAAATAACCCAATTAAAAAATGAATAAAGGACCTCAACAGACATTTTTTCCAAAGATGATATTCAGATGGCCAAGAGGTACATGAGAAGTTGCTCAATAAAACTAATATAAGAAAAATGCATATGAAAACCACAAGAGATGTCACCTCACACCTGTTAGAATTGCTATCATTTTAAAACTAACAAACTAGAGATAAATTCTAGGGAAGATGTGGAAAAAAGGAAACCTCTGTGCACTGCTGATAGGAGTGTAAATTGGTTCAGCCACTATGGAAAACTGTGTATGGAGGCTCCTCAAAAGTTAAAAATAGAACAATCATGTGATACAACAATGTTACTTCTGGGTATATATTTGAAATGAAACAAAATCACTACTGAAGGAGATATCTTCACCCCCATGTTCATGGCATTATTTACAGTAGCCATGACATGGAAACAACCTAACTGTCCAATGAGGGATGAATTAATAAAATGTGTGTATGGGGTCGCCTGGGTGGCTCAGTCAGTTAAGTGTCTGACTCTGGCTCAGGTCATGATCTCACAGTTTAGGAGTTTGAGCACTGCTTGGGGCTCCATGCTGACAGCTCAGAGTCTGGAGCCTGTTGCAGATTCTGTGTCTCCTCTTTCTCTGCTCCTCCCCTGCTTGTGCTCTGTCTCTCTCTCTCTCTCAGAAATAAATAAACATTAAAAAAGAAAAAAGAAAATGTGTGTATGTACGAATTTTTAATCACAAAGGAGAAAGAAATCCTGTCATTTGACTACATGGCTGGAACTTAAGGACATTACTGTAAGTAAAATAAATCAGAAAAGACAAATATTTGCAATCTCAGTGATATGTGGAACCTAAAAAAAACCCTGAACTCCTGGAAACAGAGAATGGGCTGGTAGTTGCCAGGGGCAGGATCTGGGGGAGGGACAGGGGAAATGAATGAAGGTGGTCAAAAGGAACAAAATTCCAGTTATAAAATAAGTTCTGGGGATATAATATACAGCATGATGACTGACTATAGTTAACAATACTGTACTGTATATTTATAAGTTGTTATAAGAGATCTTAAAAGTTCTCATCACAAGAAAGAAATTTGTAACTACAAGGAGATGGACATTAACTAAATTTATTGTAGTAGTCATTTCACAATATAGACACATAGCTGTTACATTGTACACCTTGAGCTGATATAATCTGTCAATTATAATGCAATAAAACTAGAAAGAACAAAAATAAATGTTGAATAATCAAGAAGTTAATCCCAAGACTTTAATCCCCAGACTTTAAAAATCTGTCACACTCATTTTAATTAAGTTATTCCAAAACGTAACATCTTCATAATCTCCATTAAAATGGTTCTTATTACTCCCCCCAATTCCCCCAAAAGCCCACGATGACATATCACCTCACTCGTCTTAGGATGGCCATTATAAAAAAGACACAAGATAGCAAATGCTGGCAAGAGTGGGGAGAAAGAGAACACCTGTGCATTGTCTGTGGGAATGTACACTTGTAAAGCTCAATGTAAAACTATATTGAGCTTCCTTGATGAGTTAAAAAGAGATCCACCATATGATCCAGAAATCTCACTTCTGGGTACATATCTGAAGGAAACAAAATTATTCTCTTGAAGAGGTATCTGTACTCCCATGTTCACTACAGCATTATTCACAATTGCCAAGCTGTGGAAACAACCTAGGTGTCCATCAACATGGACATGATGAAAGGATCAAGAAGATGCGATATCCATATAAAATGAAATGCTGTTCAGCCTTACAAAAGAATAAATCCTATCATGTGTGACAACATGGACAGCAGGGAATTATGCTAAGTAAAATAAACTCGGGCAGAAAAAGACAAATACTGCATATTATCACTTATATGTGGACACACAAAAAAATTAAACTCATAGAAACAGAGTAGAAAAGTAGTTGCCAGGGGCATGGAAAATAGGGAGTGGTTAGTAAAAGGCTACACATTTTCAGTCATGAGATGAGGAACTAATGTATATCATGGTGTTTATATTGATAACACTGTATCATATAGTTGAAATTTGCTAAGAGAGTAGAACTTAAATTTCCTCACCAAAAAAAAAAAAAAAAAAAAAAAGGGAGGGCATTAGATATGTGAGGTGATGAATTTGCTAATTAACTCTATGAGGGAAACCCATTCATAACATGTATGTATATCAAATCCTCATGTTGTACACTCTAAATATCTTAAAATTTTGTCAATTACGCTTCAATAAAGCTAAAAACTGCTGTTAATGATAGCTTATATTTATCCTTTGTTAATGAGGTTAATCTTTGACTGCCATAGCATATCACATTACTGACCACTCAGCCCACAAAAGACATCTTCATCCAAATCCCATTTATTATGGACTGAATTATGTCCTCCTAAAATCTATATGTTGAAGCCATAACCAACAATATGACTGTGTTTGGAGGTAATTAAGGTTAAACCAGGTCATAAGGATGGGGCCCCAATCCAGTGAGACTGGTGTCCTTATAGGAAAAAGAAGAGACAACAGAAGCGTGCACGCACAGAGAGGCCATGGGAGGATACAGTAAGAAGACAGCCATCTCCAAACCAAAGAGAGTTGCTTCAAGAGAAACCAAACCTCCTGACACCTTGATCTTGGAATTCCAGCCATCTGAACCATGAGAAATAAATTTCTGTTGTTAAACATATAGTCTATGGTATTTTGTTACACAGCTGTAGAAGACTAATACACCATTCTTCACCAGGTTGCCCTTGGCATCATCTCCTCCATGTAACCTTATCTAAGTCATCACTGATACCCTCCTTCTCTGAATTTCTACAGTAAATGTAACTCAGGACTTAATATCACTTTTAAATAAAAGGCTATAACTTTGTTTTTCAATAAGCTAATTATTTTTACCTCACTAACTGGTTGTAAATCCCTTGAGATGAGAATCCATGGTCTATATCCCATCTTTTTATTCCTCAAAATTTCACGTATCATAGCTATTCAGTAAAGGATTCTGTTAATGGCCCAGTATTTTCTTTCCGATTTTTAATTATTAAAATTTGAATCAGCCCATAATCCCAAGAAGAAAGTTTTTAGAACAGACGGGCGAATTTTTACATTATTTGTATAATTTTTCAGTTACATTAAATTTATCTTAAAGATGTGATTGTTATACTATAAAGTACTTCCTATCATATATCTAAGATAATTGTGTGTCTGTGATTTTGCTCAATGTTTACAAGGGGAACAGGGCAATTTATCTGTTTTAATTAACTCATAGCTTATCAGATTAGTTCTCAATTCAATGTAATTTGCAAAGTGACACTTGGTCAAAGTTTTAATTAGGGAAGTAAAACATCTGTTTTAAGTGTGACACCTTTATTTTTTGATGAACTAAGTGACTTGGGATGAATAGCTATGGGTTTCTTTTACAACAAAGAGCAAAAGTGGACTCATCCATTTTCAATCAGGAGCTATACTCAGAATTATACTGTAATAGTTTGAACTCTTTTATACACATATTCATTTAGAAAAAGAACAGGACTCTGTATGTATATGTTTCTCTGTCCCTGTTTGTGTCTTTATGTGTTTCTCTCTGCCTTTTTCCTCTCTTCTCTCTGATCCTACTCCCGACAGCTTTGTCCTGTTGGTCTGTGTCTGTCCCTGAAAACACAAATCATTTTCTCTTGGATATGCAGGCAAAATACTCCTGAAAGTTCTTGGTGTTCTCTAGTTTGTTCTGAAATTACATTATTAAGAGCTTACTGAGCAAAACTCAACATTGATCAAATGGAAAAAGGAAGCACCACTAAGTTACAGCTCCAAGCAAAACCACTTTATGAGTGTGTGGCTGGACTGCACGTTAATGACACCAGTGCCCAGGTGGCCAAATTTATGTCCACCCTCTTGATCTGATAATACAGAGCAGAGGATGAATTGGTAATGAACCAGGCTGAAAACAGATGGTGACTCCATGTGTGTTTGCTGCTGAAAACCTACAAAGGGGAAACATTAAATATGTGTCTTTAGATTTAAATTAGTGCATTTCAAAAACACAGGCTGTTGAGCTTTTGAAAACAGGCTGGCTGAATGTGTTTCATCTTATAGTTTTGAACTCTGATGCATTTTGTGGAATAGCAACAGGCAAAACGAATGGTATGTTAGTTACCCTTTCTTTAGCTCCTCAATATCAACGGTGCTCCACTGTAATTAGGTGCTTGTGTGCAGTTCTTTGTCATTAAATTTGCTACACCCTAATTAGGAAAGTTAGAAAATTCAAAAGACCACCATCTAAAAATTGGCACCAATTATTAAATATATTTTCTCAGATTATATGATTTATTTTTACTCCACAATACTGATTGAGTTTAGTACTGACATGATTTGTTTTAAAACATTTTCTTGATATACAAACAGTATAAATGTATAAAATAAAAAATGTATCGAAACATAGAACATTCTACTGGCTATATAGACACTTGGGCTGTACTGAGATATTTATTTGGGTCTGAATCTATCCAGAAATGATCATTTCTTTGATTTGCATTTTTTTTCAACGTTTATTTATTTTTGGGACAGAGAGAGACAGAGCATGAACGGGGGAGGGGCAGAGAGAGAGGGAGACACAGAATGGGAAACAGGCTCCAGGCTCTGAGCCATCAGCCCAGAGCCCGACGCGGGGCTCGAACTCATGGACCGCGAGATCGTGACCTGGCTGAAGTCGGACGCTTAACCGACTGCGCCACCCAGGCGCCCCTGATTTGCATTTTAAGACAAGTAAAGCTGGTTCTTCAATGCCAACCCAAACACATCCCAGAATAATTTGAGGAAAAGCTACCACAAACTCACCCTATGATTCTGTGAGGGCCTTGGATGATTTAATATAAAACTACATAAAAATGAGTATAGTCGAAGGCTGGGTAAAGTTTACAACAAGTCCAGAATTTGGCCTGGACTCCGTAGACAATGGAGTTACAGGAAATGGGAGCCCAGATAAAAGAGGGATAGGAGTGGTTTACTCCCCACCTCACATCTCACATCTGCTCTGCATAAATCTCTGGGCTATTATTACCTGAGCAATTTCTTCTGTGTTCTTCCAGGTAAAACTCAAACTGTCCAAGTTCAAGGTGGATTTGATTTAGATCTTGGACATGCCTGAGTTTACCCAAAGTGGCAGAATTTTTGAGTGGAGCCAATTTTATAGTACTGTGTGAATTTACTTCTTTTTTTTTTTTTTAATTTTTTTTTCAACGTTTTTATTTATTTTGGGGACAGAGAGAGACAGAGCATGAACGGGGGAGGGGCAGAGAGAGAGGGAGACACAGAATCGGAAACAGGCTCCAGGCTCTGAGCCATCAGCCCAGAGCCCGACGCGGGGCTCGAACTCACAGACCGCGAGATCGTGACCTGGCTGAAGTCGGACGCTTAACCGACTGTGCCACCCAGGCGCCCCTGAATTTACTTCTTAAATATAATCTCTCCCTTCCTTTTGGTTTAGTGGTGGTGATGGTGGTGGTAGTGATGATGATGACTTTGGGAGGATTTATCATACTTTTTAAAGCTGTTATGCAAAGATATTAAAATCTTTATCAAGTGTGCTCACCAAGGAAATATGTTGAATGGCAGTTATTTTCACAAGCCTAGGAGAAAGGGGAACATGAGATGCTAATGGAGTCTTCCCAGAGGGTCCTGATTCTACTCCCTCTCTCTCCTAGCTTCCTGCCCTCACTTTCTGCCCTTCATATTTTGTCTCTTTCTTCCTTACTGCTCCCACCTCTCTGTTTTCCCTTCATCTGTCTCAACTTGAGAAATACAATTTAGGGAAAGTTATGGTCCATGGTTTTTGTTGGAAATTATATGTTATTCAAAGCAAAACAAACTCAAAAAGAACAATAAGAATCTTTGCCTCTTGTCACTGTTTCAAATGTGCAAAATACCAGAATTAAGGTTCTAAACTGTCTGAAAGTCTGAGCAGCTGGAAGTGCAGGTTCATAAATTCTATAATAGGAATAGGAGGACTTGATGGATTGATTCTTCATGATGGTACTTCTGCTCTGTGATCCAAAAAACCACTGGCTGCTCCCATTAGGCTGAACAATTCAAACTTGTAATTGTATCATAAATTCCCTGAAGACATGGATCTTGGGTTTTAATCATTGTTTTCCACGTCATTTAACATAGGTCTTTGCATATATCAAATAATATTTCTACAGTGATTCAAAATGTTTATATATATGACAAGTATAATATGTAGGCATATAGTATAAAAATTAAAAATACACCTATAAAATACATTAAAATTTTGGTTCATACAAAAATTGTGACGTATGACAAGCAAGTAGTGATATGCCCATTTGACACTACAGAGACAGAAACGGTATGAGTGATTTTATTTCAACCCCATGGCTCTTTTTTACACCAGGCTATCAGATAAAATATTTATTTAGTAATCCTTGAATATAAAATTTGCAGCCAAATGGCCCATGAAAATGTCTGACAAGGGTTTCTTCCCGGACTCAATGGCTATCATAACTAAATTGAAGACATGTTTCTCTTCTCTTATTCAAAATTTGGACATCAAAGCTTGGCTCTGTGTAATTTAAATAATTCATACAAAGCACTTATAAAGCATATTTAACATCAATGTTGAACATGAAATGTCCAGCAATTCTACCCACCTTAAGATAAATAAGACCTGAGTTTGCACACACCTTATAAATTCTCAAAACACACATGCCACTGCCTGACTATGCATTAGTAGGGCACATGAAAAATACATGATGCATGCCCTCAGGCAGCATGAAGTTTAGTAATGAAACAGACCTGCAAAGAGACACTCAGGGACATTGAATACAAAGTGTTAAAATTGAGCTATAAACAAAATACTGTGCTAACACACAGAAAGGTTCTGCCACCATTTTCAAAGAGACAAATTTTTTTCAATTCAGTAGTCCTGGTCATACGTGTTTTCTTTGACATTTGTCACTCTGAAGTTCTCCCCCAAATCCAGGGAAGATTTGCTGTTTTCCTGCACCCTTAAGGCAGTGCGGTATAAGTTACAAAATTGGACAGTTGGTGTTTGCCATGGTGCTGATTTCCAAACGACACTTTCTTGAAAAAATGATAAAGGAGCATGTTCCATGTTCAACATCAATGCTTTTAAGGATTAATTAGGGTTCACATCCATACTTGGAAAATTCAAATACAACCTAAGTGTTTTTATAGTCTAAATAACAATCATTGTGTTATGAGCCACCTAGGTGGCTCAGTCAGTTAAATGTCCCACTCTTGACTTCAGCTCAGGTCATGGCCTCATGGTCCTGAGATTGAGCCCTGTGTTGGCTCCATGCTGACAGCATGGAGCCTGCTTGGGATTCTCCTCCCTCCCCCTCACCCCCCGGACCTGCCCCTGTTCATGCTCTTTTTCTCTGTCTCTCAAAAATAAACATTTAAATACAATCTTTACTATGCATATACATAATTTTAGGTTTGAATTTTTTTAATGTTTATTTATTTTTGAGGCAGAGAGAGACAGAGCATGAATGGGGGAGGGTCAGAGAGAGAGGGAGACACAGAATCCAAAGCAGGCTCCAGGCTCTGAGCTGTCAGCACAGAGCCCAACGCGGGGCTGGAACTCATGGACCGTGAGATCATGACCTGAGCCTAAGTCGGACCCTTAACCGACTGAGCCACCCACGCGCCCCTAGGTTTGAATTTTTAACAAAGATGGAGGTATCCTCAAACACTAAAAACATGTTAAAACTGTTTTAAAAATCATTTTTAAAATATAGAAAGGTAAAACAGAGAACACAATTGATCTATAATTCCTTCTCCCCAAAGAGCATAGCTTTTAGCATTATAGTGTTTATTTCTACTTTAAAATATATTTTTTCATGTTTATTTTTGAGAGAGAGAGAGACACAGAGTGTGAGAAGGAGAGGGTCAGAGAGAGAGGGAGACACAGAATCCAAAGCAGTCTCCTGGCTCTGAGCTATCAGCACAGTGCTGATGCGGGGCTTGAAACCATGAATGGTGAGATCAGAACTGAGCCGAAGGCCAATGCTTAACTGACTAAGCCACCCAGGCATCCCTATTTCTACTTCCTAATGCATTTATACATTAAAAAACTGAAATCATACTGATTTATATGTGATTTTATAATTATTTTATATTTTATTTTTATTATCACATATAGTTACCCTGTATTATTAAAATAACATAAATATTTAGTATATAATTTTAAAAGCATGTCTCCAGAGGCAAGGGAAACAAAAGCAAAAATGAAAAAAAAAAAAAAATGAACTATTGGGACCTCATCAAGATAAAAAGCTTCTGCACAGCAAAGGAAATTATTGACAAAACTAAAAGGCAACCAACGGAATAGGAGAAGGTATTTGCAAATGACATATCACATAAAGGATTAGTATCCAAAATCTATAAAGAACTTGTCAAACTTAACACCCAAAAAAACAAATAATCCAGTGAAGAAGACATGAATAAACACCTTTCCAAAGAAGATATCCAGATGGCTAACAAACACATAAAAAGATGCCCAGCATCACTCATCATCAGGGAAATACAAATCAAAAACACATTGAGATACCACCTCACACCAGTCATAATGGCTAAAATTAACAACACAGGAAACAACAGATGTTAGCAAGGATATGAGAAAGGGGAGCCCCGTTGCACTGTTGGTGGGAATGCAAACTTGTGCAGCCACTCTGGAAAACAGTATGGAGGTTCCCCCAAAATTAGAGTTATAAGCTATGACCCAACAATTGCACTACTAGGTATTTATCCAAAGGATACAAAATTGCTGATTCAAATGGGCACCTGACCCCAATATTTATAACAGTGTTATCAACAGAAGCCAAATATGGGAAGAGCCCAGATGTCCATTGACTGATGAATGGGTTAAGTGAAATTAGTCAGAGAAAGACAAATGTATGATTTCAGTCATCTGAGGAATTTAAGATACAAAACAGATGAACAAAAGGGAAGGGAAGCAAAAATAATAAAAAAAAATAGGGAGGGGACAAAACATAAAGGACTCTTAAATATAGAGAACAAACAGAGGGTTGCTGGAGGGGTTGTGGAAGGGGACATGGGCTAAATGGGTAAGGGGCATTAAGGAAATCATTGAAATCATTGTTGTACTATGTGCTAACTTGGATGTAAAATAAAAAATAAAGTAATTAAAAAAAAGAAAACATGGATACACACACACACACACACATACATATATACATACACACAATGGGTTACTACTTGGCGATGAAAAAGAATGAAATCCTGCCATTTGCAACAACATGGGTGGAACTAGATGTACTATGCTGAGCGAAATAAGTCAGTCAGAAAAAGACAAATATCATATTATTTCACTCATATGTAGAATTTAATAAACACAACAGATGAACATAGGGGAAAGGAAGGAAAAATAAGATAAAAACAGAGATGGAGGCAAATCATAAGAGACTCTTAAATACAGAGAACAAACTGAGGGTTACTGGGAGGGTAAGGGCTAAATGAGTGATAGGCATTAAGGAGGGCACTTGTTGGGATGAGTACTGGGTGTTGTATGTAAATGATGAATCACTAAATTCTACTCCTGAAACCATTATTACACTATATGTTAATTAACTTGGATTTAAATGTTTAAAAATTGGAAAACAAATATTTATTAAACACATCCCAATGTTTTGGTGTTATAGATGCAATGTGCTTCAGGAGAAAGTCCTAGAATAGAAATTCTGGGTCAATAGGTTTGCATATTTTTAAGATTTTTAAAATTATGATTCCACATTACCATATAGAAAGTTTATCAAAATTTGTATTCCCATAAGTAATGCATGAAAGTATCCCAAAGAAGCAGATTTTGAGATCTTATTTAAAGGAAAAATATTAACAAAGACAATCATTATTTATAGGTAGAACAAAGAGAATGATGGTAGCTAATGACCACTGCTTATTAGATGACCCCATTATTCAGTAAGAATTGTGCTAACTTAACTGTATGAGATTTAAAAATTTATTCATATAGCCTTTTTAATTCTCTGATGTTAGTTTTATTATTACACTTAACTCTAAGCTCCTTCTTGGGAACAACTGTGTCTTTAATCCTTAACTTTTCATGCCTTAGTACCCAAAGCATTCTAGGACGTTAGTGATATACTTAAAATACACTGACTCAATTATGTAGACACAAATCCAACTCAGAAAAAGAATTTTCTGCTCAAAGCTTGACACAAAGTAATAACGTATTATCAGGTTGTATTATGAGTAATTAAAGCTTTATCCTTTCCATCAAGCTAACTTAGGCAGTCCATACAACATACATTGAATTAGATCAAGAAATAGAATCCCTTCCCTAAATAGTTCACCAGTAGAGAAGATAGACATGCAAGCAGGATCAGCTATGTATGTGAGTCTGGTACAAGATGAAAATGCAGAGCCTTTTCAAAAATTAAGAATTTTAAGAGAGCAGCAGTGTAGCATTAAACTACTACTATGTGGGGCCCTGCTAAGTGTGGACAATGCATGACTGCAAAGTTCACACACCCATGTATTCAGCTCTGGAAGTAAGCGTGATTGTATGGTACAGGATAATAAATGCCTAAATGGAAGTGTGTATTAAAGTATAATAGGAACACAATGGAAGTGGTGTTCTCATTCTGAACAGTTCTAGTGGCTTCACCAATTAGCGTATAGTAATCAAGATAAACCTGGTTGCTTTTAGCAAAATACTGCAACCAATGCAGTCAAACATGAAGAAAAAGAAATAGATATATTCGAGCCTTCTGCATCTATTAATCAGATATTAGACAGCATGCGTTATTTAAAGACTGAATCTGACATTTGGAGGAGAAAAGAGTCATTTTCATGTATGAAGAACAGTGAGGCAAACATACGAGATAAACACCAAATATGTTTGTGATTTTGTTTCCTAATCTATGGGAGCCAAGGAAACTCACATTTTATTCTTTTTTTCCTATTCCAGTCAAGACAATATAATTCTAAGAAAGCAAATGAAAAATATTCCAGGATAGGACATCAATCGTTTTTACAATAAGAGTGAACAGACCAACAGACCTTTTGGCTTTTCTTATTTGGATTAACTTCAATGTCTAAAAGTTGCTAAGTAACACTTTTAATACTAAGAGATTTCAAGGCCAGGGAATTAATGATCCATGACCCTATTTAAGAGAAATATTAGTGCATCATAAGGCGAGATGGCTGAATACAGTAATGGGAACTTTGGGTAATACACTTAACCACTTTCATGTGCTACTTTTTCATCGCTGCTCATGGTCAATTTGGCATGACACAATTTTTTTATTAGAGCATTTACCAAAATTATTTCATCATTATCTCAAGTCAGCTAATAATTACATGGGAAAATAATGATATGGAGAGAACAACCATCGTATGGTCATTACCATTTTGAGACAGTTATTTCTAGATCTTGTAAATGTTTAGAACATAGTAAGTGTAATTTAACCTTTCAATATACATGTCATGGGTTCATTTCAGCAAAACCAAACACACACACACACACACACACACACACACACACACACACAGACATGCACACATATACACACATAGTCCTCTCACAAACCTTTCCCTGTGCTGGAAACACTTATCCACTCTGCCTTGGACTTCAGCAACTGGGTCCTCCCCATGAAATTTAAGCCAACAACAAAACCACCACACAGAGAGGACTCAACCTGGGCAGAGAACAATCTCTGAAGGTCTCCTGAAGCCAAACTTGGCTAAAACCTTGTCAGCTCAGAGTGAAAGGGAACTTCAAAGGGAGTAAACAGCTTCTGTGGATTTGTGGCCATGGGAGTTTTAAAGTTGAATAAAACCCCCCAAATTGGCTTGGACTCATTCTGCTGAAAGCACAAAAAGTTTCAGAGGAACACATCACCTTTTAAAACAAATGTTTTAATTTTTCTATAAAAGACATTGAGTTTTATATTTGGAAAAGTTCTCAAGTAGCAATCTACTTTCTAGTACCAACAGTTAGACCCCTAGAGTTCACATTAGATTACTTCATATGGCCTCCAAGAATGGAGACCTTGGGATAGTTGGGAATGTTTTAGGGAGCTCTGGAAAAAAATCCTGGAGGCGTTCATTTTGGCTAACATATGAAAGCCTGGGATCCTAGGGCTAGGTTTTTTTTTCCCCTGAAGCAAGGAAAATTGCTCACAAATTGCCTAAATCTGAGGCTCTATCATTTTTATGATAAACCCAGAAGGTTGCTGCATAAAAGTGACTTATCCTCCTTACCAATATCCAGGGGAAGATGGTTGAGGATGACAGATGTCTAGAAATGCCCCCCTGTTCTGTGTGGATTTCCAGTCAGATCTTTCTCAGTGATAACCTGGCATCCACCCTTCAGAGATATACATACACCAGACATGTGATAACTTCATTGTAAAGAAATATCACTTGAAGTATGGCATGAAATAACCTGGACATTTCCCAACAAACTGGTAATTCTTACTTTTAGGTGGGTAATTACACAATTTGAAATTGAGAATACCTAACTAAACTCTCTTTCCCATCAAGTTGAATTAAATTTACAAACTTCATCACAAGGCAAGCAATATCCACGATCTGTAACATATCAACTATGACTCTGGGTAAACTTTTTCCCAGTATGACCCCCAGGTTCCTCATCTATGAAATGGTTTAAAAACTGTTTACAAGTGTTGAGAAATCCAATGAACTAGTGTATAAAGTATTTTCTTTTTTTTTTTTTTTTTAATTTTTTTTTTTCAACGTTTATTTATTTTTGGGACAGAGAGAGACAGAGCATGAACGGGGGAGGGGCAGAGAGAGAGGGAGACACAGAATCGGAAACAGGCTCCAGGCTCTGAGCCATCAGCCCAGAGCCCGACGCGGGGCTGGAACTCACGGACCGCGAGATCGTGACCTGGCTGAAGTCGGACGCTTAACCGACTGCGCCACCCAGGCGCCCCTAAAGTATTTTCTATATAGCAGACAATAAATACAAGTTGTAGACATATTATGCATTATAATGTCAGAGAACCTTGAAGTAACATGCAGCATGACTTCACAGCCTTCATGAAAAACCTCCCTCATCTCTATACAACTCAGTGTTCATCACCCTATATGAGAATAGACATGTTCATACACAAGTCATTGGTCCCTGGAACTGCTGTACTGAAGAAAAGTTGTAGCCTGAGCTCCCGTAGGATGTAAGACCTTCCATCCTTATGCCATAATTTTCTCTGTGACTTCCAAGCATCAATGATCACTGCCTCTCTTTTGTCTTCATCCTGTCTCTGCTTCTTGACCAGTTATAGTCTCTCTAGTCTCTTAAAACTTGTCACAGAACTCTAAATTTTACTGTATTTAATCTATTCTTCTTCTCAATGCATAGACAGAACTAAGGAAATAATCTCATGCACTTTCATGTTTCAAATCTGAGGAAAAGTTAATTACAGAGGAAAATTAGGTGGTTGGGGACAAGAGTTGTAAGGAGGATCATATTCTTTTTTTTTTTTAACATTTGAAAAGGTTCAAAGTGCATTCTATCAAAACTTTAATAGTTTTAAAGTGGAGAAGATGAAAGTGTGAGTTATTCTGCTGTGAAGATGCTTTGTGGAAATGAGCAAAAAATATTCAAACAAGAAGCAGCCCAAATAATCATTAAGCATCTGAAAGGACGTTCATTTCCAGTAGTGGAAAGGAAAACAAACTGAAACCGTGTTGAAGTACTATTTCACACCCGTTCGTTTGAATACATTTGTATCTATGGCTATTCCAGGAATTAGTGAGAATGTAGGAAAGTAGGGATTCATATACTGTTGGGAGGCATTTTACATTACTACAACATTTTGGGGGTGATGTGATAATATCCATAAAATTGAAGCTATGCACATTTCATGATCTAGCAATTTCACTTCCAAGTATACCTCTCAGAAACGATCACATATTTGCATGTGGCACCTTGTATAGCTATGAATGTTGTTGAAGCAGGGTTGTTAAAAGTCTATCAACCAGACCAAAAATAAATAAATCATGGAATGTTCATATGGTGGAAGAGTATGAACAGAGAACTGATTGAACTAGCTCCATCTAGATCAAGAAGGATGTATCTTACAAAGACATTTTCAGGAAAGCCTGGTTTCCCAGATACCTAGAGTATGATGTTATCTATGTAAATCTTAGAAATATACAAAGCAGTTCTGTACGTATATGTAGTATACATGGATACATACGTAGTAAAAATATAAAAAAATGCATGGGGTTGGTAGCAAAATCAGGATAGAAGTTACTTCCTTTGGAGGAGGTATCACTGGGAGATCAGAGGGTCTGGTATGTCAACTATATGTCAACTATATGTCAACTATATTGATTATGTTTTATTGCTGAAGCTGAGCTCTATGTCAACTATATTGATTATGTTTTATTGCTGAAGCTGAGCTCATCATGTTATTCCCCAAACCCTTTTGTATCTGAAATACTTTACAATAATTTTAAAAAATTTTGAAGTATAAAATCAGACTTGGTTTTTAGAGTAAGGAAAACATAGGAGAAAGGAACTAACATTAAACATCTGATCTTAACATTAAACACTTCATATTTGTTATATTTTTTAATCCTTATTGTTGTCTCTCCCATTTCAGGTGAACATCTGGAGAAAGTATAAGTACCAGAAAGATATTTGAGGCTGTAACAGAGATTTGACCAAGTGTATTTGGCTCCAAAGAATTGGTACAGGACATTGCAGGGAGAGGGGGAGAAGTTCCAGCTCACAGAAAGATTACTGAGGACACCCCATAACAGGGGCCTGGCAAGTTGCCTTTCTCCTTCTCTTTTATCTTGTAATTCAACACCTTTGACAATTTTTGCTCCCTTACTTGCATGTAATTATCCTTAGCAGACAACAAGCTATTCAAGTTCAAGGTTTGTGTTTGATTCATCGCTATAGTTAGTCACATGCTGCTATTAGTGCTCAGAGCACAGTGGGTGCTTAGTGCATGCTGGATGGATGAGTGAGTGATAGATAATGACACAGATGTGCCAATATGATCATATAGAGGCAATCTCATCATTCATTGCTATGAACATACTGATTCCAACATGTAAACATCAGTACAGACAAGGACAGGTAAATAAAAAACAGAATACTTAGGCTCAGCTGCAAAATGAAAGGGAGCTACATGCTCTATTATGGGGGCAAAGTAATTCCCTTCAAAGTGGTAATTAAGGGAGATGATTCTAATTTGAAACTGGTTTCCTAATTGATGTTTGGCTTTTAGAAATCTCACAGGCCTTTAAATTATATATATTTTGTTTAACTCTTTATAGCTTACCCCCACCACTACCAAACCTCCAAAATTCCTTCTTAAGATTGAGGAGGTGAGTACACATAAAGGGTCAAAATATTTACCATTTACTATCCAGAACATTAATTTGCTATCCTAAGCCTCAAAAATATTAAATATGAAATTATGAAAAATTATGAATTAAAAGCATTATCATGAAAAGTTTGAAGCTCAAATGTCACCAGTCGAATCTTCCCTGACTATCTAAGCTAAAAGAGCAAACTCCTCTCCATCATTCCTATCTATCAACTTCCCCTGCTTTACTGTTCCTGGCAATGACATAGAATCTATTTCTAGGTTAGGCATGTCACCTCCTCTACCCAATAAAATATAGTCTCCAAGAGGGCAGGAAGTTCACTTGCATTGTTCACACATATATCCTTGGCACCTGAAATAATGTCCAGAAGATGAGAAATCCTAAATAAATAGGTTAAATGAATGAATGCATGAATGACTGAGTCCATCTTACATATGCAATAATCTTTAGAGGTTTTCATTTAACAAATCCAAGTCTTCTTCTGTAACTATATTTATCCACATCTTCAAATATAGTGAACAGCAGCAGTTTCTTTTTCTTCCCCCTGCCGCCTCCTCCTCTTCTACAGGTTTATTGAGGTTTAATTAACAAAGAATTGCATAGATTTAAAGTGTACAATGCATCCAAAAGTTTCTTTGTGCCCCTTTGTAATCTCTCTTTGAACCCCTCTCTATCCTCAGGCGAATAACAAGTTGCTCTTTGTCACTGTAGATAAATTTCTAGAATTTTATACAAATGGAATAGTACAGTATGCGCTCTTTTTTATCCAGGCTTCTTTCATTCAGCATAGAGACTTATATTTGTTGTCATATGTATCATTAGTTCATCTCTTTTCATTGCTAAATAGTATTTCATTGTACGGATATACCATAAGTCATGTATCCATTCAATAGTTAATGGGCATTTGGGTAATTTCCAGTTTGGGGATATAACAAAAGAACTGTCCTGAAAATTCATATGCAAGTCTTTATGAAGATACATTGTTTCTTTTCCCTTGAGTATATTCCTAGGAGTGAAATGACTGAGTCATACCATAAGTTTAAGATTTAAAAAAACTCACAGCCTATTTTCCAAAGTGATTGTACTATTCATTCCCACAAAAATGTATGAGAATTCCAATTGATCTACGTATTTACCAACACTTTATTGGTCTTTTTCATTCTTTGATATTCCAATAAGTGTGTAGCGGCATATCACTGTGTTCCTACGTTGTGTGCTGTTAGCGTATTCTCATGTACTTATTTGTTTTCATTGTATCTTTTTTGGTAAAGTGTCTGTTGAAATATTTTGCCCAATTTTAAAAACTGGATTTTTTATTTTTTCTTATTACTGAGTTTTAGGATTTCTTTATATATTCTGGATACACTTACTTAATGAGATAGGTCATTTGTCCTATTTTCTCCCAGTCTGTGGTTTGTCTTTTCATTTTTTAAACAATGTCTTCAAAACGCAAAAAAAATACCAGGGTTTCTTTATTGAACAAATTTATGAAATGCCACACTCTGCTAGGATCTAAGAATTCAGATGCTTACTGGAAAACAAGGTCCCTGCCTTTAGGGTGTGTACAATTTAGTATAATGAAGCGCAACCAGGGATCAATGCAGGAAATTGGGATTATTGCTAGCCACACGTCAATCTATATGAATCCTGGAGGTTGATATTGTACATCCAGGAAAGACTGTGGTCCATCCTTTGCAGAACCAGCTCCTAAAGGAATCCCTTAGCCCAATAATACTGTAGGTTGGTCTAGTTTGACTTGCCATGTGTCAAAACAAGAAACAATGAAATAAGGCACATTTATCTAGAGTTTTTCTGAATTGCAAATGGCCAAGTATTTTAGTGATGTACGTTCATTCTATAAAATATCTACTGAATATTCTGTGCTACCTGAAGTTGAGGGAAATGAATGATTTTTATCCATGGTAGCTGTAGAGAAATATGGTCCAAATCCATTCCATTTTGATAAAAACTGGAATAGGCAACTAAGTCTTAAGATAAAAAGAGCGTGTGCGCTTATTTGGAGAAATTGCAAGAAAGACAGATTCTTAGCCTAAGGAATAGAGAGTCATAAACTAGGAAGGGTAGATGGAACATTTTTTTCAAGTGGTAAGAAAACATTAGCAATATTGAGCCAAAATGATTGATCACCAATCCTAAGGCCTAGAGACACTGTACCTCAATAGTGACCACAAGATTTTGTGCCAAAATTACTGAAAGAATAAAATGGTGCTATTGATAGAAATGTATGTTTCAGAAAGAGTACTGAGTTTTGAGTTAAGAATAATTTATTAAATACTTTCATTTTGGACAGAAAGAAAAAACATTCAAATGGAAATGCCCAGTAGGCAGGGCTAAGTGTGACTGGTGCTTACAGATTTCTTAGCACTAGAGGAAACCGATTATGAGTCATCAACAAAAAGATAAACCTGAGAGTAGATACATTTTTAAAGGAATGTGGAAATAAAAGGAGTGCTGGGTAGAAAATGAATACTGGGAAGGAAAAGGACCTAGAATTATCATTCCATAGAAGCATTGAGTTAAAAGTAACTCAATTATTTTAATCTCTTCTGCAATGGGAAAAAATAAAACTTTTTACAATATCTGATGTGGCCAGTAGGTATTTGGTTGACAAATGGAGTATTTATAGGTTTTTAAGATAGCCTACTCTGTTGCCTGACAATTTAAACAACTGGAAAAAGCCTTTCTTGTATTGAACGCCATACAACCAAACTATTATCTTTGACTTTGGTTACAGTTCCTGGCACAGAATAGGCATTCAAGCAATGTTTGTTAGATGACCAGATGGTTCTCCTTTTGTTCTTAGCCAATTCAGTAAGTCTACTCTTTTCCATGTGTAATCCAGATGGCTGAACAGTTACATGAATTTTTAGCTGCATAAACCAAAGTAACTTAAATTATTGTGATGGTCCATTGTGTATCTCCACTTGACTTTTTACTTTTTGAGGTTAATGTTCTGAATTTACAAATTAAATCTTTTATGATATCTAGACAAACATTTTTAAGAAGATAAATGAAGAAATGTGTCACATGGCTTCCTTCTCTCTAAAAGTAGGTGGTGTTGTTTTGAGTGGAGATCCTAAAGGAGACAAAATTTTGTATAGTGGCTTTGGAAGAGGGTATTTAAGATATACAAAGATTTCAGAATACCAAACAAATTGTATATATGGGCCATGATGGTCCCATAATTTACAGAAAAATATATATCATTATGGAAACTGGAGAAAAAGGACAATGAGAGGATTGCCTAATTCAGAAGACAAAGTAGAGACATTATAAAATGTGACACTAACATGTTGGACCATGAAAGCTCTCCCATCTCAGAATTTTCCATATCAGAATCCTACTTGTTCTTTTATTCTGTAAGTCCACGTGAGGCTAGGAACTGCATCTCTGGTAAGGAATTATGCTTTAGAGTACACCCAAGTTCTGGTTTCTATAAGCAGGAAGATGTTTGATTTATGGGTTGCTCAACCCTCATTTAGAAATGGCCACAGATAAACTACATCACTTTCTTGGATAGTTTCTGGTACTCAGAATTGACAGATGGTTGACAAAGATCATGACTATTGTTTTAGTTTCCCATCCACTAATTGCTACTATAGCATGCTGATTAAGAGCATGGATTTGGGAGTCAAAGAGATCTGTATTTAAATTCTGGTTTTGTTGCTTACTAGTTTGTGTAAGCAGTACTACATTACTTAACATCCCTGGTTACCATTTTTCATCTAAAGTGGGAATATAATAGGTAGGTTGTTATAAGTTTTAAATGGTTGTTATAAGGGTTAAATGAGGTAATATATCTAAAGTGCCTTGCTTAATGGCTGGAAGAATTTAAAAAACTGTTATTGGGTTCCTGCCCTTCCAGAATTCTTGACCTTCCTATTATAAGTGCAATCTATATTCTCCCATTCTCACTCTAAGGGACACTCATGACCTTACAACTTAGGGATCATATTAAACACTTATGATTCAGAATAATAAGATCCTTTAGGTATTATAGAAAACGGTCATTTGAGCAGAAGTCTTAAATTTGTTCCAGGATATCCTGAAATGTAGCAGATGTTTAGGAGAGGGAAATCAGTGAGTAAACAATGGCATTTATACAAGGGCTGATGATATTCAGGAAGCAGCTAAGCTTACCCACCAGTTACAAGCAAAAGCAGTTGCAAAGCTGTGGACATCCCCACCTTCACAAGTACCTGCCCTTGCAAGGTCTGATCTCCCAATAAACTGAATACATAGAGAAGACCAGGGCAGCACAGAGTATATGTGGAGGATTATACAAGTACAAAACTGCCCCAAAGGAAGAACCCAGAAGAAACTGACATACGCATGTACAGTGCTCAATCATTCTTCAAATTTTGAGAGAAGTAGAAATGAAAAATAGGCAAGGAATTGGTATAATTATTCCTAATACTCCTCAGACGGTTGGAATTCCTGTTTTATTGGCCCAGGCAGGAACCTGGAGAATTTGAAAGGATGTCTGCTCTTATGTACATCAAATGTGGGTGACTCCAGAAGAGAAAGAAACCCTCTCCTTTTTTCATTTTGTGCTGAATAGGATACAGCCATGTCAATTCATTTCAGTATAGACTGTGGCTGCTTTCATATCACAACAGCTGAGTTGTGACAGAAAACATGGCCCACAAAGCCATATATATATATATATATATATATATATATATATATATATAATGTCAAATTATATATATATATTCATTCCATATAAATATATGGAAGAGTTTACAGATACCTGATCTGGATCAATTACCCAGGAGGCACAAGGATACCTTTTCCTCTCTGTTTTTCAAGTAGCATAAATGGCAAAGGGACAGTCTCAGCTTCTATTTCAATGCAACAGTTGCTACGCCCCATGGTGGAAGAATGTGTCTCTTTGGTGCTAAATTCTCCAACCAGAAAAGCTAAAAGTTTTAGGGACAGTGGAAAAAAATGTTTTATAAATGGGTAATAAAGTGCAGTAATGGGACATGTCACACCTACATCCACCCTTGGGTTTCCAGGTCCATGTACTCTAACTTTGGGAAAAACAGCACTTCATCTCAGTCACTGGCTCAGAATGTATGTTACAGCCCAAACTTGGAAGGTATTAATTGCCAACTGGTTCTCTAACTAAACCTTTGATGATCCTTATTTTATATGGGTAATGAGGTACATGGCAAGACTAGTGAGCTCCATGAGGATCAGTCCACAGCCTCATTCTTTAGCTAAAATTGAGTTTCTTGGTAAAGCTATGCCATCTTAGAATACTCTAACAAAGAAGTTGTGGATGTTATTTTTAGCAGAAGCATGGCGGGTAAGGGAGGCAAATACAAATCCAGAAATACTTATTTCATAAAGGCAAATCATTGTCTCTTCCATGATTGCTGAGGCCTCAGTGGTTGTGCCCCCAAAATTCATATGTTGAAATGTTCATCCCCAAGGTGATGGTATCAGGAGGTGGAACCTTTGGGGGTGATTAGGTCTCTAATAAAAGATCTCACAGAGCTCCCTGCACACTTCTATGTGAGAATTGTAAAGAAGTTTGTGATCGGAAGAGGACCCTCATCTATACTGGCACCCTAATCTCAGACTTTCAGCCTCCTGAAGTGTGAGAAATAAATTTTTGTTGTTTATGAAGCACCTAGTCTGTGGTATTTTGTTATAGCGACCAGAACTAAGATAGTAATGGTAGGGCTGCAATATAATCAACATTTTATCAGATATTTGGCTGGTTCTCTACGGACTTAGTACTGGTGTCTTCAGAATATTGTGTCCAAAGTCGGGGTAATCTGACCAGCCTTGATGAGAACAGTCTATGCTATTGATCTTGCATAAAATACATCCCTACCATCATGGCACATTGTTCCTGAGCCCACTGATCAAACAGTTGGGGGCCTGGGTGGGAATGAAGTTGATTTGACATACACAGGATGTACCATCCTGTTCATGTTACTGTTGAGTCTCTTCACAAAGGAGATCGTTAGTGAACATTGACATAGGACATGACTGTTCTCACACTTCAGGCCCATTTTGAAGGGGCCAGAGGACCCTTTACAAAACTTCCTTGACACTAATCTGCAAAATTCTCCCTTCTGAGTCTCTGACCAAATAGCCAAACCATACCTGAAGATCAATATAGACACATGCCTTAGACCCTCTGTCCTTCAAGGCAAAGTGGATAACCAACATACCAGCAGTCATTACTTTGTGTGGTTCTGATATGCAAAAATTTACTTATTATGGTTTAGTTTAATAAATTTCATGGTTTAGTCTCAACACAATTAAAAATTTAGTTTCCACATATATTAACTGTAAGAAATTGCATAAAGTATAAACTTCATTGCCAACTTTTCAATCCACAAAATCGCTATGTAAACAGATGCACATAATGATCAGTGACCAATTGTGTCACTTCTTTCAAAGTCTATTACTGATTGGTCACTGCTTATCTGTTATTTAGTACACACACAGCAAAGTATGTCATTTGATGTCTCTTTGTCTCCCATGATAAACCTATATGAATTTTTTAAAAAATGGGTAAGTGGAAAAGAGATTAGCCCATAAAGATGGACATGTGACAAAGAAATGAAACTATTAATGCTGGAAGTGAATTTTAAATCAAATGTAAATGGAATTATATAAGAAATGGCTGACCATGGGAATATTGAAATTTTTTTTTTTGCCATTTGAGAGACCCTAAATATGTAACCAGAGGAACTCAGTGAAGGCAAACTTATGGATATAAATGAAGAAAGTGGTGTGACAAGAGGTGAAGATATTCCAGAAGAAGTGATGCTAACAACAACAACAAAAGCACATAAGAAACATTAGAGGAATTCTCAGAGATACTTCAGGACATTGTAAGTGCAAAGGATAAAATGTTTGACAAATAAAAAAGAATAGGACAGAAGCCTTTTATTTCAATGAGGTCCCAATAGTTCATTTATACTTTTGTTTCCCTTGCCTCTGGAGACATGTTGAGTAAGACATTGCTGCAGCCCAGGTCAAAGAAGTTTTTGCCTGCTTTCTCCTCTAGGATTTTGATGGTTTCCTGTCTTATGTTTAGGTCTTTCATCTATTTTGAGTTTATTTTTGTGCATGGTGTAAAAAAGTGATCCAGGTTCATTTTTCTGCATGTCACTGTCTACTTTTGTCAGCGTCATTTGCTGAAGAGACTGTCTTTATTCCTTTGGATACTCTTTCCTGCTTTGTCAAAGATTACTTGGCCATATGTTTTGAGGCCCATTTCTGGGTTCTCTACTCTGTTCCACTGATCTGTTTCTGTGCCAGTACCATACTGTCTTGATGATTACAGCTTTGTAATACATCTTGAAGTCTGGGATTATGATGCCTCCAGCTTTGGTTTTCTTTTTCAGGATTGCTTTGGTTATTTGGGGTCTTTTCTGGTTCCATACAAATTTTAAGATTGTTTGTTCCAGCTCTGTGAAGAATGCTGTTGTTATTTTGATAGGTATTTCAATGAATATGTAGATTGCTTTGGGTAGTATTGACATCTTAACAATATTTCCTCTTCCAATTCAGGAGCATGAAATATTTTTCCATTTTTTGTGTCTTTTTCAATTTCTTACCTAAGCTTTCTATAGTTTTCAGTGGATAGGTTTTTCACCTCTTTGGTTAGGTTTATTCCTAGATATTTTATGATTTTTGATGCAATTGTAAATGGGATTGATTCCTCGATTTCTCTTTCTGCTGCTTCATTATTGGTGTTTAGGAAAGAAATGTTCAGCAAAACTAAAAGGCAACCAATGGAATGGGAGAAGATATTTGCAAATGACATATCAGATAAAGGGTTAGTATCAAAAATCTATAAAGAACTTATCAAACTCAACACCCAAAAACCAAACAATCCAGTGAAGAAATGCACAAAAGACATGAATAGACACTTTTCCAAAGAAGACATCCAGATGGCAAACAGACACATGAAAAAATGCTCAACATCACTCATCATCAGGGAAATACAAATTAAAACCACAATGAGATACCACATTACTCCAGTCAGAATGGCTAAAATTAACAACTCAGGCAATGACAGATATGGGCGAGGATGTGGAGAAAGAGGATCTCTTTTGTACTACTGGTGAGAATGTAAACTGGTGCAACCACTCTGGAAAATAGTGTGTAGGTTCCTCAGAAAATAAAAAATAGAACTACCTTATGACCCAGCAATTGCACTACTAGGTATTTATCCAAGGGATACAGGTGTGTTGTTTCGAAGGGGCACATGCACCCCAATGTTTACAGCAGCACTATCGACAATAGCCAAAGTATGGAAAGAGCCCAAATGTCCATCGATGGATGAATGGATAAAGAAGATGTGGTATATATATACAATGGAGTATTACTCGGCAATCAAAAAGAATGAAATCTTGCCATTAGCAACTACGTGGATGGAACTAGAGGGTATTATGCTAAGGGAAATAAGTCAGTCAGAGAAATATATCATATGACTTCATTCATATGAGAACTTTAATATACAAAACAGATGAACACAAGAGAAGGGAAGCAAAAATAATATAAAAACAGGGAGGGGGAGAAAACATAAGAGACAAATAGAACAAACAGAGGGTTGCTGGAAGGGCTGTGGGAGGGGGATGGGCTAAATGGGTAAGGGGCATTAAGGAATCTACTCCTGAAATTACTGTTGCACTATATGTTAACTTGGATGTAAATTTAAAAATATTAAAATATAAATAAATGGAGAACTAAGGCTAAAAAAAAAGAATATGGCAATTCACTAAGGCATAGAAAAGAAAGTTCTTTCCATTTTGTAATTTACACAAGGAGACAATCACTGTTTACACTACTTTTGATAAGTTTTTCCTTTTTTTGTAAAGAAATAAAATGTGTTTTATTTTTTTAATTTTTAAAAAAATGTTTGTTTATTTTTGAGAGAGACAGAGTGTGAGTTGGGTGGGGCAGAGAGAGAGGGAGTCAGAATCCAAAGCAGGCTCCAGGCCTCTGAGCTGTCAGCACAGAGCCTGACACGGGGCTCAAACCCACGAACCACGAGATCATGACCTGAGTCAAAGCTGGAGACTTAATTGACTGAGCCACCCAGCTGCCCTAGAAATAAAATACTTTAATTTTCATGTTTCTAATGTTTTAAATTACAGTAAATTGAATAAATATTAATTTTACTATGTTTATTTCCCTATACATTTATAATTTATAGCAGGAAAGTGTTTAATGCTTGACAAAAATTTTTAAAGTTCACAGAACAACACAAAACAACAATAGTTTTTCCCACTCATTACTAAGATTGCTCTTCAAAGTTGCATCTTGTATGGCCATTTTTACAATCTCAAACTAATGTGCAAAGAGAGACATATTAGGAGGATTCTGCCTATTAGGCTCTCCATTTCCATGTTTCATCCAAGGATATTCCTGGTCATTTCAACCCGATGTCAGCATATCAAGAATAAGAATCTTCAAGATAAGCTCAGTGTTTTTCTTTCTTGATCACCTATCTTAAAAGCTATACACAGACAGTAGTGACACAGGAGTGGTTTCAATGGAAATGCAAGCTAACTGTTCAAGCGGTTTATAATTTCAAGGCGCTGCCCCACTGCACTTCCATTTGAAGATGGAGTGGTGTGGACATGACCAACTTTATTTTCTGGTGTAACAGTTAGTACCTAGTTCTTGATGGGTAGCTCAGGTTGCACAGACATCTTGTTTTCCAGAGTCACTCTCTGTCAGGGCCCTATTGCAAGCCCAGAGCTGTTTTTCTCCAAAAGGGGAATAGTTGTAGAAGAGCACAGTTTTTCTCCACAACCTCTACTGTGATTCTCTTATTGGGGCTTACCAAAGAATTCAAACAACAACCTGACCTTCTAAAAATGCTTTAATTTATTTGGCTCCACTGATTCCCACTGGTTTATACTTGGACAAGCTGGATAACTTTCTCAGGTTCTACTCAAAACTAGCAGACCTTTGGATCACTTAGTACATTGGTCAGAATACTAACCAAAATATGCTGTAAGTTGTCTCAACAGTCTAAAGAGGTCTAATAAATGGTACCACTAGTTTTTGACACATAAGGGGCTAGGTATAGCAATTTAGCTTTCACTTTGGAGAGAATACCTGCATACTCCAGACTACTGGATCCCCCAGAAACTTAACTAAGGTAGAAAATCCTTGCACTTTTGTGGGTTTTACTTCCCACCTTCTATCCTACAAAAACATCTATAACATCTGCTACTTTCTGTTTTCTAGAGCCTCTAAAAATGGTGTCAAAAATGTAGATGACTGATGGGCATCCTGTAGGATGTTCAATCAAGCTTCCTGAGAATTCAGTTATGGATCAGCGTTGGAGAGGTTACCTAATTCTAGGTAAAGTAGGAAAAAATTACTGCTCCCCCTGATGAATGAAAGCAAGTTGCTTTTGGCAATTCCTGGTTTTGAGCTAGAGAGAAAGCATTCACTATGCTCAGTTCCAGACACCAGGAGTGGTGGTGTTTTGTGCCAGCAGAAACATCTGAATCAGTAGTTGCAATTGAACCTGAAATTATATCTAATATTTATGCCTTTTTAACTTTTTCTTGTCTTATTGAGCTTTCTGAGACATCCACTACACTGTTGAATAGAAGTGGGGAGAGTTTACATCATTGCCTTTCTCCTAACCTTAGAGGAGATTTGTTCAGTCTTTTTCTTTAAAGTGCAATATTAGGTAGCCTTAGGATGTTTGTACATGTCCTTAGAAGGTTGAGGAAATATTCTTCGATTTCCAGTTTGCTAAATTTCTTTTTTCTGAGTAGGCATGGAATTCTGTAAAATATTTTTATGCTTACATTAAGATAATCACATGATTTCTTTCCTTTTTTTCCTGATAAGGTAATAAATTACTTTGACTTTTTTAAAAAATGCAAATCCAACCTTAAATACCTGGAATGAAGCTCTTTTGGTCATGATGTATCATTCTCTTACACATTGTTCAGTTTGATTTGATAATATATTGGTAAATACCTCTATATCTATATTTATGAGAAATATTGGTCTGTAATTCTCATTTATTTTAATGTCCTTGCCTGAGAACACTCTGTAAATATTTGTTGAATAAATGAATCCAGTACACAAAGATAAAGCAAAAAAAATATGGTATACTAAAGATATGGTATTAGTTAGACACCAAAATACATACAAGACACATGTACACTTGGGGGAAGACTCAGAAAGACCCCTCCACTTCCAGATATACCAGCTACAGCCCATTCCCCATACTGTACACAATATAATCTTTCTAAAATGTACATCTTATTTTATCAACTCCTTCTTAGAAAACTATCAGTGGTTCCTATCACTCTCAGAGCAGTTTAAGTTTTTAAGCTTTTGAAATTTCCCTTTTTATATCTCCAAAGTAGCAGCACACAGCACTAATAATAAACTATATACTTTGATGACTCTGGGTTTTTGCACTTTCTCGTCTATCGGGAACCCTTTATTTCCTCTCTCTATAGCCGGTGTACGCATACACATAGCTACATACTTGTAATTTCTCCTGGCTAACACCTAAATATTCTTTTGGTCTCCTCTTAAATGTAATTTTCATCCTTTTCATTAGGGAGGTCTCCCTAGGCCCCAAGACGGAATACAACACCCCTTGTTATGTGCCCATGGTGGTAGGAAAGGGGATACGATGAAACAGTCTTGGTCAGTAGATTTGGATTCAAATCTCTGCACTGTCACTTATTATCTGAAGACATTTATAGAAGTTACTTAAGTTCTGTGCCTCCTATCCCTCAAAAATGTAGCTGGAACAGTTTGATATAAGGAATAAATGAAGGAGGTATGTACTGTATAAGTGGACATGCTTGGCTCAATGCAGAGAGCGAGTTCTCAATAAATGGACATTACTGTTCTTTTGCCATATTAATTTTACCATCACAGAACTTAGTACCATGTATTATAGTTTTCCACATATTTCATTTTTTATTTAGATAGTAAGTTATCTAATACTATATTCACTATAATTTTAGTTTTCATCATAATATTGGAAATATAAGTGTTCACTAAATGTAATCTGTTGCTATTATGATTATTGTAAAAATTTAGAGCTAGATTTTTCTAAATCAGGTGGTCCTAAGGGTTGACCAGAAAAGAATGGTTCTATTTGGGGGGTGAAAGAAATTGCTGGACACTGGAGGAGAGGTAGCACATGGAACCCTAAAGGTGACAGAAATTCAGATAAGGTGACCATGTATTGGGGGACTGATATTAAGAACTATGGCATTATGTATCATGGCTTTGGGAGCATGGCCATAGGTCCTACGGGTTGTGTAGGGCTGAGCTAGACTGAATAGACATAGGAAAATAAATATCAGCATAAATAATTTATTGCAAACTCTCTGATATCATACACTAGTGGGATTAGTAATTCAGACAGGATTATTCTGCATTAGGGGACCAGGAGGTAGAGAGAGATATGAAAAGGTCAGATGTGAAGACCAGATGCTAAGGGGCAGACTTAAAACTATACACAGTGGGTGAACAGTTCTCAGTCAGCTAAATTACAGTGGACAAGAAGGATCTGGGTAAAAACCTGGAGTTCTCCTTTGGCCAGCTCCCCTAGAATTCCCAGCCCTTCCTCAAAAGGTCTTAGGGGGCAAGAGAAGTGTGGGGAAGTAGGAGGCTTTATAGCTGCCATTCTTGTACCTTGTAAGTCATGGAGAAAATTCATGCTGATTCAGTAGTATGCCACATTTTTCTGGTTGTGTGTTTTGTTTTTTTTTTTACTGGCTATTAATGCATTTTTACGTCACCTTGAAGACTTCTTAATTATACTTACAGAGTTCACAAATAAAGTCCTCTGAATCTCTGTCAAATTGTCCACACAGCTACTTGTGGCTACCAAAGCTTTACTCCTACTATTGCCCCCACTAGGGCCCTGAAGCTACTGGCCCATTCATGAGGTTATGGCTTCCTTCATCAGGTTAAGCTGGCATGCACACTGGTATTGGCATTGATGGGAGCACTGGCACTGTTAATGACCACAAAGTCAAGAAGTATCAACATAAAACTATGCCAAAGCCATGCTATTAAAGCAAGGAGGGGGGCGCCTGGGTGGCGCAGTCGGTTAAGCGTCCGACTTCAGCCAGGTCACAATCTCGCGGTCCGTGAGTTCGAGCCCCGCGTCGGGCTCTGGGCTGATGGCTCAGAGCCTGGAGCCTGTTTCCGATTCTGTGTCTCCCTCTCTCTCTGCCCCTGCCCCGTTCATGCTCTGTCTCTCTCTGTCCCAAAAATAAATAAACGTTGAAAAAAAATTTAAAAAAAAAAAAAGCAAGGAGGATCCCTTTCCCTCATTTCTGTGCTTTTTGTTTCTTTAGTTCCAGAATATACTTGTGGTCCCGGTAGCTCCTGGGGCTTTCATATTTCTACACCCAACAGTCATTGGTTAAAAGCTTCTGGAGAAAAGCACAGAAAAATGGTATAAAGGGATCCCAGGGAATGTGGGGGAGCACGAAAATAGTGTACTACAGTCATCATCATCATCATCTTAGTGCTAACATTTATTCAGCATTAAGTACTAGGTCCCACAGTAATTTTACATGCATCCTTTAATGTAATCATCACAACTACTCCCATCTTACAGATGAGGAAAGTGAGGGTTGCATAGATTAAAACCTTGTCCAAGTCTACTTAGAGCTTAGCATACCCTTAGAGTCCAGGGGTGATGGCCACAGTGCTGAAAGGAAGACAATGTAGTAGTGGAAAATGTTGTGGATGTTCCACGGACTAGGTCAGAATTAGCTATCTGGCTACTTGCACTTAATTCCTATTAAGGCTAGAAAAAACACAGTTGAAAAGTCTCCCATTTGACCTCTGGTAGTCCTACATGTCCAGGTCCTGCCCATGGATGTCTAACTGTGAACAGGGCTGTGAGTATAATTAGCTTAGAGGGTCAGGAAGGAGATGAACTGTAAGAAACTAAGCAGTGTTGATGGTGAGCAGCTGCAGATATTTAGCTAAGATAGTCCAGCACAGCCTCTCGTCATTAGAGGAAGGAGATCTTAGAACCGTAGTTTTTTGTATTTTCAGGGACAGGCAGTTTAAATTATATATTTTCAACAATATATTGAAAAAAGAGCTCACCTGATGAGGAAATAAATTATTTAATGAGAAAGAAAATACTTACATACATAGACTTCTATTCTGAAAACAGGTTGGGATTTTATAGCAATTTTCAAACTTTGCAGCCCACCCAGGGCACCATTTATTCAGACAGTTAATGGGCAGTTGTGACCTGAGACTCAGGGGTCATGATAGGATTAATCCCCTTTCCCTGAGAAAGAGCTAAGGAACCTTCCCCCTACTCTGCAAGTAGCATGGAGTTGTGCCACAGGGGCGAGTAGACAATTGAGCATCTGTCTGGTGGCCTAGTTGTAATAGGAGCCTTTAAGACTACTGCTTGTTGACCTTTGAAATTCTACCGATTGACCTGGCATGATGGGCTATTATATTTGCCTCTTGGAGTTTGAGTAGCCTTGTCTATAAAAATGTCTGAGGGACACTTTCCCTTTGAATACCTCTCACATATTCCACTGGCCCCAATATTCTCCTAGTGGGGTTGGGAGTTTTGATACTAGACTAATCTTGATGTAATTTTGCACTATCTATCACGGTTACTCTGGGTGTTGCAATTTGCCGTGGGAAAAAGACTCAGGTTGTGCCAAATCAGCTACAGAGCTCCCCAAACTCACAGCAGTTCTCCCAGCTGGAACTTACCTGTATTTGTGGAAAGGCTCCATTATGTTGCTTCATCCTCAAGATCCCACTGCCCTCTGTTGGAAGCCATGGTTCTCCTCCGTGGCCACTGGCACAATGCTGCTGGAGCTAGAGCTGTTTCCTTTTGAGCAAACCAGAATGTTACAAATCACCTGGTGTGCTGAAGCTTGTAGACTTGTGATTCTACAAAATCCAGCCTGGATCAGGATCACCTGGTGGACTGTTCAATCATAGCCTGTGAGGCCCAGGCTCAGAATTTCTGACTCAGTCAATCTGGAATGGGCTCTAAGGATCTGCATTTCTAACAAGTTCCAACACTATGCTGATGTTGCTAGTTTAAGGACTGAACTTTGGGAACCCCTGAATATAGAAAAATTTAGACACAAATGGCAGGATATAATAAAGCATGCTGAAAGTTGCACATTGATAACACAGATTGCAGGGAGGGAATCAATTGCTGGCCAAGCACAGGGCAGATCAGGTGAGGAAAATGAGGATCAGAAAACTATGATGATTCTAGCTCTACCACTTGCTTTACAAATTCTGCAGGATGACATCAGTATTAAATATTCCTAAACTAGAAATACAACCATTACCCGAGACTTGTAGCTCAGGCATGAAATCCAAATCCAGTCGATTCTCCTCAATATCTCGCAAACCTACCTCACTTTCTTTATCCAGCTTTACCTTGTTTCCTCGCTCACCCTCTCTCACCACCTTCTGTGAGGACAGCCTCTTCCCCAATCGGCTGCTTCTACTTATTAACAATTCTCCATGCAGCCATGGAAACCACGATCTTAGATGAAACCTTGATCACCTGTTTACATTATTTTCAAATGAATTGCTAATTTGTTATAATCAAGTTAAGTTCAAAAAGTGTGCTTCTCATACTCTCCTGTGCATTCCTGCTCTCAGAAAACTCTTTGCTTGTACATCATTCTTGCCAACTAAATATTAAGTATCTCAAGAGCAGGGACTTGAGATACTACTTGCAGATTAACATCATTTACCCCACTTTTCAGATAAGGAAATGGAGGCTTGGAAAGGCTAAGTACCTTACTCAGGATCACACAGTTAATAAAGCACCAAATAAAGATTTGAACTCAGTTCTGTCAGATTCAAAATAGTATCATCGCAGATACATCTGCCCCACGGCACTTAGAGAGGAGACAAAATCATTCTTTGTTGCCTGAACAGACCTGCTGATAATCTATACAGCTTGGCCGGGAAGAGGAGACCAGCTTCCTGCACATTCCAACCTTCTGTGTTTTCTCCTATATCCCTGCCTTAGCCAAAGCCAGTTCCTTTGCCTGCAATGTCCTTCTCTCTCATTGTTTTTGTTCAGTTTTCAGGAATTAGTTCTGGCTCTCCTCTCCTAAATCTTTGCTATACCTCCCCTGCACTTCCATAGCATCTCAAATAAATCTCTTTTGTAACTTATCACAACTTTACTAGTCTGACACTCTTTTCCCCTATTGTGAGTCATTGAGGTTTGGGGGGAAGCCCATTTTAAACCCGCAGTGCCTGGAATAGAATATGTGAATTAATTAGGGTATTTTTGGCTGCAAGGAACCAGAACCCTAACTCAACATGTCTTAAATAAAAAGGAAATTAATAGGATCACATAACTTGAAGTCCAGCTCAAAACACCTACAGGGATTTTGTTAAAATTAAATAGTTTATACTCACACATATAAAATATCTCATATTTATTGTATGCGTGGCAGAGAATACGTGCTCAGTAAATAGAAGCTGTCACGACCTTGGATATTACTTTCATTTATCCATATCTGGACCACATATATAAGGATTATTTGCAAAAACTGCAATTCTAGACTGGATTTTTTTTCTGTATTACCTAGGACAGCATTTCTCAAACAGGAGCAACCACATACATCAGAATCATATGAGGTACTTCTTAAAATGCAGGCTTGTATCTCTTTTTAAACTTACTAAATTGGCAGGGGGTGGTTAGGAGTCTGGGGAGTGGGGTCGAACAGCCTTATTAAAAGCTCTGCAAGTCTTTCTTATTCCCATGTCTCTCCTCTCCTTTCCCATTCCGTAATAGAATTATATCTTTCTATTATATCTGGGAGAAAGGTTTGACATTTCCAGTCTGCTCAACGCTTTTTTTACAGGTGAGAAAGCTGAGACCCAGCGAAATATAGTGAATTGTCCAATGTCAGCAAATTACTGGAAGAGCTGAACTTAAATGACTTTTTTTTTTCTACCTTCATTTGGCTCATTTTTACCATTGCTACTTCTCCACTGGTGTGTCAGAGTGAATTCTATATTCAGCAAATCGGCTAGAACAAGTTTAGACTAATAGAAACACATAGCTTTTATTACATGTTAGGAAGTGCTTCAAGCACTTTTCAGTGATATCACAGGTAATACTTGGAAAAATCTTCAAAGGTAGGTGCTACATTATCTTCATTTTACAGAGAAACAAACAGAAGCACCAAAAAGTTGAGTAACTCAGTCTAGGTCAAACAGCTAGTGGGTGATGCTGGGATTTGAACAAGAGAGCCTGACTGCACGTTCTGCTTCCTCTGGGGAAGAGCACATCAGCTTACTCCAGCAGTGCTTTCATTCTTACACACTCTATTATGTTAGAGTTTTTACAAACATAGTGTTTAAAGGCACATTCCATTTCCTAGACTCTGGTCTTCAAGGATGGTAATCAACGTGGTGTGGAATCAATTTTAGCCAGGAGAGGACCATCCTAAGAGACAGTTGTTAAACTCCAATTTTAATCATTACTTCCTGTATATCTATGTTTTATAATTATAAAGTCTTAGTGCTTGAGGGAGAAAGACTAGAGGATTTATAATCACGGTCTGGCTCTGGGACCTGAGTTGGTTTTTGTTTGTTTGTTTAAGATTTTATTTATTTATTTGTTTATTTTAATTTTTTTAAGGTTTATTTTATTTTTTAAGAGAGAGACAGAGCATGAGTAGGGAATGAGCAGAGAGAGAGGGAGATACAGAATCGGAAGCAAGATCTAGTCTCTGAGCTGACAGTACAGAGCCCAATGCGGGGCTTGAACCCACGAACTGTGAGATCATGACCTGAGCTGAAATTGGACACTTAACCGACTGAGCAACCCAGGAACTCCAAGATTTTATTTTTAAGTAAGCTCTACACCCAACGTGGGAATCGATCTCACAACCCTGAGATCAAGAATAGACTGAGCCAGCCAGGTGCTCCTCCTGAGCTTTATTTTTTTTTTAATTAGCTCTTTGTCATTGATTAATTTGTTGACCCTCTCTGATTCTCTGGCATCTTCACCATATTTTAGTTTATTGAAATTCTCACTGTCCTTTTAAGTCCTTGCTATTCAAAGTGTGGTTGGAGGGTCAGTAGCATGAATACTACCTGGACCTTGTTAGAAATGCAGACGTCCAGACCTTACCCATGACCCGTTGAGATAGAATCTGCAGTTTAACCAGCTTCCCTGGACATTCCTCTAGACACCTTTAGGAAGCACCTCTTTAAGGTATATCTGTGATGCCCTAAGATGTTCCTGGGCTTAAATCTCTAATCTGTGACCTGTCACCTGTGACCATGGCCAGTTAACTAACCTTTCTCTGTCTCTGTTGCCTTACCTACAAAATGAGTATGATTTTGCTTGTAGGATTCTTGTGAGCACTATATGAGGTAGAGAGCAGAAAGTATTTGATACACAGTTACTAGTAAAAAAATATTTATTATTCTCAATCTACCAATAGCAATTTTAATTTTGCTGGTTTTGAATATCACACTTTGGTTTTCACGTATTCATCTTCAGTTCTGTTCTCTGAAGACACAGAGATGCCTCAATGCCTTTCTAAGTTGTTCGATAGATATTTATTGAATTTGATACTTGTCAACTGATTCATATAATTTCCTACAAGGTCAAAGTCGTCTCATGTCAGAGAACCAGACTAATTCTTTGTATTTTAATAAAGTTCCTACATTGTGAGGAATCTTCAAAAGAGCACAACATATGGGCAAAGGCCCTAATTAAACACTTGTTGAAAGTAAATTAGTTAATTAGAGTTGACCGCTACTTCCCACAGAGGGTAATCAACGCGAGGTCTGTGGAGAGCACCAACATCCTGTGGGGGCAGAAACAGGGCTTGTTTTCAGGCAAAAATATGTTCTTTAATAAATGCTTTTATGTGCTTCATCCTGTCCATATTAGAAAAAAAGTCACCAAGTCCACAAACAAATAAAAGTGTAATAACCTAGTGAATTTCTGTCTCTGCTACTTCTAACATTAAGGTACAACTCACAAAAAGGTGCTACCCTATTTTCCCCAAGGAGAACTAATTTGGGGAGTTAGAGACTGAAGGTTTTCTTTTATTATATTATTATACATTATTATTATATTTGTTATATTGTTATAAAAGAAAGCTCAATTCCTAGTTGAACCCTTTACCAGGAATAATTGGAGAAATAACTGTGATCACCAGAATCAATCACTAGAATCTGCCTGACATCTAATGGAGTAGGCTAAATTTCTGGATGGTTCTTGTTGGGGGGTGAGTACAATAACAATTTTATTTGTATAAAAATCAGGAATCTAAATGAACAAGGAGCAAAAAGAAATCCTGATCTAACCAGTTCAAAAGAAAAGAATAAAAAAGAAAAAAGAAAAGGAAAGAAATCAGTGATCTAGTTCATATAAAATACAAGCTAACCTGAGTCATCATTCATTCACTCTTCACACTAGGTTCAGACCATTTCTGGGGTTTTCTGATTTATGTTTATTTTCATCTGGGTATGTAGTTTGGGTTTTGGCTAGCACCAGCAATGGAAATACCATGAGAAAAAATAAGTTACTCTCAAAGCATTTTGGCCTTGACCAAACCCGTTGTTTCATGAAATTGAAGTTTTGACATTTAACTTTTTGGAAAGTAACTGCAAATAATGTTGGTTTCAGTCATAATAGAGCAATAAATAAACACTTTCTCTCTTCTACATGGCCTCGTGGGAGATGACTGGAACAAGAAGAGCCCCAAAGTTGAGACTTGGGTTTTGGTTTTGTCTCAGTCACTGAACTAGTCTGCCATGAATACAAAGAGCACCCTTTAATGCTAGAAGCACCTAGAGGGGTATTCCATAGGGTAGCCCAATACTTCTCTTTACCATCCCATTGAAGATCCCTTTTTTTTCCAGCTCTCTGTTCTTCCTCTCTCTTTCTCTCTTTTCTTCCATTCCCCTCTCTTTTTCTTCCTTCCTTTCTTCTTTCTTTCTTCCTTTTTATTTTTTCTTTAAAGAACTTTTCAGTGATCTCAAAGGCAAAACAATAGCTCAGACTAGGGATGGGGCTGTCTAAAAGTTGTGTGTGTGTGTGTGTTTGTGAGTATGCATGATTTTTTACAGTTTGCACAAAATGTCAAATTCAGGTTGGTCCTAGGATGAAAGAGGGCTACATTCTGAATTGAAGAAACTGACCAGGTGAGCAAGGAATGAAGAGGGGGACATTCTGTGACAAAACAGAAGCATGGCAGTCCCCTTACCTGACAGTCTTTGGTGGGTTTTGAGAATGTTTACACATTTCTTGCTTGTCAGAACAGCTACACAAAGTTCGATTTGAGTCGTTGTTCACTTAACCCAGCCACAGAGACTCCCTGTTTGAAACCACAAATGCTATTTGTACTGAGAAAGCAGTCCCATGGCTTATGAAACCCAGCTATTTCATTGGCGCCTTTTCAGCTCATGTTCTTCCATTAGAAACTGACTTCTCGATTAGGGGTGAAAAATGCAAATGAAATATGCCTCCGGTTTTTTTTTTTTTTTTTTTTACTCAAATGTAGAGAAATTTCAGGATTTGAAGAAAGCTCAGTATGTGCCTTGTGTTTTCTATCCACTTTGTTATCCCTCTGAATATCTAAAATATCTCAGTCAATTTAGATAAGAACAAATACCTTTTAACATAAGAAAAAGATCTCTTCCTTTATGAGGAGTAGGAGAAAAAGTGAAATATCAGAGATCTTCACTATTAGAATCAGGCTCTAATTGTTCAATTTTTGTGTTATAAAAAATGTGTATTTTGCTGATTTTAATTTTATGATTTTCCAGGACAACCCGGAATGGAGGATACATTGTTTTGAGCTATTGTACCTACTTGACCTATACATATATCTTAAATTTTTTTAGTTATAGCTTTCTTTTGCAGCTCCTCGTATAGACTGTTCTTGACAAAGTTCTGACTGACTGACTCAGGGCTTTGTTGAACTTTGGGAGGGATCAGTTGGTGGGGAACCAGGGTGCACTTGGACTCTAGAAGTATCTCTCAGGTTCCAGAGGAATATAAATATTTGAATGTGCAAGAGAGATATTTCCCTTAGAGCTGAGTTCCTTCCAACTTACTGTTGAGTGTTAGCTATAATTGCAATATAAGAGGTTGTAGGAAACCCTAAATAATGTTAAGCACACTAGTTTTACAGCCTTTACCCAAGAACATTCCCACCCCAAGGAAAACTAGGTGCTTCCTCTAGAACTGTGTACTTGGCTTTTTGGTAGGTCTGGGTTCTGATATATTGGCTGAGTGGCTTCTATGGCAGCATTAACCTTGGTTCCACATCGAGGGATTTCATTTTTCTTCTTGCCTTAAAATTTGTCAACACACTGCTGTGCGATACATTTCTTGATTAATTTTTGGATTTCTCTCCTTTTGCTTGTGTATTTATTATAAAATACCATTACTACATAAAGAAATCATTAGATTAGGACAATAGCTATTATAATCTGGATCTTGGTTATCTGACACAGACTTTATGAGAATATTTCAAGAAGTAGTTTCTGAAACTGGACTATAAGCAAGTTCACTAGAGTGTATGCATCTCCAAGGAAGACACTGACCTTATATACCTTTAAATATTCAGCACCTAGTGCCTGACACACAGAGGCACTAATTGTAATTGTTTATTGCCTTTGGTTTCAGTGAATTAGGCCAACAGTACATTTTTCTGTGTTACCTACTATAGTAAGGTATTATGACATTGTTGTGAACAAGTCATGATACAGAAATAACAATCTATTAAAGCTATTTTCAAATTTCAGCTTGTATAGAGATTGCTTAATGAATTTTTTTAAAAATGTATATTCCCTGGCTTCATTCCCACAGATTCTCATTCAGCAGGACGGCATGGGCATGGGCACAGGCATCTCTATCTGTAGAAGCACAGATGTATTTTGATGTGGGTGGTCAGTTGCAGAAAATCTGTGCATTAATGAGTTTTTAAATACTCTGTATGCACTGGGTCCTCAATCACATGAAAATTTGAAAACACCTGTTTAATATGCAATCTGAGCACAATGAATTAATATAGTAATATTTTCAGATAAAGTCACTATAAGTAGTAATTACTGTTTATGTCTCTTGATAGTTTCTTGTGTGTGTGTGTGTGTCCATGTGTTTGCATGTGTCTGGATGTAAACCATCCACTCAGCACTCCCTAAGTAGCAAACATTTATTAAATTCTTAAGAGGTGCTGGGGACCTTCAATATGCTTGATAGGTATTAACATATTTAACGATCAAAACAAAACTATATAAAGTTCTAAATAAAGTTCTTTTATTATTTCCATGTAAGAGTTAAGAAAACTAGGCACAAAGAGGTTAAATAATTTACTTAAAGTCACAAATTTCACAAGTTCTATGAAGTTAACAGTTTAAAATTCTATTGATTTTGGATAAAGGCAAGACTTACACACAAAAAAAGTAAGTACAGAGTACTCTTCAAAATAAATCAAGAAGATCAAAGTGAAACAAAGTTTGTGAGTTCCTGAATGTAATATTAGGTAAACTTTTTAGCACTAATTTCATAAACAGTCAGTAAGCCAATATATTATTTTATACTAGTTCCTAGAATAATTTTGAGTCTGATTTTTAAAAAATAATCAGGACAAAAAATAGGAGTTTCAGATTACCTGATATTGTTATAGAGGGAATATTAATTCAAATGGCCCCAAACCTCTGATGTGACTCCAGAAACCACACGTGGAATAGAAGACAGTACTGCAGGAGCTATGGCTGAAGAGCCCAGGGAACAGTCATGGTGAATGACACTCTGAACCTTCTTACCTTTAAACAGCCTGTTCCACCGGGAAACCTTCCATCCAAAATTGGCATTACTGCTTTTTTTTTTCTTTTTCAAATTCAGATTCAACAAGCCTGAACTGAGGACTGACCCTGTGCCAGAAATGCTGCTAGCTTTTAAATTATACATTATCTTATTCCATCCTTACAACCACGGTTTGTGGTATGTTATTCATTACTGTTATTGATGCTTACCATTTTATGTATGTGAAAATTGAGGCTTTGTGAAATTAGGTAAATGACTAGCAAGTGGCAGACTCGAGATCTGGGTCCAAGTCTGATTCCAAGTTTAGGGTTTCAGCCCTTCTATAACCATCTCAAAAAGTGGCTTTTGGTTTGGTAACAATGGCATAAAGTTTGACTAGTCTGTGAGTTTAAGAAGAGCGTAAAGACTTCACAAGGGTTTTAGTATGAGTATGTTTTCTACTACTCTTGGCAAATACATAAAATCACTAAAACTGCTTGGGGGGGGTGGGGAGAGAGAGAGGGGGAGGGAGGGAGAAGTGTTGGTGGGAAGAGGCATAGTCATTCATTCAACAAAATTTCCTGAGTAGTACTGTGGAACATACCGCTTTAGGTACTGTAGTAAGAAATAGAACAAGATACACATGGAGCTTAAAATCTAGCAGGGCAAATACATTAAGCAGATATAGTTGTCTTAAGTGCCATGCAGGAGGATCTTTAAAACTAATACCATAACACAGAGATCCAATCCAAACTGACTTGGGAAATTACTGAAGGACTCTCAAAACAGGGAGATTTAAGGTAGGACTGAATTAGAAATGGTAGATAGGCAAAACAAGAAGTGGGTTGCAGAAATCTTCACAGGATCTTTTCTCCCTCATGCCACCGTCTTCTGCACTAGCAGATTACACAGTTGTGCCTGGGATGTGATCAGTATCAGCCCACTCATTTATATATCTCCCTAAGACCTTCCCAACTAGCTCAGAGTGAGTTCTACACTACAAGGGAGGTCTAGGAACCAATATTTTGAATACAAATAAAATAAAATAGTCCTTGGAAAGTTTAAATTCTTTTCCCCCCTGACTAAACTTTGGCAAACACATCAAATGTAGCACCTCTTACCTTTAAGAAAACTTCAACATTTAACTTAATTTTTATTATGTTTTTGAAGTCTATAAATCTCCATTGTACATTTTCCACAGAATGCATTTTAATTCCATTGATATTAAAGAAAGTACACAAAGCACTCTGGCCCACTAGATGGAGAAATCAGAATGGTGCGGAAGTGTGGCCAGGACTCAGAGTTTCCATTCTCTTCCAAGGGAAACCAAATGAGAAAAATAATACATCATAAAAGTCAGAGTTCTGAGCGTAATTCTGGAAATAGGGAGGAAATAGGATATCTCATTTTTAAAAAGTGTGCCTTGAATTCCCAGCTGAACCTACAAGGTTATGCAGAGTACACCCTATCACCTTTCTAATCAGACTTAACCAATGGCTCCTCCTGGGGTTCACTGAACACTCAAGTAGGCATTTAGAGAAACCAAGTTAGGTGCCTTTGTAAGGATCATGAGTTAGGTTCGTCAGTCAGCTGTTTAATATAGACCCTCCACTACCCTAACTTTAATCTTCACAAAGTTTTTTCATCTAAATTGTCCCAGACAAATGTTTCCCCTGCAGGTCTCGGAGGTAACTGTGATGCGGTGTTGGTGTTGTTGATACTAGGTAGCAAAACGAAAGTCCTGCCTTAACCAGCAATAGGTTCTATCAGAAAATCTTAACCAAGCCCCGCACAGGAGAATTACGTAGGCAACTTTCAAAGCATCTCCACCTCCACGTCCCAGTGGCAGAGACTGATTTAACTCGTGTGGAGTGGCACCTGGGCAGCAGTTTTTAAAAGCCTTCCCAGGTTGGGACGCCTGGGTGGCTCAGTTGGTTAAACATCTGACTCTTGACTTTGGCTCAGGTCATGATCTCAGGATTGTGAGAGGGAGCCCTGCGCAGAGCCCCAAATAGAGCCCCACATAAAGCCTCACGTCCAGCCCTGTGTCCAGCTCCAGGTCAGGCTGAGAGTGCAGTTTGCTTAAGGCTCTCTTTTTCTGCCCCTCTCCTGCTCTCACGCACACGGACTCTCTCTACCTCTCTGACTCAATACAATAATAATAATAAAAATAAAAGCTCTCCCGGGCAATTCTAATGTATAGCTAGGTCTTTACCAGTTGTGGGTTTCAGTTTTCTTGTTTGTAAAATGAAATGATTCCTAAAGCATTTTATTTTATTTTATTTTATTTTATTTTATTTTATTTTATTTTATTTTATCTCATTTCATTTCTTTCCTTTTCTTTAAGATAAATGGATAAAAGTTACAGTGTGGTTGTGATTTGGACATTTTCATGTTTATTTTAAATTTGATGAATGCTTATTATTCATTAACTGATGACACTGAGCTTGAGTTAAGGTACATCCTACTCCATGTCCTATCTGCTCTTTCTCCTGGGACTCAGTACGCACAATAGTAGCTAATATTGAGTGTGTGTTTGTGCTGGGCACTGTGTAAGGCAGTGCTACTCAAAGTATGGCTGGCAGACCAGAGCATGCAAACTGTTACCAGTGACAAAATACATACAAAAATGAAAATGGGGGGCGCCTGGGTGGCGCAGTCGGTTAAGCGTCCGACTTCAGCCAGGTCACGATCTCACGGTCCGTGAGTTCGAGCCCCGCGTCAGGCTCTGGGCTGATGGCTCAGAGCCTGGAGTCTGTTTCCGGTTCTGTGTCTCCCTCTCTCTCTGCCCCTCCCCCGTTCATGCTCTGTCTCTCTCTGTCCCAAAAATAAATAAACGTTGAAAAAAAAAAAAATCAAAAATGAAAATGGCCTTTGAAGTAATCTGAGCTTCTATTGCATATATATTTGCCTTTATTTATGTATAAAGAAAAAAGAAAACAGTGTTGTGTATATATATTGCCTGTGTATGTGTGTGTGTATGTATGATTTCTAATAATTCATTTTATTGCATTTTTTAAAGTATCCTCTACAGTTGTTTGGGAATTTAAAAATCCTCCAAAACTTCACCATAGACAGTTTGAGAGGCGGTGGCAAAAAGTCCCTATGGCTATTCTAACTGGATCCTTGCCACTAATTTCTTTAAAAATATTTTTTTAATGTTTATCTATTTATTTTAAGAGATACAGAGAGTGCACGCATGCACACACACACACACACACACACACACACACACACACACACACACAAGCTGGGGAGGAGCAGAAAGAGAGGGAGAGAGGGAATCCCAAGCAGGCTCTGTGTGAATAGCACAGAGCCTGAGGTGGGGCTTGAATTCACGAATTCTGAGATGATGACCTGAACTGAAACTAAGAGTTGGACACTCAACCAACGGAACCATCCAGGTGCCCCCTTGCCACTAATTCCAACGAAGCAATTGACTTTTTTGTAACTGAGGAAGCTGAGGATTAAAATAACTTGCTTAAGGTTGCCCTTTTCGTAAGATCTGTAGGATTTGAAGCCAGGAAGTGCGGACCCGGAGCCTAGAGCCAGAGGGGTGGGAAGGGTGTGGAAGTGAGCTCCATTTGATATGGGCAGGGGAAGTGTGGCTGTGAAGAGTGTCAGTGCTGGGGAGGGCCACTTTCACACGGTGTGACCCAACATGTCCTCTGAGTCAGTTTTATCCTTTATGCATAATTAAAATCTCCCCAGCCTTGTGAACATTAGTTAAGCTCCTATAATGAGTTTGAAATTTGAATTGTCTGGATATTTATGAAACCAAACCAGAGTGAAATAAAAAGAGACTTTTTAAAATTGAGAGAGTGGCCTTTCGGTGGCAAGTTTGAGATTTTTTTCTGCCATCAGCAAGATAAAATTAGTTAAAGAAAGTAAAGAAGTTATTTTTCTGCATACTTTGGTTATCTGTTTGTTAAATTTTAAGCCTGCTCAAGATATGTTGTGGGCCTCTTTTATCCTCTCTTCATAATCTGGGCAGAAAGAAATAGCTTTTTGGAAAAGTTTCTGAGACTCCTATCCTGGGAAAAACAGACATTGTACCCTAACGTATTTTCCTATTTCCCCTCCAGAACTTTACTTTCTATTCAAAAGATGTAAGATAAAAATTATTGAATTTCTTTTTTTAAAACTTATTTTAATATATTTAATTTAATATTCAATATATTTAATTTACTTTAACATATTGAATATTTTTTAATATTTAAATAACATGTTAACTATCATAAGTGGTAATAAAGTATGAACAATTAAATCCAGCCATTTTTGTCTTACATATATTAGATCATTGGTAAAAATCAAGTATTCTCTCCTAGAGCATAAAATAGATTTGGTTTATATACACATTTTTAGAAACTTACCTATTATGTAGAGTGGGATGTACAGTAAAACCTTGGATTGTAAATAACTTATTCTGTGAGTGTTCTGCAAGACGAGAAAACGTACCTAATAAATTTTAACTTGATAAACGAGTGATGTCTTGCAATAGGAGCAGTACGTGATACCAAATGTCACATGATCACAACTGAGCCAATGGTTCTTCTCTTTCTCTATTGCTGCAGAATGGTGGGTGATCATCTCCCATGCTCAGATGCTCAGTCTCAGGCCACGGCATTTGGCAGAAATCAGTGATTTTTCAGAATGTTGGAAGATGCACACAATTGGCACCAGTGTATTTTTTGTCACTTCAAAGCACCTGTGGACAGTCCTTTGCTTTGCCATACAAGAGTAAGCTTAGGAATGCTTTGCTTCATTCTAGGTCAGGCTGCCTGCAGATATAGACCCTTTCCTCTGCTGTCTTACTGCCAGTTACATCAAATACAGTATATGACAAGAGTTTATTAATACTGTACAGTAGTTAACCTCCGTGCGAGCGTATACAATGGTCCTCATGCAGAAAAAGATTCCATTGAGCCAATAGATAGCAGTGATTCCATTAGTGATAGTGAAAGTCGTCCTACACAATAACCCTGCTCTCTCTTGTCTCCCACATGCCAGTCATGAAGGTTTTCAAAGGTAAGTGCAGGTTAATTTATTTTTCTTTATATATATTTTTTATTATTTTGTATGATATTATAGTATTGTAGTCATTTTTATATGAATATGTTTGGGTTGTGGAATGAATCATCTGAGTTTCCATTATTTCTTATGGGGAAATTCACTTTGATATACAAGTGCTTGGGATTACAAGCATGTTCCAGAAAGAATTATGCTTGCAAACCAAGGTTTTACTGTATTTAGATTTCTAAGAGCATTAAGAGGGGGACGATTGGAAAATTTGAAGTGGAATTTGAGTACAATTATGGAAATATGGAATAAATGTGGAATTTCAGAACCAGGAGAGCTGACCTCTGCATTTCTCCTAGGTGTGGACACAGCAAAACATGAAAATCACCTTGCCTTGATTTGTAGGGTCCCAGTGGCCCTCTCTACATAGTGTTTGCCACAAAGCACCCAGGCAGCACCCCTGAAATCTCCACAAGTAATGGTTTCAGGCTTGAGTACTATCTTTTAGTCACTTTGAAGATAGTCTACTATCTTTAGTGGACTAAAGTCCACTAAATTTTATAATAAATTCATTTAGTTGATGAAAAGTCCACTTAATTTTATAATAAATGCTTGCTAGTTCCTTGCTAAGTATGAGGAAATGAATACGCTGGTGATGGACAAACAGTGACTCAGTGAGGTGCACAGGAAAGAGCATGTGCAAAGAATAGGAAGCACTTAAGCAAAGTGAGTGGCCCTGCCTTAGGGTGTGGCATCTCTGCCAGGAGTCGGTCTCATGAAGGTAGGATTTGAAATGAGAGGAGTTAGTATTCCCTTCTCAATTATTTACTAAGCATCTCCTTAGAAAGCCTGTCACATAATTCGCTGCTTAGGGGGCCTAAGAAATGGTTCTCACCTTCATGTAAGGCAGAATCTTTTCTTTATGAAGAAAGAATTTTAAAGCACCATGAAAAGCATGAAGACCCCACTTCCTCATAAACTGCTTGGAGAGGAAGGAGGAGGAAGTGACCAACTGCTGTGGCCTTGGGCAAACCAAGGGTGAAAACGGGGAGAGTTACTATACGGTTGCACAGCAAATCAAATGAGCTAGGAAATGTGTAGGAACTGCTTTTAAAGTGTAAAGCAGTGTTTTTATGTTTATTAATCACCTTAAAACATCTGTTGTAGCCTACAACATTCCCATAGGTATCCACAATTAGCCATGGCTGCGGGAGGCAGAGCGTTGTGCTTCCCTTGGGATGGTGTATATTGCGGGGGGGAGGGGGCATGGCCCCTGACATCCACACAACCTGCAATGATTCAGCAGCATAAAGGACTTCCCTTGCTCAGTGTGGTCCCACCATTGTAAATCCCTGCACCTTGTGCTGAATATTGTTCCCTCTCCTAGGAGTGATTCCCTTTACCATTTATCTCAGTCAACTTGGGCTGCCATAACAAAACTGGTGGCTGGAAAGCCCACAATAAGATGCTGGAAGATTTAATTCCTGGTGAGAGTCCTCTTTCTGGCTTGCATCTGGCCACCATGTCTTCATATGACAATGAGGGAGAGAGAGAGAGAGAGAGAGAGAGCATGCTCTGGCCTTTCTTCCTCTTATTATAATAAGAGAGAGCCCCATTCTCATAATCTCATCCAAACCAAATTGCTTTCAAAAGTTCCCACCTTTAAATACAATCACATTGGGGAAATGCTAGGACTTCAGTATTTGAATGTTGAGGGAACACAAACATTCAGTCCATAACATGTTTCCAGTGTTGCACACATCCTTCAAGACTTGCAAGCATCTTATCTCTAAAAACTTTCTTTAACCCATTCAAATAGAATTGATCATTCTCATTTTGCCCCACCAGTGAAATTGCTACATCCATCTCCGTATCTGATCGTTATTGACTCACTTAATGTTTATTGTGATTATCTTACAGAAAATACTCTTGCGTTTTACACCTTGGTCATTGCTCCTAGCACCATCATTGTGCATGCAGGCTAAGCAGTTAATACGTGTTTATGGAATGCATATTTAAATCAATGCAAACAAAATGGCTTTACTAGATAGTAGCCAAAAGGAGTGGGGGGAAAAAGCATATTACATAGGATAAGGGGTCCATCGTCTGTTTATCAATCATAATAACTCATGAAAATAGGATTGGGAGAAAAATCCCAGGAGTTTTTCTTGAAGAGAAAGCCTTGGAAATATACCAGGAGAAAGTTCTGGGAGGTAATGTCAGGATAACATTTGGACCAACGACACCTAGCTAGATTTTGAACAGGATTGCAGATTACCTTTCAGTACTAGGTGCTCTTGCTAAATGAATGCATTTTTATTTCAAATTCCAATATGTCTCCCATTTGGAGACATTTTGATTCACTGGGTGTTCAATTTACAAATACCTCAAGAAACAGCTTGCTAAATTTGCCCAAAGCTGCTTTTTGTGTTTCTCCACCTGCAATTCGTATCACTGAAATAAGTACTACCAACAGTTTGAGCTCTATTTGGTGTGGTCCCAGAATATAACTGTTCTAACAGGGCCCTGTTGGACTGTCTATAGTTCAACACTTTTTATTGGCAGCTAAGGGAAAGAATGTAATCGTCTAACTACCTCCTGCCCACACCCCACTCTTTTCACCCTTTCCAACAATCAGCCTGCTGTAACAGTTCAGTGCTAGAATAGGAAAATATTGCAACTTATCCAGGCCATCTGATGAAGAAGCGAGGAACACTGTGTGAGATGTGAAAGGGACAATGCCTCAACCCCTGACATGAGAAGGATCAGGCCAAGAGGAGAATTTGGCAATGGGGATGTGGCTTTCTTGGAACATGTTAGAATTTCCAAGAAACAAATTAAATGTGATTTAAGGAAAATGGGTGTGTTCCTCCAATCTAGACATAAAAAGAAAATTGCAACCAGGGTTCAAGACTGGGGATGGGCCTCATGGTGGGCTCCACACAAGTCATCACGTTTCCCATCAAGATTGCATGCAGAATGTCATTCTAGTGTGTTTTTGTTTATTTGTTCAGATGTGTTTTTTTTCCTTTTTTTTTTTTTTTTTTTTTTTTTTTTGTCTGTTTTGCTCCATAGCTTGAGACTTTCGGGACACGGATTTCAGGCTCCAATACCAATTAATGTGCAGAAGTCAGGCAAAATGAAAAGATTTTATCTTTTTCTATATTTCTAAATTAATGTCAGCAAGAGGCTGACATTGGCCCCACTTGTGGCCTGTGCTATTATGGCCCTAGCGTAGCCCTCATCCCCCACTTGGCTGATACAATTACCGATGAACCTGCCTTCCAAATTTCCTCTCTCTCACCATTTGGCTCACTTGACCTACAGACTCAGTCTCATTTCAGGCAGTGGATGACCCATCCTTCCTCAGTGGGAGGGGTTAAAAGGTGCCTGAGTCTGCCCTAATTGCTAGGAGCCTCTCTGGTTCTGTGCTCTGCTTCTGATTAAGGACTCCCACTCCCATCTTTTTCTTAATAATCAGCCAACATGGTGCCGTTTCTGAGCCCAGAGCCTCCTGGCTGCAGGACAAGCTGCCAGTCTTTTCTGATCCTGACTTCCTGGTACTACTCGTTCAATCACTGCCCAAATTGTCCGCTGTCACCGCAGACCCTGAAAACCTGCTCTGCTTGCTTCCTCCTTTCAGTAGTCCCCCCTCTCGCTCTGCTGGGATCAGTCGTTAAGCTACAACCTCTTAGCTGGCGAGACTCTGGACGCCTGGTTTTAGATGGTCTGCTGGCTGCCCCTGAGTAATCTTTCTGACACGTTAGAAAAAGCAGAGGAGGAGGAGCACCTGGGTGGCTCAGTCGGTTAAGCGTCTGACTTCGGCTCAGGTCAGGATCTCGTGGTTCCTGAGTCTTAGCCCCTCACTGAGCTCTGTGCTGACAGCTCAGAGCCTGGAGCCTGCTTCAGAGTCTGTGTCTCACTCTCTCTCTGCACCTCCCCTTCTCATGCTCTGTCTCTCAAAAATGAATAAATGTTAAAAAAAAATTAAAAAAAAAAAAAAAAGAAGAAGCAGAGGAAATGCTCCCTGCTTCTCCTGTGAATGGCATAAAGGGAGGGAAAGTTGCAAGAAGCAGCCACAGAGAAGGTGGTGTGGCAGCACCTTCAGTGCAGAATGAATGCTATGTCCTGGAATTTGAAGGAGAAAAGAAGTTTCCTGGTTTATCTCAATGCAGAGCAGATCAAGGAGATGCATGGGTCAGCATTTACCAACAAGGGGCTACTTTGACAGTAGAGAGAACTACTGACCCCAGGGTGGGTGGGTAGGGGGAAGCTAAAATCCCTTTAGTCTATGTCCAACGTCACTATGATATCGAACTACGTCTCCAATTTATCACTATTATTGTGGCTAATTCTTTTTTTAAAAATGGATGCTCATGTACAAAATCAAGGAGATCAAAATTGTGTAAAATGAGAAGTTAAATTTTCTATCCTACCCATGGCCACCCAAGATATGTACTTTTTTTGAATGTTTCCATGAATGTGCATTGTTTTTATAATTAAAATGTATATTTTAACACAAATTAGATACAAATGTAATATAAGCCCCTTCATTTTCCTGCAACTTCCTTTATTTTAAAAATTAATATATTTTAAAAATTATATTTATAATAAAATTATAAATGCCTTAAAAAGATATGGACATCTTTCTACATTAGCACCCATACTGTTTACTGAACACATTCTTTTTAACAACTGCATAGTATCCCGAGATCTGGATAATCCAGTCTACCAACATCCTTTACATTCTAAAATCAGAAAACTATAGAAGAAAATAGAAACCAGAATTTGTCTGGAGATAAGCTGTACCAAAGGCTAAAATAGCTGGGTCAATCTGCAGCTTTGGCTGGCCCCTGAGAGGAACAAATGATTGAGAGAATGTTTCAAGAAAGGGCCAAAGACTTTTAATAAAGCTAAGGAAGAGGAGAGTAATTTTGAATTAAAGACCAGAGAGGGAAGGGTGTGATAGATTCACATGGCTTGTTGGTTCATGAAGAAAGGATCCAGGTTCTTTTCGAGTGGTTTGGAGGTTGGGAACAGAGTTCATTCTCCCAAGGAAAGCTTTCAGTTCAAAACTGGGAAAGGATGATAAAAAAAGGGGTTAAGTACCACATGATTTTCTTTTAAGTCATGATCAAAATGATGCTATCCTTTATAAGAAAAACCAAGGCTAGACTTTATAGATGCATCAGCAAAGCAGTATCATTTCTCCAGACATCAAAACCCTGAGTTTTTCTATTAGGCAAGATTTTGAAGGGCACGACTGTAGTATTTTGTGTTTAAAAACCTTAGAAAGAAGAATATTGCATTGAAAGGAGCAGGGAGCATATGGTACCTTTTTGTTTTTACAGCAATCCTGCATGAATAGAAGTGTGATGGGTGCTCCATGGTACCAGACACCCCTGGAGCTTGGCTTAGGCAGAGTGCTCTGGAGAGTTCTCTGTTATCAGCATAGATGTGGATTGTATGAAGGGAACAGCTGACTCTGGCAGGGTGGCAGCCAACAACGTTTTGTTTCATCACTCCATGCCTTCAGATCTGTTTTGTTTGCTGCTTATTGTCACGACTGACCTTCTGGCTGGAACAGAATGTCTAAATATGTCTTGTGAGGGACCTTCTAAGAGAGAGGCCACCAGGAGAGCACTTGCAGGGAAGTAGTTTCATTCGGAAATCTGAGGAAGAAGGGAAATGGTTTCAAAAAAGTTTAAGTCCAGAGTGAGCAGCTTGCCAAAAGATAGACACTGTGGATGAAGTAAGAGCTTTGCTCCCATAAGGATGGGAAAACGGATGCTTCATCAGGAAATAAGTAAGAAGTTGCTGACAGGGTGAGATACTGTCAACTGCAAGCAGATTCCTTTAATAGGACCCTATTTCTCATGATAATTCTGAGCAAGGGCACTGAAGCAACTTTCACCTTGCCACTGTTTTGGCAAGCCCTGTTTCCATGGAGAGCTTGAGCATTGCCACGACCAATTTCCGCTCAGTTATCTCTAAATACAGGGAAACATTCATCCAGAATCTTGAGAAACCACAAAAATGGATATTTCATCAAGTAGAATTTTCTTCCATGTTGATTTCAAGTTTTGATGGTTCTAGGCTTGTTGTTTGACACATGTATGTAGTTCTTTGGTGCACATTCCATAAAACTAGGAAAGACTTCAAACCTGGGCTTTAGTTAAAAAGGAAATTGACTGGGCGCCTGGGTGGCGCAGTCGGTTAAGCGGCCGATTTCAGCCAGGTCACGATCTCGCGGTCCGTGAGTTCGAGCCCCGCGTCAGGCTGATGGCTCAGAGCCTGGAGCCTGTTTCTGATTCTGTGTCTCCCTCTCTCTCTGCCCCTCCCCCGTTCATGCTCTGTCTCTCTCTGTCCAAAAAATAAATAAACGTTGAAAAAAAAAAAAATTAAAAAAAAAAAAAAAAAAAAGGAAATTGATTCCGGACCAGTTGTTGAGTTCTAGGTAAAACTGCCACACAGACCTGGTTTGATTCATTTTATAAAAGAGAAGATGCCTCAGGGAAAAATAAATGCCTTAATTGCCTGGGAGATTCAAAATTGCATCCACTGCTGAGCACTGTCCAGCCTTTTGGCTTGTTTCTGGTGAGCCTGTTTAAGTAATGTGGCTTTATTTAATTTGGCATAACTTTCTGTTATTACTGAACAAGAGGGAAGTTAAGCTTTTGATAAAGAAATATCATATTATATTCTGGGAATATTCAAATGTCAGTGAAAAAGAAGAAATGTAGGTGGTGTTGACAGTAAAACTCTTCACATTTTACTCTTAAGAACATGGCTACCATTCATTAAGCCAGGGGTGCCATGGAAAATTTACGGACTTTGGATTTATATAGAACAACTAATTCCAAGTTGTATGTATTTCTTCACTCTCCAAATCTCTATTTCTTCATCTGTACAGCAGTGTTTGTTACAAATGGTGTGGGTGTTAATCACCATAACACTTACAACATGCCTCACAAATGGCAGGGGCTCAAAATGTCTTAGTTTACATTCTTTCCTCTTCTCCCTGCCTTCCTTGGCAGGTTTTCCTTAATAAAAGAAAAGTTCTATAACAATCAATCCTGAATATTTAGGTCCTCTTCCCTTCAAAACCAGAATAAGATATAGGAGTAAAATGTCTTCCTTTATACTGATTTATGAAGTCAATTATTGCTGACATGAGAGTGGGGTAGAATTGTTCAGTTTTTTTTTTATACATGATAGAGATATTATAACTTCATACAGGGTAGCACAGGTATTAAAGGTATGTGATTTGGACTTCAGAAGTTTGAGTCCAAACTGGGGTTAAGTGACTTGTCCAAGGTCAAACACACCATCTGTGTGACCGTGGATAAATTATTTAGCACAAATATGCATCCATGATTTGGGAGAAAACTTATACCACTGCCATCACTAAGTGGTCATTTAATCAAAAACGTTTACTGTTCTAGGCACAGAGTTATGAAGAGGACAGAAACATATCCTGCCTTTGCTGGGGTTAACACATGATGGGGAAGGGACGGAGAGAAGCATGCAAACTAATGAATACAAAAGACAAATTCCAATAGCACTATGTTCTATGAAGGACATAAAACAGAGTGATGAGATGGAGGGTGAGTGAGAGAGGGAAATGGCGTGATCTTTTAGTTAGGATGGTTCAAGAAGGACTCTCTAGAGACACAACACTTTGAGCTAAAACCCAAGTGGTGTACAGGAAAGAGGCAGTCTTGTGAGAAAGTCTGTGGTAGAGAGTTTGAGAAACACCAGGTGGAATGGCAATGAGTTGGGAATAAGGTTCAGAGCTGACCAGAAAGAAAGCTAGTGTAAGTAGGGGGCTGAGGAAGCTGAAGAGATGGGCAAAGGGAAGATTATGGAGGACTTTGTAGGCCATAAAGAGTTAGAATTTACTCTAAAAAATTCTTTTAAGCAGGTTGATCGATCAGATTTACACATCTACAAGATGACTCTAGAGAGAGAACAAGAGAATTTTTCCATGGTCAGATAAACTAGGAGCATACCATATCCTATAGTAACTTTCTGTGTATTCAAAATACCCATATCTCGGTTGGTGTCAGAGTGTCCATGAAGGGCCAAGCAATATTGGCTCAGCACCACCTTCCATGACTTATGGAAAGTTCAGTGTTCACTCCAAGTCCTTGGTGACTTCACAAATGGCTCATATTTTCACAGTCACTCTTGGCAAAGTCCCTCCCATCCAAAGTGGAGACAGTTCCCCTACCCTTTGAACCTGTGCTACAGTTGTTAACTTGCGTTCACCAACAGAACTCTGGGGAATGGTAGTGCGCCAGTTCAAGATCAGGCTTCAAGAGATGTTGAGTGTTTCTGCTCTGTCTCAGAGCCTTGTCAATACCAGGTGAATGTACAAGCCTGGTCTAGTGGGCTAGAGAATGAGAGACTGCATGCAGCAGAGCTGAACCATCCCAGTTGAAGCCATCCTACGTGAGCCAGCCTCCAGCTGACCAAGCAGCTGACTGATACATAAGCTAATTGATAAAGCTAACTGATGCGTAAGGCTTTTGTGTAGCACAGATTTCACTCATCTTTCAGGAGAGATGGGTTTTACTAATCACATTAACTCAACTGTTTTTAAAAATGCTGTGCTGATTGTTCATCACCCCCACCTCCCCCAACTCCTCATTATCAGGAGGGCAATCCTCCAAACTTCCTTTTCTCCAAAGTCCATGCATCTTCGAATGCAGAGCAATCTAGTTCTTGCCAACCCTTGCCACCAAATCCAAATAAGGATTTCACTCTGCACATCCAAAGAGTCATTTCTGCACCCTGTTAGCTCTGTTCTTCTGAGTCTCATGCCTCCTCCCTCACTACAAGCTCCTTCAAGGTGAAGAGACAATCTTTTACAATGCATTTCACCACTGATGGGATTTATGATACTGAGGGCACCATTGAATGCTTTACACTTAAACACTACAGTCAGTTACATTTCTATTACACATGTTAGCATTTTAAATTCTCGGAGAAATTCTACCAGAAACACTCGGGTTTCACTTTGTTTAGCCCAACATCTCATAGTCCTATGCCCAACAAATATTCTTTCCCCTGTGTGTGTGTGTGTGTGTGTGTGTGTGTGTGAGAGAGAGAGAGAGAGAGAGAGAGAGAGAAAGAGAAAGAGAAAGAGAGAGAGAGAAGGAAAGAGAACTTTGATTATCCTGCTAAACGACCCTTTCTTACAAACATGGAAAATGCTTCTCCTTGAATCTGATCCTCCCTTACTACCCGCACAAATACTACTCTGGTAGGCTGTGTATTCCTCACATAGGCCATGATCATTTCTGTCACCTTTCAATCACTCCACGTAGGGAAGGCCCACTCTCCAAAATGCGTTCTAACTCTGATGTCTTCCAAGCAGTAATTCTCCACTGTTTCAACTCAGACCAGCCTCTTATTTCTCTGGTCTCTTGTACTCTTGTTCCACCTCCCCCCGCCCCAACTCATTTAGATGTCCTCATAGAATAACACATTACTTTTTCCAGGCTGATTTCCATAAGTAAACTACTAAAGTATAAGCTTCTTCAGGAAAGGGACACTATTACACACTTTCGTGTATTCCACTGTGCTGGACATAGAGCAGGTCCTAATAATCTATTTGTTGTATTGAGCTGATAATGAAATAATGAGAATAACTGTTTTATTGAGCATTTTATATGTGCCTGGCTCTATATGAGCACATTATATACATTATCATATTGCATTTAAAAAAACTTACAAAATATTATCCTTATTTTACAGATGAGAAAATTAATATTCAGAGAAGTGATCGAATTTGCTATTAAATGACCAAGTCACAAATCAGACCCAGATCTGACTCTTAACTACGCTGCCATATTGCCCTCAATTACATTTATACCTATGTTAACCAAATTTGAAGACATCACACATAACCACAGATGTCTGCACTTACTTTGATAGACATGATAAATGTGTATACTGCTTATTGAATGATCAGAAGTTGCAAGCTTGAGATTCCACTCACATTTCCACCCAGTCACAATGACCATTTTCTATCACAGCAGACCAGAGAAGCAAGGTCACTGTGAGATAACAAGAGAAGCCAAAAAAACAAAAGAAAACAAAATAAAACACACACACACACACACATACACCAGGACAGAATTAGGGTAATCATTAAAATCATTAAAAGAAGCATTAGGAGTTTGTGATGAGCCATATCAAGGAGATTCACAGCCCACAAGCCCAGCACACTGAGCTATATTTGCTATAATTATATTACAGATGATTACGGTTTGCACATTTATTGTATTACACTTTGAGATCATGTACATCATTTAAGTAAGGAAAGTTTTTTAGGAATGATATTAGTTTCAGTCTAAATTTAATTTTTGAAAAGTAAACAATGCACAGTACATCTAAGCCACAGTTAAAGCGAAAGTCTTAGCTTTGTACCTAACAACATATCTTCTTTGAGAGCTTAAAAATCCAGCCTCCCATAACACCCCCACCTCAGAAACTGATCTTGATTCAACTGTGGCTCTGACACGCAGCTCTTTAATTTAGTTTTTTGCTGACAGCTGCCTTCAATTTTTGCCTGTTTATGGAAGTAAATTAAAAGAACACACTGTCTGTGATCCAGTGGCTCTTTGTGGTGGAGTCCTATTCAGTTCCTAAATCAAAACCCAGATAGTTGTCAGGAGAACTAATCCTTATGTAAACATGATTGCCTTTGCAGGCCAGAGCTCGCAGAGGCTCTGAGAAACCTATAGGAAGTATGCCACTTTCCCAGGTACTTCAAGGGTCAATGTCTTTGTTATTTCAGTTTCTAAATAATGAATTTAGAACAATTCACATGGGGTTCAGAAGCTTCTGATGGTCTGAGCGGTGGTCTTTGTTTATGCACACGTGAGAGCCCCATTCTTCAGCGATTGCAAGAGCATCCGTCTGGCATCAGTACTTATGAAACGCGGGGGACAAATACCTGAAAAGAGGCCTCCAGTAAACTTTAATTCATGTAACTTCCCTCCAATTCAAGAATGCTTTGGTAAAAGATAGCATTAAGTCTCATGAAAGGAGACTTGATTTTAAGTATAAATAAACTGACAGTATTGCATATGCTATTTCTAGTTTTTCTAAGCAAGTGGAAAAAAACAAAACCTAATTTTACTGGCAGTGGAAAGGCACTTATTAAAACTATATAACTTATTATATGTTCTTTAAATCTTCAAATCCAGGCCATACTGGATCTTCAAAGCATCAGGCCATACTGATTGTTTCTTCTCTTTGGGATGTTATCTTCTTGGAAATATTTGAAACAATCACTGAGAAATTTCCCTGGGAATGTCATGCTGCTTTATGGGGTGTGAACAAGACAGCATGTTGCTATACAGTTGTTAGAAGTATAATATGATCTTGTGAGCTGATTAAGGGCAAGAAGGATATTTTATCACTTCTACAAAGAATAGTGACAGCCTTTGGCTGTTTTTTGTGGGTAATTCTAATCTCAGTGTAAAGCATGATAAAATGTTTATGCATGATGATATTTTATCCCAGAAGTGGTTGCATTTCAGTAGAAGTGGACCATAATTTTGCTTTTAGACTTGAAAGAGTTTGGATATTCCACTTAGCTAATTGCAAATACATTCCTGAAGTACAAAATACTGTTAACTCTTACCCTTTTTAGAAAAGAAATTCTGAGTACATTAGCTTAAGAAGGGTTAATATGCTACTCCTTAAGACAATGTTGTGCAATAATACTCAAGACATAGATAAGATAAGGTATAATATAGACCATCCAGGCATACAATGGTTTCACTGGCGATGGTGTGAAAGTTATGTGGATTCAATACAAACCATACTTAAAAGTTTGAATTTGTATTTTTTCCTGGATGAGAGATATGGGGTATGATCCTCTCTTGTGATGCTAGGCAGTGGCAGTGGGACGCAGCTCCCAGCCAGCCACATAGTCATGAGGGCAGACAATGCATACGCTGACAACCATTCTGTATCCATACAACCATTCTGTGTTTCACTTTCAGTACAGTAGTCAATAAATTACATGAGATATCCAACACTTTGTTATAAAATTTGTGTTCAATGATTTTGCCCAACAGTTGGCTAATGTGAGTGTTCTGAGCACACGTAAGGTAAACGAGGCTAAGCCAGGATGTTTGGTAGATTAGGTGTATTATTAAATGCCTTTTCAACTTAACAATGTTTTCAACTTATGATGGGTTTATTGGAACTTAACACCTTCAGAAACCAAGGAAGATCTGTATATGTTTTTCTGGGAGAGAACTCCCATGGGCTCCAAGCAGATAGTACAACATGACCAAAGTTCCTGAGATGGGGAGGAGGAACTGGAAAGAGGCTGGTGTGTTTGGAGCCGATGAGTGAAGGCAAGAGTGGCATGAACTGAGACTGTACAGGTAGGCAGTGGTCAGGTGTACAGCAACGAGAAGGACTTCAGAGCCTTTTAAAAATGAAATGAGAAACTAAGAAAGAGTTTTAGGCAGATCCCTCTGACTGTTCTGTGGCATAGAAGAAGGCAAGGGGGTTGAGGGAAGACAGCTAAAGAGGCTTTTTCAGTCATCCTGAGGAGACATAAGGGTGGTCAGTGTGAATGGAGGGATTCAAATGCTTTGAAATCTATTTTGGAGAGTCTGTATCATAAGTGTTATGCTAGGAAGGGGAAATAAAGTGATAAGGTCAATAGTCTGTACATGTGAATTCTAATTTTCCAAAATCTCATCATCTACTTGAAGGGTAGATAATAAACAGAAAGTTGTACTTGAGAATGGTAAATGCTATTATAGAATCAAATGCAGGACACTTTGAAAAGCGTATGGAATAGGAAGCCAACCTACAGGAAAAACTACATCTAAGAAGTGTTGGCAAGGAATTGATTATCAACTTAAAAAGAAATTAATGTTTATTTATTTTGAGAGAGAGAGACAGCAGCAGAGACAGAGGGACAGAGAGAGAGGGACAGAGAGAGAGGATACCAAGCAGTGCAGAGCACAATGTGCAGCTCGATCCCATGAACCATGAGATCATGACCTGAGCTGAAATCAACAGTTGGATGCTTAACTGACTGAGCCACCCAGACGCCCCTGATTATCAATTTTTTGTTGAGAAACCTTTGTATGAGTGCAGTTGCAACACTGCATTAGAGAAACTCAGAGTTATTTCTATAGTCCATATCTAGGAATTTATTGATAAGGAAACTGGCATTCAGAAAGGTTAAGTGTCCTGCCTCCGAATATACCGATGGATAATCACAAAATCACTTAAACATTTATCAACAATGACTTGTTCATGGTGGTAAATAAGAAACATGGTTCTTTGGCTCACCAAATTTTCCTAATTAAGATGGAGAGGTTGAAGATGACTACAAAGTTTCTTGCTTGAGCACCTGCATGGATAGCAGTGTCATTAATTAAAATAAGGAACATTGGCAGGAACCATTTTTGAGGTGTCGGGAGTGCACAGGAGAAACAATAGATTCCATTTCAAGGTGTATGTGGATGTTCAAGTGGAAATATTAGTATGGACAATCATTTTAATAAAAGGCCGGTATCTAATAAAATCAGCTGAGTGACACCATCTCATTTCAATTCCTGTTTCAAATTAGAGCCAAAGATAATTTGTTTCCAGATAAAATAGCTCTTTTAAAAAGGGTATCATAATAGAAAGATGTATTTACACTTTCAAATGCACTAAGTACTCCCAAATCAAACTGGCATGGTTTTCCATCTCCTGGGAGCTTAAAAAGGCTTTTATTTTTTGCTTGTTCTCTTTCTTTAATTAAATTCAACTTATAGGTCAGAGCAGCAGACACTGTACATTGTTTTAATCATTATTGAGGAGCATGCATAGCGGAATTCACTGAGGAAAAGAAATCATTAATTATTCCTTTTTCCAGGATTGTTCTAGGTACTGGAATTGTTCAAAAAGACAAAACTTTGGATCTGCTGACCGCTCAAGTCAGCTCATTCCACATTCACGGAATGTGTTGCTGGATGAGGACACTTTGGTGGCAGGAGAGAAAACAGAGACATTGGTCTGTGGCGTGGTAAGGCAGGTGTTAGGAACTTCAACTTTCAATTTATAACCTTGATTAATTGGTTTGGTATAAGTTTGATTAAATAAGGCAGTCAAGGAATCTGAAACACACAACCAGAATCTCTGCGTTCAGATTCTAACTTTCCTAGAAGTGAGGCAAACCACAAGAAAAATTCATACCAGAGATTTGTCAAGTGAACACACATAAACCAACATAGCCACCACCGTCATGAGAAGAATCTTCTTGCAATGTTTTAGAAATAGCATAATTCAAGTATCCCTTGATTTAAAACATCAGGTTTATAAATCTTCTGAAATACAAATCAGGGGGAGTGGTTCCTTGGAGAGAGTGAAACTTCTGTGCTTTATTCTGATTGGAGGAAACCCTTGAGGGGAGGAAAGAGGAGGAGCTCCAGTTACTAGAATTAGCAACATACACTAAAATAAACCTTCCAGGTCCTTTTAGCCAAGTGAAGAGATTCAGATAAAAATCAGGGTTCTTCCCCATTGTAGAGCTTGGATAGAAGGGACTACTTTTGAGGTGTTTATCTTCTCTCTCTCTCTCTCTCTCTCTCTCTCTTTTTTTTTTTTTTTTTTTTTTGAGATCACCTGGTGGAGAAATACAGATGTTCAAACTGACGGGAGCTGTGATTGGGCCAACTCCCAAAGAGGTGGAGGTGGTGGGGTAGGGGAAGGCTGGAAGTTACCCCACTTCCTTATCTTCTTTGGCATTTGGAATAAATGTATCAATCATAGCTCACAAGGGGTTTAGGACCAACACTCTGAAACGCATCTGGTTATCATTCCCAAGGGAAATTAGCTCATGCCGTGCCATTATCCTGTCAAGAAATCAAAGGGCTCTTCCTGCATCAGAGACTTTGGTTTCCCTTTGTCCATTTTTTTTGTGACCCTCACCTGTGATTGGCTTGCAGTTGCTTTACAGCTATCACAACACAGTCCTTTTCTGGAGGTTGGCTTACTATAACCACTTCTCATTTTTATTGGGGTAGTCCCCCTACATATATTTTGAATTCACTTTATAGTTTAGTTTAATGATAATATATAAAATTGTTTATAGGGGAGGATATGTTACAGATTCCAAGCAATCAACCGGAAATGGTATTTCTACCATACAACCTATTGGTGAATTGGTGATCCTTGTACCTAGTTAGCCTAACTTCCTATATGTTCTTCATCAACAATGTAATATTCCTATGAAACAAGTAGTATAGATACTAAGTAAGATGATGTCAATTAAGATAGATTTCTTCTGTAGAGTTCAGATTGGAAGTTGTCATTAAGTCATGTAGTCAAATTCTCTCATGTTATAATTGATCAAATTGCAGCTCAGAGACACATAGTTAGACTGATCATATAATTTATTGTTCACGATGAACACTCTTGGAGTGCTGGAGCTACAGGTATAAAATGGGGCAATGTGGGAAACACTGCAACACATACCCTACTCATAATCAAACTTGCCCAATGGGCTTTGTTAATGACAGAGATAATATCACAAGCCTGGAAAGCCTGAAGCTTTGTCCTTATATTACACCGAATGAGAAGAAATTTGATTCATGCAATTTGTAGAGATTTTCATCAATAAGTTACTCTCTCTCATCCTACATTAACATGAGAGAAAACACATTTTCCATGTTAATTTAACTTTATGCCAAAGTTAATGCCCAAACATTTTTGTTAATGTTTTTTTTACTAATGATAAAGTTCATATGGATGATAATGACATTTATTAATTTTTTAAAATTAAGATATAGACAGTATATTTGCTGCCATATTTTGAGTGGTTCTGAGACTCACATGGAGCTGCAACTTTTTGATAAAGTATATATCTATGCAAAATTGATTACCTTTTAGAGAACATAAAATGAAAGTCAGCAAAATCAGAGGAAAACAACCATAGAGAAATACCTACTAAGTCATAGCCATAGAGCTTTCAAAATACATTTATTTAATGAGAAAATATATTTAAAAAGTGGTGAGACAAATTTATGTTAGAGTAATTTTATTGATGGATTCTAGCATAAACAGGGACAATATTCTAAACTATCACACGATAGTCATCACATAAGCTATCACATAACTGCAATAGGTTACCTTTAAAGCAAATAAACTTGAGGTGATCTGAGTGTTGGACACTGGAAGAATAAGAATACCAGGATCATAGTCCCACTTTTTGGGATCCATTTCATAGACTCAAATCACTGACATTTAGCAATCAAACTTTAACATTATTTTTCCTTCTTTTCAACTCCCTGGCTGATGGTGGCCAACAGAAAATAAGTATTTCCATTTCCTTATTAAAAAGACACTGTCTTACATTCTAGTTCACTGCAGGGAAGAAGTCAGATTCACTGCAATGGGAGTTCAAAGGTGAATTATAAAAGACATGGTGGAATTTTTGCCTTATATCAACATCCAAAAATAAATCTATTCTCTGGGAGATCAAATAGGTTCCTGGTAGCACAATTAAATTCTCTGTCCATGATAATCAGGTTGCTAACTAGATCCAGAGTGTTTGCTGGATAGGAAGTATACCTCTTACATTTTGACAATTACTGTTCAAATACCAACTTAAAAAAATCTCTATACTTCTACAAAACAAACAAACAAAAACAAAACAGACAAACAAAAAACAAACCAAAGCAAAACAAAACAAAATATCATTGCATTGAGTGAAAAGACCAAGGCTTAATAGAACGGTCCCTTGAAACTGAAATATTCATAAGAATCACCTAGAGGGTATGTCAATTCTGGACCCCACCTCTAGAGATTCAAATTCTGTAGAGCTGGAAAGGAGGCCAAGATTCAGCACTTTTGAGAAGTACTGCAGAAGTTCCTCCTGCAAGGTGATTCTGTTGAAGGAGGTTCATAGACAACGGCTTGATTTAGAAATAGGTAAGTAAGTACATAAGCTGGAAAATTTATCTGCATGTTCCCAACAATATTTGACCAGAGGTTTTCTGAGTTTTTCAATGCTATAGCAGATTTTTTGAATTCAGGTTCATGAATTCCAGGTAAAGAAATATTTTAATAATTTATTTCATTAAATATTATTACATGGGAAAAGTAAGTATTATGTTTGTCTATTTTTTCATAGCATAAGAAGTGTGTGTGTGTGTGTGTGCGCGCATATGTTGGGAAATTGAGAAATCTAGATACAATAATTAATATTTTATTCTTTAACAAAATTAATTTCTTGATAAAATTGGTTTGTATATAAAAAAGTAGTTGTTTAGACAAACTACTTTTTTCCCTGGTCTTCAAAATATGTTTTATCCTTAAAAATTGTAGAAATTTAATCTGGTTTCTCTTTTAACTATATAAATATCTCCTCAAATAAGGATAACATTTAAAAGGATAATGGAAAGCAATAGAATATAATCTCAAATAACTTTGACTTTTAGGAAAGAAATGAATATTAGTATAGATAGACCCAAACCAATTAATGAAAGTCCTGAGGAAAAGTTTTAGGAGCTAGGATTGTTTAGTCTAGAAGAGAGATGATTAGGGAATATTTTTTTTATAGTGGCCAAGCCTAAAATATTTATGTAAGAAGACAGTTGACATTTCTTCATCTCAACTAGACAAAGAAAGTATGATTCTTGTGATCTTAAAAGCATTTGTTTATAGCTTTTCAATAAATATACCTTTTCCTGCGTCTCCCTTCTTCTCCTTCTTCATTTCTTGCTTTCCTTCCTCCCTTCCTTTGTGTGCAAGTAGAGCATCTGTTATATGCCAGGCACAAAGGAAATGAGGTTGGTTTAAGGTAGGTACATTGGTTAGGGAAGATTTCATGAAGAATGTTGGTTGGTTATTTTAACATTTTGTAAGATATCTATGTATAAAATGACATATGGGATGGATTTCCCAGGTTTCTAAAAAAGACCAATTTCTTTGAGAAATTTAAGTCTAATTTTCAGTATGTTAATCTCCAATAAAAGAGTCTAGTAACATGATTCAGTTTCAGGGTATAGAGTATTATAGAAATTATTAAGTCCATAACAGTGGAGCAGCTACCAGAAAACTTTTCTTCTATTAAAAAAAAATAGTTTCACTGATAGCACTTGGAAAAGATTATTAAGTCTACCTGGCAGTCTCCCTCCTCTCCCCAATTCTGTCCCGTTCTTTCATTTAATGATCAAAGAAAGATACTATTGACCAAATAGAGTGCCAAATCAGGTATCAGGATCTGGAGTATCTGATTCTAGTTTTTAGCAATTATTGATAAGAAACTGAATAAGCTGCTTACCTGGTCTGAGTTTCATCTCTTTTTTCCTCTCCATCAGCCTTCCTGTAACACTTATGTACCCCCTTTTTTTTCTTTTTCTTTTTGAGAGAGAGAGAACTAGAGAGAGTGTGCGTGAGCAGGGGAGGAACGGGGGTGGGGGTGGGGGTGGAGAGAAAGAGAGAGAGAGAGAGAGAGAGAGAGAGAGAGAGAAAGAATCTCAAGCAAGCTCCATGCCCAGTGCAGAGCCCGATGTCAAGAGGCTCAATTTCATGACTTTCAGATCATGACCTGAGCCCAAATCAAGAGCTGTATACTCAACTGAATGAGTCACCCAGGTGCCCCTATGTGGCCCATTTTTAAGAAAGATTCATCTTGCATCTTGGGACTCATTTTGGTTCAGGCTAGGACCTAGAAATAGAGCATTCTACTAGGTGCACTGTTGAAAAATGGGTTCACGAGGCTTAAAAAGTCAAAAAGGTATAAAAGAATGACCACAGCTGAACTCAGTCCAAGCAAATATGCAAGGATGAAGTAGTGAAGAATAGTGAAGGGATGCCAAGAAGACTGATGGAGCATGTTACAGACAAGAATTATAATTAGGACTCAAGCAAAGTGGTGGCTGGCACCGAAAAATACCAGTGAGGCCCCGGGAGGGAAACTGGAAGACACAGGAACAAGGACAAGCCTTGCAGTCAACTGGGTCAAGCCTTAGGACTTCTAGGCAACAATTTGAATGAATTAGTAAATGTTTTTAATAAGAAGTGATATGCACACCTTAAGAATAACTATGTTGTATCTCTTTATAAATATAGTACAATTCTAGGTTTTCACTAACTGGAACTTCTCAGCTTCCACTTCAAGTCAACCTTTAAACACTGTCCACAGCCTCCATTTCATGTCATGTTTTGCCATCTAGTGGCTGATCATAGTATGAGGTAAAAGCTACTCAAACCCAAGCCGGTATTTCTGTATGTGTGGTTGAAAACCTGAGGCATTCAACTTTGCAAAACATTGGGGATTCTCTTTGCTCTTTTTATATGCTGCCTTTCTCTAAAGAGAATACATGATGCATATACTTGGGGGTTGAAATTTCAGTTCATGAAAGGACTGAGCAAGTTTGAGAACAGAATCTAACAAAATTATATATATGTCTTCACTTACTAATTTTCTTAGCATTAAAAAAAATCACCTTTTTGGTATTTATCTCTCACTCAAAGTTTACATAAATTGAAATACAATAGATTTCTTCAATTGAGTCATTCAGGTTTGTTCATTTTATTATCATATGCTGAAACCAATCTGTCATTTAATTACGACCAATGTTGTAGGTCATTTTTCCCACACTCAGCCCAGCTTGTCTTTTCCCTTTGTGTCCCTTGTTTGTGAAAGAGGTATCACTTGACATTTTTGTATCATTAAAAGCAATCTATGGCTTGGGTTCCTGGGTGGCTCAGTCAGTTAAGCGTCTGACTTCTGCTCAGGTCATGATCTCACGGTCCATGAGTTCGAGCCCCATGTCAGGCTCTGTGGTGACAGCTCGGAGCCTGGAGCCTGCTTTGGATTCTGTGTTTCCCTCTCTCTCTCTGCCCCTCTTCTGCTCATGTTCTCTCTCTCTCTCTCTCTCTCTCTCAAAAACAAATAAACATTAAAAAAGCAATCTATGGCTCAACTTCCTGTTCCCTCATGCGAGACATGACACCAGTTATTATTAAATTAGCTTGTAATTTAAATAAATGATTTTGGAAACTTGACTGCTTTGTTCTATCCAGCACCAGGTCCCTTTAGGACTGCTTGTATGTGCGGAGTTCGTGTGAAAGACAATCCACAATCAACATTCAGACTATGCCAATGGCCAAACACATGAAGAGGCAGCCCTCACAATGAACAATTTACATGGTGCTCTGAGAAAAGCACAGGATACTTCAAAGCCACATTTGGAGGGACTGTCTAATGCATAGGAATTTCGTTTGTTTAGTGGTTAAGAGTCTGCTTTGGGGCGAATTGACAGATTTGCATTCCAGTTCTGATAAGCTGCAGTGGCTTATTTAGCCTCCTCAAGCTTCATTTCCTTTCTCTGTCCAACAGGGAAATTGTAAGTGTTAAATAAAATATTTTATATATAGCTTTGTCTTAGTACAGTGTCTGGCATGTAGTAATCATTTAATAAATAGAAGTTGCTATGAGGATAAAACTGAGAAGCTCTGGCGAACAATCCGTGTTTTGCCGTACATTTCTAATTCTGCCTAAATAACCTTTTACACTGTAAATGCTTGGCTTACTGTACTAGAACTATGAGACCATCTTTGGGGCAGCCCCCTCTGTAAGCTCTGTAGCCTGAGGAATGATTTACAGATGATGGTCAAAGATATGTTATTTCAAACAAGAGAGGAAAGAGTGTCAAAAAGAGAGGAGTCCAAAATCATAGGCCTCATTCGTTCCAGCACTACAGGCCCTAGCTGTGCAGAGGGATATGCTCTGTGGCCAGCAGAGGCATGAGGAAAGGAGGAAATTCGCCCTTAAATCCTTGATATGTGTTTTCGGTACTTGTGAAAATTTGAGCAGGAAAAGGGACTCAGAAAGAAAGGAGAGCCATCTGGATTATAATAATGAAGAAGTTCCTCTTCAGATATCTTAGGAGATGAGATGGGGGCGGGGAGCAGAGGTTGAGACCACATAAGCCACTGAAGCGCAGATTAGAGCTCTTGTTCTGCCATTTCCCAGCTGGCTTAACTTGGGGTAAATCATTGAGTGCTGTGGAGTCTGTTCTTTTGACATCTACAGGGAATAATGTGGCCCTCGGAGCAAATCACAGTACACTGTGGTTGGCCTTTGACATCTGCGAGGAAAAATGCAGCCAGGAATGCTCACAGGACCACACCATCCTGTGACTGTGCAAACTCCATGACAGCAGGTACCAACCTAGCTTGCTTCTCACTGTGTTCTCTGCACACGGCACAGCATTCAGTACATTGTAGATGTTTGCATTGTATTTGTTGAAAGAGTGAGCCAATGCGCTCATTGCATTTTTCCATCCTTAACCCCAAGCCTGTATCTGCAACTGCCTAAAAGAGGTTCCCAATTGGATATTTGGAAGGCAGCACAAAACCATGGGCAAAACTCACCTTCTGATTCCCACCCCTACAGCTGAGATCTGTGAATGGTCCTACCAACCACCTCATTGTTCCTGCCAGAAACCCCTTTTAATCCTTGTTTCTTCTCTTTTCCTCACTCCAGGCATTCTGCCACTTTGAACTCCCAACTTTATTTTTTTAACATTTTTAAGACTTTATTTATTTAATATAATTTGTTGTCAAATTGGCTTCCAGTGTTCATCCCAACAAGTGCCTTCCTCTATGTCCATCACCCATTTCCCCCCTCCCCCACTCCCCATCACCCTCAGTTTGTTCTCTGTATTTAAGAATCTTATGGTCTGCCACCCTCCCTCTCTGTTTGTAACTTTTTTCCCCCTTCCTTCCCCCCATGGTCTTCTGTGAAGTTTCTCAAGATCCACATATGAATGAAAATGTGATATCTGTCCTTCTCTAACTTATTTCACTTAGCATAAAACCCTCCAGTTCCATCCATGTTGCTGTAAATGGCAGGATTCATTCTTTCTCATTGCCAAGTAGTATTCCATTGTATATATAAACCACATCTTCTTTATAGCAGCACTTTCAACAATAGCCAGATTATGGAAAGAGCCTAAATGTCCATAAATTCCCAACCTTATTTGTAATATGTGCAGCTTTTTTGACCTCCTCTGCCATGGCTGTAGTTCAGGACACTTGAACTGCCTGAATTTCTGCAACAACCTTTATGACCGCATTTCTTGCATCTACTTTTGTCCCCACCAATTCCTTCATGATGAATAACAGGTCTCTGGGAAGGGAAGCATTGAAGTGTACAGTCAGAGCTGAAGAAAGGAGGTGCCTGTGTGATGGTGAATGGAAGAATACTGGGATGGAAGAGAGGAGACCTAAGTCTAGATCTGGCTCCAGTACTGCCTGGATATGTGAATTTGAGTGTGTTTTTGCCTCTTTGCATATGGGCTTCTTCATCTGTAAAATAAAGAGCTTGGATCACATGATTTCTAAGGACTCTTCAAACTCTGGAATTCAATGATTTTGTTAAAGATGTGTCTAATTCTGGAGCAAGTGCTTTCTGTGATGGTTTAAAACCGACTTTAATAATAGAGTTGTGCCAGATATCATGCATTTTGAAATCTTCAGACTGGAAACAGTGGCCAAAGTAAGAAGGATTAAAGACTCAGATTGACATAACTGTTCATGCCAGGAAAGAGACTACTGAATCTCAAATACTGACTTTTAACGGGACTTATTTCAAATTTGAATAGCCTGGAACTTATACATGATCCTTTCTAGTCATGAAACTTCTGATAATTCTTAGGCTCTCAGTTTGGAAAGACATAATCACATTTTATATATGACCTTTTGAAATTTGCAGTGAAAATACGTGTATACTACCAAAATGGTAACAGGGAAACAGGAAGACCTTAGGCTGTAGGCTCTCTGAAAACAAAGATCATATCTATTTTTGCTCACTACTATAATCCCAGTGCATATAATATTTACTCTCAAAATATTTGTTGAACTAGTAAGGCAAATGAAATGTCACTATTATTTTACTGAGCTGTCTAGCAAATTAAAGTTTTGAGAAGTGTAGCAGGTGTCTCACTGAAGAGGTATGTGGTAGATTGATGGCAAGAGTGGCCCCAATTCTCCTCTTCACAGCCATACCCCTTACAATGTGACTCTGAATCTTCTCCCATCAGGAGCTGAAATCTGTTCCACACCCCTTGCATCTAGGCTGGCTTTGGAACTTGCTTTGCATCACTTTGGCAAAAGTGATGGTGTGCCATTTTCAAGCATAGACCTCAAGGAGGGTTTGTAGCTTCTGCTCTGTCTATTGGACACCTGCTTCTGCCAGGAGAATAAGCCTGGGCTGGTCTACTGGAGGTTGAGAGACCATATGGAACAGATATAAGTTGATCCAGCCAAGGTCCTAGACTAGCCAGCCTTCCCAGTCCAGTGCTAACTACAGATGAATGGAAAGTCCATATAAGCATAACTGGCCAGCACATTCACAGATTCGTGAGAAATAATATATGGTTGCTATTTTGAGCCACTAAGTTATCAAATGATTTGTTACATGGTATTATTCTGGCAATAGACTACTGGTAAAGAGTGAAAAAATGTTGAAGTTATCCAACCCAGCCCATGATCTTCTTGTTAAGCCAGGAAACCTAAGTGCATCTGCTAAGAGAAGAAGGGTATTTTGTTTTAAACTTGCATTTGAGCTAACATTGGTCCTGACCATAGCTGCTGGAATAGGGAACATAATTTTTCCTGAGGTTCACTGAAAAGTCGGTCAGAATAACTAATTACTGCTTTTAGAAAAACATCCTTTTATTTTCACCAACCAGGGGTTGAGTTCAAGGTTACATTGTAAAACCAGGATTTGTGGTTTGCAAGGCTGTTTGTTATGCAGAAGCTTCTCACTAGAAGCTTCCTCTGTAGTCAGGATGCCTTCCACCAGCGTGGCTGTGGCATCTTGGTAAACTGTGCACCTGGGCTTCCCATAGGAGAAATCACATACATTTTCACTTACTGATAATTCTAAAAATATTGCCATGCCCTTTACTGAAAGAGTTGAGTGTAAACACTGAAGAATGAAGTAGGTAATTTTAATTATATCATTACTATTGGAAACAAATATCCAGGGACAATTTGGTAATTTCCAAAGACTATCTATTAGCTGCTATTGATCTACTTCAATTATCCATGTTTTTTTCTTTATTTTAAAAAAAATTTTTTAGCATTTTTTAAAAATTCCCTATTGAGAGACAGAGACAGAGCATGAGCATGGGAGGGGCAGAGAGAGAGGGAGAGACATAGAATCTGAAGCAGGCTCCAGGCTCAGAGCCATCAGCACAGAGCCTGAGGAGGGGCTGGAACTCATGGAGTGCAAGATCATGACCTGAGCTGAGGTCGGCCGCCTAACCAACTGAGCCACCCAGGCATCCCCAATTATCCATGTTTTTATGCCCAACTATGAGTAACATGTTATTGAAACCTCATTTTTATTTTTAAAATATATATACATACATACACATGTATATAATACACACACACACACACACACATACAAAATTCAGTCATAAAAATTAGGAAACCCTGCTATTTGCAACAATGTGGATGGACCTAGAGGGCATTAAGGTAAGTGAAATAACTGAGACAGAGAAAGACAAATACTTACATGTCAAATTAAAAGAACTGAATTCACAGACACTGCGAATAGATTGGCTGTTGCCAGAAGCAAAGGTTGCAGACAGGTAGGCAAAACGAGTGGAAGTGGTCAAAAGGTACAAGCTTCCGGTAATAAGTTCCAGGGATCCAACGTACAGCATAGTGACTATAGTTAACAATACTGTATCGTATATTTAAAACTTGTTGAGGGGCACCTGGGTGGCTCAGTCGGTTGAGCGTGGGACTTCGACTCAGATCCTAATCTGGTGGTTCTTGAGTTTGAGCTCCCCCACCTCTTGCTGCTGTCAGCCTGTCAGTGGCAGAGCTGGCTTTGGATCATCTGTCCCCCTTTCTCTGCCCCTCCCCCACTTGTGTTTTCCCAAAAATAAATAAATATTGAAAAAAAATTGTTGAGAGATTAGATCATCTTAAAAGTTCTCATCACAATAAAATTTAGCTATGTGTAGTGATGGATTTTAAGTAAACTTATTGTGGTGATCACTTTGTAATATATGCATATATCAAATCATTAGGTCGTACACCTTAAACTAATACAATGTTATATTTCAATAAAATAATACAATTTTTAAAAAGTTTAAATAGGGTGACATGGTAGGCTAAAATGGGCCTTCAGGTTTAAACTGCACGAGTAGGGGTAAAGGCATAGGAGAGAGAAAATAATGATCTCATAATGTGATTCAGTGCTTGGGCAGTATGTGCAGTTACTGTAGTCAGTCTGAGAATTGTATTTTCTGAGGCACATTGACAAACTGGAATGAGTTTAGAGAAAGGTACCATGTTGTTGTGAAGCCCAAGAACCCTGCGGCATGAAACATGGCTGAAGAAGCTGGAGATATTTGTGCTAGGAAAGAAGAAAATTATGGGGAACACCAGAGATGTCAACTTTCTGAAGGACTGTCAGGTGGTATAGAAATCCGGCCCCTCTAGTGCTTCCTTGGATAGAAGGCTGGATCTCTGAAACATTCTAACTCAAATCACGTTGTTTGCCAGTGTTACAAATATTCACATGGTTTCTCATTGTTCTTACAAGGAAACCCATTTTCTTGGGTCTGCCTTTGTCCCATCTGAAGTCTCAGGTACCACTATGCCCCTCACTCACTAGGGTGCAGGCACATTGAATTTTGCTGTTCCTTCAGCACGAAGCATTCAAACCTACCTCCGGGTGCATATACTTTCTGTTCTTCAACTAAACAAGGAACTAAATGAACAAGTACATGAAACAGTAGTACGAATAGGTTAAAGGTAGCAGATTTTGCTCAATACAAGGAAGAACTGACAATCAGAGCCCCAAATCCAGAGCCCCGGCAAAAAAAGTGAAGGTTTTTCTATCTGGGATGATCAAAGTAGAGCTAATAGCATCTTAGCAGGGAAGTTCTAGAAGGTGGATGGGTTGCTTTGGTTTGTGTGGGACAGAAGCTCATCATAAATTGTCTTAGACCCGAAGTGGAATATCGCGGTTTATTTAACTGAAAATCACAGCATGGCTGAATCCAGGTAATTAAATAATGTCCGTGGGAACATTATTTGTTCTAATCACAACCTCTGCTTCTCTGTATCTTGGCCTCATTCTAAGGCAAGCTGTCTCCGAGAGGAAGCAGTGTAGACTCCAGAAGTTTCAGAATTATATCCTGCCTGATTAGCAACCTTAGAAGAAAGAGAGTTGCTATTTCCTAAAAATTCCAGCAATAGCCCTAGGATTAACTATGTTTGGTTTGGCTGGGCCACATGTCCACCTTTAGCCAATCACTGAGGTGCCAGAGATGAGATACTTTCAGTTGCTACAACTCTCAGTTCACTAAAACCCAAAGTAGAATCAGCTTTACTGGAACAGCTTAAAATGAAATTGTGAGAGGCCTGGTTCCTCAAAATAAAATCAGGGAGTAGCTAACAAAGGACAAGAGAAAGGGATGCTGAAAAGGCAAAAACATGAGATTCCTGTTGTAAATAACCTTCAGGGTTTTTATAACTGGCAAAAAGATTGGATTGCCTGACTTCTACAAATGGCTCTGTGTTCTATGATAGAGTGAAAGCCATTCCTTTGTCTTTACCTGCTCTGGTCCATCTCTCAGGAAGATCCTGTTGTATCTGGTGGCTTGGGCTGAAGACAAAATAATCCATTCATGGCAGGTGCAAGACAGGTATTAGGGAAGGGGAGAGAAAAATTGGACCTGTCCTGAGATCAGACTGGGTAAGAGTTGAGGGACTGTGATCCATTTGCAGAGCCTGGCTCTGGAGGTTGTGATCTGTTAGGCTACCAGAGAACACTATCATCTTCTTCACATTTCCAGAAATAATTGGAATCAAGCAGCCCAAGACCTCAGGTTACTCCTTGGCAGCCCAGAACCTCTCACTCAGGCTCAATCTATCACCATCTTCCTTGAACACTGCTACCTCTCTTTGGGACTTATGGATCCCCTATTCCTAAAAAACCTATCTCAAGTCCCAGTGTGTAAGGACTTTACTCTTTATAAGTTATTCCCTATGTTAAAAGGACACTAGTTTTGTTTTGATATCTTCTCAGGGTGGTACCCTTGCAGAGAAAGATATTTCTTCACCTGTTAAATGTTCCAGCTGAATCTGAGCTGGAATTCATAGTTTAGCTGCAAATGGTAAAACAGTGAATGCCTGACCCTTCTTTCACTCTGCCACTAGGAATCTCTTTGTACAAAACAATTAGAAAACCTCCTTCAAGAGAGAAGTTTTGGGTATGTCTCGGGAGAGAGAGAGACAAAGAAAAGAGAGACATGGAGGGCTGCATGGTCTCTGGCCCAGCCTGGCTCCAGAAACTAGATCTGACCCAACAGGGAGGAGGACTTCATGAAATTTTCATGAAGAGCTTTGTAAGTTACGGAGATATTTACCCACGGTGTTGCTAAGCCCAGGTGGCAAACTGGGATGAGACGCTGGGGGTAGAAGGACAACATTCATTTATGAAAGGAAGCCAGCGTGGCTTTAGGGCATTGATGAGGGCATAAATTAAGGCAGCTGCATTTAGGGTGGAAAGAAGTGAACAAGGAGGTCTGGATAGATAAGGGGCAAAGGATCAGACAGGGAGAGTGAGAAAGAGAGAACCAAGGTGGCTTCCTAGTTTTGGTTTGGGTGTCTGTGTGCATGGAGATGGTGGATGCCATTTACCAAGTTGGGGAATATAGGAGGAGTTTTAGGTAAAAATCTCATTAATTGAACGTGTTTATTGGCAAACATTTATACAAGATTCCAGTTAGTTTTGAACATAACTAACATTTATATCTAAGAATTGGGTGTGAGTATATGTCACAGAGGTGTGAGTACTGCCTGTGTGTCTGTTTACATGTCCCTGGGTGGGTTGTGTATAGGGCTGGTGGGGGCCACAATGAAGCGAGAATGGGGAAGATTTCATACCTGAGATTAGGTTGGCACAGCAGTGGTAGTCAACTGAACCTGCTCTATCACTCAGTGGGTAGTAAATAGTCTCACTTGGGCAGTAATATATTTGTGAAATCAGGATAAGAGATAAGTAATAAAGTACTCCATAGATTGTTTAGTTGTTGGAAATTCTACTATGTTGGGAAAAATGCTCAGTGTCAACATAGGTAATAGTTTTCAATTTTTCCAAGAACGGTTGTGGCTTTGGCTTCCTTTGTGACCACTTCATTTATGCTACATTTCATAAGCTAAAAGTAAAAGGCTCTTTTTGAATGTATATTATTGTGTACACTATTGTGTACAAATAGAAAAGCAATTTCATATCTGACATTATTATTAATATAATGCTAGCTAAAATTCACTGAATACATGCCCTATGCCAGGCATTAATCTAGGTTTTGATTCTTTATTACATATTTAATCCATTGACTCCTTGAGTTCAATAGGTACCAGCCATAGTTCCAATTTATAGCTGAGGAAAGTGAGGATCAAAGTAGTTAAGTAACTTATTGAAGATCCACATAGCTAACAGGTAAGAAAGCTAAGCTGTAAATTCATATAGTCTGATTGCTCAGCCCAGCAATTAATCACAGCAGTGCATGTGGTAGGCAGCCTCTATGATTCCCCAGTGATCCCCTGGCTTCCTGGTATTCCCACCTTTGTGTAATTGCCTCCCCTTGCATGTGAGCTGAGCCTATAGACTTGCTTCTAAAGAACAGAGTACAGTAAAAATAATGGGATGTTACTTCCAAAGCTATGCTATGGTCTAAATGTTTGTGTCCCTCCCTTTCCCCCCAAATTCATGTGCTGAAATCCTAAAGATGATGGTATGAGTAGGGTGGACCTTTGGGGTTGTTCAAATCATGAGTAGAGCCCTCATGACAGAGACAGTACTGGTACAGAAGAGGCTCTGGAGAGCCCCTCAGCCTCTTCCACCATGTGAGGACTTGAGAGAAGTCTGCAGACTGGAAGAGAACCCTTACCTGACCATGCCAGCAACCTAACCTCAGACTTCCAGTTTCCAGAACTGTGAGTAAGAAATTTCTGTTTATAGGCTACCCAGTCTCTGGTATTTTGTTATAGCAGTCCAAATGGATTAATACAGGTTACAAAAAAGACTGTGGTTCCTATCCCTCTCTCTCTCTCTCTTTCTTCCTCTCTCTCTTTCTTCCTCTCTCTCTTTCTAGCTCTCTCACTCACTTGATAAAAGACAGATGCCTGTTTGTGAGTTGCACCATGGAAAGGCATGATGAATAACTGAAGTCCTCAGTCCTACAACCCATGAGGAACTGAGTCTGGCTAGCAAGCATATGAGTCAACTAGGAAGCAGGTCCTTAGCCTTAGTCTCAAGATGACTACTGACCCTCCTGAGAGACACTAAGAGGCACCCAATTACCTCTGGGTTTATGACCCACAGGAGCTGTGAGATGCCAATATTTGCTGTTTTAAGCTATTAAGTTTTGGAGTGATTTGCTACCTGGGAAAAGATAATGAATAAAACAAGTCAATAAATTGAGATTATGGCTCCTTCCTTTCTCTTAGGTTTACAGCATGCTCATTATCTTATTGGCCAATTATTTAATTTAATTTAATTTAATTTAATTTTATTTTATTTTATTCTATTTTATTTTAATTTTTAAAAATTTATTTATTTTGAAAGAGACAGAAACAGCATGAGTGGGGAGGGGCAGGAAGAGAGAGAGAGAGAGAGAGAGCATCCCAAGCAGTCTCCAAGCTGCTAGTACAGAACCTGATGTGGGCCTCAAACCCACAAGCTGTGAGATCATGACTTGAGCCAAAACCAAGAGTCGGATGCCCAACCAACTGAGCCACCCAGGTGCCCCTTAATTTTCTCTCTTTATATATTTTTAAGTCTTTTTATTTTTGAAAGATGGACATGCAAAGAGAGAGAGAAACACATAATCTGAAGCAGTCTCCAGGCTCTGAACTGTCAGCACAGAGCCCCACGCGGGTCTTGAACTCACAAACCCCATGAGATCATGACCTGAACTGAAGTCTGATGCTTAAATGACTGAGCCACCCAAGTAGCCCTTTTTCTTTTATATTAAATATTCTTTTCTTACAAGTTATCTTCTAAAATTCTGACTTTTTTATGCTTCTGACAGAAGAAGTTTTAAAAACATGGCCTTTGGATTTCTACAGACCTAGGTTTAGATGCCTCCTTCACCAACCGCACACTACAGTCATTTGGGGAAAGTTACTAAACACTGCTGAGCCTTAATTTCTTCGTTTGTTAAATGAAATAATAATACTAATGTGAACACTTTTAAAATTGAAGTATGCATGTTTAAGTGTATGTGTGAGAGAGAAAGGGAGATAGAGAAAGAGAGAGTGAGAACGGACAGATCTTTCTTTTTTGGGAAAGGTGAGGGGTGCCATTGTGTTCCCTATCCTTAGGGAATCCAAACTGAGAGCTCTAGAAGACAACTCTCCATCTTTTCTTGGAAGTCTGCTTAGAGTTAACTCTGTCTCTGAGGAGAAAAGGGAAGCAGAGGGCAGAGAAATCCCCAGACAGGGGAAGCTATGGAAACAAAGTGTACACAGTGGAAGAAGCTCTATGGGGGATGTGCGTTGTGTGAATCTGGGAAGTTCGTCCACCCAGTGCTCACAAAGACTCAGCTGAGTGTTGTATGCCCAGGGTTGCCCTGAAGTAGCAGAATCAGTGGATTTTCAGGAAACCACTGGGCATCTCAATTGCAACCAGTGTGGCCTTCTCTGGATTCTTTGCTCTGTAAAAGAAACTCAGGACTTTTGCATCACTTAGAGTCAGGTAAACTCATGAGAGAGTAAATAATGATGGAGAATTACTTCCCTGGGATCTTAGAGCTGGATGTTTGAACATGATTGAAAGGTAGTAAAGGAATGAGATGTTCCTTGTACTCCCTAGTGTTGGTTAAAAATTTACACCCATATGTCTGTAGAGGCATTAGAATGTTCTGCCTATTGGTGCCTAGGGCCTTGGAAGCACCTTCAGAGTGGCCTGTACTGATGGAGCATTTTTTTACTGCTTGGAACGTGCATTTTTATGGGTGAACTACTCTTACACACTGTGCAAAATGGCTGATCAGTTTCTCCCTAGAGCATGAGCATTTTCCAGGCTTTATTTATTCCGGCCCTGATAGTCGAGCAAGATATGCTTGTGCAGATAAGACGAATGTGACCGTGTTCCAGGATGTCAGAACTTGTGATTTTCATCACTCTGGTTACCATCTTTTAGGGTGAAGATTTTCCAAAAGGCCAAGTTATCATTTTTCACTTATGATGACTCCCCAGAGAGTGACCACTGATTCTAAATAGAGACATTTATTTTGCTTTAGGAGTGGTTTGCAAAGCAGTTTTAATTAGGTGCTGAGCTCTTTATCAGTCCTCAGCAACCCAAATTAGCTATCATATCCCCCTGAGAGCTCCTCAGTACTGGGTTCTCAGCCTTTCTCCTCTTCCCACTCCTAAAGTCAGCAGGAAATTGTCCTGTCTGAGGACCAATAGCACTGCTGTAAAACTTGCCTTTTAGTTCTCAGTGGTTCTAAGTCATATTGCAATCTGCAAGCTGAACTACGTTAGTGACCTGATTTTTGTAATATTTAACAGGCTTTAAGGGAGTTTAGCTATTTGGAGTTGAATCTGGAAGCACTTCAACTCAGCTATTTTTCAAAGATGTTTATTTTCTGTATCTCTGGCAGTGTTTTGCTAAGAAATGCTGCTGACACGCTCTCTCAGTAGTGGCATTCCAGACCCCTGCAGGAACTCCTTAGATGAGAGAAAAAAAGGCCACATTGGACAGAGGTCAGACTTGAACAGAGCTCAGGGAATTTAAATCAATGTAAGCACATCAGAGTATAACAAAATGAGTCTCCCTCTTCGCAGTGCCGGAAAATGCTTTGTAATTCTAGGAATAAATTATCAATGTTTCTTTATGAAAAACAGCCATGACCTTCTCAAAGGGAAGAACTAAAGTTCTTATAATGAAACTTGCACAAGTGGGAGCCCAGGACACTTGCCTTAAGAAAAGCTTTGAGGACTGATACCTTGAAGCATTGTCTGAAGGAAATGGAATGATTTTGAGATCTAACCCTGAAGCACAAATTAAAAAAAAAAAAAAAAAGCTTGTGTTAAAGTCAGATTTCAATATCATACATTAAATGATTCCTGGCGTGGACATTATTTTCCTAGTTCCTAACTTTTTCTTTGCAAAGAGATGGGCAAATAAGTATTTCCTTTGCTGGTATCTGCAAAATACTGTATATTTTGAGTGAAGCCTTTTTATTTTCTATCTTATTTGGCTGAAATCAGTATCCCTGTATTCATTCAAATTTCAACACTCATCTTGTTTCTTCATAGCTGTTTGAACTTGAAACATTATTAAAATAAATCTATATACATTCTTTGGTAAGCTAAGTCAAAGAGTTTCCACTGATTGCATTTTCAATTGTTTTCTCTCCAAATGTTCATTTCAAGTGTGTTACTATGATCTCCATCTGTATATATCTTATTTCTTTTTAATTTGTTGATGTACAGTAAAATTAGCTTCTCTCCTGAAAATTTGCTCTTTTGAACTGATTTGGGGAATTTTCAAGAACAGGGGTTTATAAACCAAGACTGTTACATATTCTTTGCTTTAACATTGGTTATGTACTGGGATCATATTACCTATTATACATTTTTGGAAAACAATAATTATATTTAATAATGACTTATAATTTAAAATATTTTGAATTATTTTATATTATTTGCACAACTACACATATACAAAAACTAAACACAGAATTAGCTGAGTCTCTTAAGACCCCTCAGAAATTTCATAGCAGAGTCAAGGCTTGAGACTAGTATCTCAGCAGTCAATCCTGATTCGACTTCTAAACTCCCCATCTTGGTAACTGGCTTGCCATTCTCCCTGTAACCCAGGCAGGAATGTGGCAGGATCATTGAGGCCTCCTTTCCCATTATCCCACCTGGAGAAGACCCGCTGTCTTGGCCCGGGCCCTCCCTTCCAGGCCCACCACACCCTGACTCAATTTTTCTAGACCAAGACACTAGTCTCCCAGTTTTTCTGTCTAGAGACACTCTCCACCATACAACAGCCAGGGTAGCCTTTCACAATTACAAATCTGGTCAAGTTTTTTTGTTTGTTTGTTTCAATTTGATTTCCTTTAGTATTTCTCTATTACCCAAACCCTGATCACCATTGCATAATGGAGGAATATTTTGATATTAACTGATTTTCCCCCTTTTTAAGAAAAACCTCACACTATGAAAGTGTTCCAACAATCAAAACATGGAGATAACAGATAGTGGAGAAAGTAGTATTGATGAACCCTTGTGGGCTATCATCTAGCTAGATCATCAGCACTCGGCTAATCTTGTTTTATCTATCCTTCCCCACCCTCCCACCCCAGTACCCTTTGCTGGATTAATTTAAAGCAAAATCTCAGAAAAGCCCTTGTGGGCTCCACCACCCCCCCCAACAAATTTTCTCTTTTCCCTTGATTTCAGGCAGGAACTGAGGTGTAGCCCAGGCTCACCCCCTTGGGGGATTGAACATTCAGGGACAGTTTTAGGTTTCAAACTTCAAAGTAGGCTTTTGGAACTCTCACCAGAGACAAGGGTTTTCAGTTTCAGAAGACAAAGGGTACGCAACAGATTTGGGAAGAAGAGGTGATAGTGTAAATGTCAATCTCCTATCCCAGGTTTCTGAAGAGAGAAGCAGTCAGAGAGGAAGCAAGCCTGGCAAAATCCATGAAATCCCAGGTGAGGTAGCTGTGCCCTGACCTGGGTGAGTCCACGGTGGACGGCCGTTAGAAAACACCACATTTTGGGGTGGGGTGGGGACTGAAGCAGAAAGGATACCTATGTACCTGTGACCTTATGTCCAGCTAAGCCCTGGGAAGCACACTGTGACATCATGCTGTGCAGACTGAGTGAGAAAGGTGGTTTGGCATGGTGGATCAGAAATGTACAGAGTTTTTCTGGGGATTTAGGGGTTGTCAAGAAAGAGCAAGATGATCTGGAGGGAATGCATGGTTGAGACAAGGAGGACAGAGAGTAGGAACACAGTGGAATCGTGAACTTCTCAGAGGATGCCAGCCAGATGGAGACTCAGCAGCTGGTGGACCCTCAGATGCTGTGGTACTCTGAATCAACTTCCAGAGAAGGGGAGAGGACAGGCCCTGAGTTGTGGTACATTCACAGTTTTGCCACCAGGTGAAATGAGAAGTTAAGACAAATTAAATTTACTTATGGGAAGCAGAGTTCACTTTTGTCCCCTGAGGTTGTATCCACTCCGTAGAGAAGAAGTCATCAGCACACACTTTCTCTCTCCCTCTTTTTCTTTGTAGTAACTCACATTCCATGTCTTCATTGGCTTTGTTGTTTGGCAGGCTCTGGGAGGGCAGTGGCTGGTGGAAGCTTCAGGCAGACATGCCACCAATTGTCAATTCAAGGGAAAAGAAAACACCTCTTTGCCAATAGGTCCCCCAAAGCATTAGGGCTGACTCATGGAATTGTTTTGTCTCGTGTCCTTGAACCAATCATGGTGGCCACTGAGATGGATATGCTCATATGGTTCACCTGAATGACATGACTACATTGAAGTTGGGGAATGGGGTCAGCTCACCTCTATCTCTGAAGGGAAAGTGAGGGCGATGTTCTCAGAAAGGCAAAAACGATATAGAACAGGCTGAAGGAACAGAGGTCTACCACATATTTAATAAATATTTTCTTAAATTAGTGGAAAAAATAAGGCCTTCAAGATCTAAGACCAGGACTCGTGCAACTAGACTATATTGCCTCTATCTTTATTCCATAGCTTATACATTAACATCCTTTACTGAGCAAGAAGTTGGAACATGGCCGCCAGAAAATGGTGTTAGCTCTGTAAGTAAGCTGATTATGACACATTCTGTGCAAGAGTTATGAATTTTTAATGGTGCTTCTATGGTACCTAGCTTTCAAGATTTAAAATCTTATAAAAATTTAACAGTATGCTGATAAGTAGCAAGACAGTGCAAGAAATGAGGTGAGAGATTACATTTCAAAGTAAGTGATCTGACCAGTTCTAAGTGACATGTGAATTTAGGGAGATTCATCCATCCTGAAAAAAATCAGTTTTATTTACTTATGAACTTCCTGAGTTCTCCCCAAATTTTCCACTTATAGTCAAATGCTCACATTCCTCAAGATAGAGTACAGGTCCTGTTCTCCTCCTGCACCCCCTGTGTAGCACAGGCTCAACAGTACTTACTGAATGAATGAACGGATGAAGTGAATGTGAGCAGTGGTCTAGATCCAAGTAGGGCAGACACACTCAATGTTGACCATAGAATGGAATGTAGAATGTTATTTTTAACTTGTATTTGTTTTTTCATACTTGATGTGGGTTAATCTTAAAATTACATTGCATTCTGCATTTCTCTTCTCATGGCAGTTATCATGCTTGTTAAAAATAACATGGTATTATTGAATCTTCCCATGTAGCAGGCACTCTTGTGAGGACAGTTCACTTAATCCCTGCAACAACCCTCAGAGATTCTGTTATTACGCACATCTTTTATTACAAAACTTGTTGCTTGTGGAGTGCTGGGATTTGATCCTGGCAGTGGGATTTCGATGTGTGTATTCTGGCTAGTAGGCTTACAGGGCCTTTTCTAAATACTTGTTTGACGTCTGTTTCTGTCTTGGAATGTCGGTTTTATGATAGTGTCTTATCCACCCACCTAGCACAGGGATTTGTGCATATTAATGTGCACCAAATGAAAGAAGGAATTAATTAGTTAATTTCCTTAGCACACACTGATTGAAAGGAAAGAAGAGTTAAAAAGTGTGGTAGGTATCAGAGAGTTTACAAAATTCTTAGAGGCTATAGGAAGCCTATAATACATTATAAAAAAAAAACCCTGCATATTTAATGGATATAGACAGATAAGGATACAGATATAGATAGTCAGCATGTATAGACTGCTTTTAGTTAGACTCACTTCTTGTAGCCCTAAATTTGAATAATAAAATCATCATATTCTTGGTGTGGGTTGGCACACATGTCACAATTAATACAAATATTAATACTTTTCTGCTTTTACATTAGTGGTTTTTTGTTTTTGAATGATTTCTTGTAAGTGTGCTTGTGGACACAATGGAATAGAAGAAATATTTATAGACATGAAATACGAAAGTCTATTATAATCGACATTTTATTCTGAATCACCAGCACTTTCCACATTAAAGAATGATGTAATAAGTCATGAAGGATATTGGTATCAAACTCTTTTAAATATTCATGTTTATAAGCCACTGAGTGCAACAGTCTTCAGCATTTCCTTAGTTTTGCCAAGTATGGTGAGAAATACAAAGATAAATCATAACAAGGATTATACTAATTATATATCTCATAATTGCCTTAAGATTTCAGTTTCTCTTTAAAATTTTAGTCTTCCAAATAGGTGTTTTTAGCTCTCATGTGCCCACTAGCTACCCATCTATTTTATTTTATTTTATTTTATTTTATTTTATTTTATTTTATTTATTTATTTTTTTTATTGTGGGGGCTAAAAGTGGATGTCCAAAACAAACTTTAGATTTCATTTGGATTAGTCATTCAAACTTATGTTGGCTATTCATCAAATTAGGTACTTAATTTATGGAATAAAAAATTGAATTTGCAATCCCAAGGAATCTCCTCTGAGATTACAGATGCTAGAATTGAGGTAGTATTGAGTGATTTAATTTTCCAGTAACAGCTAGCATTTTCTCCCCCAAGGTAGCAATCTACTTGAACTACATCCTAGTTGAATTTCATGATTTCTCAGTCACTTTGTCTCAGGTTAGATCTGTAGGTCCAAGGCTTAAATGGTGTGTCAGAGGGTCTGGTCTGTTACCTGCAACTCTGGTGCTGCCCTGGGGAGTAGGTAGAGGCAAATGACATTCCCTTAGGTGACAGCTCATGAAAGGTAGAGTCTCTCTTCATTTGTTGGTCAAAAAATCACATCAAGGACTGCCTCTAAGGTGTGTAGGATCCTGGGAAAATGTATTTTTGTGTGGCTCCTGGCTAACAAACAATTAGATTAAAAATATACTATGAAATTCATGGACCCATGTAACATGGAATGATTTATCAATGGACATTTAGAATAATGGATAGAGAAAAGGTATTTACATATTTATTTAGTGTCTAATCAGCATAAGTAAAAATTCTTCATAGTGTCCAAATCCCATCTCTTTCTGTTGAAGTTCAGGAACCATCTTTTTGTGTTATTGTCAAATGTGCTGTTCCCAGCTTATTTTATATCTTCCACTGCAGGATAAAGGTAGAAATGCTAATATTATTCACAATGTCATGGCTCCTTAGAACTTGTTTTTATAGAAACAGTACTTTTTTTAAAGTTTATTTATTTGTTTTGAGAGAGACAGAGATAGCACCAGTGGGGGAGAAGGGGAGAGTGAGGGAGAGAGAGAATTCCAAGCAGGCTCTGCATTGTCAGCATGGAGCCCAATGTGGGGCTCGAACCCATGAAGCCGTGAGATCATGACCTGAGCCAAAACCAAGAGTTGGACGCTTAACCAACTGAGCCATCCAGGCGGCCCTATAGAAACAATATTGATGTTTGTCTTTGAAGTTCCCTAACACCATTGACTTAATGCTGGTTGTATTAGGACCCATGAGGCTGCATTATCCTGTGGGCATTGGTTTCCAGGGACAAAGGTTATTACTTTATTTTGTTGTTGATAACGTATGAAAGTTTTATCCAGTTTAACCAGGCAAATGTGAACAATATTTGTTTTCTGGCTATGTTAAATTTATCATTTAATGTTTTTATAGTGTAAGAGCAATTCACTTTCCTTCATGTCTTCTTTCAAAATTGTCAGGATCATAATTGCCGTGCTCCTGGAATGTGAAGTCCTCATTGTGGAAGTCATCCAGACACTGGCTCAACTGACATGGGCACATTTGTCAGTTCTTGAGAGGGTCCTACAGGCCCTACAAGATGTCATGGTGCAGAAAGTCTAGCTGAGCCTTTCTCCTCACCTCTGCAATGACCGAAGTTGGGCCACCTCACACTACTGTTGTCAGGACTCATCACCAAGCAAGTAGCCCTCTGTGGACCAATTAGAATGCTGAGGACCGAGCACCAGTCCACTTTTTGACCAGCCAGGAACTCTTCTTGACTCATGTGGGGAAGCCAAATGGTGGGAACTGCATGACCCTTGACATATTCCATTTCTTAGCATTTACATCTCTCTTTACAGAAGCATCAGGTTAGTTCAGAGCTCAGAAAATTTCAGAGAAGAGAAGATCACCAGTTTTTAACTTAGCAGAAAATGACTGTAGGTACACCAATTTTTGTAGGAACAGATTGAGGAAAATGGAGAAGGATGACAGTTTGCCCCCAAATGGTTTCTCTTGAACAGAACTTCTTATCCACCCTCTCTGCTGCCCCCTAAATAGAAACAGGGGTATGGGATGTGTGGCCCAGACCCAGCGCTTTCTGCTCTAGCAGTCAGCTCCTTTAGGGATGGCTCAGCTGCAGAGAGCTCCCCCTTCCAGAATTACACCCTTCTCAGGACGACTTCTATCTGCTCTGATAAACAAGGGATGGAAGGAAGAGGCTTGGCCATTTCTGCCCCATGTGGGGAACTCCAGGGAGCACAGCTCACTCCAATGTACCTTGTTGGGTTGGTGGTGGCTTTCGTATCCTGCACTATAGGTCAACTCCTCTCTCTGCTTGATCCCGCTTCCTCCCCCATCCTGTCACAGGTGCTTTTTGCTAAGAAACATCTTGCTCTCCATATTCCATCTGATCATCTGCTTCCAGAGAATCCATCTGAGGTAACACTCCTCAACCTACTTTTACATAGACTGGGGGGCAGTTGAAGGAAAAGGGGAGATTTCAGAGATCCTTCTGGGAAGTGTCAGGCTCCATGTTTCTATCATGGACAGTGTGGGGTTTTAGTTTATTTTTTCTTTCTTTTTCTCCCTCTCTCTCCTCCCTCCCTTTGTTTCTCCTTCTCTTCCTCTCTTCCTCTCTCGCTCCCTCTCCATCCCTCTCTCCCTCTCTCCCTTTCCTTTCCCTCTCTCTCTTTCTTTCCAGAGTGTGGCTCTGGTTGTTGATTCCTAGAGAGGAAGATATATGGCCTCACCATCACATATCACTTTAGTTCCACAGGCATTAGTTAGTTTGTACTCCAACCACACTATAAGGATTTGGAGGGCAGGAACTTGTCTTATCTTAACATTTTTTTGTATTTTTCCCAGGACCAAATACAGTCTGGGCACGTAATTAGTACTTAATATACTCAATATATGTTCATCTTCTTCCTCCTCCTCTTCCTTCTTTTTAGAAACCGTCCAACTTATCTAGTGCTCCAATTGCTCTGGGTTTGTATATATCCATGCCCACTGCTACAACCTGGTGTAACCACCACCTTCTCTTGCAAGGACTACTGCCTCACAGTCTTAAGATATCATCTTACTTCCTCTCTTGTGCCTCCTCAGGCTGACTTTTAGAGAGTCTCTCTAAAGATAAGTCAAATCATCTAATTCCAGTGGCTTTCTCCTAGGGCTACAGTGACATTCAGACTCCTAACTGTGGTCTAGAAAGCCCTACCTGATCTGGCTACTGCTTCCTCTTCAATGTCCACTCCTTCCATTCTCCTCCTTGTTCATGTGCTCTAGACACACTGGCCTTCTTCATCCCTTCAACATGCAAGTCTGATCCAAGTTTAGAGACTTTGTACTTGCTCTTTCTTCTTCTTAGAAGCTTCTTTCCACAGGTATCTGTCTGTGAGACTCTTCCTATTACCGAAGTCTCAGTTTAATGTCACCTCCTCAGAAATGTCTTCACTGACCATTCTAACTAAAGTAGGCATGAGGACCCTCTCTCCTACATTAGTTTATTTTATCATCTGCATGCACTCACCACTAGCTAAAATTAGGCTATTTCTTTGGGTTTTTCTGACTCCTCTCTCTTGAATGTAAGATCCGTGAGTGTAGGGGCTTAGTCATATTTTCTGTTCTATTTCTAGTGCATAGAATAGGTCTTGACATAAAGATGCTGCTCAAAAAGTACTTGCTGATGACTGAACTATCATTCATAAATGTATCATTTGTATCTCCAACTATGCCTCCTTTCCTGTTCTTAATGTTCTTTTGTATGTGTATTTTTCTCTCTCTGCTTTTTTCTTTTTCTTGATTATACTTGCCAATCCATTAGCTACTTATTATTTTTATTAGGAAAGTAATTTTTGGTTTTGTTCATCAGCAATCATGTCTCTGTTTTCTAACTTCTTAAAAAACTTCAGTCTTATGTTTCTTGGTTTTACTTTAAATTCATCAACATTTATCTCACTCCAGTATGTTTATCCAGCATGGCATATAACTCTGGGTCTCCTGTCCACTCTCCTTTAACTACTTAGGATAGACAAAGCACACCTGAATGCAGAGATGAAATGTCAACAGAATGAAGTTGTTCAGACACTTGTTGATGTGTATTTCACGATCCGCCCTCTCAATGAATTTTTGTGCCAGTGAAGAGCTTTCTAGTTTTTTGCCTTTAGGCTACTCCACTGGAAAATGAGCCCAACTACCAGAGTACTGGTACCAGAGTACTGGACCAGAGTACTTTACTGTTTGTCTACTGAGGTCTTAGAAACAAATTTATTCCTTGAGTACCTATGAAGTTAGGTTGTGAAGATTTATATCAAGAAATAGAGCAGAGATGCATCCCAGCCTCTTCCACACCCTCTAGCCTTTCTGTCCTGTGTCTGTCTGTTTTGTGTTCGGTCCTGCTGAAAAGGAGTGGGATCAAGCTTTCACCTCTTATGAACCCTTGACCATAGTCTGCCTTTGAGACCTAGAATGGGAGAGAGAACGACTTAGATCCCATAAGAACATGTTGGTAGACATTCTCTGATGTCATGATCCCCTATATTATTTCCTAATGTAAGAATAATAGAGTATTTAGTTGGGAATATCCAAGGACTTTTGGAATATGGACAGCCTGCTATGTCATCTCAGAGTAGGATTGACTAAGGTAGCACTTTCCACAGCACCCAAAGCAATGAAGTGCACATTAACTGAGGAAAAATGTACATGATTTCATTTGATTATGGACTAGGTGAAAACTTGAAAAATCCATCTTTTTACTTATGCTCTTTGTGCTGAAACTCATTCTAGTTTTCTAAACTTTTCCTTTTTGGTCACAAAGGTAATGAAAAATCCATTTCCTGGAAGCAGATTCCAAAATAGAAGCTAAGAACAATAATGAATTAATAAGAAAAGCACACACTTTGATACCCAAATAGCTTACTGAAGAAAGTAAAAGCCAGACTCATTGTTTGCATTTCTTCTTAAAATTGTAAAAACACACACCTATGGACTATAAGTCTTTTGTTTTAATTTTTGGTTTTCTTCCACCTGTAAAATGATTCACACAATGGGGCATTATAGCTAGCCTTAAAAATATAGAAACTATGTATTAACATATACACATATTTATACATATATTTATATAAATACATGCCTATACATATATATCTCAGATATAAAATATAATATATATCTCAAATGTGTATGAACAAGTTATGTGAAGCATAACCAAGTTGTCAGAGCAATAATACCGTCGTTTAAAACAGACCCCTGTACGTGCTTTGCTTTTTCAGAAAGTTGGAAATCAATCCTTGGAATTGAATTTTATCATACAACTTCTATGTAATTCTAGCCTACAGTTTATTTCATAGAGAAAAAGCATAATTCAGAGCTGTTCTTCTCAACCATGAGCTTATCTCATGGGAAGTGGAGAAATATTTGACCGTGAACTTTCCAAAGCCGTGGTAAACTTATTCATATCAAATCTGGCCCAACCACAGCATCTGATGCTTTTTAGCCACTTTGTCATGTAATAGCATTCTCTCCACTGTCTCTGCCATATGGATCCCTCTGGTTTGACTGAATTCATTGGAGTAAGGTGCTTTTAATGCAGGTAATTAATACAAAAAGGTTTGGGAGTGTGTATTATCCCAATATATGCATTTATTGAGAAGAGCCTTTCTCTTCTGCCCCATGCAGTTTATGACATATTCATGTTTCTGATAAATTTTGGCTTAAGTCAACAGAAGCAGGGAAGAGAAGAATGTGTGGCTATTCAGGGTAAGGGGGAAAAGGTTAAAATTGACATGGGAGTGGAGAGTAAGGAGGGGAGATATGGGGAGGACCGACATTAAAGTTGGAAAAGAAAAATGTAGCCAGCTCATGGAGAGATATGATTCCAGGATTTTACACTGTATCATGTTAAATATAGTTGATCCTCATTATTCATGGATTATGTATTTTCAAATCTGCTTCTTAGATAAAATTCATTTATACCCCCCACCCCCTGCCAAATCAATATGGTCTTTGCAGTCATAATGAGACATACATAGAAGGGCAAAAAAATTGAGTCCCCAGAACAAGCTGAAGCTTTACTTTCTTGTTTCTCAGATTGTAAACTGGTCTTAGAATTGTCAAAACACACATAGACTATACGTCTTCTGTTTTAATTTTTGGATCCTTTCATAGTATATCTAGTGCCATGGTTTGTGCATTTTTTGTGCTTTTTGTTGGTGATTTCACTGTTTAAAATGGCCCCCAAGAATAGTGCTATGGTACTATCTAGAGTACGTACAGGCAAGAAATCTACGGTGTGACTTATGGAGAAAATACATGTGTTAGATAGTGTTCAGTAAGCTTTGTTTAGGCATCAGTTACTGTGCTGTTGTTAGTTTAATATTAAAGAATCAACAATGTATATATTAAATAGGATGATTTTTTTTTAAAAAATGTTTATTTATTCATTTTGAGAGGGGGGCATGGGGGAGGAGCAGAAAGAGAGGGAGAGAGAAAGTCTCAAGCAGGCTCCTTGCTGTCAGCACAGAGCACAATGCAGGGCTCAATCTTGTGAGATCATGATCTGTGCAGAAATCAAGAGTCAGATGCCCAACTGACTGAGCCACCCAGTTGCCCCTAAATAAGATGTTTTTAAAGAAAATCATACATACAAGATTACATATTGGTCAACTGATGACAATTCTGTGACCAGAGGCCTAACAGAACCTAATCCTGTGTATCTTCTACAAGGAATGCTTCCATATTCACTAATTCATCGTGCCTGGTAACTTCACAGAACATTATCTATCATGACTGATAAGAATTGCTTATAACTTTTTTTCTAAAAAAATTTTGTCAATGTTTATTTATTTTTGAGAGAGAGACAGAGTGCAGGCAGGGGAGGGGCAAAGAGAGGGTGGGGGGACACAGAATCCGAAGCAGGCTGCAGGCTCTGAGCTGTCAGCACACAGCCTGACGCGGGGCTCGAACTCACGAACCGTGAGATCATGACCTGAGCCAAAGTCGGAGGCTTAACTGACTGAGCCACCCAGGTGCCCCGCTTGTAACTTTTTTTTTCCAAATACAATGGGAAGTCACTGAAAGGTTTAAAGCAGGATATGTGCTCTATAGCATTAATGTGCATGTCTGTGCCCATTTTGAAGACACAGGCAAGAGATGTCAAACTGCATGTTTCAAATAGCATTTAAAGTTTTGTTATACAGAGTATTGCAATCTGTAGTGGGCCCAGTATTCTAACTGTAGTTCATGGGCACGTATGCACACACACATACCCTCATTCAACTAGATATAGTAGCTTCTCTAGCTGCTTTGTTATCTCATTCAACAAATACTTTTGAGCACCTTTTGTGTGCGAGGCATGGTTTTAAGGACTTAAGATTGAATGGTAGACACAAAATCCTTTCATCTATGGATCTTATGGTGTAGTGCAATAGTTCTCAATCCTGGGTGCACATAAAATTTTCTGAGAAGTACATTAAAAATCCTGATGCCACACTCTACCCCCAAATCAATTATCTATGGGTGAGAGCAAGGCATCAAGTATTTGTTAAAGTTCCCCAAATGATTCTGCTGTATGACCAAGATTGAGAACTGCCATTCTAGTGGAAAAACAACCACTCAAATGGCTCTTGTTTTGTGTCAGGCATAGTTTTAAGCACTCTACATATAATGTGTCTTTTAATTGCCACAGTAAACTCCTGAGTTAGGTACTATTACATCCCCACTTGACAGATCAGAAAACTGATACACAGAGAAGTTGAGTACATTGTCCAAGCTTGCGGAGTTAGTAAGTATCAGAATCACAGCTGGGAAGTCAGGATTCAGCGCCCTGCTATTAACTTCTCCTCCATGTTACCTTGCCCTCAGTTGTTCAGGCCTGGGCCTTGACCTGAGCCAATCGATAATCTTCTCTCGGAAATTTAAATGACAGGAACGGTGGGCATGGGAAGCTAGACAGGTTTTAGAGGGTATAATGCTTCCTTATGAAGGCTTCTTGCACTAGAGATGAAGGTATCACGAATTAGGAAGCACAGCTGACGAACACCAGAAGCATTCAAGACCCTCATTGTAGCTGTTTCTAAGGCCCAACCAGATCCCTGCTCTTCTTGTGATTTGTCTCTATGAACTTCAGTTGAATTCTGTCAACCATCAAATTCTCATTTTTTTTACTAAGCTAGTTCAAGTTAGAAGTTATTTGTGAATAAAAGTATCCATAGTTCATTGGTTATATTCTCTAAATACCATATGTAGTACACTCAAGGAACAATGCTAAATAAGCTTATTATCAACTCTATATCCATGACTCCATCACGATCCCAGAGATCTCTCAATCTGTGATGTTGAGACAGTTGCCTAACCTATAACACAAATAGCAAGCAGTGTCTTCAGTAGCATCCAGTTTCTCTTGAGGAGCTAATATCTCTTAAGAGTGACTTCTGGTGCTCTTGGGCAGGTGGCCTTCCAGGATGCCATCCTATTAGTAAATATTTTAGCCCTTGCTGAATCCAGGATCTGGAGAAATCTTTCCATAGCCTAGGTTTTAGCTCCATAAATAATTAAGAACATACAACATGCCTTTATGCAGAATCCTTTATTCTTTGTTTTGATTTTAAATGAAAGCCTCCTACTATATTATTTCCAGACTATACACTGATTGACATCAAGGCAATACTGTGTATTCAGACCATTGTGTGTAGCATGGAGTCTGCTTAATTGTCAGACTGTAGAATATATTATTTTGTTCCCTTGTGGCATGTAAGAATGAGTTTTACACAGCCTCTTGTCGTCCAACTTAAACAAAAAAAGATTCCATCAACTCTAGATGATGCTGTTTTAGACAAATAGCAAAATCGGTAGAAGATGAGCTAGCCTTCAGTGGAACCTGTGTTTAGCAGTTTAAATACATTCTGGGATTCCTTTCTCTTCTGTAACTTCAGAAATAACTACAGGAGCCCAGAGGACCTTATTAAAAATATTGAAGTACACAGAATTTATAAAATCTTTCTCCTACTGGAAACATTCTAGCTCCAACCTACTGACTCCCAGTATTGTAAAATATTGACTTCTTTATCTATTTTCTGTTTCTATAGCCCTCTCCTTCAGTATACTACAATTTGATTTGTATTTAAGAAATTGTCAATATTCTATTGTTAACCTTTTATGATTATGAATCCCTGAATGGGCTTGTCCTTGAACCTTACCAGTCTGTACAGGTGGCAAGGAATTCAAGTGTGAGGTTTCTCCCTCAGCCTCCGTACACTATGAACCATTGTGCACCAGCAGGTGGCAGCAAAAATAAATAAACTCAGCTAAAGAGTGTATTACAAAGACTCAGAGAAATGATGCCCTTTATCTAAATCTTTCAGTTTCCCAATTCCTATCTTTCCTATTTCATTCCTATCTACGTTATTTTGCAGAATAATTTGCTGATGTAGCAATATTAGTGAAAGACAATCCTTCACCCTGGCTATAATGAAAAGCTGAACTCATTAAGGAGATTACAATGGGTGGCCCAGAAAAGGTGGGAGAGAGGTGAGTAGAAGATTCAGAGAGTAGTGATTTGTCAGGACTGGTGGGGAAAGGGATTGCAGGTCCTAGGAGCAGTAGGCACCTGCAGTCTCTTCCCCATGGTGTGGCTGAGTGAAGGCAAAATACACGGGTGGGTTTTGGATAAGTGTCGAAGCAATCAGGGAGGATGGATAACTGGGGATGCCAAGGCCATGTTTTGTGCTACACAATATTATTGGGATCTTCATCTGAACCTAGTGTAGGAGAAGTCCCTGAATAATGGGACTGAAATGAAGACTGAATGTCTTGATAACACAACGTGATATGTGCTCGAGTCTCAGATTTATTTAGATTCAGAGAAAATAAAGTTCAATGACATTATCTTAGACTTTCAAGCTTACAGTGCAAGTTCTATCCTGTGTACAATCTTGGATTTTGGTTCTGCAGAAACAACTTGTCTCATAACAGGTAGGGTTGCAACTCTGTTCTAGCAACTTCTTCTCTTGATGCAAAGTAAAGATATTTTTCATCCCTCCCTGGGGTGGTCAGTGAAGGAACAGGTGCTCCTACCAGTCACTGAGCGCCCTTCTATTTTAATTCTCGTGACAAGTGAACACAGGAAACAAATAGGCCTGGCTTTGAGACATTATCTGTACCCAAACCATTCCCATCCACAGCCTCAGCTCACAGACTAAGAAACTTGGGATGCAATAATTGCATTTTTCCACTTAAAAAAATTTACAGTTTTCCACTTAAGACCTTTAAAAACGAAATCCATATTAACAAACTTAACTCCCACAACTGGCCCCCAAATTTTTAAGACTTGTCTTCTCACTGATATTCTTTGCTCTTTGTCTTTTCACTGATACTCAATTCTTTGATATTAAAAGAGCAACTTATAAGTTTCCAATAAAAAATTGTTGTAAGTCTGTACTTGGTTGCTATCAATAAGTGTCAATTAAGTGGTGAAATGATATGCAAAACTTTAGTTACAAAAATCATCTCTACAGCACCTAAATTCAGAGAATCTAAACTATAAGAAGATAAGTTTCTCTCACTGAAGATGCAATGCACTGAATTCTTCATCTGTGTTCATCCTTGAAGGCAATACTTTTATTATCTTTATTGAAAACCCTTGGATAAAAGTGACCAGCACAAATAAAAACTCAAGAGGGGTGCCTGGGTGGCTCAGTCGGTTAAGCGTCTGACTTTGGCTCAGGTCATAATCTCACAGTCCATGAGTTTGAGCCCTACGTCGGTCTCTGTGATGATAGCTCAGAGCCTGGAGCCTGCTTCATATTCTGTGTTTCCCTCTCTCTCTTCCCCTCCCCTGCTCATGCTCTGTCTCTGTCTCAAAACTAAATAAAAACATTTTTTAAAAAGTTTTTAAAAATCAAGATATGTATCAGCAAGGATTAAAAATAAATGAAAGAAACCACTTCTGTGATTTGGGAAAACTGGGATCACACAGCCTTCTATAAAATCTGAAAACCTATAAAAATCTCACTGCAAATGTTTCTGGTAGAATCTTAAAACCAAGTACTATACTCTGATCAGCATTCTGAAATTTAGCCAGTAGAGGGCAGTCAAAGAGTGACTCATAGAATTTAACTTAATCCAGGCTCTATACACAGTTCTTGAAGAATTGCTTCAAGTAAGCAAGCATCCCTAACTCTTTAAAAATCCTGTGTCTTCATTATATCACTTCTGGGTTCTGAATTTACATTGTACTTATAACAATGCTTTTTTCCCCCGACAAAGTATTGTTTTCCTTCAAATTATTTAGGATCTGAAGTTTGTGAAATATTGCTCCTATCTTTAACTTAATGTGGCCTACGCTGTTTTTCAAAAGACTCACTGTAGAACAGAAAATGACCATTTTTTCCCTGTATCTGTCAAAAATCTAAATTTAGAAATGTTGAATGAAGTATTTATAGAGTGTGAGTTGAATTGGATAAAGAAAGATACATAAAGATAAAGAAAGATACATTAACCTTCTACTGTTTAGAGTCATATCAAAAAATTTGAACTCTTGGTTTTAATTCCCCTTACCTAATGCCCCTTCGGGGAGGATTTCTGGTCCTCGCAGAAGAGAACTGTATGGAACTTGGCATGTTTACAGGACTGCAGCGTCAAGTGACGCCTAATTTGTATCCAGTTTGCACCCCCAGGGGAATCAGGCAAGTATTAGAATCAAGGACTTCAAATGAAGATGATATGAAGTTGTTTTAAAAATGGGTGAAAGTTCAAGACTGACTTTAAAAATTTGTTTCAAAGGTTGGTTTCACATGCTAGTTGGAACAGAAATCAGGCAACATATTCATCTTCAGTCCAACCCACCAAACAACTTGATGCCACTGTGTGCCAGTCCCTGTGTCTATCGCTGATGGAAGAAGGGAACGGGATATACCCAAGACAGGCAACAGCCATCGTGGAAGTTGTTGTGGGGCACACTTCTTTCTCACCCTGATGGAATGTGATGCTTTCTGTGGCAGCAGTTTTCAAAGCATGGCGAGTCCTATTCTCCCCACTCTCCCATCCCCTAAACCACCAGTAGCAGCATTACCTGGGCACTTGTCAGAAATGCAAATCAATAATGCTGTGTGTGGAGCCCAGCAATCTGTGTTGTAACAAGCCCTCCAGATGATTCTGTTGGGTGCTCAAGTTTGATACTTGAGCCACTCTACTGCCTCTCAGCAGGTAGAGCAACCTGTACTCTTAGTAAGAAAGATAATATTATGGCTTTTAACAACAGGATTCCCTGCCTTTTCAGCTGATTTGGAAACCAGGCAAGGAAGAGGGAAAGTGTTCAGTGGACCCCTTTGAGGACGCTAATGAAATTCAGGATCCAGCAGAGGAGATAGATTTATATGAAGTTTAAGTTTAAACCAGTGTGATTCTCACAGTCTTAACACAACTACTATGTCAAAAGAACCCATCTGTCTCTTTGCAATATAAAAAAGTTGTGTTTTTTGTTTCTTTCTTCAGTTTTTCCTTCTTTACCTTCCTTGGTCTCAGACAGCAATCTGATCCTTATAGCAAAATTAGACATTTTATATTGAGAAAAAACAAGCTGTCACACATCTTCTTTTACTTTAAGAAATTCCTTTCTCAGACTGTTTTAAGAAAACTTGAAGGATGGATCCACTTATTTATTTTTTTTTTTTAATTTTTTTTTTCAACTTTTACTTATTTTTTTAGGACAGAGAGAGACAGAGCATGAACGGGGGAGGGGCAGAGAGAGAGGGAAACACGGAATCGGAAACAGGCTCCAGGCTCTGAGCCATCAGCCCAGAGCCCGACGCGGGGCTCGAACTCCCGGACCGCGAGATCGTGACCTGGCTGAAGTCGGACGCTCAACCGACTGCGCCACCCAGGCGCCCCTGGATGGATCCATTTAATACTCATTAGAATATATCAGAAACTGATAACCCAAGAATGTTTTGTGTGACTTCTTTTGGAATCTTTGCATTATAAAGACAACACAGGCTTTACCTGCAGTTGAAAATTAAAATTCCTGCTCCACTTCTCTTTGTTAATCTAAATCCTGCCAGTCCCTTGCTGCCTGGAGTGAATTTTCTTTTCATTGACTATCTCAGTCACTAGAGACCCCCTTCTTTCTCTGATGCCCATAGAACTCATGGCCTGGTCTTCTTGCCTGACACTTCACCTGTGCTCCTTCATCAATAACTCATCCATTGACTTAACTTTTGAATCCATCATTTTAAAAACTTCTCATAGAGACATAACATAAATTGGAGAATTGGGGAAAATGGAGAGTGATTGCTAAAGGGGGCAGGGTTTCTTTATGGGGTGACGAACATATTCCAAAATTGATTGTGGTGGTGGTTGCACAATTGTGTAAATATACTAAAAATGACTGAAACACACATTTTACCTGAGTGAGTTATAGGGTATGTGAAATATACTCAACAAATTGTTGAGTGTTGAAATATACTCAACAAATTGCTGAGTGTTGAGTATGTGAAATATACTCAACATATTGTTGATTGTTATTGAAAACAATCTCATTTGATAAAGGCTAGAGTGATACACATGCAAGACATTTCAATGTTTGGATGTAGAGACTGATAGATCTGTCTCCACGACCTGTGATAACTTACAGAATATAAAGGGGAATTTGAAGTCATGAACATCTTTACAGAAAAAATCATAATCGTTGTCTCCTCCATTTCCCTTGCTCATAGATGTATATGAACCATGCTCAATCTTGTTCTACTTCTGGGAAGATTTTATTTCTAAATTCCAAACCATTTCCATATACAGAAGACTTTTCTTAAAAATGGATTTATCAGTTAAGATGGAAGGCTTGGTGTCCTATTTAAAAACATGCTGAAGAAATGGAGGCAGTGCACCCGCGGTCCTGAGTCTCTGGCTTCAATAGTATTTGAATGCAACAGACCCGGGGACTCCCCTCCTTCCCCCTGTTCCCATACCCCAACCTCCCCCAGTTGCCATTCCACCTTTCCTTGCCTAGAGACCAGCCAAAACCGTTTTCTGTGGTTAGCTCCTTATTGTCTTCTACGAACCATGAGCTTCTAGATTCATCAGCAGTATCCACCAAGACGGAGACAGCGGTCAGCAACCTGGTCAACCTGCGTGTGCAGGCCTGCTACACTTACCTCTCTCTGGGTGTCTATTTGCACTGCAAGAGGTGGCTGTGCAGGGTGCTGGCCGCTTCTTCAGAGAGTTGATGGAGGAACAGCAGGAGGGCGCGGAGCGAACCGCCAGGTGGCAGCACCCTCTGCCAGGACCTGCAAGAGCCCTCCCAAGGGGAGGGTGAGTAAAGCTGTGGACTCCACAGAGCCGCCCTGGCCCCAAAGAAAATCCTAAATCAGGCCCTTTGGGATATGCACGGCCTGGATTCTGCCCGCTCAGACCCCATCTCTGTGACTTCCTGGAGAGCCACTTCCTAGATGAGGAGGTGAAACTCATCAAGAAGATGGGCAATCACCTCTGACCTCCCAGGCTGGCTAGCAACTGTGTCTCTTAAAGGCTCAGCCTCGAGTATGACTAGGAGCCTCGGAGCCCAGGAGACACTGAGGGACACTGTGCTGCATCGCTGCTGGTGTCAGGGCTTCTGTCAGAGCCTATCCAGGTAATCACTAGGCAGCTTTCAGCCACTCTGGAGCCCTCTCCCAAGAAGTGGACCAAATGGAAGCAATAAAGTGTCTTGCCAAAAAAATAAAAAATAAGGAAGAAAAAGAAAAAAAAATGGAGAAAGTTGCGTAGCATGTTACTGACAACCACATCAGTCTACTCTGTTATTAAAAATGGTTGATATTTCTTGTTTATTATCTTTGTTTTACACATGAGGAAACTGAGAAATGAGACTTTAAGCCCAAAGTCACTCTGCCTTTAAGTGACAAAGCCAGTTGTGAACAGTCCATATCCAGAGCCTTGGTGCTTAGCCATCACCCTTTGCTGTCTCCCAGAGTAGACCTTTATGTGAATGAGCCTTCCCTATTGCCAAGGCACATTCCCTGTGCAGATGGGAAAAGAACACAGACTTGAAGTGTCTGCTAAAATGGAAAAATAAAAAACAGAAACACAAGATTATGACAAAATACTGGGTTAGAGTATGTTCAAATTCTAGCTACTTAATAGGCTCAATCAACATGAGCATTGTTCCTCATTTGTAAACCTGGAAGCATGCTGTCCATTACAGGATCTAATGAGGATTAATAATGATAATGTGTGTGAAAGTAAGTTATTACCCTGTGGATACCCAGTAAATGTTCGATTTGTAAGTGAATGAATACATAGTGCATATTTTGCCAATCATTCAGGTCCTCTTTTATTTACATATAATGCTTTGTGGCAGAAATTCAATTTGCTTTATAAATGTTTTATTACTCATAACCCAGATGTTATGAAGTTGGGACAAGTATCTACAAAATTTGTAAAGTTTGTGGAAACAGTACTGAGGAGACACAAACAAGAAATCATTCTTATTTTAGTGTTTTCATGTATTCATGCTATTACTAGTGTTAGTACTATACTTTCTATCACTTAATTATTAATTCTGCAATATTTGCTATATTCTTTCCTAAGTAATTCTTATGATTTAGGCATTATAGATAGAGCCAGCCATGAATGAGACAGACCAGGGCCATCGCGGTATTTACCCTTTTAGAAGGGAGGAAAGAAAGACAGTAACAAGTGAAATGAACAAATGAACAAGAGAAACTCTGGTATTGATGAGTGCTAATGGGTTTACTGAAAGGATTTAGTTTGGAATGGGATTAAGCCAGTCCTCATGGTTCATTTTGCTGATCCTAAAAGACAATTGGACACTTACTGGTGAAGTGTTGCTCTTGGTACAAAAGTGTCAGCTGTGTTGCTATAGAGAATCTTGAATAAGTTTCTTTATAATCAGAGAACTATGTAACAATAATAGTCTATTTTTGCAAAGTACTTTAGAGGGCTGAAAGTTCCTTAATGTGTGGGCACTAATAGAATGACTTGATTTTGTTTTTATTAAAGGCGAAGGTGCTGAACTCAGTAGTGCTACCTCAATGGTACCTGTGAGCAGCCACTACTACCTCTGAGCACAACCCAATCAGTTAAGGAAGCCTGATCAGTAACATGGTCATTTCTCTATGTTCTTGCCAGAAAAATGTGCTCATTTCCACCCCCCCCTTCATCTATTCCAGAGAAAGTTTTATTGTTCTTCTGACTGACTAATCATCTTTTTATCTTCAAATTGCAGGTACAGCAAGGTAGGTGTAATGTGTCAGATGCACTTTGGGACCCTGATGTCTGGTGGATGGGGGGCGGGGGTAGGGAGGATGATGTCCTGTGAATTTAAAAGGCAAATTCATTTCTATGCCTATGTAGTTCCGAGACTTCGGTTCTCTTCGAGTGACTATTATTGTGTGTATCTTGTGTGGCCACTTTTCATAGTAATTGACTTAAGAGGGAATGAATCCATGGACTCAGTTGAAATTTGGCCTGTAAGAGGTGAGAGGTCAGCACACAACATTTTCTATCTATTGTATTGCTTCCTCCCACCCCTTGGACCATGGACAAAAGGAAACTCTTCTGAAAGGCATCTGTTAAAAAACACATCTGTAGTAGTATCAGTAATACCAGCCTGTATCTTGGAAAGAGGATGCTTTCTTCAATGCATCACATGTGTTTACTTTCACTTTAGAGGAGAGTACAACCTCCTTAATTTTTGTTATTTTCCATCTTTCTGTCTCTTGCTTTTTTTTTTTATGACATTTCATTTGAAGGTTATCAAATCACTGTGTGAATATTCAAATCCCACTGAATTAAATGTAAATGTTTCAGGTTACCAATGTACTAAGTTCAAGTTACAAAGCAGAGTTGGATAGGCCGAACCATGTGAAATTGTTATTTTGTAGGTTAAAAACTGTCAAACGCTAGAAATGTAATAGCATTCAACATTAATCAGACAAGCTAAGGTAAGTTTTCAATTTTATTCAATTTTTACATAGACCAACACAGTTTTTATTGACCCAGTAAAGCAAAATAAATAGAAATCTCTGTAAGTTGTGTTTAAAATAAAAACGAATGGGCTTCTACCTCTGTTGCCATTTAGAAAGTAAGTGTAGTGTATAACTAGGGAAGCCCGAGGGTGAAATCCAGAGAATAGAGGATTAGTGGGTCATTTCACATATTAGGCTTTCCATTTCTGATTGCCTCACTTTTGTTCAGCAGGAGCTAGCACTGTGATTTACAGACGATGAATGATCCATATATATCCACTTGGTTGATCTGTAGGAGGTATTTTTGCTTATGCATTAACAACTTATCTGTGTTTTCTGCCTTAAGAAAATGCTACTGGAAGCTGAGTGTAATAGGGGTTGGGCAACTAAGGTAGATGCAGTATAGTGGATTCAACCTCAAGTTTGCTTGGGTCATGTAACCAGAGTTACTGCTAAGTTGGGAACTGAATTTGATGCTGCTGTTTTGATAGTCTCCAAATGAAAACTACCTCTGAGCAGGAAACCCTGGCTAGTTTTTTCTTGTTTCCCTCAGGAAGGCCTTTGAACATAATAGGTGCTTAGTGCTCACTGAGTTGAACTAAGATTAGAGATCATTTGTAGCGCACACCAAAGACAAGGCAGCATTCAATAAAGGGACTGATTATCATGCAATATACTGAAGAGTAAAGTGAACATAGAAGAAAATTAGCATTGTTTGAAATGTAAAAATTGACTTCTCTAGCAAACTGGATAAGAGCTACTCAGTCTGAGTTTTATCGGGCTGTTGAATTCTGAAAGTGTATGTTTGCGTCGTAGGTCGTCTGAACATTTCTGGAATAACTAATAACTAGGTTGAAGACTCACCCAAAGCGGAAAGCTGTGAGCAGAGTTGGTATATAGTTAGTTCTTAGTGTTGTCATAGTTCACCAAGAAAGCCCTTCTATGTTGGGTACAGTTCCTTTTTAGTTTTGCTTATTGTTGGCGTAACATATGTGAACTTGATCTTTCTTGGCAATTCTCTGCAGTTAAGTAGTCCTGGCTTTTGCTCATTCTCTCTTTTCTCGAACATAATTTTAACTATGTACTGAAATTTACTAAAATGATATGTAAGCACTGCCTTCAATTAATTGTGCTTACAGCTAGCATCTGGAAAGTATAACAAAACATCTGCTTTGCATAGAGCCACCTAAGGATTATTAAAATCTGATATTTTAAGTCTTTTTATATTGTAAGTACCATGTGTTAGCCACACTCAAATACAAATGATTCGAAAAGAAATTAAGCAAAATGGCTGTAGTTCATTACTTTAAAAGAAACAATCAGGACATAAGATTACATTTTATCTTGTTTTTATTTCAATCAGAGGAATTTTTTCTTTTCTTGGTTTGTTTTGGATAGGGTGGGAAAGGTAGAAGAATTGGGCCAGGGGAACTGGGGAGTGTTAAATAAATGTGGATAATCTTCAGAGTAATTCCTATACATTTTTTTATAGGCACTGAATGAAGGAGCATTATCATCTAGTTGAAAACAATTTCTAACCCTTGAGTTACATTTGGGAATATTTGACCCCAGAGTTCCTTTAAGAGTGTACAATTATTAAATGTGTTGCATGACAGTATTTGTTTTACAATGTGTATTTCTGCCTTATACTAGCTTCTCATTCTTATTTGGCATATGCTTTCAAAAGTGCAGTTCCAGTAAATGTTAACATTATGTAATTTCTTAATTTTGTTTTGGGCTCATAGCTGTCCATGATGCAAAGAATGAATATTCTTGTTTCTCCTCCCAAGTTATACTATTGACTAGAAACCTTTATTTTACTAGATGTCATATGCACACACACACACACACACACACACACATTTACCCTATATTTATTATGAAAAGCCGCAAAGAATTAAAATATTCCCTGCATCGTCTTTTAGAATCATGCAAAGTAAATAAAGTAGCAATGATATTCTATTAATAAAGGTATTTTGTTGATGAACAAACAGTAATCTAGGGTAATGATTTGACAATTGTTGTACAAAAAGGCCCACATGGATTTGTTGTGAATTTCAAGAAGTTAAAATAAAAGAACTGACTGAGGAGTTTACTTTGCACCATTAGTTTATTCTGTTTCATGGACGTAGTCTAATTTTCGATCCTGTTCATCTAATTTGCAAATATAGATTCCTCAGCAAAAACTCATCTGTCCTAAATAACTAAAGCAGACGGTGTGCAGATAATGGTCAAGGAGTATCGTCTTCCTATAGGAAGGAGGTTAATTTTTAGAGCATAGAAACTGTAAATGTGGCAAATAACAATTGCAATAATAATTTGAATAACGCTGACATTTATGTAGCTCCTCTAATGTGCCAGGCACTCTACTTGATTGGTGTTTCATGCCTCAATCTAAATCCAAGTACAAGCACTATCCCCACTTTATAGGTGAGAAAAAAACAAGCATTAATGAGGTTAAGTGAGTTGCTTAAGGTCACACAACTTGTATGCTGCAATGCATAAGCTGCTCCCGTATTGTAACAAAGAGACATGGCTGAGAGTTATTTTTCTGAACTTTAAAAAATTCATACCCTTTCAAATAGCAGGCAAAATTCCCATAAGTTAGAAATATCAGCATGTAACTGAGTTTTACTTCTACTAAAAAGTTTAGTATATATAAGGCTTAGAGCAGAAACGAAAGCAAAATTTAAAAAATATGTAAAAACAACCCATATGACCTAGGACATTGGATGTACCTATCCTCTGGTCATTTGCAAAGTGGCTTATTTAAAACTTTTTTCCTAGCTTAAAAACTGTTTTGACATCAGCCAACTTAGTTCACAATGTCATGAGTCTTCTATAGAGATTTAAAATAAAAAAGAGAGCAGGCCTCACAGATGCAGATATGCCTTTGGATTCCATTCTCTTTAAAAGAGAAGAACCCAGTGTGATATCTATATTTTGGCATTTTTGTTTTTGTCACATTTTGAGGAGAAAAAAAGCCATTCAGCTAAAGTTACATTCTAGTTTTTGAAGAGAAATGTTTCAATGAATTTCAGTCATCTTGCCCAGTTAAAGATGTAAGCTGATTTCTGATTCCCAGTGAATTCTTTTTCTGGCTCTGTCTTCTTAGGAAGAAGGAGATGGTGACATTGGAAAAGAAAATGAGCTAGCCCGCAAGAATCCTGCCATCATGGGCTCGGTTGGTGTTAATGAGTATTTGGGCTCAGTGACATGTAACAGAGACCTTGGGAAACTGGTTTATGCAAGATAGAAGCTTATGTTTCTCCCACCTAATAGTATGAAGGTAAGCAGTGTAGGCCTGGCATGGCTACTTAGCTACAGGACTGGACCCAGGCTCCTTCTATCTTAATGTGCTATCATCTATATCACAGGTGCTATTGTCTTCATCTTTATGGTCCAAGATGGTGCTCCAGCATATTTATATTCCAGGAAGCAAAATGGAGAAAGTGGGAGAAAGGTCATACCTCTCCCCTTTAAAGACATACGGTAGAAGTTACACACATCATTTTTGCTCTGAAGAGAAGAAATGGTTAAGAGATGGCTTTAAATGGTGACTCTTGCCTTCTTATCACTAAATACAAATAGTGCATAAATGCTTGTAAATTTCAAATTACAAAATAAAGTGTTTTTCCCTTGAGTTTATCGCTTTGACTTCTTGTAATGGTGGGTGTCTCCAAAGAGAAAGTGTAAATGCTACTACAGTTCAGGACATGGTTGGTAATGGAACTTGTTAAATGAAATGGTACAACATTTATTGAGCCCCTATTATATTTCAGGCGTGTGCTAGGTGATTTTACAGCTCATCAGTTCATTGATGTTACCACACACAGTCTATGTTGATTACCTTTAAAAGATATAATAAAAAAATATACTTGATATCAAGACTACAATACACATGTTTTTATCTTTCTCCCCTCATACCTCATTTTGCCACCCATAACATTATGGACTTACTGTTTTATCAATTAACACAATTTTAAATGCTAGCATGTTGGACAGCCCATATTTTTTTCTGGTTTTCATGTTTCTCTCAGCTTCCACTTCTCTTAGGTAGAGCTTCCTAAAATGCAAGTCTCCACTTGAAACTTTCTGATAGTTTTCCATTACCTAAAGGAGAAAACTATTAGTGTGACTTATAATTCCCTCTGCAATCTGGTTTCTACTTCCCTGTCTAACCTTATGTTTATCCCTGAGAGCTTCTTTTCGCCACACCTCACCATACACCTCAGCAAATCTCAGTTCTGTGCAGCGTTGAGAACAAGTCATGCTGTTTTATGCTTTTATTTTTTTGCTTACGCTGATTCTTCTGCCTGGTGGCTTCTCCTTACTGCAGAGACGTAATTGAAAACATACAATTTGGTAAGATAAAATTTGGTTCAAAATGCCTTTTTGGTGAAAATGACCATTTGCCACTAGTTTTTCAAGTATCAGAAGTACTAGTATCCTGCAAAGCAATTTTGCAATCTATTGTGTTTTTAAGAATTTTTGATTATTCTTTTAAAAAATTTTTTTTCAGTTTCTTTTTTTTCTGGGTAAAAAGTTTGAATTTATTTTTTTAAATGAAATATAAAGTACATCTTGGCTTTTAAAATACAAAGATTGGGGAGGGAGATGCTAAACCAAGAAATCTCTTTTTTTTAAATACCAGGACATTGGGACATGCTATTTATTCTGCTGAAATACTGCCCCGCCCTCTGCACCACTGTCTTTTCCCTATCTTCGCTTGTTCTTGAAGATGGCTTCAAAATCAATGCTATTGAGAAGACTCCCTGGAGAGCCTCAAGTTAGATTTGGCTTTGTGAATACATTTTTTTTTTTTTGTAGATGAAGTTCTTCTTTCTATCATTCATCACAATTTACAATGTTATATTTGAAAGTATTTGCAGTATATTAGTTAAGAATACAAGCTCTGGAGCCAGGCTGCATCAGTTCAGACCCCAGCTATGCCGTGAACAGGCTGTAGGACCTTGGTCTGTTACATCACTTCTTGCTCCCTCAGTTTGTTTATGAGTAAAATGGTGCTAAAAATAGTAATGACCTCATGGGTATTATGAGGATTAAATGAGAGACTATATTTAAGAACATTGCATATTACCCTGGCATATCAATTTTTTTATCTATTTGGCATTTGTGTTTAATTATGGAATCTTTATCTTTCTCATTATACTGTAAGCTCTGTCAGTAGTGACCATGCCTGCTTGTGAACCAATGTACCCTGCAGATAATAAACATGCTGAACTCATTTGCTGAATGAATAAATGAATGAATGAGCTAATAGTGTGGTAATTTGAAAGAAGTTAATTAGAAGTTTAGGACCAGGTGTGCCTGGGTGGCTTGGTTGGTTAAACATCTGACTCTTGATCTCAGCCCAGGTCTTGATCTGAAGGTCCTGAGTTTAAGCCCTGTATTGGGCTCCACGTTTGGCATAGAGCCTACTTAAAAAAAAAAAAAAAGTTTAGGACCAAAAATATTTTACTCATTTAGTTGTCCCTTTATAATATGTACTTTAAAATCACCCTATAGAACATTTGGAATTTAGGTTTTTGATTTTGACAAAAGGCACTTTGACAAGAATCTTAATTCATTGAAATGGTGGCTATGACATGATTTGATGTTTAAAACTCCAAAATTGAATTTGTCAGAAAAAGGCATGTCTGTTTTAACAATGTGAAGTTAATTGAGCTTATTTGGACAGTCACTATTATGGTGGTCATATCAGGATGTTTTTCATTACCCAAAATGCAATGGACATTTTACACTTAAAAAGTAAGGGTGTCTATTCCTAAGGTGAACAAATTAAAAAAAAAAAACTTCCACATAAAAAAAAAAAACCCACACACAAAGGTAGCGTTTTACTGGGCCTTCTCTCTTTTTCTGTTCAGTCCAAATGGAAACGATGAAGTCCTGGGTTATGATGCAAATTCATAAGCCAATTCTTAATAAATGCTCAACTTACATTCTCATTCTATTGTTCTTCTAAAAGTAGTTATTTTCACATTAAGTGAAGCTTTATTTTTTTGCATGATATATCTCTTTTAAAATAAACCACATGAAGTTCGAAGCAGTATCACTTTGACAATTTATATTACATCACAAACTGAATTTTATGCCAAATCTGATCTATACACGCTGCAACTATGTTCAGCCAGTATTTGGTCTAGCTTGAATTTAATACCCAACTGGCCTAAATCTGACAGACTTGATTTTATTAATACAAGAAAGTTTGCTCTGTTCTGCATATGTGCCAGAAATAATTGTGGTTCAATGAGAAGACTAAAGGGAAGGTTGCTGAATAAAGCTTTAAGGATTGAAATGAAGGGCCACAGTAACAGGAACTGATACATTAAATGTTACAGATTTTGTACTGATAAGAGCATCTAGTGAAAAAAACATTTTTATGCTCTTTACAAGTTATTATTTAAACAGCAGGCCAAAACTATAAGAAAGTGTGCTGTGCTCATTTGTATTTAGCAGTGTAAAAAAAAATCCATGGATTGGTTTGAATTATCTGAATATCTTACATATGGCAATGCCTGAATTAATTACATAGGGGCTGAATTATCAGATTGGTTTTCATTTTATGGATGTTGCCATGCTTTGCCTTTAGATGAGTGTCATCTGAGTCAGCTTGGGCTGCCATAGACAGCCATAGACAACCATAGATTTTTGCCATAGCCAAAATACCATAGACTGGGTGGCTTAAAGAAGTGAAATTTATTTTCTCACAGTCCTGGAGGCCAGAAGTTTAAGATCAAGGTGCTGGCAAGGCTGCCTCTTCTTGGCTTGCAGGTGCCCACCCTCTTGCTATGTCTTCACATGGTTGGCCCTCTGTGAATGCATGATGTCTTTGGGTGTCCAAATTTCCTCTTCTAATAAGGACACCAGTCAGGGCCCACCTTAATGACCTCATTTTAACCCAATCATCTTTGTAAATGCCTTATCTTCAGATACAGTCACATTCTGAAATACTGGAGGTGAAGGTTTCAAACTATGAATACTATGGGGACACAATTCAACATTTAATACCAGAGATGTTTGTTTCCAAATACCGACATTTTGAATCTCCAGCATGAAAGCTACAGTACAAAATAGCTTTTATAAATATGATCACCAGCACACTCCTAGAATCATGAGCTATAAGAACACCTTTACCTTCCCATAGCTACTTTTTCTGCACTGTATGTTTGAGATTAGATTAAAGACGCTGTAAGCAGGTATACATTTTTTGCTAAAGTAATACATGGAACTAAAGTAAATAGGGACACGTATCTCCCGAAAATGTTTTGATGATTTTCTTTACTTTCACCCCAACTAGCTTATAAGGGCTCAAGGGGTGAAGTCCACATTTGTCTGCATCCCCAGTAACTAGCACAGTGCGAGACTCAGAGTAGGTAATTAATAAGTATTTATTTATTGGATGAATACATTAATGATTTTTCTAGTAATAGGCAATTATAAATCATAAAACAAAGATAGAATCTTCAAAGTGGTTAATAAGCTATTACAAGTATGGTTTATTGGAGGAAGTTTTATTTTAAGCTTATTAATATATTCATGTTTAAATGATATCACCTGATATGAATCTACAGAAATTAAATTAAATTAAATCTACAGAAATTAAAAAATGATTAATTTTGGATAGATTTATTTCAACATTTTAAATTATGCCTCGGGGCGCCTGGGTGGCTCAGTTGGTTGAGCTTCCGACTTCGGCTTGGGTCATGATCTTATGGTCCGTGAGTTCGAGCCCCATGTCGGGCTCTGTGCCGACAGCTCAGAGCCTGGAGCCTGTTTTGGATTCTGTGTCTCCCTCTCTCTCTGACCCTCCCTCATTCATGTTCTGTCTCTCTCAGTGTCAACAATATAAATAAACGTTAAAAAAATAATAAATTATGCCTCTAAAATTCTTTCTAGCAAATGACTTGAACAAGTAGATGCTTTTTGTTTTTTTTTTTTTTGAATGGAAATTAGTTATCCAGATCATTATAAGGATACGGATATAAACGTGGGTGGTAACGGAAGCAATTTTGTAGAATTCTGTGAAGATAAATTTATCTTTCGACAAGGAAGTTATGAAATAGCAATGGGATTACTCAGGTGTAGGAATAATACACGCTCGGGGAAAAACAAAAGTCTCAGGCAATTTTATGAGCACTTAAAAGTTCAGTAAAAGTATCCTGGGTACAGTCCTCAAGAAGAAATCTAGAATGTAAATGTGACTATGAAATCTCATTTTTAGTTAATGTTCTATATAGAGATTATAGGGTGGACAGAATGGAGCAAAGAAAAATGAAACCCAATGAGCAAGATGTTGACATGTGTTTTTAGAGGTTAGCTCTCCTGGCAAACATATCCATGTCATGGAGGTGGTGTATAAGGCTAGTGAAAGGTCTCCATTGGTTTGCCAGGGCTGCCATAACAAAATACTATGAACTCACTGGATTAAACAACATAAATTTATTTTTCGTAGTTCTGGAGGCTGGAAGTTCAAGATCAAGGTGTTAGCAGGTTTGGTTTCTCCTGAAGCCTCTTTTCTTGGCTTGTGGATGGCTGTCTTCCTACTGTGTCCTCATAAAGTCTCTCCTCTGTGCATGTGCTTTTGCCAGTGTCTGTGTGTCCAAATTTCCTCTTCCTATAAAGACACAAATCAGCTTGGATTAGGCCCACCCTAATGGCTTCATTTTAACCTAAGCCCCTCATTAAAGTGTTTATCTCCAAATATAGTCGTACACTGAGGTACTAAAGGTTAGGGCTTCAGCATATAAATTTGGGTGTAGGGAGAACAAGTCAGCCCTCAACAACATAGAGACGTAAACAGACCTGTTTGATTTCATGCTTATAAACGACCTCCTCTTTATAGATTGACTTTCCACATACATTTTCTTATTGAGATTAACTGGACTGGTCAAATTTCCTCAAAGCCACTTTTCTGTATATCCATTTTCTCATTAACACTAGGATATACCACAGACACTTCTAACTCAACATGTCCTCACCTTGAGTCATTGATGACTCCTCATAACCTTTACCTCCTTTTGTGTTCTAGCTTTGTTATTGATGCCACCATTCACCTATTCAAACCAGCCTGAAGCTTAAGCTATTGAGTCTTTTTTCTTCATTACCTCCTTTCCTATCATAAGTTTGGTTGACTCAGGCTCTATAACCTTTTCCAAATCTGTCCTCTTGCCCATTATCATCTCATTGCTTTGGTTAGGGCTCTTATTTTATCTTGCCTTCATTGCTACAATAACGTCCTTATGATTTTCAATCTATTCAATTCATACTCTATATATGGCCATCAGAGAATTTCCCCTGAAATGTAAGCATGGCCATTTTGTTTTCTTTAACTTCAATGGCTCCAGTTGCTAAAGTTTGGCTCTATTAAGAAGGCTCATTAGGGTGTCTGTGTATCCCTTCAAACCCCTCTTTAGTCTCACCCCAAATACCACATCTCCAGCCAGAACATGTTCCCTGAGTATGTCACTCATGTTTCCTTCCTTTTAGCTGTGGTCATGCTTTTATCTCTTCCCAGAGTAATCTGTTCTCCCCTGGTTCTTTCTCTCCAAATCATGCTGACTTAGACAACTCCCATCCATCTGACTTTGTTCCACTCTTACCTTCCCAGGTACCAGAGACTCTTTCCTATCTCCCCTAGAGCATTTACCATCTCTATTCTACCATTTATAAGGCTGCTGCAATTATTTGCTTTTCTGCGTCTTTTTCACTCCCCGAGAGTCCCTCATGGAAGAAATAGTTTCTTGGCAATCTGTTAATTTTTATAGCTCTAGCTAATATAATGAGATTAGGGATATTGCCCCTGGAGTCTGACTGACTGGGTTTCATTTCATCCTAACATTTCATTTTGAGATGTTAGTTTACCTCTTTAAACTTGCTACAAAGTAGACAAGAAGTACCGGTTATCTCATTATTTGGGCTATTTTTTTTTTTTATTGACTAAAAAAAGAATGAATACATTTTTTTAGAGAAAGAAATGTATTCTATTTTTTTTTTTCTGAATGAGGTAAATATGTCACCACCAAAAGGCAACAAAATAGAAAACTCTTAGTTGTCTTTCTTGCATCTTACAGAAAGCTGGGAAGGGTGTTTGAGGTTATGTGTCAGGATTATGGATGTTTCATACTTACCATTTTATCATCTTAATTTTACATTTACTTTTCCTCAGCCCTCTTTTTAAAGGAATCATATTAACATACTGTGTAGGGGGAATGAGCAAATTAAACTTCACTGCATTCTCAAGCATAGTTGTTGTGAGGATAAGAAAGCATATTCTTAGAGAAAAGCCTAATAACATTATCTACTACTGCAGCCTCTTACCTAGTAGTATTTTATTATTTACTCTTGGAATTATTCCCAGATGTCATTATGCCAGCATCATTAACATATCAATTAAGCAGATATATAATCTTCACTCTCAGTTTTTTTGGCATCTGGCATGTCTATATTTATTTTAAAAAAAGTATTCAGTGTATTTCATCCATATTTTTTTAATGTATTTTTAAAGTCTTTGGATTTTTATTAATTTCTTTATGTTGGAAATACTACCTTTTGTTTCCATAAGCATGGCATGAAGCTAATAATTAAAACATGATGGAAATGGGACATAATAGGCATTTGATACATATTTGTCAGAAGATATCACATATAATTTACCTTTTAAATATTGATGTCATAATCTATAAATCACACATACATGAATAGTTTCAGATTGTTTTTGATGAGGAGGAATTTCAAATCACCAAAGGAAATCAACTGAATTCTCATATCGGTAGTTGAATTTAGATATCAGTATATTGTTCATTTCTGTACTTTGGGTTCATGTTACAGATCATAAATCAGATTTTCTCTAATCCTTTAAGTGTCAAACAATTCTGTGAAAATAAGCCAAATACTTCCCTCTTTTACATAATGGGATGTGACTTCAGATAAATGTTGAAAAAATAGATAGGAAAGAATGTTTCATTAAAGGGAATACAAAGGGGGTTGAACATGTAATATTTTTCATAAATTCACTCATGCTCAGAAAGCAGAACACAGCCAAACACCAAGACATAAAACTCTTCATGAGTAATAACAAACACATTGAAAAAAACCCACAAGGCTTGTCTTTTTCCTACCATAATAAAAATGCAGCATTAAAAATAGTACAACAAAAACAATTCACTCATCAACGAGTGTGATTTTTTAAAATTAAAAATCAACAATGGAATTTCTGTTTATGTGTGTGTTTTTAGGCAATCTTATATGAAAAAAATTGATATGTTGGTAATAAAATAACCTCATATCTGCATTAATTTTATTTAAAAATTTTTTTAATGTTTATTTATTTTTGAAGGAGAGAGAGACAGAGTGTGATTGGGGAGGGGCAGAGAGAGACACACACACAGAATCTGAAGCAGGCTTCAGGCTCTGAGCTGTCAGCACAGAGCCTGATGCAGGGCTCGAACTCACAAACCAAGAGATCATGACCTGAGCCGAAGTCAGATGCTCAACCGACTGAGCCACCCAGGCGCCCTGCGTTAATTTTAAAATGTAAATTTATATATCTTTTTTCTTTTTTAGAAAAAGTTTATTTATTTATTTTAAGAGAGAGAGAGAGGAGAGAGGGTGTGCATGCCCACAGTGGGGGGAAGCAGAGGGATGGAAAGAGAGAATCCCAAGCAGGCTGCACACAGTCACTATCTGACAGCTGTGAGATCATGACCTGAGCCGGAAATCAAGAGTCAGACACTTAACGGACTGAGCCAGCCAGGTGACCCTAAAATTATATGTCTTAAATGATATATTCATACTCATGACTTTGGATTAAAATCTAGGTCTTAACCTTATATTAAATTAAACCATGCCTTCAGATATTCTATATGTTGATTTGCAAATGCAAAAGCCTACACACAACTGTGCTCTCAGATTTGGCAATTATGTATAGTTGGATTAAAATATTTTGGAAGGAAGATACTAAATTCAGGCCATTATCAAAATTCTATTACATGTTTCACTGTAAGAAATTGAGATGTTAAAAATACTTATGCTTTTGATTTTATCTCATTAAAATAATGCACCATTAAGAAAGATGCACATGGACCAAGAAAAGCTTTGGGGATTTTTTTTCCTCCAATCTAAGAATAGAAAGGAGACAGGCCAGTGACGGACTATAATATGCAGTGAAACATAACTCTTGGCAATATTTCCCAACCAAAGTTCTCTGAGGGGGTAAATACGCATTTGGACTACAGAAATCAGTGTACCTAATTTACTTAGAGTCTTACAAGGCATTTGACAAGGTTCCACACCAAAGACTGATAAAAACAAACAAAATCAGGTTGCCATTGGATTTAAAGAAATATTTGCTTTAAATGTAGAACTGGCTAAAAGACACGAATAAAAGTTAAAGATAATGGGGAATGCTTGTACGTAAATGTGTGCCTCAAATGTCTTTTATGGGGAATAGTAACCGATACGTATATTTGAAAAATAACTTAGTAAGAGCAGAAACTGGAATTCAAGGCAAATAGAGGTAAATTGAAGGGAATTTTCTAAAAGAACAAAACAAAGAAATAAAACCACCCAAAAATACATGTGAAAGGGAGCATAAGAAAAATAATTTTGACCCATATTCTAAATATTAATAGCTTAAAATTGGCATAATGAAATCCCTCCTCACCAATCTCTCATGCTGTCACCAGCTACAGAGTTATTTTCTTCCTTCTTTGTCCCCATCAGAAGTGAGAAACATTTGGGATACTTTACTTAATTCTCCACTTGCCTTTCTGTTTCTCACTTGAAGGTGAGCTCTTGGAGGAAAGGGATAGCATATGATTCACCTTATGTTTCCAGCACCTTGAAAGGTACACACAACATAGTAACAGCACCCATATATAATAAAAGTTCATTAAATGGATTCAAAGAGAACTAGAACTCCATTCTACAGCTTGCTTCACATTGCACAATATTGCATGCAATACCTCTTTATGATGGAAAGTGCTTTTCCTAACAGCTGAATTTGTAAAATAAACGGTTCTTCTCTCTCTCTCTCTCTCTCTCTCTCTCTCTCTCTCTGTGTGTGTGTGTGTGTGTGTGTGTGTGTGTGTGTGTGTGTTTTAAGTTGTATTTCAGGAATAGCATCGCCTGTTGATTTCAAAGGTTTTGGACATCTAGTCTTTGACACAAAGCTCTAAATAGTGAGTTTTGAAAGGGACAGATGAGAAAGAGCCCTCTTCTGCTTATTATTCAGCTGGCCAGAAGTAGGAGGGAAAGGCAAATCTGTAGGCAGAAGAGAGGATCCCAGTGGCCCTACCTTCTCCTCTCCAGGGTCCACTGCAAAAGGGAAGAGGAAAGAAGGAAACTGGAAAGGCACCATGAAATCTAGGAGCACTCAACTTGATTATTTTTCACCCAGTCACAAACTTAATGTGAATATAATGACCTAAAAGTAAACTTGAAACTAAGCAGGCAATGATCACTTAAGAAACATAATATCAAATGATTAACTTTGTTTTATTTCACTTTATTATATTTTATTTTGTTTTAAGTTTTCATTTTAGTTCCAGTTAGTTAACACATAGTGTTATATTAGTTACAGGTGTACCTTTGTTTATTTTAAAACTCTTCCTGACTGTAAACTCTTTGTGGACAAAAATTTTGTTTGCCTTACTTGACTTTTTATTCCCAGGTCCTAGCATTGCACTTAGCACATTAGCATGTACTCACTATGTACTCACTGAATGATTGAATAAACAAAGAAATAAAACTCCTAGGAACTGAGCAAAGCAAAAAGCAAACAATAAAAAAACCCCAAACAAACAAATAAACAAACACCTTATTACACAGGCAGTTACTAAAATGTGAACAAATTGAACTGTCTGAAATTCTTTGAAGAATGATTAGGGAATAGGAACACATACAAAAAAAAGTAGGTAAAGTTAGGGTTGGGTTTTTTTTTTTTCCAATTATTCATTTACAAGATGGTTGTTTGGAAATCAGGATTTCCCACAGACTCATGTTTCACATAGTGATTGGCAAGTACCCCAAATACTATTTTACCAATAATGTAACAGGAAAAATTAATTAGTCATGTTTTTAAGATAATGAAAGTTAAGTTTCAACTTGAAAGGCCCTGGCTGGAATTTAAATTCCTCTTAAAAGTGTCTTTCAAAAAATTTTTCCATATAGACAGAATAATGTGTGAAAAGATATTCAGCATTATTAGCCATTAGGGAAGTGCTAATTGAAACTACAATATGATACCAAAACACACCTATAAGAATGGCTAAAATTCTTAAAAAGTGCTAACATAAAATGCTGGTGGGGATGTGGAGAAACTTATGTAGGTACAATCAGTTTCTATTAGCCACTGATTATGAGATGAAAGGAAAAAAAAACTTAGTTGAATCATATAAAACTGTCAAAAAAAACCACACAAGATACTAAAAAGTTACTTACTATATTACAATAGCACAAAATTTGTACTGCCAATTTGTATTCTAATTCAAAATATTTTCAACAATTTATCCCCCAAATCAATCTCTTACAAAGAATAAACAATAGAAACTCTTAATAATGAAAAGACACAAGCCAGCTAAGTAGACGGTGATTGTATAATATTATTCATTTACCTGATAGAACTGAGTATGTGAAACTTTTATCTGGAGCTTTGTCCATAAAGCATTTGTGGCCTCTACAGACAGGCAGTTTCAATAGTAAAGGAGAAATTCATTTAATACAGTTATGTCCTAACTTGCTGGAACTGCTACCTCATGTAGCTTATAATACAGAAGGAACATTTCAAGAGTATTTTATGTTCCTTTGTTCACTGTAACATCTGTAAAGTGCTGACAAGATAAAAATAATCTGGACTTAGACTAACTGTTGAAAGCAAATCATTGTGTATTCATTTTATGGTGAGAGATAGTGTTCCGGTTGAAAAAGAAAGCATAATACTTAGGTATTGCAGAGTAGAATATTAAGAGAAGTAAGCTTGTTATTTTACCTTTTGGATTTTTCCTGTGTATTACTGAGCTTGAAACACTTAAATAGTGTGATTCTGAGAATTCTTAAGTACAGTTACTAAGCTGATTCCATCTAGAAAAGTTTTGATGCTACGTGGCCAGACAAAACTCCTAAGTAGTGGTCCATATCCAGATACTGAACAGGTCCTTGGATTTCAGAAAAAATAGCAGAGGCTGCTCCAGTCATTTGCTCAGAGTAGCAAGAAATATCCATATGGAATTTGCATAAAAATCTCAAACCTTGGACAAGTAACCTAAAATTTCTACATCCCAGTTTCCTCATTGATAAAGTGGGGATCAGTATATCCACTTCTACAATTGTTATAAAGTTTAAATGAAGTGAAACTGTAATACACTTCAATTAGTGCCTTCTGCATGTTTATTGTTCTATAAGAGTTTTTAGTATTAAGACACAAACTTGTAGCACATAGTAGCGTAGTGCCATGCTACTTATAAATGTATGGTCTGTGGATCAGCAGCATTTACATCACCTGGAAGTTTGTTAGATGCAAAATTTCTGGTCCCACTCCAGACCTACTGTCTGCATTTTAACAAGATCCCTGGGTGTCTGTCTACACAGTAAAGATGAAAAAGGCTGGCTGGAGCAGTAGATTCATACTGAGGTATTTCTCTGGCTTCTATAAAGTGCTACCTGCCTTAATCTTTGCAGACTTCTGGAAGCTGGCCTCACTTCCTGGTCATATCTGAGTGGCCTAAATGTGGACACCTGCCCTGGCTGTACTAAAAATGTTCTCTTTCAAGGATTCCAAATGAGTGAGACACAAAGAATGGAAAAGTGGATACTGAATCACATTCCCTAGGAGGGAAAATCTACAAACTCCAGCAGTTGGAATAGCAAGAGTTTTCTCAATTCCTGCTCTCATTTTCTGTTGTCCTGCAATGCCTGCTGGCTTGTATGTCTGCATAGGCTGCAGAAGATATGCCCTCATACACTCGGTTCTTGTTCCCAAACCACCCTAGTGCTCCTGGGTCCTTAGAAACATTTTCCCGCCTGTCCCCAGGGTTTTAGGGAAATAACCCAAAAGGGCCCTGAGAGAGCAAAGTAGAACTATTCTCCTTACAGATGCACCACCAAGGTTTCAGAAGAGTCAGTTTCAAAATCTACTAGGCACAGAAAGAGCTAGCAGCCTCTGTCCTCCCTCACCAGGAAATCCTAACTTGATAAAAATAAGTTACTCAGGTTTATGAGGATTCCAACTTACAGGTATCTTGTCTTCATTGGAAAAAAGGTAAAGAAGGACAATGAATGAACCAAATACCAGAAACAGAGCAAAGAAACAATTGGTGCCAATTACCTGTTCTGGATCCTCAGGCATACATGTTGAAAAATCTATTATTTTGTAACATATGGGGTGTAATAGTTTTGCTCAGGCTCTTGTTTTGCTCTAGCTAAAACTGTGTAGCCTATCAGATTGAATCAAAAATAGAACCATTTTCAAGTCAATATAGCTAACTAAATGAAGTATCTTTCAAACCTCCTAGTGATAGCATCACTTGCATTTTAAAGTGGCTCTTTTAGAGACTCAGTGTGCTTAAGCCATTCAATGGCTGCTGGGCTTGGGGGATCTGAGCTAGGAAACACCTAGTGCAAACAAGACTTTCATTAGGCTAAATTCTGCTTTTTACCTTCAGAGGGGAATGTGTTAATCTTGCTCCTTACTGAGTGGAATATTTAATCAGCATTTTTATAAGGAGTGGAATTTCCATAAGTTAGAAACATGGTCTCCAGTAAGTACATGGTCTAAATCCCCATCTCTATTCTTACACATGCTCTTGACCATAACGTTTCACTTTCAAGTATTTCAGCACCATAAATGGTTTGCATAGCCCTGTGGGTCATCAGATCTCTTAATTTACTGAAAGCCTGAGTGCATTTAATAATTGCTGGGCACTCAAAGCCAAAGCTAGTCATCATTGGTTATTTACTTCTCTTTTCCTCTACAAAAAGGGAGAGAGCCAAATTCCCATAGCTGTCCCAATCTTCTCCCTCCCAAATGGAGAGAGAGAAAATTTCTGCCAAAGCAGATTGTGTGCAGCTCTCCCTGCTTTGAAGCTGCCAGTTTTCCTAAGTACAGAATCAGGACTAATACATCATCCTTGAACTTTAAATTTCTAATGTGCCCTGACATTTGGAATAGCTTAGGATCCAAAGGGATAAGAAAGCGGTAGATTCTCCTTGTTTAATGATTTATCCTGTGTTTTCAATCTCTTTTTGCAGCTCAGGGCAGCTTACTGGTATCAGTCTACCTGAGGGACCAAAGGGAGAAGCCTAGGGTGGTCTTCCAGTGATTTGGAGGAAGGGCAGGTATATATGTGTTGAGACCATCATACAATTAAGGAATTTCTTCAACTATCAGGAAAAAGGGAATAGTGATTAATTTAATTTTTTTCAAGTGGAAATACAGGGAATTGGGTGAAATTTTGACAGATCAAAAGGAATGAAATGCCTAAGGTATGAGAACATAGGTAATAGCACCTCTATTTTCTAGTTTCCATTTCTCACAAGCTATTTTCCTCCCGTTCAGCTTCTGCTTAATTCTTGAATTGAACACTAGCATTTTTAGCATTTCGTGTAACAAGGACCACAGGTTCTAACCACAGCACTCAAAATCACTAAGAATTAATAGAATTGCAGCTGTGTCTACACATTGCCAAATATCAGTACCGATCTTAGGGAGAAAGGAGAAAAAACATGCAAAAAGCAATAGAAACTTTGCTTTGAAAAGTCTCAAGTAGCTTTTTCAGCTGGAAGGATATGTGAGATGCAAATGCCTTAGTAAAACTAATCAGTCACCTAGATACTAAGGATGAGCTTCAAGATACTCCCACTGTGTGTTAAAAATACAGCTAGTGATCCAGGAACAACAATTATCTTTTTGTGCTATTAAAAAAAAGCTGCTATCATTTTGTTAACACCACTATGAATTGCTTAGGCCACCCAGAAGTAAGACCTTCCAATCACTCCAGTCTGTGAACTCCCCTAAGATAAGGACAGATTTGTTTTATCAGTCAGTTAACTTTCTGAGCACTGACAACAACAAAAAATGTAACTCACCACATTAAGATGCCATTACAGTAGTTGTTTTGCAAAAGTAAATACATATTAAAACCTAAATGATTAAGACATTTCAATGGAAAGTAATTATGTCTCATATATTTCTTTTCCTATGTTAGGAAATATTTTTGACATAAATATAGCTTGGAGTTAGTCTATGAATTCTATTCCTACAGGTAATATGGAAGAGAAGGTGCTCAAAGTTGTGCCCATATTCCTTGACTTTTCTCTCTACCCCTCTGACTCATCTCAACCAAAGAAAATCCAAGTTTTTCATGTGTGTATGACTAATCATAACGCTGACCTTATGATTTTATAGCCAGAGAGATCTTTAGTGTGAGCTTTGGAGCCAGGCTACTTGATTTGAATCCTGCTTCAGGCACTTAGAATAGATCTATAACCTTGGGCCAGGTAACCTCTGTTGCCTCCATTTACTCCTCTGTAAGAGGGGGATCATAATGGTACCTACCTCACAAGATGGGTTTCAAGAAGTAGATGAATTAATCCATAATTGCACTCAGAACACATTGAAACTGGCCCAGAGAGAGCACTAGACCAATAGTTCTTGGTTTTAGCTAAATGTGTTATTTCATAGTGGAGAAAACCAAAAACTGAAGTTAATTCTACTGAAGCTCATCTTGGAATTTGTTTTGTTTTGCCCCTTTATCTTGTCAATGATTTGTGGTCTGTTAAGTTTTCCCCTAGCTATCCTAATGTCAATCCTTGTCAATGTGCCCTTGAAAGATGCATATACCCAGAGCCCTGAAAATAGCATATTTCCATACAGCTTTTTCTCTAAAGTGTGACAGTTTCCACCTTAGCTATTACATGTGGTCAAAACACATCTTGTAAATTCATCACTTGGGGGTGACTAATTCCATATTTGCATCCATTTCATAATCATACACAGGATCACTGCTTACAATAGAGTCTAATTTCTCTTTTTTAATTTGTAATACATTTATCACCCTGCTCTACCAATCTCATTATCCTTTTTAAAAAAGTCTAATCCTGTTAAAATTGTTTGGAAAGATTCTATATTACTTTGCAAATCTTTAGGTTAATAAAGTATAACTCATGATGTCAGTAATGTTATCATTAAAGTGTAGTGTTGATTTTGATTCTTATTTTGTTATTTTTCTCTGTATTGTTATAAATTTCCCCTCCTGTTATATAGGTAAAAACCTTGGAAATCTGGTGTTTTTTTCTCCTGCTTCTCTATCCCACATCTCTACAAAGAGTTGAGTAAACTTTGCAAGTGCTGGTTACTTATGGAAACAAAAGTGCTTGTTACAATTCAGTAACTGGGGTGGAGCAGGCACTTTTAATCTGAGCACAACAATTTACAAGACAGAGTGCAGTTCCAAGAACCTTACATAAGCTCCCAAGAACCCAGGCTACACTGTCAGACACCTATCATTAAACTGCCTCCTGCCAAAGGATGGCTGTGGCCCTGTCACCCTGGTCAGCCCCGCAAGTCTCATTCACACCCCTTTTAATTGGCAGGCTCCCACTCTGGGCACCTCCATGGCCCTTGAAGCCTTTTTTTTTTTTTTTCAGACAGATAACTTGACACTGCAAATTTGGCTGAGAGCCTGCTGGTGTGGGATGTCTTTACATCCACCCTCAGTGGTCACCTCAGTTTATATCCTTGAAATTCCAGCCTAAACATTTTGCAAATTACATTCCAGGGTAGAAAGATGTGGTCGCCTCAGAGGGGTGGCTGGCCCCTTCACCTGTTCAAAGTAGGAAGATTTGATAGCTGGGAAAAGAAGGGGTGAAAAGGTGTTTTCTCCATGGACAGGAAGAAGGGACGAGAAGACTATCATCATCGTATCAGCTTTTCAGGACGGGAGGAAGCCTAGAGTGTGTGGCGTTTTGTTTCCGACACGAATGAGGCAGCGGGCTCGGGAAACCTGATAACAGCTGTTGTGACCTTGGGGTCTGGAAACGGTTTCACTGATTGAAGTCATATAAGTTCAGCTAAATTTGAATGTGCTGTAAATATTTATCTGGCAGCATGACATACAGTTGTTCCTGAAATTATGGGGCAGAGTCTTATCTTTCCTAGCATATAATTTTTGAAATGCTCTTCTGGATGGTGTTTAAGATTATAAATATAACTGAGTTATTGTTTTGTGCTCGGCTTTTCTCAGGCTTTGAGCCTGGTTAAAAGAAAAGAGGGTGTTTTCTGGCAACTCTGTTTTCCTAAATATATTGGAGACTGCAAGGAAAATCTGCTTAGAGACTAAGCCTTGGTGAAACATAAACAGTCTGCTTCAGCTGCAGCAATATATTTTCCCTCTCACATTTCCAGAGATGCTGGTATACAAGACCTCAGATCCAATAAGTATTTTATGTGAGAAATTGTTAATACGCAACATTCTTTTCCAGTGAGTTATTGAGTTGTAGTCTGCAAATGAGGCAGGCGACAAGCTAGTCTTGAATGAACTCATCCTTTTTTGCTTTAAAAGCTACTCTGAGCCAGCCCCACTGAGATACTGGGCATAAGAAACAGCAGGAACACAAACAGACCAGAGCCAGTCCCTTGATGGGTCCTCCGTCACATGGACCCGTCATCTCCCATTGACTTATATAGCACTTCATCCAGGAGGGTGTTGCCCTTTGAAGAGAACATGTGAGTAGTCAGAAGCAGGCCAGGATGAAAGGAGGGATAAGAATGAAACTGTCCAGGATTTAATCTGAGACCAAACTGATGTGCAACCACTGTTGATGGTGTTCCATTGATTATAAGAGCCCATTTAATAATCTAATTTTTCTAACATCTCCAGACATTTTTACCAGCTGAGACAACTTCTAGGTTTATTAGAAATTCCCAGTTTGATTTAGATTTACCATTGAAGAACTTGACCATGTACTCCAAGAAGATAGTCAACCCTGTGGCCAGCTAATACATATGCAAAATTGCAGCATTGAGAGAGATCCTATAGCTCTGCTACATAATTAACAAAATCTTTTTCATGCAGTTGATTCCTTTTGCAGTGCTTATACCCAACAATCGTTTATTATAGATGTATGAGACATCAAGGTCTAAACTACTTCTGGTGATATAAAGGTGAACCAGCCATAGACCTTACTTCCAGATACTTCACAATCATGTAGAGGAAGGAAGGTGAGAAGAGTTTCCAATCTAAGTATGATATAATTTCATAAGTAGTATGTTAGCGAAATGTGTTTGAGACAGGACCCAGTAGTAATCTCATCAAATGTCTTGGTGGAAGTAGGAGTAGCCAGAAATTTTAATCTTATTATGGAGTTATTTTTGGCAAGATGGGGGTGTTGTGCAATAGACTGTCTAAAATAACACATTTCCATTTAGGGTCTTTTATTCTGTTTGCTTTAAGATTGAATGAAAGTGTTTAGTATTTCAAACCCAAGCCAAATTTACATCACACATATAAGCAGACATTATAGCATAAGGTGGAGAGGGCTGATATATGACATGTATTTTTACAGTCCCGTCCATGCCCACTGCAGATATTCAATTCAACCATGGCTCTCTTTCTGAAAAATTTAGCTTCAGACTTCTTACTCTACATAGCCTTCAAACAGTTACTAATAATCAATCCTAGTGGGCATACTTAATGAAACTTATTTTATCATCTCAGGTATATATATTCTCAGATTCTATGGTGGAGACATTATTTACTAACTAGTAATTTTTGATAGTAGACTTATGTTTTCTGCCTTTTGCCAACTTTATTTTTCAAGGATTTCAATTTTATCATTAGAAAATATCCCAAATAACTAAAAAATAGGTAAGAAATGTATAGATTATCAATGAAACAGTTCTATATTTCTACAAAACCTACTTGGGGTTAATTCTATCTCTTTGAGGTTAGATTACACCATTGAGGAGCTCAAAAAAGTCCATAATGACCCAAAACCATAGTGTTTGTAAGTGTAAATTTAAAATATAATAATAATAGGGGCGCCTGGGTGGCTCAGTCGGTTAGGTGTCCAACTTTGGCTCAGGTCATGATCTCGCACTTCGTGAGTTCGAGCCCCGCATTGGGCTCTGTGCTGACAGCTCAGAGCCTGGAGCCTGTTTCAGATTCTGTGTCTCCCTCTCTCTCTGACCCTCCCCCGTTCATGCTCTGTCTCTCCCTGTCTCAAAAATAAATAAACGTTAAAAAAATTTTAAAATATAATAATAATAATAATAATAATAATAATAGAAGAAGAAGAAGAAGAAGAAGAAGAAGAAGAAGAAGAAGAAAAGAAGAAGAGGAAAAAGGCAGCAGAGGGGAAGAGGAAGGACTCATGGGATTTAAACATTTCCAGATATATTATTATAGAATCAGTTCAGATTGTGTGCAAGTTTCAATTGCTGGGTTAAGTCATCATTTTAATTTATTTACAAAATAATGTGAGCATATATAATGCTTCTGCAAACCCTAATGTGCCTGTTCTAGTCAGGGTAGCAAAAGTTATGCTGCGGTAATTAACAACTCCAAATTTCAGTGGCTTAAATAGCAGTTTTCTTCTTTAACATGAAAATTCTCTGCAGATCTTGGTCATTCTATGGGGTAGCTGTACTCCCTGTGGTGGTTCAACATTCTTACCTCCATAACAGCATACACATCCATGACAGCCTCAGCAAAGGAGGAGAGAGGCAGAGAGTAGAGAAGTGGAAATTAAATGGCTTTACCTGGAAAGAATATATATAACTTCAGATTTCAAGGTATGCTACAAAGTTGCAGTGATCAAAACAGCATGATACTGGTACAAAAATAAGATACATAGATTAATGGGACAGCATAAACAGCCCAGAAATAAACCCATGCTTATGTGATCAATTCATGTATGACAAAGGAGGCAAGAATATACATTGGGGAAAAGACAATCTCTTCAACAAATCGTGCTGGGAAAACTGGTCAGCTACATGCAAAAAATGAAATTGGACCACTTTCTCACATGAAAAACAAAAATAAACTCACAATGGATTAAAGACCTAAATGTGAGACCTGAAACTACAAAACTCCTAGAAGAAAACATAGGCAATAATTTCTTTGACATTGGCCATAGAAACATTTTTCCTAGGTATGTCTCTTCAGGCAAGGGAAGCAAAAGCAAAATTAAACAATTGCTACTACACCATAATAAAAAGCTTTTGTACAGCAAAGGAAACTATCAACAAACAGACAAGGAAATCTACTGAATTGGAGAAGATATTTGCAAATGATACATCTGAAAAAGTATTCATATACAAAATATATAAAGAACTTCTACAACTCAACATGAAAAAACAAATAATCTGATTAAAAAATGGGCAGAGGACCTGAATAGACATTTTCCCAAAGAAGACAAACAAATGGTCAACAGACACATAAAAATATGCTCAACATCACGAATCATCAGGGAAATGCAAATCAAACCACAATGAGATATCACATTACACCTGTCAGAATGGCTAGAATCAAAAAGACAGAAAATAGCAAGTGTTGGTGAAAATGTGGAGAGAAAGGAACTCATAGACATTGTTGGGGGGAATTAAAATTGTTACAGCCACTGTGAAAAACAGTATGGAGTTTCCTCAAAAAAATTAAGAGTAGAATTACCATATGATTTGGTAATTCCACTACTGAGTATCTACCCAAATAAAATAAAAACAATAATTTAAAATGATTTATGCACCCCTATGATTATTGCAGCCTTATTTGCAATAGCCAAGATATAGAAGGAACCCAAGTGTCCATCAATAGATGGATAAAGAAGATGTGATATCACACACACACACACACACACACACACACACACACACACATATATATAACAGAATATTACTCAACCATAAAATAGAATGAGATCTCGCCATTTGCAACAGCATGGACTCAGAGAGTATTACACTAACTAGAATAATCCAGACAGAGAAAGACATATACCATATGACTTTACTCACCTGTGGAATTTAAGAAACAAAACAAATGAACAAAGAAAAAAAGAGACAAAATTTTAAATCTGTGGTTGTCAGAGCAGAGGTGAGTGGGGAGATGTGTGAAACAGATAAAGGAAATTAAGAGTACACATATCCTATAAGCACTGAGTCATATATAGAACTTTAGAATCATTGTATTGGATACCTGAAACTAATATAACACTGCATGTTAATTATGTTTCAATAAAAAACCAGAGGGAGGCAGTTCTGAGCAGAACTGTTGTGTGGGTAACTAATGGATGGAGTCAAGGCCATATGACCCTCTGATTGTGCAAAGGTGTATGGGAAAATGAATTCAATTTTTTCCTCTTATAAGAGATGTCAAAAAATGTCAAAAAGTCAAAAAATGCTAATTGTCACCAACACAACAATTCTCCATCATGATAATTTTCTTTAAGGGTACTACTCTGTTAGCATTAATTCTGTAGTTTACATTAGAGTTCAACTTTTGTGTGTATAATCTATGGGTTTGAGAAAATGTGCAATGGCATGTTCCAGCACTGGAGTATCATATGGAAAATTTCCATCATTATAGTATCATACCCTGAAAATCTTCTGTGCATCACTTATTCATCACTTCCCCCCTCACTCCATCTTCTGGAACCACTGATCTTTATTGTCTCCATAGTTTTGTCTTTTCCAGAATGTCTTATAGTTGGAATCATTTAGTATGTAGCCTTCTCAGATTGGCTTCTTTTATTAAATTATTGTCATGACTTGATAGCTTTTTTCTTTTTAGTGCTGAATAATATTTCATTGTCTGGATTGTATCACAGTTTATTTATCTACTCACCTACTGAAGGACATCTTAATTACTTTCAAGTCTTGGCAGTTATGAAGGAATGTGTTATAAACATCTGTATGCAAGTTTTTGTGTGGTCCACTAGACTCTTAATACCTCAAATAGGAACAAAATCTTCCTTTTGTTCTTTTATTCAATACACTAACTAGGATTTTATGTGGAATTCCTAGTCCATAGTCCATGTAGACACTCAAAAATACTTGGTGAGTGGATATTTGCAAATAAATCAGTAAGGGTAAATGGACCAATGTATAAGTTCCATTGTTTTAATTCCAACAATAACTGACCTTTTTTAAAAGCTTTTTAAAAATGTTTATTTAATTTTGAGAGAGATAGAGTGCAAGCTGCAGGGGGTCAGAGAGAGAGAGGGAGACACAGAACTTGAAGCAGGCTCCAGGCTCTGAGCTGTCAGCACAGAGCCTGGTGTGGGGCTCAAACTCACAAACCACGAGATCATGACCTGAGCTGAAGTCGGAGGCTTAACCAACTGAGCCACCCAGGCACCTCACACAATAATGGACTCTTATTGAGTACTTGTTTTATTCCAAGTACTATACTAAGTGCTTTATCTGTCTTATCTCCTTTTAACTTACACAAGCCTATTAAGCATATAATTCTATTACTCCAATTTTACATGTGATGAAATTGGGGCATAGAGAGGGTAAACAGCTTGCCCAAGATTATGCCCTTGACTAATAGCTAATTCAGGATTTAAACCATAAGCAGAGTGAACTCCAGAATTTAACCACCACCTCATAGTGCATACACGTCTACCTTAATAATAACTTGGACAGAGTGTCAAAAAGAAAGTCCCCAAGATTTAGGAAGAAAAACTTATAAAAAATAATTTGCCTTAGAAAAGAAAAGCTGGTTTGTGGGTTAATGGACGTATATCCATTATATTAACTAATATTGCACATCTTTTATAAGCCAACACCGAAGGACTGTCTGTGACACAATGAAGGAGGGTTGGGGGCAAGCTTTAACTTTAGTATCATTTCACAATGCAACATCGAACTTCCTAGGGGCAAAGACACCGAATAAGGGTAAATTAATAATTCAATTTCACTATCCTCCTCTTTATTCTCCTTTCTTCTCTTCTTCTTCTTATCCTCTCACTTCTTCTTCTTCTTGAAACATAAGTTCAGTAATGCGAGAAAGATTGATTTCATTTATATTGATTAAAAACACATTAAGCAATGCATTACCTTAAATCAGACTATTAGAAACATAAACAATTTTATAACACAATACTGGAGCAGGGGAAAATATAAACATGGATTTTGACTTAAGCAGGGATGAAAGAAAGCTAGATTAAAAAAAAAACCCCACAAAGTTTTAATTTAAAAAGTATATACTATTTAAAAAAGTATATACCAGAGATTTAAAGATTAGTATATATAGGTATAAGTTGAATCCACCAATGGTGGTTCCTGTATGAACTTGCAATAAAGTTATTATTAGTGGTAGTTGAAGAAACAGTCTAAATTGTGCCTTATATCAATCTCTTTATTAAGAGGGTGCTATTTAAGCCAATACTTAACATTCAATGTGGTGAGAGTTATTTGACAATTTATTATAAGATTACAAGTTTGGTTACGTCATGTAAATGTGCCAAACTTTGATTTAAAAGCATTCTCAATCCCCTCTTGCAGTGATAAGGTACTAGAAAATTTATGATAGTTTATGGGAACTTCAAAGATTTTCACTGAGTTAATCACAAAATTCATCACCTCACAGATATACAGAAAACATATATGAGCATATAAAAATTACTGATAATTGTATATAGTTTCCTATTAAGAGAACTCCACATTTATCAGAATCATTATTTGTCTGTAACACATTTATTTGAATTTGGAGCTATTTGATGAGAAATTTTGGTTATTTTTGATGTGGAATTAGTGTTTTCACCTTTGGAATCTAAATAGAACATCTAATAGCTATTAAAAATGTTCATAAATGTCAATTGATAAATTATATAAGCTAGAATATTTTTGAAGGGAACTGGAAGATGAGTTGAAGCATTCCTTGGTTGTCAAGCCCTCTGAGGTCAAACACTAATGTGAACACTTTTATTGTGAATGCCTGGGCACATCACTTAACCTTACTGTGTTTCTATTTTCTTATCTACACAATGAGGCTAATAATACTGATTGACCTCATAACATTTAATTAGGCCATTGGAAAGCTCTTTGAAAATGCTAAGTATCATTTGTTGGCACTTAGCTTCATGAAAGGTTCATGTTTTTAACACACTGTGGTTTGAGGATGTGTTGGTACAATTCCTGCCAACTTCTTGTTTCTCTGCCATATCTTCACTGAGCTCTCTTTGAAGTCAATGGGAATTAGGGTGATTGAAGGCACTTAAAGGAGGCTATAGGAATGAGAGAGTGTTCTCTGGCATGTTTAGGACTTTTTCCTTATATAAAAAAATACCATGCTTCTCATTGGAAAAGGAGTTTGATGACTTCTCAGTGGTTTGTGGGTGGGTAAATTCATGATTCTTCATGGAGCTTAAGCCCTAGAGGAAGATACTTTTTGGCAAAGACAATGAAAAAGTTTAAATTGTTTGAAAAAAATTAACACACCCACTTTTAGGGAACATAAAGAATATAGCAGGCTCCTCTAGGGGAGGATTATATCTTTTATTTTCTGTACAGAGCAAATAGTCACTACTCAATATATGCTTGCTAAATAAATGCATGATAAATGGGCAGAAGTTACTCTGACAGTTGCATAGTACATGATAATTATCATATTATATAACATTAACACAACATCTAGAATATATTTTTGTTACCACTTTTTATCTCCTTTTATGTGTTTTTCCTCTTATATTATAGCATTAACCAGAATGCTTGTGGCAACATTTAAAGAAATGTGTTGTATTACATACTTCTATTCAAAGTTTTTTTCAAAAAAAGGAGAGACTGCCATCATACTATAAAAATTTCATATATTTGGAAAATCACCATACTCATGTTTCCCATTCTAGACTATTTTAACAGTCTTCTAGATGGTGTCTTTGTTTCTAATCTTTTCCCAGATCCATTTTATAATCCACCACCAAAAGAATCTTTCTCAAACATTGCTTTCATTATGCCACACATTTCAGTTTTAAATGGCTTCCTGTTTCTTTTATGTCATGCCAATCTCCAAAAGTGTGATTTTAAAGCTTCTGTTGTAGTCTAAATTATATCCCTGAAAATTTCATGTTGATGTCCTTAACCCCCAGAACCTCAGAATGCGACTGTATTTAGACATAGGGTTTTTAAAAAGATAATTAAGTTAAAATGAGGTCATTGGGATGGACCCTAATCTGATAAGATTGTGTCCTTCTATGAGAAAATTTGGATACGGACATGCACAGAGGGAAGACCATATATAAACAGAGGAAGAGGACAGCCATCTATAATCCAAGGAGAGAGGCCTCTGAAAAATCTAACCTTGCTGACACCTTGATCTTAGACTTGTAGTCTCCAGAACTGTGAGAAAACAGTTTTGTGGTATTTTGTTATGGCAGCCCTAGTAAACTAATGTAACACCCATAACATAGAACTCCACATAGTTTTACAACATTTCTCTCTAAAGATAACTTGGGTTTTAGTCATCTGGCTAAATCAAAACCACTATTTTCTTGTAATCGCAATTTCTCTTTTCTCTGTTTCATTATCTCATTATAAAAGCTCCCATGATTCCCCACAGTTCAAAAGGAAGAACACTGAGCAAGAGACAGAGACTTCTTTTACTGACCTCAAGATTTGGACATGTCATGTTCCCCTCCAAAATGAGGATAATTATACCACTTCAAAGGCCTATAGGTTTTGGGAGGATCAGATAAGATGATGCATGATGGACACATTTGCAAAATGGGGAAAGTCAACTTCTTGCTTTCCAAATTCTGTTCAGATGCAAGTCAAAGATGTTCAGTCTTCAACCTACATGCTCAACTATACTCTCCTTAATTTAGAGCCCGTGTTTGAGAAACCCTACCAGCAGGTAGACATGGAGTTTTGTGACTAAAGCTCTCTATCTAATGGCTCAGGGTAAACTCCTTGGGCATTTGCATCTCCTCTTTAGAGTTTCTTACAATCATGGTCCAATCTTTATTGTTTGGCTTCAGCCTTATTTTTTATTTTATATTCAACGTCATTGTTAGAAATTCAACCCTGCTCCAAACAACAATCCTACTTGATTTAGGGCATTCCCTGGTACCCTATTCAATACTTGCTAGCCCCTACCCCCAGGGGGCTAGAGCCTGTCCTTGGATGCTCACCAAGTGTGAGGACTCTGCTTTAAATTGGAGGTCTATCCTCATCATGACAGCCCTGACATGGTTCTACCTTTTGATGATGCTATGGACTTCTGATGATGCTATGGACTGAATGTCTGTATTCTCTCTAAATTCAGATGCTGTGGCCCTAATGTGATGGCATATGGAGATGGGTCCTTTGGGAGGTAATTAGATCATGAAAATAGAGACCCCCACAATGGGATTAGTCCTTATAAGAAGAAGAAAAGAAGGGCGCTTGGGCACAGTCGGTTAAGAAGAAGAGAGCTAGTTCTCTTTTTTTCTCAACCAAGTGGGACACAACAAAAGGAGGTAGCCATGCAATCCAGGAAGAGGGCCTTTACCAAGAACCCAAACATACTGTCATTCTGATCTAGGACTTTTAGTTTCCAAAAATGTGAAGAATAAATGTTCATTGTTTAAGCCATCCAGTTTATGGTATTCTGTTATAGCAGCCCAGATTGACTAAGACACTTGCCATCATAAAATCAGATGTCTTATGTCTGAATGCCAGCCTGAATCAACACATTTAGGCATTATAATTTAGACCTTGAGCCTACCACTCCAGGCTAGCCCCACAGCTAACTAGGCCCTTTGTACTTGTTCTGCACCATTCACTTACTGCTCTTGCCCTAATAATGTGTTCCATGGCAACAAATGTCAATACAGCTCATTGTATGGTCCATGCAAAGAGAAGAAATTCTTATCTTATTATGGAAAATAAAAGGTAAGTTCAATTCCTGTTTTTTCTAAGAAGTATTCTCTGATTACTTTCTCATAAATGTTTTCTATCTTTGAACTCTTTTTAAAGTATTTTCAGTCTATATTACAAAATTCAGTCTTTAAATATTCAATTGATCACATACTCCTTTTGTGAAATTTTTTGTGTGAATTAATTTTTTTTGACACCTAGATTATGAAGTCTTAATGACATATTTTTATTGGTCATATACTCTGAGTGTAACAAAATATAAAACATCAAATGACTTCCAAAATTTTTAAAATTTAATTATTTTTCTTGCCTGGTGTCTTTTTTTCTTTTCTTTTTTTTCTTTTTATGAACACAAATTTAACTTTAGGGTATGCAAGTACATTTTGTCATATCCTTTTTAGGATGTTTTCGATAGTGATGAGTCTAAATTTTTTTTTTTTAACGTTTATTTATTTTTGAGACAGAGAGAGACAGAGCATGAATGGGGGAGGGTCAGAGAGAGGGAGACACAGAATCCCAAACAGGCTCCAGGCTCTGAGCTGTCAGCACAGAGCCCGGAGCGGGGCTCGAACTCATGGACCGCGAGATCGTGACCTGAGCCGAAGTCGGCCGCTCAACCGACTGAGCCACCCAGGCGCCCCAGAAGTGATGAGTTTAAAGTTTAATGTAATTATTTTGTCAATTGTTTTCATATTTCCATAAACTCAGTTGAATATTTAAATGCATTTTCTTCTATGTCTTATGTTTTATTACTTTAATTCTTCAATTTACACAGTGCATTATTAAATTTGCAAATGCATGCACACACTGAATACACATAGGAAGAGATCAGCAGGAGACATCAAAATGTTAATACAATTATGTGAACATGTCTGGAGTGTGATTACTCTGTTTTCTTTCTATCTTTCTATATATAATTTTATTTCTTTAATGTGCAATTCTTCTCTTGAAATTAAAAAAAAATGAAGAAGTGGCTAAGAAAAGAAAATTTGCAATCATCTATTTCTGTGCTTTCATATATTGTTACAGTCAAAATGTTTTTCCTGAGTTTGTAATTTACTGCTCTCTGTATCTATTTTTTTCTTATATCTTTACTAACTTTTCTTAAAGTAGACCAAAATAAGTGTCATGATTAAGTAAATGTATGTAGAGGCTGAAAAAATAGAGACCCTAAATTAAAAGACCCTAAACCTTCTGTTTTAATCTGAATAGATTATACTGTGGTAAAAGAAAAAAAAATTACATGAAGTGTTTTGTGATAAAGCTTTTTGCTGGCTCACATTACATGTCCATCTTGAGTCAGCAGGGGACTCAAAACATCACAGCCACTCAGGGGCCTGGATTGACAGAGACACCACCATCTCAAACTTTGTGAATCACGTTGCTGAAATAGAAGATCTCAGAAGGATATCTTACCAGCTGTTAAATACTCCTCAGGGAAGTGACACAGCTTACTTGTACTCACAACTCATTGGCCAGAGCTAGTCACATGGTCCCAAAACACATGTAAAAGAGAGTAGAATCTTACTATAAGCCACAAGGCAGAGAGAGAGAAACATTTGGTGAGCAGCACTAATAATTGTTTGCCTGAAATCATTTTAAGATTTAGCTAAAACTATTTCTAGGGTAAATTTTCAAATATTATGAATTATATTGTGACTTAAAGGAAATAAGAGTTAAATTTTCACTTAAAACATTTGCATTTTCCTTTGTGTTACAAAAAAAAAGGATATATTGAATGTCTTCGAGTTAAAATCATATTAAAATAAAACTAGAGACATAATTACTTGTGGAAATCATACCTTATAAGCCAGGATTGTTAGATATTCTTTTTACTGAAAATGAAAAGGTGATTAGGGACATCTTGTTAGCAATTATTTTCTTTTTTTTTTTCACATTTATTCATTTTTGAAAGAGGCAGACAGAGTGTGAGCAGGGAAGGGGCAGAGAGAGAGGAGACACACAGAATTCAAAGCAGGCTCCAGGCTCCGAGCTGTCAGCACAGAGCCCAATGTGGGGCTTGAACTCAAGGACTCTGAGACCAAAGTCAGACGCTTAACCCACTGAGCCACCCAGCCATCCCAGCAATTATTTTCAATTTTTAATTTTGTTAACTAATTTAAATAATTGGAGAAAAATGGGTCTAAAAGAAAAACTGATTGTTTTTATGCACGTCACTTGATAGACAAAACAAGGATATTATAAAACATTTAAATTTTTGGACAGAAATTGTGATAGAATATCTTTATATTTCCCATAGGAGTACTCACTAATTTAAAGAACTGTATAAAGTTAGAAGAAAATTAAATGGTTGGATGTAATAAGAAAAGTATTTAAAGTCAACAACAAACCCATGCTAAGATTAAGGATAGAGTTAATTTTCAGGTCACCTTAATTATATATTTGGCTTTGAGAGTCAAATTTTGAAGGCTTTATAACTCCTTTAAAAGATCCCCCAATCTGAAATCTGATATTTTCCCACAACATCAAGGGAATGTCTTAGATAAAAATGCTTAGAGGAAAGGACCCAACGACTTCTTTCCAATTGTTTTCCATTGAAGTATTTTCAGTGACCTTGCCAAGACAAAATAAATTTTACTCCAATAGGTTTAATAAAAAATAATAAATGATTGTATCATTTTGTTCCTTTCCTACTAAGTAGATGTCTTTATCCAATCTTTAGTCTCCGAAAGTATTTTTCCAGGGAGGCGGATCATATGAAGTCATTTATAAGGCTTAAAATGTCAAAAGCGCTGTCATTAAAGTACTAATATATGTCTATAGGGGAAACATTCTCTTGAGACCTGCTGCTGTTCATAAACCACTTGATCTGTGATCTCATATTTTATATTTTCAGCAGAACACCTCTTGTATATTACAATTCCCAGTTTGCTTGGAGGTGCTCCATTATTCTCTGTGTCAAGTACAGTCAATGCCAAACTTTGGTTGTATTCATTCCTCTCTCTTTAATAATAGCAAAGATATGTAAGTATCAGTTTACATTACTATGTTACCAGGAGTCATTGAAGAAGAGGATCATGCTGGTCCTACCCCCCACCCTCCAAATCCCCAAAACAATTTGTTGAGAAATGCCTGCATTCAGATCTAAGTGCTTTGCTAGTTGACAAATTAAGTCACTAAACAATAGAATGGAAATTTTGCATTACCCATTATTTTTGAACATTAGATAAGAGAACGTTTCAAATATGAAGGAGAGAAATTGGAGTCATTTGGCGGGCAAGATATTTTTATTGTTATGAGATTGGAAAATTGATGGAGTGTCTGGGAGTCACAGGAGATCGGTCCAGATGTCAGGAGTTGCAGCGAAGATGACTGTGACAAGGAGAGCAGCAAGAGTATCTGATGACTTTAGAAGGAGTTTAGGCATTAGATACTCTGAGAATGGTGCAAAGTATTATAACTTTGATGTAGCAGATAAAGAGATTATATTATAGAGACTATTGGAAAGAAAGAAAGTTATTTAAAGTGGATCTTAAAATTACTGGGAAACTAGATCTTCATACATCTGAGGAAACAAATAGCCTATTTTGTAAGGATTCAGAAGCATCGAGTCCTTGGATTTGGTAGCCACTGAAAAGACTCATTGCAGTAATACAAGAAAGTCTTTCAAAAAGTTCAGTAGGGGTGCCTGGGTGGCTCAGTAGGTTAAGTGTCCGACTTCAGCTCAGGTCATGATCTCACAGTTTGTGAGTTCGAGCCCTGCATTGGGCTCTGTGCTGACAGCTCAGAGTCTGGAGTCTGCTTCAGATTCTGTGTCTCCCTCTCTCTGTGTCTCTCCCCATTTGCTCTCTCTCTCTCTCTCTCTCTCTCAAAAATAAATAAACACTTAAAAAAAAGGTCAGCAGAAGTGGGGATGATGCAAAAGGGTAAATGTGAGTCATGTAAAACAAACATGATGGGTGTTTTGTTTATAGGATATATAATGCAGGAGGAAAACATTAAGGGATGCTTCAGGACAATTGTGTAATTTTATACAGAAATACCAGGTATGAGGTGTGCATTATAGACAGTAAAGAAAATAAACAAAAAAAATGCATTGATATCTTTTAGAATAGAGGGAAGACCAAAAACAAAGCATACAGAACCAACCTAGAAATTAATATTAAGAATTTAATACAGAAAGGTAAATACAGAAAATCAAGGTCTACAATAATGCTTGATGTTATGAATTATTCACTGTATTGATTTATCAAAAAATGTTTATGCTTATGCTTGTGATACCATGTCAGTTCTAAGGAAAAACAAAATCATTGTGAAAAAGCATCCATTTCACATTTTAACTGATGGAGGCTGTTGTTATATAGTGAAATCAGTGTTGAAGTTGGATGAAGAAGAAAGGGATTCATTTTCTGGCTTTGACATGAGCTGGATGTGTCATCAAGGACAAGTTACCCTCTTAGTGTTTATTTCCTCATATGTAAAAAAGAGAGTTATAAGTGTGGCACAGAATGCTATTATTCATCAATACCCACTCCTTTCTTCTATGGGAGAAAAAGTCACAATTTTGATCCTGGAAAATATTGTCCCAAATAAAATAGCATTTTCTATTCTCCCTTGTAAATAGGTGTGCCCATTTAATTAAGTTCTAAATGTATAGATGGTCCCAAACTTATAATGGTTCAATTTACAATTTTTTTGACTTTCTGACGGCATGAATAAAATATGCACTCAATAGAAACCATACTTAGAATTTGAATTTTGATCTTTTCCTGGACTGGTGATATGAGTTACAATATTCTCTTGATGTTGGGCAGTAGTAGGGAGCCACAGCTCCCAGTCAGCCACATAATCCTAAGAGTAAACATCCAATACTCATGCTGTATATACAAACATTCTGTTTTTCACTTTCAGTATAGTTTCAATAAATTACATGAGATATTCAACACTTTACTGTAAAATATGTTTTGTGTTAGATAATTTTGCCCAATTGTAGGCTAATGTAATTGTTCTGAGCACGTGTAAGTTAGGCTAGGGTAGACTAAGGTATAATGTTCAGCAGGTTAGGTATATTAAACGCATTTTTTGAGTTATGATATTTTCAATCCACAATGGGTTTGTTGGGACATGACCCCATTGTAAGTCAAGGAAGATCTGTAATTAGAAGTGTCATGTGGCAACTTTAAGCAACTTTTCTTAAAAGATGACTGATGTGAGCCCATCTCCTCCCTTTGTTCTTCAAATCTTTCCTTGTCATGCTGTCTGGAATGTAGATATGATGGCTGAAGCTCCAGCTGCTTTCTTGGGCAAAGAGGACAGGGCCACATCTTAAGGATGTCAGAGCAATGAGCCTGATAGGAGCCTGATTCCTTAAGAACTTTATAAGGCAGAGTTAATATATCAGTTTTCAGACTTTTGTATAATAGAAAAGTAGGTTGATATCTAATTGAACTTGGTTATTCATAGCTGAACTTAATCTTGATAATATACCTGCCTTATAGTTTATTAGGAATGTTAAATAAAATATTGTATATAAAAATTACTATTGTAATTATGGTGCATGATGGGAGCATAATAAATTGGAGCTGATGTAATGAATCTATATTAACCAAAAAAATTCAAAATGAGTTTAGGTTAGCATCAATATGTAGCTCACTGGCAATTCAAATCTAAATAAAAATATTTTAAGATTGCTTGAAATGAGTTTAAAAAACTTGAACAAAATAAGCAGAGAAAAAAATAGTGAAGACAAGAGATGAGCTGAGTTAAGCTATAAAGAGGTCAACTGTTAGCACTTAATGAATCCTTCATTGTTTACTTACAACTATCATTTTTCTCCTTTGTGCCCCCAAAATACTTGAACCCCAAACCACATATTACTGTCCCATTTTATGACTCTGTGTGATCATATCATGGCCTCAAGAGCACTATTGAACTCCTACTCTGTGCCAGGTCATGAGTAACTCAAAGGGGTGGTTAGAATAGCTTATATTCTATAAATGGGGCTTATAGAGCATCTGAACAAAGAACAAAAGATTTGTAGAAATGTGACAAGACGAAAAGAGGTTTTAGGTTTTTAGGGGCAGCTAACTGTCGGAAAGTAAATATATTGGGGAAACCAATGGAAGATAAGGATTTCTTAGTAAAGTTTGTGCATGTGCATCTAGCTGCCATCGTGTAGTTGTCTCTGGTGATAAGGTTGTTATAACCTTCCTGGTATGGGAAAGGGGAACACAACTTGATAAGAGGAATTTATGTTCTGCTTTCAGCAAGATTGGAGGAAGCCAGAGAGCTCATCCTATGTCTGTTTTTCCTCAATTGCCTTCAGCTGAAAATAATCTTTATGTCAGAGTGGCATATTTAGGGGTAACATTCTCTAAACCCCTTTGGTGACATCATTCCCCCTTGCTAAAGAAGAATTTAGGGATATATATATATATATATATTCCAAAAACCTGGTTGTAGATAAGTAATACATACTTTTACACATATGCATTGTAATTTCTATTACAAATATATTTTTATTTCTATCACCAAGTTACTGCTATAAAAATGGTATAGGAAAAGTGTTTATTTTTTAAAATTTTTTACCATTTATTTATTTTTGAGAGAGAGAGAGAGAGAGAGAGAGCACAAGCAGGGGAGGGGCAGAGAGAGAGGCAGACACAGAATCCAAAAGAGGCTCCAGGCTCCAAGCTGTCAGCACAGAGCCCGGTATGGGGCTCGAACCCATGGACTGCGAGATCATGACCTGAGCCCAAGTCAGACGCCTAACCAACTGAGCCACCCAGGTGCCCCAGAAAAGTGTTTATTTTAAAACTGATGTGGTATCTTGATATTGTGACTGTGTGTAACTGTTTATGAAACAGTAGAATGGTTCTAAACATTTTTAACAATGGTTTTACATTACAGTGAGACCTGTAAGGAAGTTTGATGGAGGCTTCTAGGAAAGACCTTCCTCTCTGAGAGAGAGAGAGAGAGAGAGAGAAGAGAGATGTCTAGTTAGCAGCCCCCCCCCCCTTTTTTTATCGTTTGGATGTGACGCCTAGAGCATGGCTGCTGAAATGTTCCCAGTAATGCGAAAGTTAAGAGAATCACAGAAAAATCAACCATAGAAGACTCTAAGCAGATGAAGTTTTTGTCTCTGAATCTACCTTGCAACCCCCTACATATGGGCCTTTCATTAAATGTGTACAAATAAATGCCTGTATTGCTAAAATCATCTTTATTGAGTATTCTCTTAATGCTAAAAGCACTGAAATGAGCATAGACATTCTTATTGGCAGAATAAAATCTAAACTCCTTTGACACAGTAGATAAGGTGCTTTATGATCCAACTACCTATCTTCCAACTTCATTTCTTCCCCTACTCTCCTGCCCTGCACCATTCTACTACATTTAGGTCTAGACATTCAGAACTCCTTTTCCTTGTATACAATGCTGGATCATGTCTTTGTACAGAGTTATTTTTTACTAACTTATATTATCTGGGGGTTGATCACCTACATGTATCAGGAATGGACCATACTGAGTTAAGTATATAGGATTTACTCCCCCCTGCCTTACCTCCCCATAATAAGAAGTTGAGATGTAGGCAGTTGAGAGCCAGAATATCAGTTCTGGGAATTACCAAAGCTCCTTCCAGCTTCCTGTTCCATTACAGCTTGTGAAGGGCTTACATCACATGGTGTCAGGATGACTACTGTGCTTTCAGACAGTGAATCTGAATTCCAGGAGGGAAGAAATAAAAAAAAAAAAAAAGAAAGAAAGTCTGTGTACTAGCTGAACTGACCAGTTTTTGTCAGACCTCTACCTTGGAGACTTCTGTGTACATCCTCAAAGGTCAAACTAGCATCCAGGGGACCTGGAAGATTGAGTATTTTTAACTGAATTAGAGTTCTGTAAGTAAGGAAGAAAAGGAAGATACATTTTGAGTAAACAACTAGGAATATCCATCGGTGTATCCATTGCACCTTTATATTGATTACAATACTGGACAGAAAAGATTGATTACATCCATAGCTGGCTTTCTGTGAGACTATTCTTGAGGGCAGTATACAAGTCAGGGCCTCTGCAGGAAAAGAATGGCATACAAAATGGGTACTTGAAAAGAGTTTAAAGAGGGAACTACTTACAAAGGTGTGGACAGGATTATGGGAAAAAGAGAGTGAAACACCCCGAGATTACCAATAGAGGGCAGCAATTATTACCCAAAGCCTAAAGGGGCCAGAAAATCAACTGCTTACAGGGTGAGAGCTGAAGTAGCAGGAGTTGGGGCTTTGGGTAGAAGGATTCAGCCTGAGCCTATTCATAGCCTGGGGCATATGGATCAAGGAGAATAAATGTCTTAACCTCTTTCCTCACTCCTGGGAGTACCTCCCATTGGGCAAACCGAACAGGGAATCAGAGGGCAGGCATAGTTTTCATGACTAGAGTTCAGCCTCCCAGGGCTGAAGGCAGGGTAGAGAGGGGCAGAGATGATTTTGATTTATAAATGGAGAATAATCAGCACAGGTGGGAAATCATTTTTGTGGTATACTACCTACTACAGTGCTTGGGACACAGTAGGTACTCCATAAGTATTTACAAAATAAGTATTATTAAGTTAATTCAGTGAAGGAAAATACTCTTCCAATATGTGAACTAAGAATCTATAGAACTTTAAATGAGTTGGAAGGGGTAGATTGACCCTTGGAAATAAATGGTTTGGAGGCATTTCAAATCACCAAGTATCTTTCAGGATGAATTTGCTCTTGGTGATTCTCTAAAAGAATGTAGCAAACAGAATCCAAGATGCTCATACATGCCCAAAAGCAAGAAAGGCTTTGTCTGGTAGGCCCCTTTTGTGGAATATTATAATAAATACTTATGGTGCAGGGATTGCCAAACTCATGTGAGTTCATAGTGACACTACAGGGTCACACTAGACGTCCCTTCATTTATCTTTGCTAAATACATTGGGGACATCATATATTTTATGTTGGTTGCTTCAGTATGACAACCAAGTAAATGAATGCCTTTTCATTTTGGAGGAGTCTGGTAGTATCAGCTACCAATAGAATGCTAATAAGATTTTCTATGTGTAGCTGCTTGAGTTCTAGGTGAATACAGGAACAAAAAAGTGGGTTGTCTTCAATATAAAACCAATGGCTCTCATGAATTACTATAGATTTTGTAAAGAATCATTGTTCAATGCAACAAATATGTAAGAAATACGTAAGCATATGAATATTTTTAACTTTTTTGCAGTTGGTAAGAAATTAACTTTTCAAGGAAAGCCACTTTGGTTGAAATAACATTTTGATTAATTTCCTGCATTGTGGTGGCAAAATCCAGGTTTTGAGTGATATAAGAAGGAAAAAGAAAACTAAGGCCTTCCTGAGTTGGCAGCTGATAAAACTGCCAGAAGGGTTACAAAGATTCAAGTTGGATGGGTATTTATGAAATACCTATTATATGCTGCAGGGTATATGGCAGAGGTTGATGTGAAATATTTTTCCTCCTCTACTAAGTCTTTATTAAAATCTGCCCCTCTTCCAAATATGTTTGGTGCAAGTAGATTTTCTCAAGAGAATGAGAAGAGGCTTGAGTAGTTGGAACCACTGGATTTGAGCCAGCACAGACATGGGGATACACATGTTTTCTTGACCACTATATAAAAAAAATCTGCTGTGTATTCATTTTTAAGTGATGAGGAGGGGAGAAACACACCCGAATAGTTTTCTGAAACCATAGACCAGGTACTATGGCTTGAATTCTGACCTAGAAGTCTAAGTGGGCTCTAGTTGTTTGGAAGATAGTTATGGATAATTAACAAGTATTTTAATGGATTTATCCTTCATTACTCTGGCTTTAGCTTAACCTGGGGAGCAGGAGAGGCACCACCTTCATGGCTAAAGGGAGATGGATTAGTTCCCAACTATATATTTGGAAGAATTCCTATTTATTAAAAAAAAAAACAACTCATGTTTTGGAGACTTTTCTAGCATAAAATATACTATATGTGACAAACTTAATAAAACTTAAACTCCAAAAACCTGGTTGTAGATACATATACATACTTTTAAACATATGCATTGTAATTTCTATTACAAATATATTTTTTTTCTATCACCAAGTTACTGCTATAAAAATGGTACAGGAAAAGTGTTTATTTTTAAACTGATGTGGTATCTTGATATTGTGACTGTGTATAACTGTTTATGAAACAGTAGAATGGCTCTAAACATTTTTAACAATGGTTTTGCATTACTTGAATTTTAAAATAACAAAATGCCCCAAAAGTATATTTTTAAAATGTACTATATCATGAGTAACACAAACATATCCATTAGATTTTATCAATCATCTTTAACTATTCATCTGCAGTTGTCCATAAAACCTGAGAGCCAAGGAATAGGTCAAGTTTTCAGAGAAGAAATATGTTCTACTTACTATTAAATATTGGGGTATATAATGAATTACACACTAGTTCCTAGGAAGATTATTTGGGATTCTTAACAAAAATAAATTATCTTTGACCAAAGTCTAGGAGGTTTTAATTTAAAAGAGGTTTTAAAATTTAAAAGAAGGTTTTAAATTCGGGTATGATAGTACTGAATTGCATCTTTCTTTAAAATTTATATGAAAAAAACTGATATACTTTGGTACCTAGACAAATCAGGCAGAAGCAAGATAGAAGAGCCTGTGTAAGAAACCGCTGTGCTTTCAGCAAGAAGATATGTGTGCACAATTAGTTTTGTTTAATGTAGAGTTAATGTGACTGATGGGAATAGATGTGACAAAATAGTACAAGTTAAAAGACTATCTTAGTCACTTACAATTTAATTTACAACAAAAGACATTTCTTCTAATTCCTTTGGGGTAGGTATGTTTGGATAAACTTTTTCACCACAATTAACCTGCTATTATTTAGGAAACTGTGAGTTTTTTTGAGCTAGTATTGTTTAATTTCCTAAAGTTTAACTGCCTCAATGTAGTAAATATATGATACACTCTGACACTTCCTTTTTTAATCTGGTTCTCTTTGGAATGTTTCCCAGGATCTTCTGGAAATCAGATATATATATTTTTTTCATCTAGGAACTTCTACTCATTAAACAATTGTAAATACAGAAAATGTATAGATTAGTTCATTGTCTTTGTCACAGGCATTATTTAACATAGGACTCCACTGATAATTTTGCTTATTGCTATGTATTAACATGAATTGTGAACATCTGTTGACAAAAGGTCCAGTTGGAGGATCCTTTTAATATTTGTAACTCAAACCTGGTCTTATAGTTTTAAAAAAATGCTTTTTTATTTATTTTTGAGAGAGGGAGAGAGAGAGAGAGAGAGAGAGAGAGAGAGAGAGAGAGAGAGAGAGAGAGAGAGAGAGAGAAGGCAGAGAGAGAGGAAGACAGAATCCCAAGCAGTCTGGGCTCAAACTCACAAACAGTGAGATCATGACCTGAGCTGAAATCAAGAGAGGGACGCCTAACTCACAGACCCACCCAGGTGCCTCTGGTCTTACCATTTCATTGCACAGGCACCAAACCAAAGACACAAACCTGCTAATTTGTATCAGATCTACCCTTGGCCATATTTCCCTTTCAATTGAGCATGTTGCTAGAGGTCTAACTTCTGGCCTTCTACCTGGAAATCAATCAACAAACACTACCTTTATCTTTCTGAGTTGGCATTCTGCCTTCAAACTTTTCTTTTCCCTAATTAGCAATGGAAGTAAAATTTTCACACAAAAACTTTTCATATAAATTCAGGTGACTCCTCCTAAAGAAACATAACTAAATAAACACAAACCCAAAGTCAGACTAATTTAGATTGAGATGGGATATTTAGGCCTGGACTAGTATTTTCAAAAATTGAAACACAAAATCAGACTATAAGTAGGTAGGGGATAAAGAAATGTATTATTTGAAGGATTCCCTATAGCTAAATTCATTCCTGACCAATCTTGGTCTTGAAAGGGTCACTCAGAGTTGGATCACATGGTAACTCGGCTTGATTTTGCTTGAAGTGGGCCTAGGAATATCCAGAAATAATCATATATCCTGGGAAGGGCTGCTGAATAGACACTAAGGTTTTACTTTCTTCTTCCTAGTTTTGAGAAACTGCCAGTCTCCCTGTGTGGTTCTAGTGAGAATTAACAATTGAAGGCCTCTCCTCTCTAGGTATTGACACAGAACTCTACTTGTGCCCATTGAAATCACCCTTGGAACTTCTTTTGAACTGGAATTTAAGGGAATGTTTGTCTAACCATTAGTAGACCACTAAGCTAACCAAGCAGAGACTTCAGGGGGTGAACATGACAAAGAATACAGACCAATAAAAATTAGTCCAGGAAACTCACTAAATAAACAAACAGTAGCAACAACAAAAACAACAAACTATAACAACAAAAAACTGGGAGAGGGACTCTAATTTCCAGAATTGCCACATTACATTATTTAAAATATTTACTTTTCAACAAAAAAGTCATGAGTCAAATAAATAAATAGGAAAATATGGCCCATAGGCAGTAAAACAAAAAAAATAGTAAATAGAAACTGTCCCCGATGTTGGATTTACCAAACACTTTAAATCAAATATTATAAATATGTTGAGATAACTAAAGGAACCATATCTAAGTAATTTTTTAACCAAGCCACAAATACCATTGATAAACCTTATGTCACAATAGACTGGTTTACAAAGTCTAGGCTTTTATAAATGAAATTATATAGTATGTTTTCTTTTTTTATTCAGCATAATTAAGATTCATCCATGTTATTACATGCATCAATAGTGTGTTTCTTTTTATTGCTGAGTAGTAGTTCATTGTATATAGATCAAGCTTTGGCAATTCAGTTGGCCAACTTCAGCTTGTTGTTGGCCAAATCTGACCATCCTTATCTGCTTATATATTGTTTATGGTCACTTTCATGCTACAACAGTAGAACTGAGTAGAGACTATATGGCCCCGAATGCTGAAAATATGTTTTATTTGTCTCTTTACAGAAAAAGATTGTATACCATTGGTGTAGATATATAATCATTTTTTAACCCATTCACTTGTTGATGAAAAATTAAGGTTTTGTTTTAGTTTTTGGGTTTTAAAAATAAAGCTGTTATGAACATTAATGTACAACTCTTTGTATGGGCATACATTTTTGTTTCTTCTTGGAAAATACCTAGAAGTAGAAGGGCTGAGAAGTATGGTAAACATACGTTTAACATCATAGGACACCGAAAACTGTTTTCAAAGGTGGTTGTGTTATTTTACATTCCAACCAGCAATGTATGAAAATTCCAGTTACTCCACACCTTTGTCAACACTTGATACAGTCAGTCATTTTAATTTTAGCCATTCTATTGAGTATATGGTAAAATATTATTGTTATAAATTGAATTTCCTTAATGAATATTTAGTATCTTTGTCCTCACTTGACATCGGTATATGGTAAGCTGTGTGTTCAAATATTCCACCTGACTTTTATTAGATTGTTTGTATTATGAGTGGGATGTAATAGTTCCTTACACATCCTAAATATAAATTATTTGTCAAATATAATTTACAAATACTTCCTAAAGTCTGAGGCTTGCCTTTCTCTTCATAAGTATCTTTTGAAGAACAGAAGCTTCCAATTTTGAAAAAGTTAAATATATTGATTTTTTCTTTCATATTTTGTACTCTGTATCCTGTTAAAGAACTCGGCCAAACTCAAGGAAACTGATCGTTTGTCTTATGTTCTTTTCTAGAAATTTTATAATATTAGCTCTTACATTTAGATCTCTGATTAATTTTGAGTTAACTTTTGCATAAGGGGTAAAGTTGGGGTCCAGGTTTATTTCTTTATTTTTAATATCAATATCAAATACTACACTGTCTTGACTGCTCTAACATTTTGAGCTTGGTAACAAATTGCATAAGTTCTGACTTTTTCTTTTTCATTTATTTTAGTTTTCAAGGTCCTCTGCATTTCCATATAAATTTTAGAATCTGCTTGTCAATTTCTACAAAAAAAAAAAAAACCCATCTTAGATAGATTTTGATTAGGATTGCATTGGATATTAATTTGGGGAGAATCAACATAATAACAGTGTTGAGTTTTCAAATCCATGAACATGTTATGTTTCTTCAGTTTTTTAAATCTTGTTTAATTTTTCTCAGAAACATTTTTCCTTTTTAGTGTATAGGTGTTGCACATTTTTCATCAAATTTATCTTTCAGTATTTCATGTTAATGTTACAAATTATATTTTAAAAATTTTAGTTTCAGATTCCTTGTTGCTCATATATAGATTTAATAGAATTGTGTATAGTGACTTTTTATCATGTATTATTGCTAAACTCATTTATTTCCAAAGGCTTTGTGTGTGTGTGTGTGTGCACATATTTCTTAGAATTCTTGTTTTGTTTTGCTTTTTCTGTCCCTGCACTTTATTTACTTTTTTATTTTAATTCCAGTATAATTAAGTTACAGTGTTATATTAATTTCAGGTGTACAATACAGTGATTCAACAATTCTATATATTACTCAGTACTTATCACCATAAGTGTACTGTTAATCCCTTTCCCTTCTTTCACCCTTCCCCACCCCCAGCCCTCTGGTAACCCTTAGTTTGTTCTCTATATTTAAGAGTCTGTTTTGTTTTGTTTTTTGTCTCATTTTTTTCTTTTTGTTTCTTAAATTCTACATATGAATGAAACCATGCAGTATTTATCTTTCTCTGACTTACTTCACTTAGCGTTATGCTGTCTAGATTCATCCATGTTGTTGCAAATGGCAAGATTTTATTCTTTTTTTTTTATGGCTAAGGAATATTCCTTAGCCATATATAAACATTCTGGAAAAAAATAGCCAGTGGTGGACTCACTGGATCATATAGTAATTCTATCTTTAATTTTTTGAGTACCCTCCATACTGCTTTCCAAATTGGCTGTACCAGTTTGTATTCACACCAACAGTGCAAGAGGGCTCCTTTTTCTCCACATCTTCACCAACACTTGTCTCTTGTGGTTTTGATTTTTAGCCCTTATGACTGGTGTGAGGTGATATCTCATTGTGGATTTCATTTGCACTTTCCCAATAATAGGTTATATTGAGCATCTTGTCATGTGTGGTTGGACATTTGTAGGTTTTCTTCAGAGAAATGTCTGTTCACATCTTCTGTCTATTATTAATTATTCTATTCTATTCTATTCTATTCTATTCTATTCTATTCTATTCTATTCTATTCTATTCTATTCTATTCTATTTGGTGTTGAGTTCTAGTTCTTTATATTTTGGACACTAATCCCTTATCAGATATATCATTTGCAAATACCTTCTCCCACTCAGTAGGTTGTCTTTTTGTTTTGTTTGTTTTAGTTTGTTTTCTTTGTTGTACAGAAGGCTTTTATTTTGATAAAACCGCAATAATTTGTTTTTGCTCTTGTTTTCCTCACCTCAGTGTACATATCTAGAAAGATGTTTCTATGGAAGATGTTAAAAAAAATTACTGCCTGTGCTTTCTTCTAGGATTTTTATGGTTTCAGGTCTCACATTTAGGTCTTTTATTCTTGTGTGTAGTGTAAGAAAGTGGTCTAGTTTCCTTCTTTTGCAGGTAACTGTCCTGTTTTCCCAACACCATTTGCTGAAAGACTGTCTTTTTCTCATTGTATGTTCTTGCTTCCTTTATCATAGATTAATTGGCCATATGACCATGGTTTTATTTCAGAGCTTTCCATTTGGTTTCATTGACCTATAGGTCTATTTTTTGTGCCAATATCAAATGTTTTGATCACTGAAGCTTTGTAGTAAATCTTAAAATCTGGGATTGTGATACTTCCAGGTTTGTCCTTCTTTTCCAGGATTGCTTTGGCTATTTGGGGTCTTTTGTGGTTCCATACAAATTTTAGGATTATTTGATTATTTGTTCTAGTTCTGTGAAAAATGCTATTGGTATGTCGATAGGGATTGCATTAAATCTGTAGATTGCTTTGGGTAGTATGGACATTTTAACAATATTTGTTCTCTCAATCCATGAGCATGGGATATCTTTCCATTTTTTTGTGTGTCTTCTTCAATTTCTTTCATCACTGTTTTATAATTATTACAGTACAGGTCTTTCACCTCCTTGGTTAAGTTTAACCCTAGGTATTTTATTATTTATGGTGCAAATTTAAATTGGGACTGTTATCTTAACTTCCCTTTCTGCTACTTCATTATTAGTGTATAGAAATGCAATGGATATTTGTGTATTGATTTTGTATCCTGTGACCTTACTGAATTCATTTATCAGTTCTAGTAGTCTTTTGGTGGTCTTTAAGGTTTTCTACGTATAATATCATGTCTTCTGCAAATAGTGAAAGTTTTACTTTTTCCTTACCAATTTGGATGCCTTTATTTCTTGTAGGATTGCTGTGGCTAGGACTTCCAGTTCTGTGTTGAATAAAAGTGGTTAAGAGTGGACATCCTTGTCTTATTCCTAATCTTAGGGGAAAGTCTCTCATTTATTCACCATTGAGTATTATGTTTGCTGTGGGTTTTTCATATATGGCTTTTATTATGTTGAGGTATGTGCCCTCTAAACCTACTTTGTTGAAGGTTTTATCATGAATGGATGTTGTATTTTGTCGAATACTTTTCCTGAATCTACTGAAGTAATCGTATAGTTTTTATCCTTTCTATTGTTGATGTCATGTATCACTTTGATCGACTTACAAATACTGAGCCATCCTTACATCCTGGTAATAAATCCCACTTGATGGTGGTGAATGATTTTTTAATGTATTGTTGGATTTGGTTTGCTAATATTTTGTTGAAGACTTTTGCATCTATGTTTACCAGAAATATTGGCCTTTAGTTCTCTTTTTTTGTAGTGTCTTTATCCGGTTTTGTTATCAGGGTAATGCTGGCCTCATAGAATGAATTTGTCAGCTTTCTATTTTTTTTTAATTTTTAATTTTATTTTAGAGAGAGAGAGAGGGAAGAGAAGCAGGGGGGGAGGGAAGGAGAGAGGGAGAGAGGAAGAGAGGGAGAGAGACAGAGAGAGAGAGAGAGAGAGAGAGAGAATGAATCTTAAGTAGGCTCCATGCTGTGCATAGTCCCAATGCATGGCATGATCCACAACCCTTGGATCATGACTTGAGCTGAAATCAAGAGTTGGAAGCTCAACCAACTGAGTCATCCAGGTGTCCCTTTGTTTTTTTTAGAATAGTTTGAAAGAATAGGTATGAATTTTTCTTTAAATGTTTGGTAGAATTCACCTGTGATGTTGTCTGGTCCTGGACTTTTTGTTTGTTTGGAGTTTTTTGATTACTGATTCAATTTCATTGCTGGTGTTAGTCTGTTCAAATTTTCTTTTCTACCTGATTCAGCTTTGGGAGGTTATATGGTTGAAGAATTTATCCATTTCTTCTAGGTTGTGCAATTTGTTGGCATGTAATATTTTGCTATAATTCTTTGTATTTCTGTGGTGTTAGTTGTTATTTCTCCTCTTTCATTTCTGATTTTATTTGAGTCTTCTCTCAATCTCTCTCTCTCCTCCCCCTCTCTCTATTTTTTATGGGTCTGGCTAAAGGTTTATCAGTTTTGTTAATCTTTTCAAAGAACCAGCTCCTGGTTTCATTGATCCATTTTATTATTATTGCTGTTGTTGTTTCTATTTTATTTCTTCTCCAGTCATTATTGTTTCCTTCCATTTACTGGTTTTGGGTTTTGTTTGTTCTTGTTCTGTAGATGTTTTAGGTACAAGTTTAGTTTTATTTGAGATTTTTTCCTTACTTCTTGAGGTACACCTGTATTGCTATAAACTTCCCTCTTAGAACAGCTTTTCCTATATCCCAAAGATTTGGACTGTTGTATTTTCATTTTCCTTTGCCTCTATGTATTTTTTAATTTGTTCTTTAATTGCTTGGTTGACCCATTTATTGTTTATTACCATGCTATTTAACCTCCATATATATGTGTTATTTCCAGATTTTTTCTTTTTTCTTATGATTGATTTCTAGCTTCATAGCATCACCTTTGGAAAAGACACATGATATGACTTCAATCTTTTTGAATTTGTTGAGACTTGTTTTGTGGCCTAATGTGACCTATTCTGGAGAATGTTTCATGTGCACTTGCAAAGAATACGTATTTTGTTATTTTAGGATGGAATGTTCTGAATGTTATCTGTTAGATCCCTCTGGTCCAATGTGTCAATCAAAGCCTCTCTTTCCCTGTTGATTTTCTGTTTGGATGATCTATCCATTGATGTAAGTAAGGTGTTAAAGTCCCCTACTATTATTTTATTATTATCAAGTAGTTCCTTTATGTTTGTTATTAACTGTTTTATGTACTTGGGTGCTTCCATGTTGGATGCATAAATATTTATAATTGCTACATCTTCCTATTGGATTATTCTCTTTGTGATTACATAGTGCCATTCTTTGTCTCTTGTTACAATCTTTGTTTTAAAGTCTATTTTGTGCAATATAAGTATTCAACCCTGACTTTCTTTTCACTTCCATTTGCATGATAAATGCTTTTCCATTCCTTCACTTTCAATATGCATGTGTCTTTAGGTTTGAATGGAGTCTATTGTAGTCAGCATATACATGGGTCTTTCTTTTTTATTCATTCAATCACATTATGCCTTTGATTGGAGCATTTAGTTCATTTACATTCAAAGTAATTATTGATAGTCTATTTATTGCCCTTTTGTTACTTGTTTTAAAGTTGTTTTTGTAGTTCTTCTCTGTTCCTTTCTTTTGTTGCTCTCTTCTCTTTCAGTTTGCTGGCTTTCTTTAGTGACATACTTGGATTCCTTTCTCTTTATTTTTTTGCAAATCTATTACTGGCTTTTGATTTGTGGTTACCATCAGTTTTATATATAATATCTTCTGCATATAGCTGTCTATATTAAGTTGATTGTCACTTAAGTTTGAACCATTATAAAAATACTAAATTTATATGTATATGGTGTTATACTTCACATCTTTTTATTTTGTGTATCCCTTGACTTATTTTTATATATATACTTAATTTTACTGCTTTGTGCTTCCTACTTTTATCATTCTTGCTTATGATCTTTCCTTTCTAGTCAAATAGTTCCCTTTAACATTTCTTGTAAGGCTGCTTAATAGTGATGAATTCCTTTAACTTTTTTTGCCTAAGAAACTCTTTAACTCCCCTATTCTGAATGATAGCCTTGCTGGATATGTTAGGGTCAGGCGTAAGGCAGGGTAAAGATAGGAGTCAGAGGCTAAAAAATTTTAGCAGTCAAAGGCTTTATTTGGGAACTAAGGTCTCGGGCGAGGTTCCGTGACTCAGGGAGAGAGAGAGAGGAGTCAGGGAAGTCGCACCCAGGTGTGGTGGAGTGGGGTTTTTAAGCTGCAGCGGTTCCGGGTTTAGGTCCGGGTGGGCCTTTTCTGCGTCAGGTCGTGCTGTTGCTAGGTGATTGGTTGACCTCCAATTCGTTCTGGCACACTACTAGGGGCTTTTCATTGGGTTGCTCTGGCAAGATGGCCGTCCCCTCTACTGTGGTTCCAAGGACATCCTAACAGGATACAGTATTCTTGTTTGCCTATATCATGCCACTCTCTTCTGGCTGGCAAAGTTTCTGCTGAAACATTAATTGATAGCCTTTTGGGGTTTCTCTTGTATGTAACTGTTTTCTTTTCTCTTGCTATTTTTTAAAATTCTCTCTTCATCAATACTTTTTGTCATTTTAATTACTATGTATCTTGGTATGGAGCTCCTTGGATTGATTTTCTTGGGTCTCTCTGTACCTCTTGGATCTGGATTTCTGTTTCCTTCCCCAGATTCAGGAAGTTTTCAGCTATTATCGCTTCAAATACATTTTCTACCCCCTTTTCTCTCTTGTTTTTTGAGTTCCCTGTACTGCAAATGTTATTGAGCTTCATGGTGTTGCTGAGTTCCCTTAATTTAATTTCATTTATTATTTTTTTCTGTATCCTGTTCAGCTTGATTATTTTCCATTACTCTGTCCCCAGGTCATTGACATGCTTTTCTGCTTCCTGTAGTCTACTATTTATTCCCTTGAGTGTATTTTTAATTTCAGTTATTGAGTTCTTTATCCTGATTGGTTCTTTTTTATGTTTTCTTCTCTTTATTGAGAGTCTCACTAAAGTCCTCCACTCTTCTCAAATCCTACGAGTATCTTTGTGACCATTACCTTAAATTCTCAGGCATATTACTTATCTTCATTTTATTTAGCTTTCCTGCTGGAATTTTGTCCTGTTCTTTCATTTGGGACATATTCCTCTATTTCCTCATTTTGACTCTGTATCTGTCCCTATGTATGAAGAAAGTCAGCTATGTCTCCTTCTCTTAAAAGTAGTGGCCTGGGGCACCCGGGTGGCTCAGTTGGTTAAGTGTCTGACTTCGGTTCAGGTCATGATCTCGTGAGTTTGGGCCCTGCATCGAGCTCTGTGCTGACAGCTCAGAGCCTGGAGCCTGCTTTGATTCTGTGTCTCCCTCTCTCTCTGCCCCTCCCCCACTTGGACTCTGTCTCTCTGTCTCTCAAAAAAAAAAAAAATAAACATTAAAAAATTAACAACAACAACAAAAGACAAAAAAAATAGTGGTCTTATGAAGATGTCCTGTAGTGCCCTGCAGTGCAATGTCCCCTGCTCACTAGAATCTGGCACTTCAGGGGACGTCTCCTAGATGTGTTGTGTGCACCCCACTATTGTGGCTGAGCTGTGTTTACCTTCAATATAGTCATCTACATTGGCTCTCTGCCTATTGTGTGCAGGGTTTGGTCCCTATTTGTTAGTGAGAGGGTCCACAGGAGGATGTGGGGACAGAGTACAGTCCCAGCAAGGTCCATGCAGGTCTGTGTGGGAGGGGACCCGGGAAAACTCCTGACCAGACTGGGATGCAGAGGGGTAGGTCTGTAGAAGAGAGTACAGGTGGGCATGCTATTAGCAAGCTAGGTGGAGAGTGCCCAAGCTGCACTGGTTCCCACAGGTATCAGTGCATTCAGGCTGAGGGCTGGAGGAGGGAATTGGCACCCACCAGCTCCTTTGTTCTTGGAGAAGTCTCCCAAAAATTCCTGCCCCTCTAGTACATACTCTGAGATTACTAAATAAATTAGTAAATAAATCTCCTATTCCCCAGGCATTTTTCAAACTGCTGCTTTTATGCTGTCTCTCAGCAGGGCTGTTTGCTGTCTCTTTAAGAGCAGGGACTCAGTTTCTTATCATCCTCTGGCTCTCCCAGAGCAAAACCCACTGATTTTTAAAGGTCCAGATGTTAAGCCTCACTGATTTTAAGAAGTCATGATGTTAGCCTGGTATAGGGTCTGCTCCTCTCCCTTATCCATGCCTATGGCATCCTTCCATCCCTCCCTTGTGAGGACAGTCCCACAGGTCCATTTTGTTCCTGACCACCTCTCTGCCCTTCGTATCCTCTTAGATTTGACCTCTTCTCTACATTTAGCTGTGGACAGTTTGTGCTGTCAGTCTTCACGTCATTTTCTGGGTTATTTACGTTGATGTGGATGTTATCTAGGTATATCCACAGGACGATCCTCCTACACTGCCATCTGCCTTGGAAGTCCTCTAGATTTGTTAGATTTTATACATAGACGATCATATCTTTTGTGAACATAGTTTTTTTTTTTCTTCCTCTCAAATCTGTATGCTTTTTTCTTTTTCTTGCTTGATTGTACTGGTTGTTGAACAGAAGTGATTACAGAAAATACCCTCCGTTTTTTCTCAATCTTAGGAGGAAAAATTAAGTCCTTCATCATTGGTATATTAACTATAGGCTTTTTATAGGTTATCCTTATGAAGTTGAGGTCTTTTTATTCCACTTTGCTGAGAGTTTGAATCATAAATGGATGTTGGCTATTATAATGTTTTCCCCACATTTCTTTAAGATGAGCTATGGCTTTTCCTTTTAAAGTTTTTGGTATAATGAATTATACTGATATTTTTTAAAAAATATTAACATTTTACATTAGTGTATATTTCATATTTTAAAACATTAAAATTATTTAACATACTTTGTATCTTAAGATAAATCTCACTTGACCCATGATATATTATTTTTTCAAATATTGTTTAATTTGAATTTCTAAAATAATGTTAGGAAGGTTTGTGTCTGTTGATGAGGGATATTGGTCTATAGTTTTTTCCCTTCTAATATCTTTTCCCCATTTTAGTATTATGTTAATGCTGGCCTTTGCACTATTATTGTCATATTTTTTTACTTCTATATTTTTTTTTAAATTTTTTTTCAACGTTTTTTATTTATTTTTGGGACAGAGAGAGACAGAGCATGAACGGGGGAGGGGCAGAGAGAGAGGGAGACACAGAATCGGAAACAGGCTCCAGGCTCTGAGCCATCAGCCCCAGAGCCTGACGCGGGGCTCGAACTCACGGACCGCAAGATCGTGACCTGGCTGAAGTCGGACGCTTAACCGACTGTGCCACCCAGGCACCCCTACTTCTATATGTTTTAAAAACCCTAAAATTCATTACAATATTTTTGCTTTAAACAGTCAAGTATATTTTATTGTAATTTAAAGATAAGAGACATTTAATAGTTACCATTTCTGGTGCTCTTCATTGCTTTATAAAGATCCAAACTTTCACCTGATATCATTTTCCTTCACCCCAAATTACTTCCTTTAACATTTCTTGCAGTATATGTCTGCTGGTAATGAGTTCCATTGCTTTAGGATGTCTAGAAAAGATTTCCTTGCATTAAAAAAAAGACATTTGACTGAGATTAGAATTGTAGGTTGACAGTGTTTTCATTCAGTACTTTAAATATGTTCTATTATCTTCGGGCTTGTATTGTATCTGAAGAGAAGTCTGCCTTTATTATCTTTGCTTTTTTGTGTATGTCTTTTTACTTTGGAGGCTTTAAAACTTTTTTATTTATTATTTATTGTAAGAAGTTGTAATGTGACTTTGTGTTGTTTACTTCAAGTTTCTTTTGCTTGAGATTTTTAGAACTTCTTGGGTCTGTCGATTTATGGTACTCATGAAATGTGGAAAGTTTTGGCTATTATTTCTTCAAATATCTTTCTATCCTATTTCCATTCTCCCCTTATTTGAGACTCCAATTAAACTTATATAAGGCTGCTTAAAGTAATCCCAGAATTCACTGATCTACTTTTAATTTTTGTCCTTTTTTCTTTCTGTGTTTGAATTTGGATAGTTTGTATTACATCGTCTTAAATTAACCTTTATTATGCAGTGTATAATCTGTTAATCTCATCAAGTGTAATTTTTATCTGACGTTGTACTCTCCATGTCTAAAAATACATTTTGGATCATTTTTAGATCTACTATGTTCTTTTTTTAAATTTTTTTTTTTTCCAACGTTTATTTATTTTTGGGACAGAGAGAGACAGAGCATGAACGGGGGAGGGGCAGAGAGAGAGGGAGACACAGAATCAGAAACAGGCTCCAGGCTCTGAGCCATCAGCCCAGAGCCTGACGCGGGGCTCGAACTCCCGGACCGCGAGATCGTGACCTGGCTGAAGTCGGACGCTTAACCGACTGGGCCACCCAGGCGCCCCATAGATCTACTATGTTCTTAACATATTCATATTTTGTTCTATATTCTGGAGCATGTGCAAAACAGGTATAAAACTGTTTTTGATATCTTTGTATATTAATTCCATCGTCTGTTAATTCTAGATTGTTTTGATTGAGTTTTTTTCTCCTGTTTACGGATCTCAGAACTTGCTTCGCTATATGTCTGACAATTATCCATTAGATACCAGACATTGTAAGTTCTCTTCTTGGTTGTTCATATATTTCAAAGCATATTCAAACTCTGTTCATGGATAGTGGAAATTGGAAAAAGATTCTTTGAGTCCTGCTTTTAAGGTATGTTTGGCATGAGCAGAACAGAAGTTGTTTTATTTTATTTTTAAAGTTTATTTATTTTGAGAAATATACAGAGAGAGAGAGAGAGAGAACTCATGAACCATGAGATCATGACCTGAGCTGAAATCAAGAGTCAGATGCTTAACTGACTGAGCCACCCAGGCACCCCCAGAAGTTGTTTTGGAACTAATTTTTTTCTACTCTTGTGAAAATACCCTTTAGTACTTAGGTATCACATGTATTGCAATATTCTACTCTAGCTGGTAGAGACATGGACTATTCTTTCCCTGTTTGAGCTCCAGGGATTTTATACCTGCTCCATTTGATTCTTTTTGTTTGTTTTTAACTTGATCTCTAATAGCTTTTTTAAAAAATATAAACATACTGATCAGTACCCAGTAGAATATTCAAAATGTACCTGCCCTGTAAATTCTAGCTACTTTTGTACTCTTGGATGCTCACTTCTATCTCCTCAGATAGATTGTGGGGCTCTTCCTGGGTTCCCTTATATGGCTAAGAAGCCTGGAAACTTTCTTTAGGAATTCAGCTGACAGACGTGGAGGGCTTGCCTCATTTGTTTCCTCTCTTTCATGGATCAGCATCTGACAACTGTTATTTCATATATTCTATCTGTGTTTTAAGTGATTTTAAATAGAAGATAACTCCAGTTCCTATTGCCCCATTATGGCCTCAAAATTAATATTTTTAAACATGAGTATATAATCTTGGGAGATGAGAGATATAACCTGAAATGCAATTCTGAAATCCTACTTACTTAGTGTTGTGCAACAGAAACAAGATAAAACAGTTAGTGCCTAGAGTTACCTGGAACTAGTTTCACTGTGACAAACACAGGGGGTAGATCTAACTCATGACTCACTTTCTGGGAAAAATTAAGAGGTAATCTAACTCACATCCAAAATCCTGCAGTATAAAAAAATTTTTCAGGTATCTAGGAATATTACTCACACTCTATATTAATTTTTTTTTCTGTAAATAATGTATCTCAGACACCAAAACCCAACTCCCTCAAAAGTGAGTGACAAAAAAAGCATCGCAGCTTGTAAGTTCCTAAAAAGTTTCTACAACAGAAAAAAAAAAAGAAAAGAAACAAGAATAATTATGTAAAAGATATCTCAAAGGCATATTGTCACACTTAATTTTTGCCAATAGAATGGGTATAAAACATTATCCCATTTTAGTCTTCATCTTTATTTATCTGACCAAATTTATAATTATTAAATCTCTTTGCGTATCATGTGTTGTATGTTTAATTGTTTTTTATAAACTTGAAAGCCATTAAAGTAAAAAAACATATTTTAGGAATATATGTGTATGTGTGTATGTAAAATATATACATATATCATATAATATGTGATGGAATTCTGATTTGAAAGGCAGAAGATTGATAAAACTAAGTTTCATGATACTGATTAGTTTGGGTGAAGGTAGGAGTCAGAAACAGGGAGGGGCAAAGAGTTGTGATATATTTAATATTCCAGTCTAATACTGAGTGGTGGTTTTATGGTGTTATTCTATTACTAATATGGAAAACAGTAAGTGATACGAAATTAAAGATGTCCATTCATGGATCAGTGATTCAGTCATGGATCAGTGTTAACAAATTAATCCATTTTGTTCCCCTTATCAAACCTTCCCACCACCACCAAAAGCATATAAAAAGAGATCCAAGTTGGAGTGAGGAAGAGAAAAAATGAGAGAAAAAAAAGAGAGAAGAAGGAGGTAGAAGAGAAGGAGAAGGAGCAGGAGAAGGAGAAAGTGGAGGAAGGCCAGGAAAAACAAAGAGCAGAGTTAAATCTATTTTAAGAAAAAAAAATTGCAAAGTGAATTAAAAACACATGATAAGGAAATTGCTTCCATGAAACAAGAACATTGGACAGAAATGCAAGAGCTCTAGGAGATGGTAAAATGATGGAAAGAAATGAAGTGTAAATTGGTGAAGGTCAGGGATCCTGGGGAAAAAAACAAAAATAGAAAAATGGTAGTGATAACAGAAGGGAAACAAGGGAGAGTAGACAAAAGAGACTATTGAAAACAAATATGCTCTTATTTGTATTTATATATGGTGTTGTATTTTTATTTTATTTGTATTTCTTCCTCTTCTCCACCTTTGCATCTCCTTTTATATTTTTTTGTTTTGGTTGCAAGGGAACACTGTTGAAAACACTGTGAAGTATAAAATACGAAATGGTGATGAAAGAAAGAAATATCAAAGAAAAATGGGTAGATATGGAAGATAGGCAAAGAGAGAGTTTGCAATTCCTAAGAGAAAAACAAAATAATGGATCAGAGAAAACATTTGTAATTAACTTTGTTGCAATAAAAGAACTTTGAGTCTGCCTAAGTATACATCATGTTCCAGGGAAAATTGATCCAGGAAAGACAGCAGAGTTATAGTCAAGTAAGCATGCTTAACTTTGAAGATAAAAGAAGAAATATTTGAGGAGTGAAGAAAAATATAATTACCTGTCAGAGGTAAAACATGAGGCTGTCTTCAGACTTCTCCACAGCAAAAGTCAGTGCTGAGAGAAAGTGGAGGAATATCAACCAAAAAAGTCAAAGAAAGAAAGCATGACCAAGGATTTTATACTTCCTCAAAGTGATGTTCAGTGTGAGACATTTTGACACATTAGACATCAATTTCATAGGGAATATTGTTTCCATGAGACTTCTTGATGATTCTCATAAAGAACTTCAACTGGAAAAATTGTGAAGAATGAATATTAAGAGCACTGTTGAGGGGGCACCTGGGTGGCTCAGTCAGCTAAGCGTCCGACTTCAACTCAGGTCATGATCTCATGGTTCATGGGTTCAAGCCCCACGACGGGCTCTGTGCCAATAGCTCGGAGCCTGGATCCTGCTTCAGATTCTGTGTCTCCCCCCTCTCTCTACTCCTCCTCTGCTCGCAGTCTATCTCCCTCTCTAAAAAATAAACATTTAAAAAAATTAGAAAAAAAAAAGAGCACTGTTGATGAGCACTGACTCTTTAATTAGGTCTACCGAAAACACTGAAATAAGGGTGGAGATTAAGACGACAGAACAGAGTGAGTATTATATACCCTGCTGGTATGGAAAAATTACAACAAAAATTAGAGGAGTGGGAGGAGCAAATAAGTTTGGGTAAATTATTTCTCCTCATGTTAAATAACTGGTGGATGATGTCAAAGTGACAAATCAATTAGTAGGTTTCATATATGTAAGAACACAAATTTAAATACTAAGAAAGACAATATAATTATTAAAATCAGATGGTATAACAGAGAGAAGGAAAGAAGGGAATTGCATACAGTAAGAAATTAATAGAAACTAAGTAAATGAATAGTCACACACTACAATTAATCATATTGTCATGTAGTAAACTCACGTATTAAAAAAGGCTTTCAGATCAGATCACATATTAATACCCCATTTTATGTTGTATATAAGAGCCACACCTAAAACAAACGAATCATAAAAACTGAAGATAAAAGAATTGATAAACATATGCTAGGCCAGTGTAAACAAAAGAAAGCAGGGGTTGTAACTTCACTATCTGACACACTGAACTCAGACTTCAAACATATTAAATAAAGAAGAGTACATTTTAATGCTAAAATGTCCAACTCATAACAGTTATGAACACCTTTACATCAAATAATATAGCATCAGTATTCACAGAGTAAAAAAGACAACATAGGAAGTATAAGAAAAGTAGAAGAGATTTTCAGTGAGAGACATAGTTACTATTTTACAACTCATGAAGTTGATTGGACATGAAAAAGGTAATGGTTTAGAACCCCTAAGTAAACTATATACTTGCATACTCACATACACACACATTCAGCTACTCAGAACATGCTCTATTTCCAAATGTTTCTGTATTCCAAAAAAAATTTAAGCATACACCAGGTCATAAGGAAAACCTAAATAAATCCTAAAAAGTGGAAACAGCACAAACAACATTCTGTGATCCCAGTGTAATACAAGTAAAAATTATAACAAACTAAGGGGTGCCTGGCTCAGTCAGTTGGGCATCTGGCTTCAGTTCAGGTCATGATCTCATGGTACCTGAGTTCGGGCCCCACGTTGGGCTCTGTGCTGACAGCTCAGAGCCTGGAGCTGCTTCAGATTTTGTGTCTCCCTCTCTCTCTGCCCCTCCCCTGCTCATGCTCTGTCTCTCTCTGTCTCTCTCTCAAAAATAAATAAACATTAAAAAAATTAAAAAAAGTTATAACTAAGAAAATCTTTTTAAAAAGGAGGGGGAAAAGCATCCAAGAAAGAAAATAAAATACAAAAACTTTATCTTAAAACTATTAAGAAAATAATCAAGCAGAAACTGTGAAATATATGGAAAAGAATGATAAAGAAAATACTACGTATTAGACCTACTGAATATAGCTAAAAATTCATGCTTCCTGAGCTTCATGGTTAGGGTAGCTGAGGAACACTATTACATTATGTTACACTTTGTGAACTTTGAATCAAGTGAATGGATTATGTATTCAACAACTGAATTTCAAACATATTTTTTTAAACCGAATATTTTTATATATCTAGAATAAAAAGCTTTCCATAAATATTTTTGCTGATTAACATTGATGAGGGATTAACTGTTTTTTGTACAGATCTTGATTGGCTTGGTTGACTTTAGATATACTTCATTCTAGAGCCTGAATTATTGCCTTCAACTTGCACATGAGAAAATGAAGTAGGGAGTAAATGACCAAGCTGACAGAAGGATGTAAGTCTTTCCTATGCCACTTATCATTTTGACTCTGCCACTTGGTCTGTAAAATCTGGACAAGTTTCTTAGTGATCTTAGTTCAGGGTGCTAAAACAAGGTACCACAGACTGGGTGGGTTATAAACAACAGAAATTTATTTTTCACAGTTCTGGAGGTTGGAAGTCTGAGATCAGTGTGCCGGCATGAATGGGTTCTGGTGAAGGCTGTCTCCTGGGTTGCAAATTATACATTTCCTGTATCCTCATAAGGCTGACAGCAGAAAAAGGGAGCAAGTTCCCTCGCCATTCTTATAAAGGGACTAATCACATTCATGAGGGCCCCACTCCCATGACCTTATCTAATTCTCCTAAAAGCCCCACTGCCTAATACTATCACCTTGAGGAATAAGGTTTCAACATATGAATTTTGGAGAGACACTAACATTCAGTCCATAACACTAGTGTTCTCTTTACAAAAGTATTGTTGTTGCGGTTATTTTTAAGTTAGGATAATGAAAATTTTTCCCAAGAGCTTTTAAAAACATTAAATGAGAAGTGCCTAGGGAGCTCAGTCAGTTAAGTGTCTGACTCTTGATTTTGGCTCAGGTCATGACCCATGGTTTGTGAGTTCAATCCCCACATTGTCTGCACTGACAGTATGGAGCCTGCTTGGGATTCTCTTTCTCTCCCTCTCTCTGCCCCTCTCCTGCTCATGCATGTTCTCTCTCTCAAAATAAATAAACAAAACCTTAAACAAATTTTTTAAAGATTAAATTAGATGATTAAAGATTAAATTAGATATAAAATGGTTAACAGTATGTTATCATTAAATAGTGGCTTTTATCTTACGCATGTAAAGAAAACTTCAAACAATTTTTTAAAGATTAAGTTAGATGATTTAAAGATTAAATTAGATATAAAATGGTTAACAGTATGTTATAATTAAATAGTGGTTTTTATCTTACGCATGTAAAGAAGAGTCAGCTTTTGGCACCTTGATCAGGTTTTGGAAAGATTGATTTCAGAAATATTTATTAGACACTAAGATTTATTAGTCACTATTCTAGGCCAAGAGGATACAGCTATGAATTAAACAGACAAAAACACAAAGAACATAATTCTTCAATATAAGTGGCATTGAACAACTTGCCATTTTGTAATTTTTACAATGTTAGGCAACCTAGCATGAAGAAGAGCTCTCCCCAGGTCCTTAGCCATCTCTCAGAGAAGAGAGATCATGGACACTGGCTGTACTTCTGACCTTCACACACTGGAGTCATTTGTCATAGCACCTTTCTGGAGTAGCTCATACTGATTCTGCTTATCCTGAAAGCCAATTTCAGGTATGTAACTTTAACTTCCTAAAGATGTACTTGGAGAACAAATGTCTTTACCATAAAGCAAATCTTGCTTTAACAATAACAAAGAGAAATAGAATTAAGGCATATAATTTATGGCCATTCAATGGTTATGAAAAAAAAAAACGTTACTTGAAACAAACTAGCAATCCATTATATTAATTCAATTGCAAGATGAAAAGTACCTTCTGTCCTCTAGGAAAGCATTATGATTCTATAGCTTTCCTAGCATGTTTCAGTTGTGCAATTTAAATTACCCTTCACCCTGTACCAAAGACAATAAAGTGGGCCTTACTCAATACTTTTTTCTTGAGACTTCTTGCCATTTTGTTTGTTTTATTTAATTGACAAGGATAAATTGAATTGGGAAAGAGGCTGTAATTCTCTACTCAGGCAACATTTGGATGAAATCAATTGTAAAAAAAAACAAAAAAACAAACAAACAAAAAAAAACACCCAACTGTGGAATGGGTGTGCATTTTCAACCTGTGCAATAGAGGAGTAATATCTAAAGCACAATATTGACACTGTCTTTGGTTATTATGGATAAAAACTCAACTTTTTAGGCATTATCGGATAAGAAGTTTCCTAGATTGTTAGGGCACATCTGTAGAGCTCATTGACATAGAGCAAAAAAGATAATATGATGAAAAAGCTTTTCCTCAAACCCTAACTCCAACAACCTAAACTCAACACTTAACTTTCTCTCTTTCCCTCTCTCTCTCTCTCTTTCTCTTCTCTTCTCTTCTCTTCTCTTCTCTTCTCTTCTCTTCTCTTTTTTTAAAGCATTTTTAAAATGCTGGCATAGAAAATGATTAGTTACAGCCCACTTCCAATTGTTATACTGCCAGCCCTTTTTTCTTAAGTAAATTACTCTGAGTGAGTTCTCTGTAAACAATTATAAAGATACTTATCTTTGGTCAGAGTTTCCCTTCACTGACTCAGGTTTTATCATTGAAATGACCTTGTCCACACAGAAACCAGCAGTCTCCTGTCATAAGGATGAGATAGATACCTTTTACATTACTCTTGATCACTCCAAAATAGAAAGATTTCCTAAGGACTTTGGTTACATATTAAGGTAGCATTTTCATGAAGTAAAGCTTCCCCTCTTCCTGTTAATTTTAGGTTTACACAATACAGTTGAGTAACAAAATTAGGTTAGTTTAACCAAATAAAAGCTGTCACTGGCTCACTAAATGGACTAGAAAATTGTACACTAAGTAGAAATCCACCTTTGAAAAGCAGATGAATTTTCATGTTTGAAAATTAAGAAAGAACATTAAGCCTGTCCTTGATTAAACAAGAATATTTTGAATCTAAGGCAAATAAGGAGTAAGTGAGGAGTTGGTCAATATTTTGGGTAAAACAGAGACATTTATTTCAGTAATTATAAAATCTTGGAAATATATTGATACCTCTTTGTAATGACTTAAGTCTCAAGTTGTATGCCTGTAGGTTACATTTAAAAAGGCAAATCCAATTTGTGTAGTTAAGATGACAATATGTCCTCTATTAGTGATATAGAAATATTGCCAATTAAAAGGATACATAATAGTGAATCAAAAACTATAAGAAACTTACCTGAATTTCCGACTCCTGAAAAAGCAGTTACAATTTATTTGATCAACATTCCTTACGGCATGTTATTTTACTGAGTAAGTTAACCAGATCTTTCAGGCTTCACTTCTATAATGGAAATTAGATCCCAGAAACAAAAGGTATTTATATCCTTATAACCAGTTTCAAAAATAGTTATAACAAGAAGATAATGTTAAACAGATTTTATTTATTTCTCTAAATACTACTATTTACTTTATAAAGCTCTCTTGTAAGCACAAGAAAATAGCTGTAAGAATCACTTCATACATTAACTAATAATAAAATTTTGTTTCAATGAAAAGTTAAGCTAAAAAGCTCTGCACATTTAGCAGTTTATAAAGAACTTATTTGTAAGGTTAGAAACTAATTGAATCCAAATATTCTTTAAAATAATCATGACCATTTGTCATGAGCATAACTACCTTAAAAATGGGGTATACAAATTTCTAGAGTAATGTCTTCCGTTTTACTCACAACATGCAAAAGTGTCTTGCACAGAAATTAAAATCCTCATTTATTTGTTATTCATTTATTATGCACACAGCAAAAGTTCTTTGATGTTAGAGGAAATGGGCAAGCGGCTATTTAAAATGATCATCATCTGCATAGACTTGAGAGGATGTGCTGGTTAGTTATTGATGCCAATACATTTTTCCTAGGAAATTCAATATGCACCTCTTGTATTGATAGCTTTCCAAAATCTCTGAGTTTAAGAACAAATAGGTTGATATTTTTATTTTAACCTGGCGGCTTTTGAGTGAGGCCAATCTAAAACATCTCACTTAAGTAGTGTCATTTAATACATCAGTAAAATGTTTCATTAGCATATACTTATCAGTGCCCTTTCTTAAAATGATCATGATACCTGTATCTTATCTTTTTGCTGAAAGGTTTTGTAAGTCCAGGCTTGGAGCAGATTTCTTAAATCACATTTACAGTGACGTAGAGCCTGGGTGCAGACAATCTTAGGACTTGGAGACAGTCAGATGTATCATAGTGATGACCTTCTGAGATGCTCAAGGCTAACCTGTACTTTTGAGGCATATATTTCATTGCTCTGGATAGTACCTATCAATGCCTTTTCAGTCATACAAAATCATAAGCATAAAACATTTCTACTATACCAACCTCACCTTTAGGAGACACGTGCCAAGGCTTATTCTTTGGGGAGAATCTTTAGAATTGTAACCAACATATTCATCATGTTCGGTTGAAAACCATTTAAGGAATTTTAATATTGAAGAAGAATTGTTAGCTTTTAAAACACTGACACGATCATTTTTTCTTTATATTAGCCAATTAATACTTTCAGGGTTCGCTTATGGCTTTTTAATATTTTCTTAATTAAAATACATGATTTAGAAGATAGAACGATTTAAATTGCACATTTCAATTAGTAGATTGTGAGGGGTTAGGAATTGTGGAGAGTGCAAGCAGTTACAGGAAAGAGAATTGTTAAAGCATTGAACTTCAGTAACAAGGAATCCTATAAAAAATATTTAGCATCTTCAAAAATACTTACAAGATTAAGATGAATACAGAATATATATAATAAAATCACAGGTTCTAAAAATTGGACAAAAATAAAGTAGAATGTTAACAATTGTGATCTCTGGGTTATGAGATGAGGGTGATTTTTGTTTTCTCATTTATATTACACCTCATTTCTGGGGCACCTGGGTGGCTTAGCTGGTTAAGTGTACAACTTCAGCTCAGGTCATGATCTCACAGCTCTTGAGTTTGAGTCCCACGTCAGTCTCTGTGCTGAAAGCTTGGAGCCTGCAACCTGCTTCAGAGTCTGTGTCTTCCTCTTTCTCTGCCCCTTGCCTGCTCACACTCGGTCTCTCTCTCCCTCAAAAATAAATAAACATTAAGAAAAAAAAGTATATTACACTACATTTCCTTTACTGTGTAGTGGTTAAAAGATAGCTTAGATTTAAGTCTTAGTCTTACCACTCAACTGGATGAGTTAAATAACCTCTTAAATCCTCTTTTCCTTACATGTAAAATGGAGAAAGTAATATCTACATTGTAGGGTTGTTGTGATGCCTCAGTGAGATATAAATAGAAGTGCTTAGGACTGTGCTTTGCATACAGTTAACTGCAAAACAAATGCTGCCTAGTTTTATTATGGTTTTTACTAAAACAGGTTATTACATTTGCAAAATATTTACCATTTAAAAATCCTCAAATGCAATGAATATTTTTAATTTGGGTGATATCTAAAGAATAAAAATAACCACTTTAATTCAGAAGTATATGCATCTTTAAATAATTCTAAGCCAATTTTTCAAACTTAAGACAATTTTTATACCACTTAAGAATGTATGCTTGTATATACATGTGTGCTCCTTAATAATAGATATTATGAAAAGTTAAAGTTACTATCTAAAATTTTCCATTTTTAATTATATTGCACAGTCAACTCTAAAAAATTTACAAAGTAGCTGTAGAAACATGTAGGCATACAAATCTTTTCAAATTTCCAAAACTTTAGAAAATCTCTATTTAGATATGAAAAAGTAATCTATGTGCTATATAAGTCATGAACAACTCATGAAACTAGCCATAGATCATTTGTGGTCTATCATGAATACTCCTCAGGATAATAAAATAAAGGATATGTTCTGGTAATCTAGCTGAATGGCCAGAATTTTAGTTTCTGTTTGAATTGATAATTTGAAAAGAGAAGTTGAAGGGATTACACTGTAGCTTTCACACTCTGCAAGCAGAGCATTTAGAAGTTCATTATTTTTAGAGTAGACCTAGTAATATGGCCATCCAGAGTAGATAGGCTCAAATGTGGCTGAGGGATAAGTTATGACATTTAAGTTCTCCTGGGTTTGTTGTTGATGGTAGAAACAGGTGTGAAGAGTAAAGTAAAATGGAGTCACTTATGTCAGGGGTTTTAAAATGAAGCCAGGAGGCCATTAAAAAGATATGTCTCATGTACCTCTTCCCAGGATAGAACGATGAACTTTTGAACTGGGCCAAACTGCAAACACACCAAAGACACTGTAGGAACACCTGAAACTTGCTATGGTAACATACTTTTGTTTAGTGTTAGCCTTAGCAACCAATTATGTTTAGCTAAGATTAGTTTTCTGCCACTGACACCAACCAAAGTTCTTTGTAAACAATGTACGTAAGTATTCCCTTTTGTCATTAGAAACCTCTGATTTTTGTTCCCTAGTGGGACACAGTTTGGATTGCTTCCTGAATTTGTGCCATCTGAATTGCAATTCCAAGACCCCAAATAAATGTTTTTGTTTTCAGTTCTGCCTCTTTTCCTGTTTGACAGAGCCTCATGGGATTCGAACCAGAAATGACAGTCAGCATCCAACTATCTATTATTCCTGCCACCCATTATCCATTCATTTACCTATTTATTCCTTTTCTTTTTTTTATTTATTTATTTTTTAAAAAATTTTTTTTTCAACGTTTTTTTTATTTATTTTTGGGACAGAGAGAGACAGAGCATGAACGGGGGAGGGGCAGAGAGAGAGGGAAACACAGAATCGGAAACAGGCTCCAGGCTCTGAGCCGTCAGCCCAGAGCCTGACGCGGGGCTCAAACTCACGGACTGCGAGATCGTGACCTGGCTGAAGTCGGACGCTTAACCGACTGCGCCACCCAGGCGCCCCTATTTATTCCTTTTCTAAATATTACTTGAGTCCTATTCATGTGAAATGCACTGTGCTAATGTGGTATTCCTCTTTAAAATATAAAGGTGAACAATAAAGACAATATTCCTGACCTTGGGGGAACTACCATCCCTTGGAGGAGTCATACAATAAACAAATGGAGAAAATGAAAAGTAAATGCTATAAAAGAAATTAACAGGTGACATGAAAAAGACAAGAACAATTTGTTGGGTGTGGGCAAGGATGGAAGTTACTTTAGGTAGGGTAGTCTAGGAGCCTTCACCCAGTTGTGACCTGAGGGAGAAGAAAGCCAGCCAGAAAAAGCTAGGTAGGAGAAGAGCCTTTCAAAAAAGGAAAACCACAAGGGCTTGAAGAAAAATCATGATATAATATTAAGTGAAACAGGTATGCTAAACTGATTTATATGTATAATAGGACATGGTCAAAAGAAATATAGTGGGTTGACGTGCATCAACATGGATGAATCTCAAAAACATACTGAATGGAAAAAAGGAAGATGCAAAATTATGCTTCTCATGATACAATTTATGTAACTGTTCAAAGCACAAAACAATGTATGTATTTATATATGCATACATATATAATAAAGCAAAATACATCTATGACAATGATATATGCCAATTTCAGGATTTTGGTTATTTCTGAAAGAGGGAAGAAATGGAGAGTATGACTTTAAACTGTTTCTTTAAAAGAAAATAAATTGAAGAAAAAAATGAAGTCAAGGAATGATTACATAAATGTTGGACTTTTAACTCTTCTACATATTTAAAAAGTTTGAGGAATAGAAAGTTTAAATAAAATACAATACAAATAGTATGAACCTGATATTTTTGGTCTTCTTTACTTTTACCTTTTGATTTGATTTGATTTGATTTGATTGTCAGTATACTTAACATAGTGTTATGTTAATTTCAGGTATATAATATAGTGATTCAACAATTCCATACATCACCCAATTCTCACCATGACAAGTGCACTCCTTAATCCCATCACCTATTTCACCCATTCTCCCACCCATCCCCCTTCTGGTAACCATCAGTTTGTTCTCTATAGTTAAGAGTCTGTTTCTTGGCTTGTCTCTCTCTCTCTCTCCTTTTAACTTTGCTCATTTGTTTTGTTTCGTAACTTCCACATATGAGTGAAATCATATGGTATTTGTCTTTCTCTGACTGACTTATTTCACTTAGCATTATACTCTCTAGCTCCATCCATTTCGTTGCAAATGGCAAGATTTCATTCTCTTTTATAGCTGAATAATATTCCATCCTGTATATATCACACCTTCTTTATCCATTCATCTATTGATGGATAGTTGGGCTGTTTCCATAATCTGGTTACTGTAAATAATGCTGCTATAGACATAGGGATGCATGTATCCCTTTGAATTAGTGTTTTTGTATTTTGGGGGTAAATACCCAATAGTGCAATTACTGATTTGTAGGGTAATTTTATTTTTAAGTTTTCGAGGACCTGCCATACTGTTTTCCATAGTGGCTGCAGCAGTTTGCATTCCTACAACAGTGCAAGAGGGTTCCTTTTTATGAACTGATATTAAAACTAAATCCAAATACTGAGAGTATTATCCTGATATTCAAAAACTGGAAAGAAATACCCTCAAGTGTTAATAAACATGATCTCTGCATGGTAGGATTGTGAGTGACTTTTGTTTTCTTTATTCTTTGCTTCAAATAGCAATGTATTGCTTGGATTAAGAATGTAGGAAAAGTGGGGCGCCTGGGTGGCGCAGTCGGTTAGGCGTCCGACTTCAGCCAGGTCACGATCTCGCGGTCTGTGAGTTCGAGCCCCGCGTCGGGCTCTGGGCTGTTGGCTCAGAGCCTGGAGCCTGTTTCCGATTCTGTGTCTCCCTCTCTCTCTGACCCTCCCCCGTTCATGCTCTGTCTCTCTCTGTCCCAAAAATAAATAAACGTTGGAAAAAAAAAATTTAAAAAAAAAAAAAAAAAAAAAAAAAGAATGTAGGAAAAGAGATTGACCATGAAAGAAGTGGTTAGTTAGGAGGTATATTGTGAAGGAAAAGGAGTAAGGTATAGCCATTTTGTTATTTTGGTTTTTGGAGCAATGCCTTAGAGCCTTATGCTGTAGTATGTTCCACAGTCTATGTTTTTAAAAAGATGTTTATTCATTTGTTACTTTTCAAACAGCTTTAGTGAGGTATAATTGATATAAAATAAACCTTATATATTTAAAGTGTACATATATATTTGACATATATATATACTCCCATGAAATCACCACAATCACCTCGCGAATATATACATTAGCCCCCAAAGTTTCCTTATATTCCTTTGTTATTCCTCTCTCCCTTCTACCTCTCACCCTGTGCAACCACTAATCATCATATAGACTTATATATCAATGGAATCAGACAGTATGTACTCTATTATGGCCTTGCTTCTTTTACTCACCATCATTATTTTGAGGTTCATCCATTTTATTGCATGTATTAACTGCTCATTCCTTTTTATTGACGAATAGTACTCCATTGTATGGTTATACCACAATTTGTTTATCTGTTGATGGACATTTAGATTGTTTGCAGTTAAACATTTATGCATAACTCTTTGAGTGGACATATTCTTCCGTTTCTCTTGGGTAAACACAATCTATTTTTAAATGTCTGAAGTAGAAGATCTATTCCCTTGAGGTTATTCTGTGACATTTGAGTTCCCATGGTTAAAATGCTTTCTGTTAAATTAGACCTAAATTTCCATTTCCTCAAATTGATATATTTAATTAAATTCATCCTTTCACTATTCATGTTTATACTTGAAAAATATTTGTTGGCTATTACCATGCCTTTAGTCACCACTTTGTTAAATAAACTTCATATTCAGGATTCTCAATTTTTTTTCTTGAGTGAGTTAGTCCTTTTAGTTTTTTAATCTCATAGTTGTTCTGATTCTCTAGTATTTAACTTATTCTAGTTCTAGGTGACTTATCAAATGCAATGTTTATACACATGAAAATTCAGTGAAGATAGCAATTTTTAATGCTTATTTTTAACTCCACTCTCAATTTTATTTAATTCAATAAGCATTTACTTATTCGTTTCAAGTTGACTGACATTGGTAGTAGTAAGATGAATAAAGCAGAAAGGCAGAGTGGTTAAAAGCAAGAGCTTTGATTTTTGCAGATCTGGCATTGAACCCTGGATCAGTTATTTCTAGTCTTTGAGGTTTGGGGCAAAAAGCTTTATGTGTCTAAGCCTTGTTTCTTCATCTATATATGAGAAAAGGCTAGTATCTCTTTTTCCCATTTATTGTGAAGATTAAATGAAATAATGTAGGTGGGATATTCAATATTTCTTTTTACATCTCACAAACCACTTCCTGTCCCAAAATGATACAGTCCATTCCCATGTCTATGAAACTGCAAACCAATCAAGGCCTTCAGTGACCTTCACTGGAATTTCCCTCTAATTTGCCATGCCCAAAATGTCCTTCAGATGGAAGTATGGGGAGGTCCTTACACTCATGGGTCCCTAAGTACTAAGGTGGTTTCTACGGCTATAGATGTACTTGCTTTCATGATTCCTTTCTATGTTCATGATTTCACATTCCCCTCCATTTATATTAATCATTTTTTCTTGCCTTTAGTTGCTTAATAGAGTAAGAACATTGATGGTAATAAAAGAAAATGTCTTTGAAAGCTAGCCATTTATTGATGAGCATTAATTTATTTACACAGCTGGAAGCTTTTAGGATTTTAGTGAGTCAGTAAATAAAATCCATTCTTTCCCAACCAATTGTGGAACACATTTAGAGCGAAGTGCAGAAGTAAGAAGAATGCAGGTCAAAATATTACTTGTTTTGTTACATTGACAAAGTTGATTTCAAATTATGCCTGTAAGTATAGAAGGGAATGTGCTTGTTAATAATCCTTTATCCTATGATTAAACTTAGCCCCTACCCCAGTAGGGGTAGGGGACAATCATAGGATTCCCTTACTAGAGGAGACTTTCAAGTGCACAGATGGAACTGTACAGAGAAAACTCTTTCAGCCTCCTGCCAAATCTCAGGAGGAATGGATGCCATGGAACATGCTAAGATCAGAGGATTTTTTTTAATTCTCCATTCAGATATTTCATTTATTTCTCCTTCCCCTGGGGGAGGAGTAGGAGGTAGGAAAGACAATATTCATCTAGGTAGAGTTCTTCTACATGGAAACAGAAGGAACATGCAATAATTGTCCTTCCCTCCCCAAAGAGTTTTCTACAGTTCATGGAATACATCACCTTTCAGAATCAGAGAGTAATGAGTTCTTGTCACATTGGGTGGTTGCATGAACCCATGTCCCTCCATATTATGTCCCTTGAGTCAGGGTCCTGTTTTTTTTTTTTTTTTTCTCTTTTTCCCTCAGCTCTAGATAGAGCACTCAATAACACAGAGCAGAGTGACTTTAAAGTGATTTTATTCTTGAAAAAAAGAGGATATGGCAAAGGATAGAGATAGAGGAATTTGTCTTTGGTTGTCCCTTCAGGAGGGAAATAGCTAATTTTAACAAAACATTCCCCTGCTTTCAGGGCTTTCCCTTGACATTGGAGGGGACCTCTCACTCTCTTTCACATTCATTGAGAACTTTCAAGAAAGAGCATGTGTTTTTTTTCCCCTCTGCAAATGAAGATAGCATTTCTGTTTCGCACAACTCTTTTAAAAAGAAGACAAAAAGATATAAAGGCTTAAAACCTGCCAATTTCAATGTTTGAAGCTTTTACACAGTTCACTCTGCTTAAGTAGTTAATACCAATGGATTGCAAATCAGTTCTATTCTGGAGAAGTTTGTCAAGAAATTGCTTCTCTGTTGAGCCATCTGACTTCAGCTTTACCTGAATCATGTTCCAACACCGATACTCTATAAGGAAGTTATTAATCCTAAAAAAGTGTTTTAATAAGAAACAAGAAAAAAAACAGTGTTTTGATAGGGGGTTATTTGTAATTTTCCTTTGTGAAGCTCTAATCTTTAAATTTGGAGATTTAGGAATATCTATCATGCAAGAATAATATGTGTATTATTTCTATCCCCTGAGGACCAAATAAGAAAAATATAAATATTACTGTGATACATCATTTTGTACCAAATTATAGGATTTAGAAGCTAAATTCTAATCTTTACAATTATTTACAATCTATATTACATGCTATATAGCGGAGAGAAACCCTGATCATTTTGACTTGAAATGCAGTTTTTTCCCTTCAATTTCTTGCATAATGATTGAAATGATAGAGTTTTATCTCTATCTTTTCCTGATATCTTATTTTTTTCCTGAATCTTACCCAATAAAGAGACAAGATTTTCATGTTTATGATAACCACCACTAGGGATCAAAATAGTGCTACCTTTTTCCCAAAACACATGTCACCCTTTATCCTGCTTGGTTTCTCCCCCCTCCCCCCCCCTCCCCGCTCTCTCTTCCTCTCTCTCTCTCTCCCTCTCCCTCTCTCATACACACACACACACACACACACACACACACACACACTCACACACAATACAAAAATATATAGGTAAGTTATTGCTGTGAGTATAAAATGGCTATTATTTTATTTATATCCAGTAGTTTTCCCCATTTTATTTCTGTGGTAAATAGTCTCAATCTTGGCATATGACTTTCATACACAGAAGCTCTGCACTATGTCTCCTAATGTCACATACTTTTGCTAAGGAAGAAAAATCACAACTTGATATATGGTGCTAGTTCACTCATCAATTAAATAACCTTCATCTAAAATGCTTCAGTAAGTTCTAATTGCTCATTTATAAACAATCTTTGGCAAAAGCAACATTTCATGACAGGCATTAATGACTTACTAGGAGTAGAAAAAAGTATTCTGATCTTTTTCATGATTCAAAAGCAAATAAATCTCTGGTTTTCCCCAGAAAGAGAAATATGATCTGTTTTAATGTTTTTCTTTACTCACTAATTGTTTTAACTACAGGAAAACATTGATTTGGAGAATTCAGAGTCACTTATGTCATGGGTACTTCTCCAGGCCAATTAAGCCTAGAAACTTAGGATACGAAATAATCATAAGTCTATTATACGGAGCAGTACAGAGAAAACTCTCTCAGCCTCCTGCCAAATCTCAGGAGAAATGGGTGCCCTTATGTAGGGTCTTATTTGCTTCTAGCTATTAGATGATCCTAATTAATCTTGGTTTCCAGCTTATGCCCAGAGAGACCACATGCCACAATCCAACATCCTCTTAAATTCTGAGGCTGTTACAGAGATCCCCTTGCACAGCTGGAAGGCTTCTTCATTTCTACCACTGGCATTCTTGTTCTTGCCTGACTTTTTTCCCCCCTCATGGAAAGGTATATAATACACTTCTGAGTAAGGATGTAGTAGAACTCTTAAGAGTTTTATTTGGAGTTTGATACTGATTTTAAGATCTGACAACTATATTAAATGAAGAGAGATGAGTCACTTTTTAATAGGCACATCCCAGCCCCATGTAAAGGCATCATAATTGGTTTCTATGTGCTGTCCCAATAGAGACAGAGACTGGTTGGGAACAAGACATTTTTGTGAGGCTTTAAAATTGCTAGATCTCTGACAAACTGGAGACATTTTACTTGGTTATTAATCCTGCGTCCAGACCACTATTTAGCTAAAATAGTTATATGGGCAAACAGGAAACAACTTTCTACTTTTAAGCTGGTACAACTAGTGCCTAAAGAAACTAACCTGACAAATGGTAAATCTGGGTTTATATCATGAGAGAAGAAGCTTTTATTGATGTTATGTGGTAAGTCAACTGTGAATGCCCTTCATGAGGGCATATGACAAAGGGTTGATCCTTAATTATTTTCCATTAATGTAAACTTCTGTGATTAGCTCATCTGTCTCTCAACTATGAACCCTTTATAACATTGTTTCCACTATCTAAACCTTAGACTCAGTGAATGAGAGCTCCTTGTCATACCAAATTATTTTCCATGGTGAACAATACTCTGTTACAGTTCACAAGTATTGGTTTCCTGGACCGTACTTCAGATAAAGCTTTGAAAAAAACTTTTTTTTTTTTTTTTTTTTTTTTTGCTGTTTCAGAGCTCATTTTTTTGAGACTTAATTGACATATTATATTAGTTTCACATATACAACATAATGGTTTGATATGTGTATGTACTGCAAAATGATTACCACTATAAAGAGGAGGACTCTTTACCACAGTACTGCTGCTGCCTCTGGGGCAAGCCCAAGGATGAAGCCAAGATACCCTCCTCATCTTTCGTTTCATCTGGGCAAGTGCAGATTCCTTCTCTTGCTATAGCATATAAAGGAAGTCTCTGGAGAAGTTAACTTGCTGTGCTCAGATAAAACTGTGCAGCACCCTCAAGCAGACAGTCTATATCCCTTCCCACCGGAGGTAGGATCCAGGAGCCCCCTGAAAACTGCCAATTTTCCTCCTCCCCACCCCCTCTATCTGAATACATTCCTGGGGTTAAGGCTGTTGTTTTGATACTAGCCCGCTATTTCTCTTTGAGGCAAGAAAAGTATTTACTCCAGCTAAGAGAAAATTTCTCTAATAGAGATGTCACTGATTGTCTAAAGAGCCCTGTTTTCCTAATGTTCTTAAGTAACAGGAAACACTATATTTCCAATACTACGCTAGCAGTGGGGTTGTTTGTAGACTGGAAATGCTGCCCCATGCTTATAGCAGAAACCCAGTAGCAGCTCACATATCACTACACTATTCACAGCTCACAGAACTCAGAACGAGAAACAAAGACATGGTCGGCAAGCTGTGCTTATATGTTAGCTATTCCTAGGCACATTCACTGAATTGCAGAGAAATATTCTTTGGATATGGATAATTCAAACTCCTGGAATTGAATATGCTCTGGGTTCAGTGTCAAAAACATTCAAATATTATCATATATTTGAGTTACAACATGAAATATACACATGGTTTCATTACTCATAGTTATTATAATTTCTAGTCTTATTAAAATTATGTTAACATCATTAGCTTTCCCCAGTTGTTCTCAATTTTCTTTCTCTTTGTAGTTTATTAACAGCATTTTTCATTAACCTCGTTAGTATTACTACAGACATTCATTGCATGCTCACTATGCGTTCAGCTAAACAGTTTATGTGCATCCTCACTTCATTCTCTCAATCACTTTCTCAGGTAGTTACTATTATAACACTCATTTTATAGATGTGGACTCTGCCATGCAGAGATGTTAAGCAGTTATGACCACACAGCTATGAAGAGGTAGAACAAAAATTCAGACCCAAGTATATCTGACCATCTCCATGTTTTTGAGCTCTTACCCATGTATATTATGTACATAGTATGTATGTAAAAATTAACAGATTCGATTAATCTAAACACATCTATTAGTATGTACATATATGAATAATATTTCCTACCACCTTGGTACTATGATCTGCTTAACTGGTTTATGAACATTTGCCACTAAGAAAAAATTAAAAAAAAATTTTTTTTAATGTTTATTTTTGAGACAGAGAGACAGTGTGTAAGCGGAGGAGGAGCAGAGAGAGAGAGAGAGAGGGAGACACAGAGTCTGAAGCAGGCTCCAGGCTGTGAGCTGTCAGCACAGAGCCCGATGCGGGCTCGAACTCACAAACTGAGAGATCATGACCTGAGCCAAAGTCGGACACCCAACCGACTGAACTACCCAGGTCCCCCCACTAAGAATATTTAAACAGTGATCATTCTATTTTTTTTACAGATAAATTTAAATATTAACTTGTATGCAAAAATCAAGATTTTGTAGAATTAAAAAACACTAATTTTCACTCAAGTTTTAGTCATTGTTTTATGCTACTAATAGAAACACATTAAGCACACTGTTGAAGATCACTCTTAAACTGTTCTATGACAATTTGCATTGTATTTTTTCTCCTCTTTCTTCAGATATCTTCAGTGACCTTATCTAAATATTCTTTATTTTATTATATTTTATTTTACTTTTTTACTGTTTATTTATTTTTGAGAGGAAACAGAGCACAAGTGGGGAAGGGGCAGAGAGAGAGGGAGACAGAATCCAAAGCAGGCTCCAGGCTCTGAGCTGTCAGCACAGAGCCTGATGTAGGGCTCAAACTCACGAATTGTGAGATCATGACCTGAGCCAAAGTCAGATGCTTAACCAACTGAGCCACCCAGGTGCCCCAGTATTCGTAACTGCACATATTTAAAAACAACTAGCATATATCAATGTGCCCTTAAGTAGGTCCCCAGCTATTAGCACTCTGCCTGGCACATAGTTAGTGACTCAAATATTTGCTGCATTTTACTGAAGCATAATTTAAAACATGGAATTAAACCCTTCTACGAATTTGTAAATAGACAAAAGTCAATCTCTTATAGAGAAACACCCAAATATTTACTTAAATATGCTTACCTATTTATAGCACATTTTTGGAAGTAGTTTAAGTAAGTATCCCTAAACAAAAATTCAGAGACATTAACCAATTTTAGTTATTCTGCCACTTTGCCTTCAATCAATGTATATGGAATACAATTTCAGGATAGTCAATGTTTAATAAATCTGGCTTACTTGTAGGCATATATCCGCCTAAATGAAATTTATGAGAACGTGCCCAAAGTTATTTTATTTGAATTTATTTGAAACTCACGGTGAATTCTATTTAGTTTAAAGATCAAACATTTGGATGCTCTGATTTTTCTATCATGTACACATGCCATTTTTTTTTCTTAGCTAAAACTAGAAATGGAAAAGGCAAAAATACCGTGAGAACAGCAGTTTTCTTGTGGCATTTCCAGCTCGTTGGAAGTGGAGTATACTGGAAATCACGGGAGACAGGCCTTTCCCAGGGGGCTCTAAGTCCAGTGACACTAATCCAAGACGTTTGGTTTATTTAAAGCAGTCCTTTTAGGCTCATCTATCACCAGTCTCAAGACCCTGCACAAAACCCCTAGCAGTCCAGGCAATTATACAAGCATTCTGGCAGTCTTCTCCCTCTACGTGGAGTTAGCATCCAAATGCACAAACGTTTTCCTTTCAACAAATATCTAATGGGTTTTCATAACTCTGAAAGATGAGTCTCCAAGTATAGGTTTGCTTTTCATGTCCTGTGCGGAGGTTTGGACCACTTTCTGATAGCAGAAGGGAAAATGAACTCCCTCTCAAACCATCAGTGTTTTTATTTCTTTCCTTTCTCAATTTAGCTGTTGTGACATGTTACCACCACGGCCAATTCTAGGGCAGGGTACACAAAATAATTTGAGACACCAGGGATGTAAGCAGCACATTTGGGGTTTCTCAGTCACCAAGATTTCTTTCAGTTTTTTAAAAAAGAATGCTTTTCTTTTGGCCAAAGAGAAGCAACTGAAGGCCAAAAGCATGTATTTAGTAAGAAGGAAATTTAATTTGCTCCAATAAACATTTTCCAAGCCCCTACTCTGTGGCAGGTCGTGAGGATGCTAAAATGATTAAGACAAAAGTAGGTGACATTTTGTGAATGCTGATTGTTTTCCAGGAGGTCTTCTAAGTCCTGTACATATATTATTCTATAAAAGCCTAACAACAACCCCATAAGGTAAGCACTAGTATTGGCCCTATTTTACAGAGAACATCTGGGTGCAGCAAAGTCAGTTAACTTGCTTAAAGTCGCACAGGTAGAAAATGGTACTGGGTTTCAAATCCATGTAGACTATCTTTAGAAACTATGCCTTTAATCATAGGCTCTCTCAAAATATTGACATATTAAGGTGAAAGACAGATTAGGTAACACTGTGAAGGAGCGGAGGGTAGAGGAGATTGTTGGGGAGGCTTCAAAGAAGTATTTGGGTAGATATACAAAGGTGGAAATGGAGTTCACCACATAGAACAGTTTGGATAGGGGGATGGGATGGAGAAACTTCTAGGAGAGAAGAATAGCATATGAAATGGTAGAGTGATGTTCTGAAAACCACAAATGATATGGCATTTCTGAAACATAAGGCATCAATATGGAGGAAGGTGAAAGAAGTGAGTCTAGAGATATAGGCAAGTGACAATTCACAGGGAACATCAGATGACATGCTAAGGAGATTATATTTTATCCTGTGAATCAGTATTTCTCAAGGTTCCCCTTCAGTGTACCCTTATAGACAGAGAGAGAAATAAACTCTGATGTTGTGGCACTGTAGTTCACATAGTCCAAAGTCCTAATGTGGAAAAAACTTTTGAAGCCTATGGTTTTGCTTAAAATTTAGGAAAATTACATAATACAGTTGTGCTTATTGTAATATGTAAATTATTATTTAAGTTCTTTCTCATTTAAGAAAATCAACATTTTAGAATGATTTTTATGCTTCATACAAATGTGACAAAGTACCCTATGTTTGAGAAGTTTAGCTGAAGATATTGGTGGCACAAGAGGCAAAGCAATGGTATAATTATATTTGCCTCTTTGAATAATAATATTGGAGGGACAGAGAGAGAAGAAGAAAATGCTCTAAATCAGACTAGAATTGATGAGGGCCATACCAAGACAATGACAGTGGTGATGAAGAAGAGAAAAATGACTTTACAAATATATGTAAGGACACTTAGTTATCAAATAGATATAAGGGATACTGGAAAGGATCAAGGTGAGGCTGTATATCAATTAATAGTGGGGCAATCTCCTCAAGTGAGATGCAGAATATAGGAAGAAGAAAGGCTTTCTGACAATTTTCATTATAAGGAAGTCTCAAGATAAAGACACTAATTCAATAATTAGGGACATGAAATTCCACCTTTTCATATTCAACAAGATCTCACTGTGTCATTCTTGATTTTCTTTTATAGTGTTTGAAGGTATTTACTCCTGGAAGTTGAAAAAAATACATGTGTATTATAAAACAACCTATAAAATTCAAGGATGCTATTATAAAAATACAAAAATTAGTAATTATTGGTGAGGATGTGGAGAAATCAGAACTCTTGTGCATTGTTGGTTGGGAATGTAAAATGGTACAGCCTTTATGAAAAACAGTAGGGAGGTTCCTCAGGGAATTAAAAATAGAATTACCATATTATTCAGAAGTTCCAGTTCTGGGTATATACCTCAAACGAATTTAAAGCAGGAACTCACAAAGATATTTGTACACCAGTGTTCATGCAGCATTTTTGACAATAGCCAAAAAGTGGAAACAATTCAACTATCCATTAACAGATGAATGGATATACAAAATGTGATATGTACATATGATGGAATATTATTCAGCCTTAAAAAGGCTTAAGACTTAAAGACTTAAAACAAAAGCTTTAAAAGGCTTATTTAAAAGGCTTTAAAAAGTGATTGGCTTATTTCAGCTTTTAAATATTCTGGTGTTATGAGGCTATGATAAAACCAAAAGAGGGGCGACTGGGTGGCGCAGTCGGTTAAGCGTCCGACTTCAGCCAGGTCACGATCTCGCGGTCCGTGAGTTCGAGCCCCGCGTCAGGCTCTGGGCTGATGGCTCAGAGCCTGGAGCCTTTTTCCGATTCTGTGTCTCCCTCTCTCTCTGCCCCTCCCCCGTTCATGCTCTGTCTCTCTCTGTCCCAAAAATAAATAAACGTTGAAAAAAAAAAAAAAAACCAAAAGAAGTTGATTTTCCTGAAATTCTTTATTAAATGATCAACTACTTTCCCATAAGTTGATGATGCTTCTTTATCATGAATCAATTACATTATTTTTACTAGGGAGTATACCAGGACCATGTCTTCCATCACATAGACCTATATGGATGGAGAAGTTATGTAGAGCTAAGAATATTGACTTTGAATAAATTGGCCTATGTTGAGTCAAAGGACCACAGTTTCTAGTTGTGTGGAGTTACAGAAGTTATTTAATCTTTTTTTGGCCTTGGTTTTTCTATAAGATAGAAATAACAATATTAGCCAACTCATGGGATTGTAGCCAGATTTGGAAGGAGAAGCCTTGCAAAGTAGCTTGCATATAAATAGTGCTTAATCAATGTTAGCTATCACTGCACTGCAATTTAGCAGTTATACATATGTATATATACATATCACAAATCTGTCTTGACTCCACTGTAATATATTCAGTTCCTACGATTTTCAAGTATTTTCTCATAGGGAAGTATTGAGGCTGAGATTGTATGATTGTGTAGTTTGTAGACCTCTTTTGCATATGTTACCGGTTTCCTTTTGATTCACATAATAACTGTCAGATACAAGATACTTTTTCTCCCCAGTGGAGATGAGGGAACTCTTAAAGGTCACAAAAACTTTAAAGCAAAGACTGCGGACTTCTGCTAAAAGCATCTGACTTCCAAATTCAGTGCTTTTTCTGATTTATCATGCTGCCTCTGGGAACAGAATCTCTTTTACCATATAGCTGTATAAACTGTGAACAAAGTCTTTCTATTTAGGAAAGCATTTATTTTAAGCATGAAAAAAATCTTCCGATACTTCTAGGGCAGCCCACATGTCCCTAACTCAAATATCTCCTGAAGTATGAACAGGAGAGATTAAAGACACCACTGGAATACTGTAAATAATATAGGAGGTGCTTGATTTATCCCTCTATAAAATTTCAGGAGGATTAAGGAGTCTTACTGTGAAAGTGGTGTCAAAACTAATTATAACACCTGATTCAAGATAGACATTCCTCAGACTTGTTTCTATCAGGTGGGAGCTTTCTTGGCAGCTTGCTCTCATCACAAAAAGGTGTTGTGAGAAGCTGATTTTTCTCTGAGCAGCCAAGTTGTACTAAAATTTTCAGAGGGGAAAAGTGTGTTTCAAGCTTTTCTTAGTTGTTAAATAACTACAAACCTTTTGCTGAATATAAATTAGCTCTTTCTACCCTTCCTGCCCTGGTCTGTCATGTTACCTAACTTTTCAGTACAATTGAATCTCCCAGTTGAATCACACATAATAAACTATGTATGTATGTTTAAATTATTACTAATCATTAAGAATTGCAATTACAGGGGCACCTGGGTGGCTAAGTTGGTTAAACATCTGTCTCTTGACTTCAGCCCAGGTCACGATCTCATAGTTTGTGAGTTCAAGCCCCACATCAGGCTCTGTGCTGGCCATTTAGAGCCTGCTTGGGTTCTCTCTCTCTCTCTCTCTCTCTCTCTCTCTCTCTCTCTCTCTCTCTCTCTCTCCCCCTCCCCTGCTTGTGTGCTCTGTTTCTCTCAAAATAAATAAACTTAAAAAAATTAAAAAAAAGAATTAGAATTACAGTAAAAGTGCTATTTCTTGCCTTTATTACCCAGAATTAGTCATTCCTCCACAAACTTTTTCCATGTTTCCAACTTATTGAGGAAATCCAATCATCAAATTTAAAATGTCATATTCAAACTAAAGGTTAAGTGAAAATCTACATAATCATAAATCTTTTTGGAATGTGTAGCATGCAACTCAGAAATAAGTTTCCATTATTATGCAGAAAACTAAAAACTTAAATGGATTTAATTTAGCTCCCAAAGAAATCTACCTTATAGGGAAAGGTTAGCTAAATCATCATATAAATGAGATTTCAAGTGTCTGTAGCTGGATTTTCTTCTAAGCTATAATTTCTTAACCTGCCACTGAATATATTGATTTACACAGCCATGTAATTTATTTACTGTAATGGAAAGTTTTGTTTTGTTTTTGTTTCCCAGTTTGCATTAATTTTTTCTTTTGTTACCAGTATCTCTATTATTTTCTCAAGAACCACCCCTATACTCCATGTGGCTCTCTTAGTGTGAATTCCATCTCTGGCTCAGAGTATAAGCATGTTATTCAAGCCCAGTTAGAGCACCTTAGCTTCCTTGGCCAGAGTGATTGCTTCAGCATGTGTCCCAGTCAAAACTAATGGCATTCAATAAGAATTTTGCTGTGACTTCAGGGAGAGAAAGGTACTCTTTCCCACTGGGCTGGAGAGAACATAGACCTTCAGCTGTTGTCAGTCATGTGTGACACCAGAAGCAGTTGACAGTGAAGTCAAGATGCAAGGAAACAGAGTCAAGACTGAAATGTAGTTGGGTTCTCGTGACTCATTTAAAGCACTGGTTCAAGCTGGTATGCAAACCAACCCTACTCCTGAACAATAACCTGTTGACTTGATTACTAAATACTTATTAAGAATTCTTTCAAAGACTTTATAATATAAAAGTACGAATTGCCAAATACAGTATACTATGACAAACAGTAGATTAGGTCAAAGCAGAGTGCTATAGGGGAAATTAGGGATACCTTGAAAGGGTCAGACGAGAAATTCAGAGGGAGGTGATCTATTCTAGTTGACTCCTAAATGAAGAGCAGAGAGTAGTGTTTGGAGGATGGTAACTAAAGGAAGGGATGGCTGTGAATGGTCTTAAGAAATTAGCCTATGCAAAACCCTAGAGACCAGAGTAAGGCTGTCAAGTAACATTGAGGAATTTACTATGGTGGGACCACACATTGAAGAAATGGGCAAAGAGTTTTGGAGTCATGAGAAATCAAGCTGGTGGAGTAAGCAGAAGCAAGAAGAAAGAGATCTTTATATACCACAGTTTTAAGCAGAGATATTGTGTTTTAGAAATATGACTCATAGCTGTGTGGAGAAGTGGTTTGAGAGGCAGCAAAATTGAAGTTGATTAAATTTGCCACATGGCACATGGCAATGGCCACATGGTCTGATGTAATGGCTCTGTGAATGGAGAGAATCAGATGGATTTCAAAGAGATTTTGAAAGGATGAAAAATCGGGTCTTCTGATTGATTGGATGTGGGAGAAATTCAAGATGTATTAGAAGAGACTGAAATAAGAGATAAAAATTTGGTAGTTAAGTACTCCGCCAATACTGAAGTTCTGCTCTCTGTGAAAGAACTGCCCCTTCTTTTGTGGCTGTTCACATTAAATGATACCACCAGCTACCCAACTGTTCAGCCTCATCCCAGTAAGTTATTTGTCTGTTTTTGCCTTCTGCGTTCATGGATTACTGTTTCCTGGCAGCCACCAACAACAGAAGTCTCCTTTGCATCAATATAGAACACAGAGAAGGCACAATTTATTATTGGAAAACTACTAACAGATTTGCATTTAAGGTAGTATGAAAGTGACTACAAAGTCCAGACAGAATTTCACATCAATTAACACAGAAAAGTAGAAAAAAGAACAGTTAACTTCTCTTATCTCCTCAAGAGATGAATGATGTATATGTGATTGCTACCTCCTTAAAGACTCCTGTGTTCATTTTGGAGCTAGGTGTTTACAATTCCAAAGGTCAGAAGGCCTGTGACCTTACATTTTAAAATCGAAAGGTTAGGCCTCTTCCTGGGCCTATTATGTTTTAAGGAGATATCCTAAGAATGGGAGAGTAGGGAGGAAGCCACTTCTCTTTCCCTCCTTAAACAAAAAAAATTTCATAACTTTAGTTTCACCAGTCTTTCCCTGATTATTTCATCCCAGCTAGTTCAGCCTACCTCTGTTTATTCCCTGAATTCAACATCTGAGATTAATGTTGATATTACTTAACCCAAATTTCAGGGTAAAGGACATGAGACCCTAAGTTCCTGACAAGTTAAGAGAATTCCAAGGTCCCACTCAAGTTGTTGGTTGACTTAGTAAATGCCAGAAGTCCTATCATACTTATTAATTGGGTACCTTTATGTGTTTGACCCAATGTGTAACCAACCAAAGGACAACATTCAATCATGTTGGAGGGGATAGGGCCAGGTTCCATGAACAAGAATGATACCAGGCAATGCATGCTTGTTTCTCCCTCTCTTCTCTTCTGTCTCTCCTAGCATCTAAGTTTCTTAATAAACTGCTGTAATGGGCATGTCTCAGGGACAAGAAAGCATGTCTCAGGGACAATAAACTGCTGTAATGGGCATGTCTCAAGGATGTGTATCAGAAAGGTGGAGAGGGGTGCATCCTATTCAGGTACGTAGAAATTCTTCCTCAAGTCAACAAACCTTCTCACATTACAGGTAAATAAGATAGTGTTAGTGATCTGCCACCTCTAGTGGATCCATCTCTGGGTTCCAACTGATGCCTCCCCTACTGAGAATCCTAAGGGGATTTTGGCTGTCTTACAGAAGCTTCTCTGCATGGTGGCTGTGGTGAGAGGCTAAGCAGCAACTACTGCTGTCACTTTGGGATGTTATGCTTGGCCAAATAACCAACCCCTGGTTGGCTCTTGAGAGGGAAAAAATATTGGCATTTGGGTATCGGCGGAGGTGGTCTGCAGTACTGCTTTTACAAGTAAGGGCTTTTACTGATGATGTCATAGGGAGACCAAGGAAAGGATTGTATTTGACATCACAACAAAGTCTTCCTAAAATATCTCTGTAAGCATTCTTGCTCTTTCTCGAAAGTCTTTTGCCCATATGGCATCTGTCACATCTCTCATTTCTCTCTGTGCCTTTCCTTTGATTACTTTCATCTTCTTTTCCATACCTCCCTTTTGACAACCCACTTCAGACTTCTCTCATTTCCATTTCATCTGGGTCCATCTATTCTTTTCCTTTTCAATTCTTTTGTCTTCTCCAAAATGTATCCTTAAGAGTTATATAGCTCATTGCTAAGCTTGAAAAACACCAGAATGTTAAATAAATTATTGTCATGTTTTGTAATATACATATAAAAGTATATATTATAATCAAAATAATAGTATATACCTTATATGTAAGTATAAATAAATACATAAATAAATTTATATATGTAATTGTTTGGACTCGAGCCTTGATGAGATGTAGTACTGGAAAATGAACTGTTTATTTTTTTTGAACACTAACACTTGTCAATCCAGTGGGGTCCTTCAAAAAATACAGCTAAACTTTCTTTTATCAAGTTTTTTGCTGTTCATCATGTGTTAATCAGGCAGTGGAAGGTACCCATCAATTACAGAGTGCCCTAAGTTTGACTTTCAACTTAAATTTATCTCTGAGGCTCAGTTTTCTTATCATTAAAGTGGGAGAAATAATCTCCATAGGATTGTTTGCAAGACTGAATTTGTGACATATGAATACATGATAGACACTCAGCAACCTTAATTTCATTTCTTTCTTACCTTGATTTTCTGTTGTTTGAAAAGGAAAACTAGGCATTTAGTTTTCTTTTCCAAAAAAAATTTAAAAAAAACTTATGTAAATATGACTTAAAGGTAAACTTACCAGGTGTAGAAACATTTATGCTATTTAACTTCAGATGTTCAGTTTTAATTGTTGCTGTTGGAGAGAGTGCTATTTTTCTTCATAGTCATACTTTTCTCCATGAAATCTGTTTGGGTCTTTTTAACTTTATTTCAACCATCCTTCCCAAAATAACACTATTTGTTAGTATTGTTAATCCAAATTTACTTTATAGCTGTTTACTTGGGGTGGATTTCGTTTATGAACTCTCAAAATGTCCAAGAAATAAGGTAATTTTGGCAATGTTCTGGATTCATGTAAGTTTCTCTTTGAAACTGAATAAATCTGCTTATTTCTTTTCTTATTGATTACACCTGTATGCTGAAAGCCTGTGATAATTAACTTTTTATCATTTAAATTTGGATTGCAAACTGTTTTGGTAATTAAAAGCAGATGGCAGAAGCTGGAGAAAAATGTGTAGCAGCTGATTAGTGGAAATAAATGAATTTGGAGTTATTTCACTTCCAGATAATAGATGGGTCAAACACAGTTTATACTTCACAGTGTGTACTTTTAGAGTAATTCCAAACATGATGTTTGATAATATATCGAGAAGTAGGTGTTTGTTCTTCATCATCTTTTGCTCTCTGTCCTGTGAGAGAATGCTCACTTATTTTCCTTGTACAGCACGTGTGCCAATACATTAATTTCAGCTCAACCTGGTTACTTGCGTCACCAGTGGCTTTTTGATAAGGCTTTGCTTTGCCTCCGGGTATCTTGAGGCTAAGTATTATGTGTTGCTTGAATTTTTCTTCATGAAGCTTGTTGTTGGCTCTCAAAGCCAGCATTCAACAAAGTTCAGCCACCCTATAAAGTTCATCTGTCAGCCTAACAATTTTCATTCTAATGCTGAAAACAAAAGACTTCAGTGGGTAAAATGAAGTTGTTCAGCAGGTTAGACTGGTTTTAAGCACCCCCTCATATTAATGTTAATTAAGATTCTAATTCCCACTACTCTGGAACTGTGAAAACAATTTGAAAGGTGTGGGTGATTCTCTAATTTCCATAAATTGGAGCAGCTATATGACCATAAAGGCTAAAGGATCCAGCCCTAACTATCAACCCACCAAAGCACTGAAAATTTATGTTCCATGATTGAAAGCCACCAGGAACAACCAAATCTTTTCATAGGTTTTCAGTCATTTCTCTGAGAAACGACTGCTGGAGTACAAAAGTTAGAGAATCAAAAAACATACCATACACTTTCCTTTTCAGGGCAGTCATCCTTTATTCAAGAATTTTATCAACTTTTGGAAATAGCTGTATTTTTTTTTCCTTTGTAGAATTTTGTCTTGATAGAGAAACTGGTACACGATTCCAATTCTACTATTTATTATTAAAGATTTAATGAGAATCCATCTGCATGTGTTGAATTGTGTCCCCCCCAAAAATATGTTGAAGTCCTAAACTTCAATACCTAGGAATGTGATGTTATTTGGAAATAGGGTGTTTGTAGATTTAACCAAATTAAGATGAAGTGATTAGGATGGGCTCTAATTCAATACAACTTGTATCCTTATAAAAGCAAAATTTGGACAAAGGCACAGGGAAGATGATGTGATGATGGCCTTTTGATGGCAGAGGCAGAGATTGGACTGATGCAGCTGGAAGCCAAGGGATGCCAAGGATTGCTGCCCACCACCAGAAGCTAGGAAGAGGCAAGGAAGGATTCTACCCAGTGTCCCAGAGAAGCATAGTCCTGCTGACACCTGGATTTGGGAATTTCAAGCCAATTCCCAATTTGTGGTGCTTTATTATGGTAGCTATAGCAAAATAATACACAATCTGTTGCCATGGTGAAAATCTTTCTTTGAGAAACACATCTGAAAGAATAGATGAATAATAGAGAATATAATGCTCTGTTTCTCATTAAAAGATATGCTTATTTTAAGTGTTGATTTAAATTCTAGTTCGTTAATATACAGTGTAATATTGGTTTCAGGAGTAGAATTTAGTGATTCATCACTTACATACAATGCCCAGTGCTCACCATAACAAGTGCCCTCCTTAATACCAATCACCCAGTTAGCTCTCAATCTGTTTAAAAAAAATTTTTTTTTAATGAGAGATTTCTATTATTAATACAAAAGCTACACATGTTCATTATGGACAATGTTAAAAACAGATAGGTGGTCTAAACTGGTCCTTGCCCTGTAAAGTCTATTCTTCACAGAGCAACTGGAATGAACTAGTTAAAATACTGATTTTGCCTCTTCTCTCATTAGAATCCTTCAGAATTTCTATCTCTCTCAGAGCAAATCCATAGAATACAGTGGTCTATAATCCATTTAAATCATTACAGCAATGGTTCTGAATAAACTGGGGGCATTTAAAAACTGCTACTGTCTGGTTCATCCTAGATAAATTCCAGCAGAATTTCCAAGGGTGCAGACTGGGCAAGGGTAGGGTGATTCAAGGTACTACTCTAAGATGAAGAACTGCTGCCAGTCACAATTTTTCCTCCTCACTCCTGAAAGCCCTTCTCTTTGCCCCTCTTATCTCTTAGACTTCATCTTCTACTGGCCACACGAACTTCCTTGCTGTGCCCTACAAACCTCAACGATGTTCTCACTCGCTCTTTGTTCTTGTACCACTTCCACAGGCACCCATTCACATGACTCACTCCTTCATTTCTTTCAGGTCTCTGCTCAAGGAAACTTTACTGGTGAAGCTTTTTCTGACCTCTTAAAAAAATACTCCCCCCATTCCATCTGCCCTAATGTTCCTTTTCCCCTTTCCCTTATTTTTCTTTATATCATTTACCAATCTTTGACATATTATACTCTTGTTTATTTTTTAACTGCCTGCTACACCCAACTTGAATGTAAGCTCCTTAAGGGCAAAGACGCTTGTGTTGTTAACTGTTATATCCCTAGAAAAATGTGTGGCAAATAGTAGGCATTCAATACATGTTTCTTGAACAAATACGTGAATTATGATAGGATTGGGGAATATGCTAAAATGTGAAATGAAATCATGTCCTATTGAATATCGGTAAGTTTTGTTTCAACTCGGGAGTTACCTTTGCCTATCACAACTGTATTAATCGTCCTATTATAATAAAACAACATAAGGAATTCATGAACATTCTGAACTATCTTCAATGTCCTCCTAACATTTCTATTTCTACTCCCAATCATTTACTTTTCTTCATATTTTAATCCCCTGCTTTTCCTCTTACTCTGAAACTCTGGATCAGTCTTCATCTCCATCCTTTACTGATACCTTGAATATTGGTGTCGGCCATGTTCTCCTCCTACCTATCCCTGCATCTTCTTTTCTGCCCACGATGGCTTCAGTGGTTCTCATTTTGACTGCCATTTAGAATATGTGGAGACCTTTAAGAAAATACCAACGTTAGGCTAGTTTCCAGCTTATACCAGTTAAATAGGACTCTCTGAGTTGAGGCTCAAGCATTGGTTTAAAAAATTCCGTGGGTAATTCTGATGGACAGCCAGAATTGAGAACCGCAGAAAGATACTGAGAACTTCTCAGATCACGGTTCAAATTCTTTTCTGTGTTTTGGGGAAGTAATATAAACAAGATGTAAGTTAGCAAGATAGAGAATTGTGGAAATGAAAGTCAACCAGGGAGAGACTAGAGGGAAGGAAAGGAGTCAGCTATTGCAATACTCGAGGCAAGTGATGAGAATCTGAATTTAGGACGCAGGTGACAAGGAGTAGACGGATAACAGATTATACAGACAGGAGGCAGGATGTATCAAGTTATCTATTGTTGGGCAACAACCCCCCCCCCCAAATTTAGTGGCCTCAAAAAAGCAACAGTGATTTATTTGGCTTATAAATCTGCCATTTAGTTAGGCTCCGCGGGAATGGCCTATCTGCAGCATGTGGTATCAGTGAGATGGCTCTAGTCTGAAAGATGTACTTTTAAGATGGGTTACTCACGTCTGTCAGATTGGGGTTGGCTGTCAACTTTGAGGCTTAGCAAGGGCTGAAGCTTAGAGTTTTGTTTTGTTTTTAATTTTCATAAATCTGACGAGGGCCGAGTGGGGTATACTTTTGGGAAGACGTGCTAGTCTTGGCTCAGAAGGCTCCTCCACAGGAAGGCCAGCTCTCAGTGCCTGTTTCTTCAGGGGTTCAAGTCCCAGGCCAGATAGTTCCTGGCATCCCAGCCTTGGGCGGTGGGGTCATCCCCTCGATGGAGGCCGGGTGACGGGGTCAGTGCGCTGAGTCCTGCCGGCGTTGGCCCCTCTCGGTCGGTCCTGTGCCCGGCCTGTCACTGGCGGCCGGCGACGTGGCCGGGTCTGGCGTTTGGGACATGCATGCCGGGGTGTTCAGGAGGGCTCCGCGGGGCTGGCAGGTTTGCCCTGGACTTGGGGGCGGCTGTGTTCGTGCAGGGAGGCGCGAGAGGACATGGGCTCGGAGAGCAGGGGGTGGTGGACTGCCCCCTCAGGCTCTGGTCGGCTTCTCCCCTTTGGTGGACGCCCGGGGCCCTAGGTCAGGCGGGGGGAGTCCGAGCAGCCGGTGACTGTGTGGTTGGGGGAGGGGCACATGGCGGCCGCTGTCTCCACCATCTCCACAGCGCAGTTCGTCGGCCTCCTGCGACTCTCTCTGTCAGCGTCTTCAGTGTTCCTGGTGGCGCTCCTCCCTGAGTTGTCCCTGCTACTCCCTGAGGTGCGGCTGCATCTCCTCAGGGGCCGCCTTCTGCCGCTTGGCCTTCCGCCTGCGCAGGCCTCTCAGGCGCGCCTTGTGGAGCGCGAGCCGCGGCTGCGGTCGGTGGTCACCATCTTGCTACTTGTTGTTGCGTTTCCCGGAGGAGAGGCTTCCGCCGGCGGCGAGGCTTCCGCCGGCGGCTGCGGCTCAGTGCGCACGCTGCCCTGGTCGTCGCCGAGGGCTTTGCTGCCATACCACACAGTGGCTGCATTCCGAGAGCGCGCGTTCCTAGAAGGATTGCGTTTTGAGTTCCATCGTAAGTCGCACAGCGTCACTTGCGTTATTGGCTGAGGCGGTCACAAAGGCTAACCTGGAAGAGGACGCGGACGCCATTATCTTGATGGGATTGGCAAGGTTTTAGAAGAGGTCTGGGCTGGGAGATATGGTGGGCCAGTTTAGGCCACGGTCGGCCTCCGTCTTGGGGTCTAATTGGAAGGGGACGATGAAAACAACGAAGGAAGGGCAAAGGTGATTTAAGTAAAAGCAGCTTTAAAGATAATGCTTATTTGGATTATTACCAAAAGTTAAGTACGTAATGTTATCACTAGCTAGGGCTGCAGGAAATACTGTTTCTAATACATGCTCTTAAAGCCTACAGTAGTGTGTTTCACTTGCTTTGTTCAGAACATACATTGGATCTGGACACTGGATAATCCTTCTGGAAGGGTGATAATTTTCTAAAAGCTTTTGGAAACCTTTGATAGCTAGGCTGTTTTCACACGTGTGTCCTGTTACTTGAGTGAATGTACACAACTCAAACGACTGGTAAGGTTAGGAGAAATATGAAAACAAAAGAAAACAGGAAGCCACTTCTTCCAGCCCACTGTTACTATTTTAAGCGATTGATACAGGGAATTTCCTGACTTAACTTTAATCTTAAATTATATGCTTCCATGGTGGTAATACAAAAATAGGCCCAGTGGAACCACCTCCTTGTCTTAGGTAAACTTATCAGTTGTTGGGGGCGGGGGCGGATAAAAAGGGCAGCTGGAATCATTGTGAAAAATGACCTCTCTGGTAGTCATGGGGTCAGTTGCAATAAATATTATGTTATGATGATGCCTGTGATGAGTAGTAGCTAAGAGAACAATGTTCTGGTTCCTTTGGACTCTTATCCCATTGGCAAACACTCCAGAAGAGGGGTTCACATCCAGCTGTGCCTTGTCCATGTGAGTTCTTGGTTCACGCAGTATCTTAAAGCAGAAGAATGAAGGAGAGGGGGATTGAGAAGTGTCTTTAATGGTTTCATTGCAAGGCTAAGCTCACCACACACTTGGGCTGCATTTTTTCCCCCTAGAATTAATTCAGACTGCTGTTTATAGATTTGTTGTTTTTGACAAAGTTCAATCATGTGAAAAGGCTATAACTAAATGTATCAGATGTTTAATATTAAGAAAACAGGTGAGTGGCAAAGCATACTCATGCACTTAGTAAATATTTATTAAATGCCTACTGTGCGCAAAACACAGTGCCAGCTGAGCTTAGAATCTTGTTCTGATTTGGATCAAATCTAAATGCAGGAGTTGATCTTATTATAATCATCGTTTTTGTTAGTTCAACATTTTGCTTTCACTCAGCCAAGTTTACAAAGCAGCACATTGCTTACAATTTGACTCATCAACTGGCAGGTTTTACTGCTGCTTTCTCTTTGACCGTATGAGTACACATCATAAAATCAGCACCATCGACTTTGAAGACATTTATTAAAATAATGCATTTGTGAGAGGAAATTTTATAAGACCTGTGGGTTATAAACTCCTTGATCTATTTACTCCAAATCATTGGATCCTAATCCTTGCAGGGTGGGACAGGTCCTGATGCTTGTAGTGTGATGTGAGAGAAGTTTTAAGTGTATTAGTCACAACCGGAGTATACTGAGCTCCCTTAACAATTGGGTCCTCACATTTGTTACTTTTGAAACCTTGATTTAGATCCAACCGATATAACTCTTTCAGAAGAATGGCCTATAACAACTATAATTTTAAAGATATATTTTCTAAGTAGCTAACTTTGAGTGAATACATGTATGTGTATGTGTGTGTACTGCCAAGATTCTGTACATTTTATTTGTAAAATGTGCCAGTCAATATTTACTAAAGAAAAAATTGAAGAATGTATCTCTCAATGATGATGGAAAGACAGGAAGAATTTTTCTTAGGTAGTATTCTTATATTTGGAAGAAGGTTCAAAACAGTAACATAGATTTTGGTGGAGAAACAAACCTATATACATGTCAGGCACTGGTAGTTAATGGAGAATAAAAGATGACTGAGATTTGGCTCATATCCTTTGGGAAGCTGCAGTGAGTGAGAAGAACTTGATTCAGATGTGAAGAACAAAAAGCACTCCCATGTATGCTACGGTATTGTCTGCAGAAAGGAGTTGAGGAAGACAACTTGGAGAGGCAGATATTTGAACTGGCTCATAAAGCCTGAATAACATTTCTTCCAGGAATGGCAAGACAACTGTGTTTCAGGGAAAAGACACCAAGAAAGAGAAAGGTCCGTGCAACCAAAGTGCCAAACCCCAGGAACCTATAAGAGAAAGCAGGATAGGACAGATGAGGGAGGCCTAGAGAACTTGGATAATGTGAGACTTGAGAGGCTGGAAAAGCTTGAGGGTGAAGAGGTCTTGAAAAATCAAGAGGGAGAAAATCTCAGTGACTATTGAACAACAACAACAGCCTAGTAAGAGGCAGCCTAAAGTAAAGTCAGAATTCTTTCCCCTAGCCTAAAAGTCCTTGCCTGGTGGGAACTTCACCTACCTTTATAACCACATCTCCTGCCCCTCTCCTCCTTACTCAATATGAACTTGTTTTGAACACATACCAAACCTGATCCTACCTGAAAAACTGCCCTAGGTCAGTGGTTCTCAATTAGGTGTGATTTTTGTCACCCTGAAGACATTTAGCAATTTTGGCTGTCAAGACCTACTAACAGAAGATCTACTGGCATCTAGTGGGTAGAGGCTACCAATACTGTTAAACATCCTATAGCAAGCAGGATGTTCCCCTACAACAAAAAATTATCAGTCCCAGAGTGGCAATCGTGTCAAAGTTGAGAAACTTTTAGGTGTTCCCTTAGCATGAGTACTCTTCTCACAGATGTAGTCAATCTGTCACCTCCTTGTTTTATGTTTAAATAAATTATCACTATGGAGTGATTCTTGTTTGTTTCAATTATTGTGCTGACCCTCTATCAAAATATAAGCTCCATGAGGGCAGAGGACTGGACTATATCAACAGTTCCCAGACAGTGCCTGGAACACCACAATGCTCAATAAATATTTGTTAAATAAATAAATGGGTGGGTTGCAATCCTGGTTCTAGCCTCTACTACCTCTGTGATTTTGGCAAGTTTCTAAATTGCTAATGTCCCTTTTTCTCATATGCAAACTGTGGGGCAAGAACTGTGTGTATTGGGTACAGAGCTGTCAAGAACAGTTCTTGACACATCAGTAGAGCCACATTGGCACTAGTTGAATGAATGTTGAAAGGCAATAAATTCCTTATTAGAACGTACTGACACCTTGCTTTGATTCCCGGGTAAACTTTAGCATTTAGGAAAATGGAAAAGTGGGTAGGTGTTTTAGCAAAAGTAGCTTGGGTCCTTCAAAATTAGATGATACAGTGCATTTTTTCCCTTGTTTAGAAACTGATTTTTTTTTTTTAATATTTTATTTATTTTTGAGACAGAGAGAGAGAGACAGAGCATGAGCTGGGGAGGGGCAGAGAGAGAGGGAGACACAGAAGCTGAAGCAGGCTCCAGGCTCTGAGCTGTCAGCACAGAGCCCAATGCGGGGCTCAAACTCACAGACCGCGAGATCACGACCTGAGCCGAAGTCGGATGCCCAACCGACTGAGCCACCCAGGCGCCCCTAGAAACTGATTTGAGATGCAAGTTTCTTTACTTGTGATTGGAAAGCTCCAGCCTGTTTTTGTTTGTTTGTTTGTTTGTTTGTTTGTTTAAGAAAACAAGACTCTGGTTAGACATTTTAGAGTAGCTAAACTATGTGTTCAGACCAATTCTGGCCAAACTTGAATGCTTAATGAGGATAGGATTAGTACTAAGCTCAGTGCAATGCACAAGGCTAGACATCTGGGTGACAAAGTAAGGACATGGCTGATTTTTAAAATAATTAGTTTCACAGCTTCCATTTTTGGAAAAAGCTTTAGGGATACCACTGGTTCAGAAACAATATGATGAGACAGCATTAGAGGAAAAAGAAAATGTCACATTTAACTTGTGAAAAATGTTCAGCGATAAACCAGATATTTTCTCCATTGGTAAAACAAACAAGCAAGAGCTAGTGAACTGGACCCAAGGAGCCCTGCCAAAGTCAAATCGCCCACGGACACTGTGCAGACTCTTTATTTCTATTTCATTTGGTTTTTTCTATCTTTCCAATACCTCCAGCATAAAATTAAAGTGGGAAGCAATATGTTCTGGTTTATTATGTATTTTTTCATCCTCAGTAGAATCTAAAATTATCCCTAAGCAGATATTCATGTTTGGAGGATAATGTTCTGAAGTCTAACCATGAGACAGATTGTATGTTCTTAGGAAGAATGTTTTAAACAAATCAATATTATTGTTGATCTTTTAAATAAATTCTTAAACTTGTTTAATAATCTCTACTCTCCCTTTTCCTTCTTTTGAAGGCTGAATTGGAATGTCCTAGATCTTCAGAGCCACAGGACAGAAAGACCCTGAGTGCAAAAAGACACCCCCTGAGCACAAATGCACTGAACTGTTACCTTGGTATTTATTTGACACCAACTAGCATTAACTTAGGTAAGATACCATGTCTTTTACCAACATTGGAAAAACAAGAGCATTCAAGAGGGTAATATGTTTCAAGTAGAAGGTAGAATTACTTGCCCACAGCAATAATTTGCAGTACCTACCTGATGCCTGAAGGCCTTTTAGTTTGAGACTCCTTGCTTATTGAAACCCTTCAGATCATTAATTGCCCTGTAATTTCACCTTTGGTCATCTTCTCTGTAACAGGAATAAAGAAATTTAGCCGTAAAATTCAGAAAGGTGAATTTATCTAAAATTCTTAAAATTTTAGACTAAAGGAAATGGCTTGAGAAACATTTTCAGACATCTCATGTTCATTATTTTATCTGTGGAAAGCTATAAAATAAATACAATCAAGGACTTGTAAAATTGAAAGAGGTCTAGGGCCATCTAACCTTACCCTCTATATCTGTGTGTGAATTTTCTCAGTTGTTGCATTTGAGTACCACCTCTTTTGTAAGTACTTGGAGTAATGGGGAGCTCCTTACCACACAACACAGCTTTATTGAGCAGTTTTATTGTTAGGACTTTATTATTTGATAAATAATATACCCACAATATAATATGTCCTCTATACCTACCACTGACTATAATAAATTCTGTTGTCAAATGCATATGAAGTCATGTAGGATAAACCTGATTTCTCTTCCATATGCTCATGAAACAGCCTGTTAGTTATTGGAAGACATGTCAGATGTCCTGTCTATACAACATCTTAGTTTTTCCAGACCAAAGACTCTCAGTTCTTTCGACTGTTAAACATGTTTATTGTGGTATCATAATCCTGATTGTCTCTTCTAGAAGCAATCCATAAACTTCTAGATATATTCTTAGTTATAGCCTATTTTTATTATCATTTTGGATTTGTTTTGGGCTGTCCTCATCTGACAGCTGAAACGTTTGAACTATTGTCAACCATATAGCCTATATATTTTATGGTAAATACAGCTCAATGTTTGTTGTTTAATGTTTGTTTAGGTTATTAATCCTTTGTTGGTTTAAAATATTTATGAAGATTTCATACATTTCAGTACTTACAGTACCTGCAGGTTTGGTATGAGGGGAAAATTGATATGGTCTCAGGAACCTAGATATTAATTTTTTAAGAATAAACTAGAATTTATTCTGTGAGAGATTCAGAGGCAATCTTAGATTGAGGTTTTTTTTTTTCGCTGCCATTTTTTTAAAGTTTATTTATTTATTTTGAGAGAGAGAGAGAGAGGGAGAGAGAGAGAGAGAGTGTGTGTGTGTGTGTGTGTGTGTGTGTGTGTGTGTATGTGTGTATGTATGTGCATGAGCTGGGAAGGGGCAGAGATAGAGGGAGACAGAATCTCAAGCAGGCTTCTGACCTGTTGACCTAGGGCTTGAACTCATGAATTGTGAGATCATGACCTGAACTGAAATCAAGAGTTGGCTGCTTAACTACTAAGCTACCTAAGCCCCCCTTCACTGCCATTTTTAAATAATCATTTTCCCATTTTCTATTCATGTTTCTTAATTACCTTTAGGTTTCTGCATTTCTAAATGTCTATATTTTCTTATGGAATTTTGAAGCTTCTGTATTCTAACTTTACTCAATTTGAGGAAAAGATCATTTTATTTTTCAGTATATCTGATACGATGCTTTATGGTTGTGATAATTCACAATAGTTAGCAAAACAAAAATGAAACTTCCATTTTATACCTATACAAACTTTGCTGAAAAAGAAACCTGCTGCCTTACCTAGCTAGACCAGTAGACTGACACTGAAGTTTCTTCAAACACATTTAGGTGTTATAGCTCACTTGAAAACTTTACACATCCCGTTTCCCTTCAAGGGTTTTCCTGTTCCTTCTTCCTGGTTCTAATTTCTTATGATAACAGAGAACAATAGGGTGTTAGTGGAAGGGGGATAGGGATGTCTGTGTGTATGATTGCCCACTCGTCAGTACTAAGAAGTAATCCAAGTAGTCCAGGAGAGTTTTTATACTGGCTCCAGCTGTTAGTGATCCCAGTGGGTTTGGTGACCAGTTGTTACTGCCCTCACAGCACATGCTGGCACTATAGTGTGTTACACTGCATAGCTGGAGGGCCCAGCTGGGTCTCTTAATAATAATTTTATGGCATGGTGGTCCTTTGACCTCTAATCCAGAGACTCTTCCACATAGTTAACGCCAAGGTCCCTGTTGGGGGCTGATGGATTGTCATTTGTCTACTTAATATTTATAACCTCTTATAAGCCCACATAAATTTTAGGATTTTCTTCTATACCAAATTTAACTTCAAAGAAAACTGTGGCTGGTCCTTGCCTTTTCCAGTCTAGGCATGCCTTTGCACCTATCACTTGTGATCTGCCCCAGAAAAATCTACACATTCCTCTGTTAAGAAACTCTAGTCAAGGAGTGGTTGCTCGTCTTTTAGATTCCGAGCCCTCTTCCCAATTTCCTGGCAGGGCAATTTTTGTGGTATCATCTCTTTCCCCCAGTAAGCACCCAGGTAATAGGTAAGGCAATACAAATTGCACTGTCAGTTCCCTTCCACTTTCTATTCATCTCTTTTTATAGCTGGAGAAAGATGCTCGATTTTCAGGTTTGCATATTTTTCCCAATCTTCTGCCTGGTGAGTTGCTTTCTAGACAGGTAGTTTAAGCTATCCCCCTTATTGGTGGTCCATGGAGGGGATGGAGGAAAGAATGAGAGTGTGGTCAATATATGGCTCAAGTTGAAGCCATATCTATCACTCAGTTCATGTAATTCTCAGAGACAGCCTTACCTTGGAGTTTTATTAGCTCCCTTTTCAAAGTACATTGGCACTCTGGACAATAATAATTATTCACAGTAATAACGTGAAGATTTGTGTTTGATGACATACTGGTCTAACAAAAACGTGGAATTGAAAAATCAATTCATGCAATCATGCATATTTGAAAGACAATTCTGGGAACTGTTCTTCTTTTTCATCTTTTGCAAAGCTACTCTTGTATTTGACAGTTTCGTAATTCAGATAAGTGGATAATTAAGCCCATCTTTCAGTTCATCTGTCTATATTTAGCAAGCCACCATGTGAGGATATGAAAATAAGACCTGGCCCTTGCCTTGGGCCAAGAATGGTTTTCACATTTTTAAAGAGTTGAAAAAAACAAAACAAAACAAAGAATTCGTGTCACCCTTCATGGCCTACAAAATCTAAAACATTTAATATCAAGTCCTTTCCAGAGTTCACTAAACCACTCACCAGTGACATTTTTACCTGAGTATGGTATTTTCATATTTTTTATCATTTTATACTTTTACTCACTACTTTATATTTATTATTTTTTATATTGATATGATTAATATTTAACATTTTGAGATATTTCACTTAATTATCAATAATTTTTCTGTGATTCTTATAATCTGTTCATTAGCTTTTCCTTTCTTTCTTGCTTTATAAATCTAGTCGGCTCTTCTACTCAATAGATACAGTCATTTTGGCAGGGTAAAAATTGAGTACAGACTGCATTAAAATCATTAAATTGATTTCCTACATTCGATTCAGGCATTTTTGAGGCTTTGTGCTGAGAGCTGCATTCAATAAACAATTTTACATTTAAGAAAACTTTATTTGACTGGAATATCATGCCATTTGACTTAAATTGATTTATCAATTCAGTCAAAATTATCAATGTTTATATACATATACAAAGTATACATGTATATAGATAAATTGATATCTTCATCTAGGAATAATGTAGCATGTCAAAACATTGTACTTTCTTCAAGTTGACTTACTGCTATATTTCAACACTGTCACCTTATATTCAGTACATTTGTGCATTTCACCATACATTTTTGGAAAGAGTTGAGTCACAGACATCCATCCAATCTAAATGTTTTTTTCAGGATATGAAAGAAAAATATTGTTTTAAAAATCAAGTGAGTTTTAAATACTTTTTAAAACTGCACTTCTATCTGAATTTCCTGAATTTGAAGGGTCATGATAGCCTATCCCTTTTTAGTATAAAAGGAGTTAGGATATAAAGTGTTTTGGTGTGTCAATTTTGTATACATAATAATTCAAACATTCTTAAAACGGGTCTAACATGACCCATATGCTTTTATTCACTACTTGTTACTACTTGAGTTATTTTAATCCTTATCATTTATCTATTGATTATATTATTCTTTCATGGTATTTATTATGCCATTTAGAACCAGGAATAGCATAGTAATTGAAGCAAGCTAAAACCTTTCAAATGATGTCCATGAAGAAAGAATATTCCTGCAAAACCCAAAGAGGACTTAATACCATATTCGAATTCTTTCCATTCTACAAACATGTAAAACTCTTCTTTCTGCAGAGACCTTGTTGCCTTTCTTTCAGGATGGTCTTTTACCAACTCTTTGCTCTAATGATTTTCTCATTTTGGACCTGAAGTATAGGATCAATCCAAGGCATTAATCCAGTAACCCATGATTATTAAGATTATATTCACCCCAATCTGTATCTAGAGGTTTTGGAGTGCTGGAGTAGGAACCTTGTGTATTCTTCCTTACTTTGTGGCACAAACATCCAGATTGTATGTGGAGATTTGTTTCAGATCATTTGCTGTTTGCTTCTCAATCTTGTTTTCTAAAATATGAAATATTCTTCCAGAAGATAAGGCAAATATGTACAGTGGGAAAAGACAGGAAAAAAAAAAAGAGAGTTGCTATTTCACATGGTCACTGCCAAGAAAAGCTCCTCAGACACCAGTTATAAACTTGTAATTGTAGTCCTTGGAGCAAGCATCCTTTTGTGATCCTAGTAAGATTATGGAAACAATACAGCCACGATTCCTTTATAAATAATTCTGACATAAGAATTTTGTATGGCATATTTAAATTAAATATATTATAAGATACTTGGTATATATGCCTGGAGTCTACATGTGAATTGTACATATAGTTATAATAGTATTTACAAATTTTACTCCATAATTTTATAGCTGATAAATAAATTATGGATTTAGGTTTGAAATCAGTTCTTTGGGGCAGGCTGTAGCTCATTAATAACAATTAAAAACAAAGTTTTGATTTTGAATATATGTTAATATATGGTGAGTACATGTTAATCTTTTTTCTTTGTGTTTATAAATGCATATTTAATACCCTTTAATAGTTTTTGAATGAATCTTTTGCATGTGTTTTTATGTTAGCCTCTCACTATTTAAAATGCCAGTGCACTTATCTAGAGTTACATATGATAAGGGTAGTTGTAGCATGAACAAAGTTATTGCAAATTCCTAATGGTCTGCACATTACTTTTTTATGTTGAATTTTGCATAACTTACTATCTCTTCAGCTATTATATAAAATCTTAGTAATTAGAGATAAACAGGCCAATAATCATTTGGCTAGTTTCCCTCTCATATAGAGTGATTCCCTCTACTATATTTTCTACTGATTTATCTTATTATAGTTACGTGGTTTAAAGGAGAGAGTTGCTACCATTCCGAAAAGGAATGTTTCCTGATGTGAGGGGTCAAAGAGAAAGAGCATAATTAGAGCTGGAACTTCTGGGTCCCAGTTTTAGCTCAACTGCTTATTATCAGAGTAGTCATTTAATTGTCTGTGAAAATTAGGATAATAGTACTTTACAGGTTTACAGAAGGAGCCAAATGAAATCCTGTGTAGGAAGGTATTTGGTAAAGTGCTAGTTGAAAGTTAACATCATCAATTATTTAACCTGTTTCTTTTCTGTGTCCCATTAAATGGAATTTTATAGCATGCTTTCTTAACAACAGCTGTATTGCTACCAAGGGGGCAAAAATAGATTCTTGGAGGAAGCAAAAAGAAATCTTACTCTTTTTATATGTACAGCACATACACAAATGCAGCATATATATAATATGTGTTATATTTGTAGTGTTAAAATTTTATGAGGAAGAGGGGCACCTGGGTGACTCAGTCGGTTAAGCATCTGACTTCAGCTCAGGTCATGATCTCCTGGCTCCTGAGTTAAAGCCCCACGTCAGGCTCTGTGCTGACAGCTCAGAGCCTGGAGCCTGCTTTGGGTTCTGTGTCTCCCTCTTTCTCTGCCCCTCCCCTGCTCACGTTTTGTGTCTCTGTCTGTCTCTCTCTCTAAAATAAATAAACATTTAAAAAAATTACGAAGAGGATAATAAAGAAAAAAATTTCTATGAAGGCTTGTTAGGGGGTGATAATATAAAAAAGGTTGAGAAACACTACGTCATAGTTGATAACAGACACAGATTTTGTGTGGAATAAATATAATTTCATGTTACTTTTTTTCTGTAAGCAAACTTGTTTGTTTCATGCTCCCATTGTGCCTTAAGGAATACATGTAATCTGAGATATTCAGAGTTTCAGTGCCCTTACCCCCCTCATTCCCAGAATTATCTATGTGCTAGGGAACTTATGTTATAATAAAGTTTTGAGGCATTGACTCTTTGAATTCCAAGATCCCTTGGAGTTGGTCTCTCCCAGCTGCTTCTGTACCTCCCTGTAGTGCACAGGTCAAAATTGGCTGCTTTCCTGCTACTCTAGAGCTATAGGAAACTTGACAGAAATCTCAGAGACCTTCTGCCCAGATTCTCCCTCCAGATAGTTTTGCCGTGTTCACTTTTTGACTATGAGGAATCCAGAGATTTTGTCTACATTTTGGGCTTTATCCAAATACAGGAGCCAAAGATTCCTATGCATTTAGATTCCTCAAAATTTTACTGGTTACTTTATCTTACCACTACCCCCACCCCATGGTTCAGCCCCAAGGGTAGAGGGTGAGGTTGAGTGTGCAGAGTATAATTCCCTTTTGGGAGAACATTCTGAAAGCTATTATCCCTTCCAGATATTTTAGAAATGAATTGTTAAGGGTAAACTTACTCTTTATAGTAACTCTTTTGTTGTAATAACCCTATCCTGACAAAGTGGTTGCTTCATGATATAATTTAATGGGGAAGGGCCACTATATTAAATGAAAGTGTATGTGGGTGATGGACACATGCAGGGGGCATGTTAGATTTTATTAAACAATTATTTCAGGATATTTTTCCCACTTTGTTAATATATTGCATAGCAGATTATTTTTTTCAACAACTTAATTGAGATGTAATCTATGTATAAAATTTACCCATTATAAAGGTACAATTGAATATTTTTTTGTAAATTTATGTAGCTGTGCAACCATAGCCACCATCCAGTTTTAGAACTTTTCTGTCACTGTCCCTAAATTCTCAAAAGACCATTTCAGCTCAATCCTAGTGGGATCATTCCATTTTACTGCTGAATTAGTATCCCAGTGAAATAGTATTTTGTGGATATACCACATTTTGTTTATCCATTGATCAATTGATAGGCATTTTAGCTGTTTCCAGCTTTTGGCTGTGATCAATAAGACTACTATGAACATTCTCATAGAAGTCTGTATGGGTGTAAATTTTAATTTCTTTTAGGTAGATTTCTAGGAGTGGATTTGCTTGTTCATGTAATAAGTTTATAGTTAACATTTTCAGAAAGTGCCAGACTGTTTTCCAAAGAGACAGTACTTTTTTTCCATTCTCACCAGCATATATGGAGGGTTCCAATTTCTTTACATCTTTGACAACACTTGGTATTATATGTCTTTTAATTATAGTTATTTGGTATGCGTGTTGTTTTTTGTCATTGTGGTTTTAATTTGTATTTCTTTAACAACTAATGATATTAAACATCTTTCATGTGCTTATTACCGGGTAATGTATTATCCTGGTGAGCTGTCTACTCAGGTCTTTTGCTAATTTTTAATTGGATGTTTTTAAAAAATATTGAATTGAATGTTTTCTTTATATTTTCTTGGTACAAATTTTCTATCAGATATATAGTTTTAAATAGTTTATTTCAATCTGTGGCTTGTCTTTTCAGTCACTTAATAGTATCTTTAGAAAAACAAAAGTTTTTAATGAAGTCCAGTTGTCAGAGATTTTATTTTTTATTTTTTTTAAATTAAAAATTTTTTTTTTTTTTTTTTTTTTTTTTGAGAGAGTGTGTAGGGGTAGAGAGAGAGGGAGAGAGAATTCCAAGCAGGCTGGGTGCTGTCAGCGAGCTGCAGGGCTTGATCTCAAAAATCGTGAGATCATGACCAGGACAGAAATCAGGAGTTGGACACAACCAGTTAATCCACCCAGGAACCCCCAAGTTTGTCAGAGATTTTTAAAATGGATTGTGTTTCTGCTGTCATGTCTAAAAACACTGTCTAATTTAAGATTATGAAGATTTTCTTTCATATTTTCTTTTAGAAGGTTTTTATTTTTATTTTTTTATTTTTATTTATTTATTTATTTATTTATTTTTTTTTATTTATATATGAAATTTATTGTCAAATTGGTTTCCATACAACACCCAGTGCTCATCCCAAAAGGTGCCCTCCTCAGTACCCATCACCCACCCTCTCCTCCCTCCCACCCCCCATCGACCCTTAGTTTGTTCTCAGTTCTTCTAGAAGGTTTTTAGCTTTAGTTCTTACATTTCAGTCTCTGAACTATTTTGATTTACTTTTTTATATGGTTATGATATAGGGTCTAAATTTAGTTTTGTTTTCTATCTTATTATTTGCAAATGCATTTCCAGTTGTCCCAAATGTTCTAGCACCATTTTTTTTTTTTTTTTTTTTTAAAGACTATGCTTTCTCCATTGAACTGACTTTGTGGCACTGTTGTAGAAAACCAGTTGGACATAAATGTAAGGGTTTATTTCTGAACTATCAATTTTGTTTTGTTGATCTATCTGCCTATCATTATACCATTATTACGTTATTTTAATCATTATAACTGAATGTCCAAATTTATTCTTTTTCAAAATTGTTTTAACTATTCTAAGTCCTTTGCATTTCCATATAAATTTAAAAATCAGCATGTAAACTTCTACATAAAAGATTGCGGGATTTTAATGAGAATTGTGATGAATCTATAGATCAGTTTGGGGAGATTTGAAATCTTTACAATATTCTGTCTTCTAATCCACAAACAATGGAATTTCTTTCTAATTATTTGGACTTCCTTAATTTCTTTCAACAATGTGTTACAGTTCTCAATTTACAAATCTGTATTTTTTTTGTTAAATATATTCCTAAATATTTTATTATTGTTTGCTGCTATTGTATGTGTAATAGTTTTCTTGCTTTCATTTTCATATTGTTCAGTGGTGATAATTTTGATTATTCAAGCCCCTATCTGTCTCCCATCCTAATACTCTCCATTGAGTCTCTGGCTGGTTTACCAGTACATCACTTGCCTCAAACAAGGGCATAACCTCAGACTAGCAGAGCTGCCGTCTGTCACTCTTTGCTTGCCACCAGGGTCACCACTTTAACTGTCAACACTTCATTTCAAAGGAGCCCGTTCTGGCAGAATCAGCAAGACTAAATAATTGTTTTTGGCAATTTTGCCCAAGTATATAGTTGGTTTTCTGTCAGATTGAAAGTTGGAAAGACCTTATTTTTATATAATTTTTTTCCCTAAATTAGTTTCAGTATTTAAAAGGTTGGCTATTTTATGCTTAGCAAGTTTTTCTTACACTTTTGTTTAGAACTTTAAAATCAGAATTAGGGGGCTATACATTGTATATTTTTTGCTAAATAAAACAACTCTGAAAATGTATTTCATTTTTTGTACCTATTCATGAATATTTTGTGAGATTTGAAGGACAGAAGTAATTGATGAATAACCAAAAATATTCACATACTTAAGTCACTTTCTGTTAATTAGGTGAGGTCATTATTAATATAGCTTGAGTAGTGTGGTATTTTTCAATGGTATATTTCTCTTTTGAAAGTTTCAAATTTACTATTCCACTTCAGTGTTTAAAGGGCTGTCATAATTTCAATATTTATTCTGAAAATGAGAATTTTTCAGCTTCTTAGCTATATAATTGATTCATTACATGACAGTGCTCCAAAATCCACATACATGGATACAGATACTAAGCCAGAAGTGTTTATACAAGTTTTACTTTACTTCAGTGTTTTCATTTATTGAGATTAGTAAATATTGTGTAATCTTTGGGCCAAAGTTTTGAATTCTAGAGATAAAATAATTTGCTTTATTCTTGACTAAATTTTAAGTCCTTTGAATATAGATATCACATTCTTTTTAATGTTTATTTATTTTTGACAGAGAGAGAAAGAAAGAGAAAGAGAGAGCGTAAGTTGGGGAGGGTCAGAGAGAGGGGGAGACACAGAATCTGAAGCAGGCTCCAGGCTCTGAGCTGTCAGCACAGAGCCTGATGCAGGGTTCGAACTCATGGATCTCGAGATCATGACCCGAGCCGAAGTCAGACACTCACCCAACTGAGCCACCCAGGCACCCCTGGATATCACATTCTTTTAATAATAATTCTCTAATAATACTCTTCACAGATTCTTATATAAGTAAATTTAATAGATGCATTCACTACTCCACTCAACCTCCCATTGTGGAGGTATCACGTATCTCATTATGAAAAGTTAGAAACAAAAGATAAAGTACCTAGAAATTAAGATAAATATATAAAAACCAATAGTTTTCCCCCCATCTAATGAAAGAATATTTATTTGGTACCTACATTATGCTACCCACTAAGGGAGGTGCTGGAGATGGTGGTAAACAATAATAAACATTATCCCTGTGCTCAAGGATTGTTTCCTAGGGAGAGAATCAGCAAATAATGAACAAATAAATAATTCAAACTACAAAAGTACTACAAAAAGGAATTAGCTAGGTGAAGCAACAGAAAATAATGGGAAAATCTACCTTGATAAGATGGTTCAGAGGAAAGTTTTTTTTGACATTTTCCCCTATTGTTTCACTATTTTACATTTATTTTTTTATTATTTAAAATTTTTATTTGGAATAATTTAAAACTTATGAAAAATTTCAAAAATAAGTACAAGGAATGTCTGTATATACTTGTTCCAATTTATGAAATGCTAATCTTTTACAGCATTCTCTTTATCATTTATTCTTTAAATCTCTCTTTCCATCCATGTACCTGTGTCCTACATAATTTGTTTTTCCGAGTCATTTAAGTGTGCTTCCATCATGGGCCTCTAACCATATTAGTTTAGTGGATATTTCCCAAGAGGAAGAATATTCTCTTACATAACCACAACAGACTTTTCAACTTGAGTAAAATTAATGTTGAGGAAATAGGTTAATTGAAACTAGTATTTCTATTCCTATTTTGTCAGTTGACCTAATACTGTCCTGTATGTGGCATTGTGTCTGTATTTTCTAGTATGGGATCCCACCTGGGATCAGATAGTGCATTTAGTTGCCATGGCTCTTTAGCTTCTTTTAACCTGTAACATTTCCACAGCTTTTCCTTGTCTTTTATGATATTGACATTTTTGAGGAATGCAGTTCTATCTGAACCCCCTTTTTAACAAAAGAACGTTCCTTACTTTGAGTTTGTATGATTTTCCCTCATGATTAAATTCTAATAACTACAAAGCAGGCTATGGGAAGACATTTTAAGACCATGCACATATCCTTCTCAGCAAAACATTCCTCTGGATTTAGCTTCCATTGACATTTCTTTCCTGTTCAATCTTTATTGTAATGGTTGCAAAATAATGATTTTTATACCCCCACTGGTCCCCTCATATCCTTCAAAGAACATTTGTCATTCTCCTGTAAGGAAAGCCTTGCCTTTTCCTCCATTTATTTACTTATCTGGTTATTATTGGTAGGAATTCATAATTCCTATTTTTTAATGGTTTATAATTACTGAGCTTAATTAATTTGATGTTCAAATTGTCTCCGATTTGGCCAGTGGGAACATCTTCATTCTGTCTCCTGTGTCCTTTTGATATACCCATCTTTTTAAAATTTACTTTTATTTATTTTTTGTTACCACTTCCTCCTACTTTCTGGCACTATAAGGTGTTTCAGGCTCATCTTGTTAATACCTTGTATTGGCCTTGATGTCAGTCATTTCCCCACAAATCCTGCTCAGTAGGTCCTACATAAGCGAAAAACAATCGGTTATAAGAAACATCACCCATTTGATTCTAAGGTCTGCATTCATGTAATCAAAATTGAAAATCTCTTAGGGAATCCAACACGTCTTCTAAAAGCTAATAAAATATAGGAAAATCGAGCAAAAAGGCAGATTTCATCTCAACAAGTGAAAATTTGTTAAAATATTGATATATCTGGAATAATTTGGATGGTACTTGACTCAACGGGTATAATACAGTAATAAGAAAAGCTAAAACAGAGTCGACAGTGATTTTTAAAAAAGGACTAGAATCACTAATTAATTTATAGATTATTGATTAGTGCAGTCTTGGGCTTTTTCCCTCGTTGAACAGAATTCATTTAAATGGAATGGATTAAAGAGTTAATGCCAAAAATTTAATGTTATAAAAAAAAAGTTACATGTGAATATGTAATTGAACACAGAATCATTGGGATTTTTTTTGCATAAAAGCAAAAGAGAAACAATATTTATTGAATTGTTACTCATTTCTACAAATGTTTTACCTTTCTCTTAGAATTATTTTCCAAAAGCTAATTATTTCATAACCTTAGAATAAAATGCCCTATTAAAAAAAGAGAACAGTCTTCATATATGTCACAAATGTCTCCATGCAACTGTGCTTTCTGTACACATACCTTCTTAGCTTCATGTCCACTGTCTCCTTTGTTCATTTTATTCCTGGTGCTAGGAAAGTGCCCAGCGCATGGTATGGCCTGGATAAATATTATCTGAGTGAATAAATCAACAACTTGAGGCAATTGGAGTAAATGTATTTGTACATGCCCTTCTAGCTGTAGGATTAAAATGAAGTCTTTCAGACTTCAGGCCAAAATTGTTTTCTGTAGAATGTCTGTCAGCTGAAGGGTATTTAGTTTATATCTGTGCCCTGATGGTGGCTAAGATGAGCATCCACAAACACATAGCATTAATTGGAGCCTTCCTTTTCTTGTCCTAGCATATTTATAGATATATAAATATCTGTCTATCTGTATATATATCTTCTAGTGGACTGAATATTGAAGAGGTTTGAGGACCATTTCAGTATTTCAAAGAAAATGTGATTTTAACCTTTTTTAGATTTCTCAATGTTTTGAGCACTCACATCCTCAAGGTGACTATAATTTAGAGGGGGAAAAAAAAGATTGGAAATTACTTTGAAACCCTAGGAGCACAAATCTAACTGGCTTCTGTTCTTCAGTAGTTGTGAGTAATGATAACAAAGAAAAAGGTTACGGCTGCCAGCTTGCGCCCATGGAAATGCAATGGAGAGTTCCAGGCCTGCTGTGGTTCCTACAAAGAGAGATGTTGATTTGGAGATGTCTTTATAAAGTATGCAATGAAAATATATCACAATTTTTGTGTGTGTCTCAATAGATAAATAATTATAAGAACAGTTATATTGACCTTTTTTTAAATACTGTTTTGTCAGATTAGACTAAATATGAGAGATTCTATCTAGTATTTTTTTATACCTTGCAATATTTAGCTTATATGAGTGATGCTTAATTTCTGTATTTGAGAAGTAAAGTGCTGTAGAACATTTGTGTAGGTGTATGGTACCTTGTCCATTATAAATGCCTAATGCCATAAATATCAAAATGTTACTGCCAGTATTATATTATTTAGCTCTTATAATAAAGCTACTGGTAAGGCATTTTTTTTTCAATATATGAAATTTATTGTCAAATTGGTTTCCATACAACACCCAGTGCTCATCCCAAAAGGTGCCCTCCTCAATACCCATCACCCACCCTCCCCTCCCTCCCACCCCCCATCAACCATCAGTTTGTTCTCAGTTTTTAAGAGTCTCTTATGCTTTGGCTCTCTCCCACTGTAACCTCTTTTTTTTTTTTTTTTCCTTCCCCTCCCCCATGGGTTTCTGTTAAGTTTCTCAAGATCCACATAAGAGTGAAACCATATGGTATCTGTCTTTCTCTGTATGGCTTATTTCACTTAGCATCACACTCTCCAGTCCCATCCACGTTGCTACAAAGGGCCATATTTCATTCTTTCTCATTGCCACGTAGTACTCCATTGTGTATATAAACCACAATTTCTTTATCCATTCCTCAGTTGATGGACATTTAGGCTCTTTCCACAATTTGGCTATTGTTGAGAGTGCTGCTATAAACATTGGGGTACAAGTGCCCCTATGCATCAGTACTCCTGTGTCCCTTGGATAAATTCCTAGCAGTGCTATTGCTGGGTCATAGGGTAGGTCTATTTTTAATTTTCTGAGGAACCTCCACACTGCTTTCCAGAGCGGCTGCACCAATTTGCATTCCCACCAACAGTGCAAGAGGGTTCCCGTTTCTCCACATCCTCTCCAGCATCTATAGTCTCCTGATTTGTTCATTTTGGCCACTCTGACTGGCGTGAGGTGATACCTGAGTGTGGTTTTGATTTGTATTTCCCTGATAAGAAGCGACGCTGAACATCTTTTCATGTGCCTGTTGGCCATCCGGATGTCTTCTTTAGAGAAGTGTCTATTCATGTTTTCGGCCCATTTCTTCACTGGGTTATTTGCTTTTCGGGTGTGGAGTTTGGTGAGCTCTTTATAGATTTTAGATACTAGCCCTTTGTCCAATATGTCATTTGCAAATATCTTTTCCCATTCCGTTGGTTGCCTTTTAGTTTTGTTGGTTGTTTCCTTTGCTGTGCAGAAGCTTTTTATCTTCATAAGGTCCCAGTAATTCATTTTTGCTTTTAATTCCCTTGCCTTTGGGGATGTGTCGAGTAAGAGGTTGTTATGGCTGAGGTCAGAGAGGTCTTTTCCTGCTTTCTCCTCTAGGGTTTGGATGGTTTCCTGTCTCACATTCAGGTCCTTTATCCATTTTGAGTTTATTTTTGTGAATGGTGTGAGAAAGTGGTCTAGTTTCAACCTTCTGCATGTTGCTGTCCAGTTCTCCCAGCACCATTTGTTAAAGAGACTGTCTTTTTTCCATTGGATGTTCTTTCCTGCTTTGTCAAAGATGAGTTGGCCATACGTTTGTGGGTCTAGTTCTGGGGTTTCTATTCTATTCCGTTGGTCTATGTGTCTGTTTTTGTGCCAATACCATGCTGTCTTGATGATTACAGCTTTGTAGTAGAGGCTAAAGTCTGGGATTGTGATGCCTCCTGCTTTGGTCTTCTTCCTCAAAAGTACTTTGGCTATTCAGGGCCTTTTGTGGTTCCATATGAATTTTAGGATTGCTTGTTCTAGCTTTGAGAAGAATGCTGGTGGAATTTTGATTGGGATTGCATTGAATGTGTAGATAGCTTTGGGTAGTATTGACATTTTGACAATATTTATTCTTCCAATCCATGAGCAGGGAATGTCTTTCCATTTCTTTATATCTTCAACTACCTTCATAAGCTTTCTGTAGTTTTCAGCATACAGATCTTGTACATCTTTGGTTAGATTTATTCGTACGTATTTTATGCTTCTTGGTGCAATTGTGAATGGGATCAGTTTCTTTATTTGTCTTTCTGTTGCTTCATTGTTAGCGTATAAGAATGCAACTGATTTCTGTACATTGATTTTGTATCCTGCAACTTTGCTGAATTCATGTATCAGTTCTAGCAGACTTTTGGTGGAGTCTATCGGATTTTCCATGTATAATATCATGTCATCTGCAAAAAGGGAAAGCTTGACTTCATCTTTGCCAATTTTGATGCCTTTGATTTCCTTTTGTTGTCTGATTGCTGATGCTAGAACTTACTGGGAAGGCATTTTTGTGCCCCTTTAGTAGATGAGGAATATAGGTCACATAAAACTCAGGCAGTTTGTCCAAGGAACACAGACCTGTGAAGTGGCAAAGCCAGGGCTTATCTCCAGATCAGCCTGTCTTTGCTGCATGGGCTGCCCTTGACTTCTCATGGCCCCAAAATGTTGATTGCCATGTGGTTTTGATTTCTGGCTACAAACCCAAATGTATTTATTAAACATATGCAATTCTTTTAGATGTAGAGGCCCTCATATTCATATATTCCCTGCTGCCTTGCTAAATGGTGTTATAAATTACACTTACACACACACACACACACACACACACACACACACACACGCACACACACACACACATTTTTTCCCTGAGTGTGGAAGAGAGAAGAAAGGAGAAATACTGGGTATAAGACATAAAGTAAGATACCTAAGAAAAAAATATTAGCACGGTTACCTGATGTTGCTAAAATACAGAAACTCATGAAATATCCTTGATTCTTAGTTAACTTTGTGTTAGATCTTTTGCTTAAAACCTGAAATAGCTTCTGTGTAGGCAGAAAATGGCCTTCCAAAGATGTCCACATACTTATCTCAGGATCTTACGAATATATTACCTCACAAAGTCACAAAGAGACTTTACAGGTGTGATTAAATTGAAGACCTTGAGATGCCGAGATTATCGTTGTGGGCCCAATGTAATCACTTTATAAAAGTGAAAGAGGGAGGTAGAAGAGTGAAAGGGAGAGGAGATGTGACATTGAAGTGGTAAGAGGGCCATGTGCTAGGAAATGTGAATATGGGTAACCTCTAGACGCTGGAGAAGAAAAGGAGATGGGTTCTTTCCTACAGCCTCCAGATGGAACACAACACTAGTAACCCATTTTGGACGTCTGACTTGAGAACTATAAGATAATAAATTTATGTTACCTTATTTAAGCCACTAAATTCTTGATAATTTGTTACAGCAGCAGTACGAGACTAATACAGCATCCCACTATGATTGTAATAAAACCCAAAGTCCTCAGCCTTGACTCTAAGACCCTTCAAGATTGCATCTCACTCAACTGCCTGCCTCACATCTGAACTCCATGCTTTATAATTTGCTCTCCACCAAGATGATATTGCTCAGAGTTGGTTTGCATAAATTCTTGCCTTCTCTGTTTCCTGGTCTTGCTTTTCTCTGCCTGAGGCTGTGCTTTCTTCCCTATTCTTTCTCATATCATCTCTAATATCAACCACGGTTCTACTTATACTATAGCCAGGATAATCAATACTTCAGATTTCATTCCTATAGGAAGTCTTCCCAGTACTTTTTCTATCCCTCAGTAAGCAGTTCTATGCTCCCTGTGATATTGTGATTTGTAGGAAATATATATTTGGTTTTTGTTCATGGTTCCTGGCTCATGGCTTGTAAAACCCCTTGAATTTCCTGTAATATGAGCAATGAAGGTGTTTTTTGTTAGGCTTATGAAATTATTTTTGTAAAGCCCTTGGGTGACTTAAGGGTAGGGATATGGTTGTCAGGAGAATTAACCATGTGATTACAGCGTTCAAAGTTTCAGCCTCCTCTTCCCCCACATCCCAACCTCTGGGGAGGGGAAAGGTGCTGGAGATTGTGTTCAGTTGCCAGTGGTCAATGACTTCGTGAGTCATGCTGATATAATGGAGCCTCCATAAAACCCCAAAAGGACAGGGTTCCAAGAGCTTCCAGGGTGTGCTTGGGAGAGTGACACACCTGAAGAGGGCATGGAAGCTCCGCACCCTTTCCGTGTATCTTGACCTTTGCATCTCTTCCATCTGGCTGTTCCTGTCATTATATCCATTTATAATAAACTGGTAATCTAATGAGTAAATGCATTTCCTGAGATCTATGAGCTACTCTAACAAATTAGTGGAACCTAAAGGGGATGTCTTTTGTAAATGCATCTTATTGGAACCTCTGATTTATAGACAGACTTGTAACTTGCGTCCAGAGTTGGGGTGGGGAGCAGACTTGTAGAACTGAGCCCTTAACCTGTGGATTCTGATGCTACCTCTGGGTGTTAGTGTTAGAATTGACTTGAATTGTACAATACCCAGTTGGCATCCAGAGAACTTTTGGTGGTGGTAGAGGGAAGTGCTCCCTCCCCTCCAGGAATTGGAATTGGGTTCCTGTTACTCCCTTAATTCAACCTCTACTCTAATCTTTATGATAGCATCTATTATACAGCATGAAACAGTCTATTCATAGTTTCATAATTTTGTCTCGAGGTCCAGCATAGTGTTGCCAGTATACAGTCAATGCTCATGAAAATTTTTCTATATTAATTTGCTCAAGAAGTTTGTGAAACTAAAGGTAACTGAATTATTTATAAAAGGAGGAAAGACCTTCTTGGAGGGAGTTCTGTAAAAAAAAACAGCTGTAGGTAATGAATAGTTTGACTGATAGCCTGTGCAGCTATCTCTGTTCTGGCACAACATTTATGCTTTTGATACATGTAACATTAAGCTCTTATAAAGGGGAAGGTGCAGCATACCAATTCATGAAATGATCCACATTCTGTAGCTCTTTATATCAAAACTATGTATCACAACTGATGTATCCAACATTTGCATTATGTACAAACAACTATAGGGCATTTCTTATATCTAGATTTCTTTAAAAAAATTTTTTTTAACATTTATTTATTTTTGAGACAGAGAGAGAGCATGAACAGGGGAGGGTCAGAGAAAGAGGGAGACACAGAATCTGAAACAGGCTCCAGGCTCTGAGCTGTCAGCACAGAGCCCGACGCGGGTCTCGAACCCACGGACCACGAGATCATGACCTGAGCCAAAGTCGGACGCTTAACCGACTGAGCCACCCAGGCGCCCCTAGATTTCTTTTTTTTTTTTATTTTATTTTTTTTTTTAAAAATTTTTTTTTTCAACGTTTATTTATTTTTGGGACAGAGAGAGACAGAGCATGAACGGGGAGGGGCAGAGAGAGAGGGAGACACAGAATCTGAAACAGGCTCCAGGCTCTGAGCTGTCAGCACAGAGCCCGACGCGGGTCTCGAACCCACGGACCACGAGATCATGACCTGAGCCAAAGTCGGACGCTTAACCGACTGAGCCACCCAGGCGCCCCTAGATTTCTTTTAAAGTTTGTTTCCCTTTTAGTAGTGTAGACAGAAGATGGACAGTTTCATGGAGAAGTGACAGCCCTTGTCTCATCACAGTATTACAGATGGAAACTTCTTAAACAGGCTGGGGAGTTAAGGGATCCTAAAGCAATGTAGAATCTGTGAAAGAGGGGGTTTCACATGAGGGAAGAGTTAGGATCTGCAGGGGAAGACTTGCCACCCTCATGCTTGCTACTTCAAAAAAGTCAGGAGTAAAAGAAACCACATAGACATTTAAAAAATAGTTTTCTGTTGGGAAAATTTAGGTTAAGTTATACTACGCCTATTGTTTCAGTTGGTAAGAACAATTATATTAAACAGATATACCCTGGAATCAGAGACAATTTGTTTATCAGCTTTGCTTATCTGAGTCTGAGTTAGGTCCTCCAGTGTTTGAAAAGCTTTGATGCCTCAACATGATGTTTGCCAAAGTGGTGTCTATAATGAGCAGCCAAATTCTCTGTATTTCAGGCACTTTCTTTTAAACTGCTTTTGAATGAGACTGTCAAGTGTTGCATGCTGTATGTCAGTTAACACTTGGGGAGTGAAATTCACAAAGGGCACTTATTGTACCTTCACAACAAGGATATCTTTGCCAACACTTCAGAGCTATTTTAAGTTTTGGAGTTGTAAGTATCTCACTCAGTTCTTAGAAGTGATAGTAGTGACCCAGGATGCCTGGGTTTTAAAGTGAGTTTACACTTTGAAGACATTCTTGCACACGTTGGGATTTTAACTGCACTGTATGTCCGAGGAATTGGGCCCTTTATTTATGTGGCTTCCTTCATCTAAGAGTTAATAATAACGACAGTGACAAAATAAGCAATGACAACATTTACTGATTGCTTATTAATTACTTGACACTGTAAGCATTTACCTGTATGATCTCACTGAATACACACTAGAACCTAGAGGTAGATACGACTGTTAGTCCTGTTTACAGATGCAAAAATTGAGGCTCAGAAAGTTTAAGTAAAATACTTAACGAAATAGAACATAAATGGTGAAATTGAATTTGCTCCAGTGAACCCATGACTTGAGATCTTGTACTTTATATTTCTTTATTCTGATAAAACAAGTCTGTCAAAGGAGGGGAAAAAAAAGGTGGATGTGTGGTTGGCAGGGTAGGCAAGGATCATATTAAAAAATACCTAGGCACCAATTAAATCCTTTTTTTCTCAGTATTCCTCAGTGGAGTATTTTGTGTGTGTGTGTGGGGGGGGGGATGTGTGTGTGTACTTTTTGTATGTATGTATTTTCTCCTTTTCAGTTTTCTCGTGTCCTCAAAAACCTTCTCTGTAATCTTCTGTGTTTTATTCTGGCAACTTGAGATACTTGTATTTCTCTCTCTTGTAATACATTCTATTGGTAATATTTTAAAAAGTATTAGTTCCTGTAGATTGGAGCTGGGAATTTAACATGTAGACATGTCTTTATTTCTCTTCTTGCAAGGCGACCACGAACTCACTTTGTACATGCTTTTGAGAATAATGGAAAAATAAAGAAAAACAAAGAATAAAGGCGGGAATCTAAAGATTGGGAAAATAAGCATCAAACTCATTTTGGAGACAATTGTGGATTGGCTTCAGTTTACAATGCCTACACATTTCCCTCAGCTTTTCATTCATCACTGTCATTAATTTCTCTCCTCATTTGCTAAACAGATGAATAGCAAGGAAGACAATAGAATTAAACTGGAACAAAAAGGCCCCTTTATCCCAGTTCCTCAGTGTTCCTTCCAGAATAGGGACATTTAATGATGGGAGGTCCATCTGATTATCTGAAGCCAATGCATTTCTACCTCAGTAGTCAACTGTTTTCAGCAAAAGGAAAGGCTTGTAAATTGTAAAGATCAAGTTAATTGAGTGCTTTGAAGAGAATTAATCTATCAGAGGAAAAGGTGGATACCACAAATTTATTCTCTCCTATACAGAACTACATTATGAAGCACAGGCCAGGCACTGCCTTCACTTAATTTTTTGTGTCCTTATAGCTTAATTTCACTTCTAAAAACTTGTATGTCCTCTTCTAGAACCTGACCTATCTTTCCCTTGACCTGCTTATCTATGTTATTTCTTTGTAGAACTGCTGCAGAGTCTATCCACTTCTCTCTTCTTGGCTTTATCTTACTAATTAGCTACCTAATTAATCTTCCTAAAGTACAGATCTGATTAGGATATTTTGCTGCTTAGTAAACTTTAATAATTTACCTTCATCTAAACAACAAAAGTCTGACTTTCTGGGTTAACCTTCAGAACTTTCTATGTCCTGGCCCTGTTTTCTTTCTCCCCACCCCCCTTTTTTAAAGTTTTTATTTATTTGAGAGAGAGAAAAAATGAGAGAGAGAATGAACAGGGGAGGGGCAGAGAAAGAGGGAGACAGAATCCCAAGCAGGCTCCACACCATAAGCACAGAGCCCAATGTGGGGCTCTAACTCACAAACCACAAGAACATGACCTGAGCTGACACCAAGAGTCGGTCTCTCAACTGACTAAGCCACTCAGGGGTCCCTGTCCTGGCCCTGTTTTATCTTCTCAAACATTATCTGCCTCCTTCCCTAGTGTTTTTTGATTGACTGATCAATTTTCTGTTTGCTTTGCTTCTGCCAAACTGAAAACTTTGCTTTCCTACAATAAAGAGTAAGTTCCTCAAGGATAGGATTTTTGTCTGTTTGCTTACTGCTGTATCTCCAGCACCAACAATAGTGGCTGGCTCCTGGTAGGCACTGAATAAATGTATGCTGAATGAATAAACGGCCCTTTCCCATGTTCCCTGACTTTGTAACTCTGCCTATATCTTGTCTTGCCTGAATAAAGGTTCAGCCTTTGTTTAAAACCTGTTAATAAACCAACTACCTCATTAAACAATATCAGATTAGCTGGAATAAAAATCTCTCCTCTCTGTGAGTTTCAACAACTCTTCATATTCTAACAATTCTCAATCACATCGTTTTATCACTTTTATCTTTTAATTGTAATTATTTAGATGTATTATTTATTTTATAACTTAAAGCTTAGAAGAATAAAAAGCTTACGGAACAAAATACACAACTAAATCATTTTTATCTCCCTGTCTCTTCCCCTATAACAGTGGTCCTAAGATACTGCCTTATATAGGTAGACACTCAAAATTAGCACTTGGGTAAGAATTTTGTGTTATGGTGTCACTTTTTACTCCATTAAAATAGTAAAATCCTTGCAGACAAAGATTTACCTTTTAGTGCTTTTTTTTGTTACATCCCAGTTAACTATAGTTTTGATGAAATAAGATTTGTTTTATTAATAATTACTGAATTATTAAATATAGTCAGAATGGACTATTTGGCATTTTTGGAAATAATTTATATCTAAATCCATAAAATGTGCAACACCAAAAGTGAACCCTAACATAAACTATGTACTTTGGTGATAATGATATGACAGTGTAGAGTGATCAGTTGTAACAACTGTACCTCTTTGGTGGGAATGTTGATAATAGCAGAGGATGTACATGTGTAGGGACAGTGAGTATATGACAACTCTGTACCTTGCCCTTGGTTTTGCTGTGAACCTAAAACAGCTATAAAATTTAAAGTGTATTAAAACAAAACAAAATAAAATAATCATTTATATACATATTTCTTCCTTTACACGTTGCTGCCAAATTTTAAAACACACACTCTCATTCATAGGAAATCTGTAACATTTATCATAATACTGGCTAATTTTTTTGATGCTTAGTCACATACTAATGTGACAAATAGGTCCTCATTTTGAGGTAAATCTTAGAAAAGTTAAATAACTGGCTTACTTTAGCAGCTGCCAGTTGGTGAGTCTGGAACCCAATTCTGTAGTCTGACTTAGGATCTGAGCCTCCTGCAGAGTAGTCTGCTTTCAACAAGTCTCAGGAGAAGTTTTCTGGAATTCTGTGCCTCTGCTTTGGCCTCTAACAACAAAACCTTTCTTCCAACACAAAGCTGAGTGGAGGACAAGAAGGTAGTAAAATGTATCTTAGCCTTTGGTTTAAACTTCCTATGTATTCTAGGCAGTAGAACAAAACAATACTAACACTTACTTGCCTGAGGTTAATCTCATATTTATGTATTTCTAGAGCATTTATAAGTAGATTTGGCAGCAGTACACCGATCTACACAATTTTTTTTTTATGTTGTTGTTTCTTCAGTCTATATATTTTTATCTTTTTGTTGTTTATAGGTATAACCTATCAGGAAAAAAAATGAGTAAAAGCAAGAATAAATGAAGTGGAGATCAGTTTCCAGCAGGCACTTTCATCTAATAAAACAGATACCTTCTAAATTTGAAGCTTTGATTTGTTATTGTCCCCAAGGGCATGCTTCCTTAGGAAAGAACATGTTTTCTTGTAGGCTCCTTTCCATTTGTTCCTACCACACAGAAAAGTAATAATCTATGCAGAGGAATCTTGACTTTGGTAAGACTCTTTTAAAGATGTATTGAGTGTTGGGGCACCTGCCTGGGTGGCTCAGTTGGTTGAGCATCTGACTTCAGCTCAGCTCATGATCTCAGGGTTCATGAGTTAGAGCCCTGCATCAGGCTTTGTGCTGACAGCTCAGAGCCTGGAGCCTGCTTTGGATTCTGTGTCTCCCTCTCTCTCTCTGTCCCTCCCCTGCTTGCGCTATGTCTATCTCTCTCAAAAATAAATAAAACATTAAAAAAATTTAAATTAAATTTTTAATTAAAAAATTCAGACAATAGTTATAAAAAATAAATAAGGATGTATGGATTGTAATCAATTGTAGATTTCTGAAAATAAGTTCCTCATGCAGCCTTTAATGAGTTGAAGTCTAGTTTTGTGGTTTTGAAAGTAAATTATAATGAGAGCTTCAGTTTAGGATTGCCAAAAAGAAACTATAGAGTTGCCAGTGCCTATATGGCTACTCTTTTTCTCTAATTTCAGTAACTGTTCCATATGGGGGTATAATTATATTTATTCATGCCATTGATTACTCCTGGGTTTGAAGATAGATGTTCATCCACAAAATCCACCTCTTGCAACAGGACTATATGGATTGTCAATGAAAAGAAAAGGATTCAGCAGGACCCTATGAGCTCAGAGACCTCTATGCCCAGGCACATGTTTTTCCTGATATGTTACTGGTATCATTGGTGAACAAGAACGTGCTGCCTCCTAAAACACCACAAAACAGGTTATGTTTAGATTCTCTTCCAGAAAAAGAAATTAGACATTAGGCATACTGAGGTTGTTTGAGCTCTGGAGAATATATATATCACTGTCTCCTTAAAATATGGCAGTGTCTAAATTGAGTCATTGGATTACCAGTGCTATCTGAATGTAAACAGAGGGGGTGACAAATAGGTTCAAACATCCTCTTACATGAATACAGAGATTGACAACGAATTGGAGGGAAGACTGAACCTATTGTTAAATACTAAAACGAATTTAAATTTTCCATCTTTTAAATGTGTAGTATTTTTAGTGGTTTCCATACAAAAAAACAAGAACCCAAAGCCAAAACAGTATTCTAGTTGTATTTATGGTTGTTTTCATTCCTCTAGAGCTAAAACAGATTGAAAGTATTGCTAAGTCCTAGTTTTTAAATATAATGCCTAGAAAATAATAAATATTTAGTTAAACACAGAAATGCTTATTTAGATATTTCAAATATACTGATGATTTGTTGACATAGAAACCAGATCTAGTTTTGGGTGGTCATAGTTTTACAAATCAGCTATACACCAGTAAGTATCCATGTAAATTGAGTTTTGTTATTCATATATTAATTAATTTATTTGGTAAATATCTAGGCAATGCCATCTGTGTGATGAGCCTTGGACTTGCTGCTGCATAGTGAATACTGAAAAAATAGATGTAATTTCAGCCCCTTTGGAGCTTATAGCCTATTGAGGAAAACAATCATTAAACAAAAAGAGATGAAATGTAATTACAGAAAGCTAGAAAATAAATGAGCAAGATGCATATAAGCTCCTGTCATTGTAATGCGGGTAGATTTAAAGCATTTTACCCCTATTCCTTCTATTAAAAAAACAACCCAGATATTCATTACCCAGAGTTAACATTCTGTTATGTGGCCATGCAGTATTTAAATTTCCCATTTTTCTGTCACTCTTATTCTTTCTCCAAGTCTCTGTGAGTGTTTTGGGTATTGACCTTCCCTACTTTCCCACATGGTCAAGGAATTCTTGCTCAACAACAAGATGTGAAGTCAAATCAAAATGTGCTTTTGACCAGTCAAGGCTGATGTTTCTTTGACTGGCTGCCCAGTTTTCATGTTGAGTGCTGCATGCATTTCTGCATATTGTCTTCCTCTATTCACCTCTTTGTGGTCCACTTTGTCACCTGCCATCATCTGCTTACTTCCCAGAGACTTTGTTCCCACCAGCTTTTCCTACTAGTCAGTTTTTTTTTTCCTGTTTCTAAACATATATCCCAATGTCTGGCGTGATCTTTAAACTTTTCCCAGTCACCTTCCTCAGTTAAACCTGTCTACTTGGCAGACAAGCACTTTGGAACTTCATATCTATTCTTTCTCATGCCACTGACATATTCTTTTTTTGGCATACAAATGTCAACAGGTAGGATCAAATGGAAAGAGGCATGAAAGGTTAATTCCCCAATATCACCACCAACTATAGGAAATATATTTGCAGTTACAGCTAAGTGGAGCTCATTGAATGGGCTGTGGTCTGTGACAGCTGTTAAATGAGAACATTTCTATCACAATGAGGACAAAGTTAGGTTGTTTCAATGTCATGAGTCACTGGGTAAAGAGCAGAGAAAGCCAGCTCTTCATCCTTACACAAGAGCCCTTCAAACATGGGAGGCCAGTGTTACAAAGGTTTAATCAAAGAGTGAGCAGCTCTTGTCAAAAGTCAAAGAACAATTTTTTTTTTTTTTTAAACACAGTTACCAATCTTAATCAAATTCCTATTTGGACTCGGCCAATATTAGCTTGTCATTATCACATATGAAGACACATGAAAATGATAAATGTATAATATATAGAAAAGGAATACAGTTGTTCTAAAATGGATGCTGTGTAATGGTTTTTATAAATGAATTTTTAAAAGTTAGAAATTAAAGATGTTATTTGCTAGTCTGAGTTGAAAATGAGAAAGCTTAAGCTCTTCCTCCCTGCCCCCAAAATGGCTTCTTTCCAGATTTCCTCTTTACAAGCAAAATTTTTAATGAGATTAGTATACAATGGGGAGAACTTCAATTAAGCATGAAGATCATCCTTAATAAAAGATTTATAAGCACTTATTGTTTAATTTTTTACTTATACTCATTAAAAATGATTTGAAATGGCTTATATATATAATCAAGGAGATATAACAGATAAATAAGAAAAAGAGTAAGGAAAAACAGGAAAGTAAAGCTGAGCCAGGGATAAAATTAGTGTTCATAATAATAGATTGGATTGGAGTTTCTTAGTAGTGAAAACCTCATGAGAAGGAATAATCAGGGACATAATCCATAGATTTTAGTAGCTCAAGAGAAGACAAGTTATTTGTGTACTGACTACCTGAAAAATTTTTTTCTCAAGTAACTCTAAAAAGTTAAAAAGTGGTGGAGTTACATAGTCAACAATATTGATACAATGAAAACCATATGAGATTTTATATACTATTTTCTTGTAGCTTGCTATATTTCTTATTGGTGCTGTAACAAATTACACTTAGTGACTTAAAACAATACAAGTTTATTATGGAATAATTCTGGAGGTCAGAGCTCCGAAATGGGTCTAACAATACCAAGATCAAAGTGTTAGCAGAGCTGGGATTCTGGAAGCTGTTGGGGAAAGTGTTTTTGTTTTGTTTTTTTTTTTTTTTTTACATTTTCAGCTTCTAGAGTTTACCCTCATTCTTTGGTTCCTGGCCATGTCACTTCAGCATCTGCTTCTGTAATTAAATCTCCTTTGCATCTGACCCTTCTGCCTCTGTTTTATAAGGACTATCATGGTTACCTTGGACTCAGAACAATTTCCCCATCACAAGATTTATTTTTTAAAACTTAAAAAAATTTTTTTTAATGTTTTTATTTTTGAGAGAGAGAGAGAAACAGAGTACGAGTGGGGGAGGGGCAGAGAGAGAGGGGGAGACACAGAATCCAAAGCAGGCTTCAGGCTCTGAGATGGCAGCACAGAGCCCAACGTAGTCCTCAAACCCATGAGCCATGAGATCAGGACCTTAGCCGAAGTCAGACGCTTAACCAACTGAGCTATCCAGGCACCCCTCCCCATCACAAGATTTGTAAATCCCTTTTGCCATGTAAAGTAACATTCAGTAATTAGGATGTAGTGATCTTTGGGGGATGATTATTCACCTTAGCATATATGCCTTAATCTAAGAGGATGATTGTATGATAAAATGTGTATGAAGCTCTCTGATATTTTTATCTAATCTGAAAAAATATGCCAAGAGAAAAAGATGAATTATAAGGCCCCAGGCAACTCACAACCAATAAAATTTATTTCAGTGAATATTTTTATTAGCATTGGGGGCCAAAAAAGATTTAGGTTTGCTCTCTGGTAATATCTGGAGTACAGATATTCTGTGCTGCCAATGAAAGGGCAGATCCAAAATTTTGCCTTGCACAAGAGACAGATGATACCTTCTAATGAAAACTGAGAATTTTAACCAGGTTTTCAATAGAAAAACCACCCTCTTCAGAATAGAGCTCCCTAGTTGGGTGTTTTAATTATTCACCATACAGCTCTGTACCCGCTAACCACTGGCAAAAATGGGCACTGGAGACCTCAAAGTTCTACATCCTAGCACTAGCAGAAATCATTGTAGCTTTTTTCTTTTTTTTTTTAGTTTGTATTTTTTAGGTGGATGTTTCCAAACACATACTACAGCCATTAAAATTCTAGAAAGTCAAATTCATTGATGCAACAATTTGAGAACCCTCTATGGTAAACTTTTCGCAAAATATGCCTCCTTGGTAAGGAAATGAACTCATTTAAGGGTTTCTCTTTTTTTAAATCAGTATTTGGGAACGTTCTCCAAAATGATGGCTTGGATTATTTGCCTAGATATGAGGCATTCATTTGGACAGTATGCAGATTAACTGTATTGAGAGAGTACCAATCTACTAAATCAACTCTGATTATAAAGCAATAAAGAATCTTGTCAACAGCATATAGAAAAATATTAACTTTTCTCTCCTTTATAGTAGAGTAGAAAGTAGGCCAACTAAAATGATCTTAAGTCTTCACTATACAAAGAAAACAGATTTCAGAGCATGCATATTTTACCACCATGAAAGGAAAATCTGTTCTGACAGCTCTGGTTTTCATTTTGATGTTAAGCTGTAGGTACTACTCTGAGCTTGCATAGCTTATCTTAAGACCTATCTCTGTTTTCAGAGTTAAAGGGCAAGAAAACATTAATAAAGGCTGCAAATAAATTTCTGTAGATTAATTGACATGGCGATAAAGAGTGTAGCAATGGTCAAGAGCAATAGCTGTACCTAACTATCTATATGGAGAAAATTGGCCTAAGAACTCACACTTGAAATTTATCAAAACAGAAACTGATTTTACATTTTATAAGGAATTAGCTAGGCTGTTTTAGAGAAAATGTCTTATCTAAAATATTTACAGTTCTTTGGTATGCTGGCTTTTCTTTTTGCTGGCTAAGCAGATGTCCAGAGATCTAAACTCTAGTGTCTCCTCATGTTAGGCACCCTCTATCATTAGAAGAAATTCTTTTGGGAATCTTACATCCTAGAAGTCCAGGAAGGGTAGCATCCACATAGGGTGTGCAGTGGATATAGCCCTCTTGCTGAACACTGCACGCTCCTGAAAAGTGATACTTTCTATCCACTGTTTAGTTGATACTTTCTAGTCTTACCTAGTCTCACCCTTAAGTTAACTTGGAGATGAAACTGGAAGAAGGGTAGGCTTTGGCCAAGATTTCTGAATTGGAACCTCTCAGGAGGCCCTGAAAGGAACTGGCTGGTTCTAATCATTGGAAGATGTATAGAAACAAAACGTGGAGTATTTGCACATTTAGTCTCATTTGGGTCTTAACCAAATTTTGGGACAATAGGAAAAGTTCCATCAGATGTTTATTACCATCACAAACATATTAATTTTTATATCTAGCAAATTACTAAATTGGCCATAGGTAATGGCAGGAAAGGAAATATTTAGTAGCCAAAGTAGCTCCTGATTTGTGTGTGTGTGTATTTAGTGCTTCTGTCACTCTCCTCATAAAATAATACATCACATCCACTTCCCACCACTGACCACAACCTATCAGAGGTATTTGTCTTCACCAAAGAATAGATTAAGATCTCAGGTTTTTTCAAGCTGTAACTAAGTAGAAGAGAGCACAGTTTTACTCCATAATCCACATCTACATTCTCCCTTTTGGAGAAAGTGCTTTATGAAATTAGGCAAAAATGAGAAACCAGTGAAGAGAAAGAGGGATCAATCATCTTACAGGTTTTAGTACATGAATCTGTCATCTCTGATAATGTGTTCCTACCCTTATTTGCAAAATTTTGTTACATTTGCAAAATGTACATTTGCAAAAAAAACTCACCTTTTTGGCACACCCTAGCTCCACTTGCACATCTGGCACTCTCAGCCAGCATCCTGATCACTTCCATCTCTGACACATGATTGAATGCCTCTCTCCATCATACTTGAATATGTGCATAATAGTCATATCCGAAAGTCCCAAGGAAAGTAATGACTATTTTCGATATTCCCAAACATACTACTGTTTCAACTTCCCATTTTTCCTTATCTAGGCGATTTTGGTACACCTGATGTTTTTCAAAGGCTGATTGCTAGGCTTCATTTTCTATCATGATAGATTTAATGGCAGTAGGCATTCCATGGAAGTCAACTACTAGCTTTATTTTGTACATAGCCATCCAGCATATAAAACTTAGACAAGAAGATAACTTCATGGATTTCTTGTGCTTCCAAAGGCCTTGCTTACCTATACTCTGAAGTAGATGAAAATTATGAACATGATTGTAATTAGGGGCACTTCAGATCTAATTTGTTACTTTTATTTTTGCAACTATCAATTTTTTAAATAGAGAAAAATATAATTTGCTTTTCCTTAAGGAGCATAATAACAATGATAATACCCTATGACTTTTAGATTTCCACATCTTTGGTAAAAGATTATCAGTGTTTTAGTTTTCTTCCTTTCTCTCTCTCCTACTGTTCATTAGATAGTTGCAAATACTTATAACATTTGCATAAATAAGTTATAGATGTGTGTGTGTATACACACATGTAAAACACACATGTACACATATGTGTAAATCTTGGTACATTAACCCCTATATATATATATACACATATACACATATATACGTACATGTGTATATACACGTACACGTATATATGTATATATATACACATATATACATGTATACATATATACGTACACGTGTATATACATATACACGTATATATGTGTGTGTGTATATATATATATACATATATATATATATATATATAAATGTGACTTATTTATTTATACCCAAGATTAAAACCATCTTTCTTAAAGTTAGTCCATTATTATAGATTGGAAATAAGAAGGTTTTGGTTAAGGACCAGATAGTAAACACTTTTGGTTTGCAGAATTAGGAAAACAATTCCATTTACAAACACTGATGAAAGAAATTGAAGATGACAAACAAATGGAAAGATATTTCATGCTCATGGATTGGAAAAAATAGTATTGTTAAAATGTTCATACTACCCAAAGCAGTCTACAGATTCAATGAAATCCTTATCAAAATACCAACAGCCTTTTCCACAGAACTAGAACAAATAATATTAAAATTTGTATGGAGCCACAAAAGACCCCAAATAGCCAAAACAATCTTAAGAAAGAAGGACAAAGCTGGAGGTATCACATTTTCAGATTTCAAGATATACTATAAAGCTGTAGTAATCAAAACAGTATGGTACTGGTACAGAAATAGACCCATAGATCAATGGAATAGAATAGAAAGCCCAGAAATAAACCCATTGCTTATATGGTCAATTAGTTTATGATAAAGTAGGCAGAAATATACTATGGGAAAAATACAGTCTCTTTAATGGTGCTGGGAAAACTGGATAGCTACATGCAAAAGAATGAAACTGGGCCACTTTCTAACACCTTTCACAAAAGTAAACTGAAAATGAATTAAAGACCTAAATGTGAGACCTGAAACCAATAAAAATCTTAGTGAGAGCACAGCAGTAATTTCTTTGACAGCAACCATAGCAACATCTTTCTAGATATGTCTCCTCAGGCAAGGGGAAACGCAAGCAAAAATGAACTGTTGGGACTACATCAACATAAAAAAGCTTTTACAGTGAAGGAAAACATCACAACAACAAAAAAGGCAACCTACTGAATGGGAGAAGATATTTGCAACTGATAAGCCAGATCACCTGATCTTTACAGTAACTGTTCAGTTCTGCTGTTGTGGTAGGAAAACAGCTGTAGACGGTGTGCAAATACATGGGTGTGGTTTGGTTCCAGTAAAGTTTCATTTATGAAAACAATTTTGGCCTTAATTTGCTGACCCTGGCTATATAGATTGTCGCTTTATGATGATATTTTAAATCGATGCCTTTGATTCCCTTTTGACCATAGGCCATATTCACCTGGATACTCCATCATTAACTCAGTTTTAAATGGAAGAATAAACACTTAGGAAACTAGTTCACTGATTTAGACAAAATAAGATGGTGACATGGATTAGCAGATGACCAAAGGTGTGGAGACAAGTGGTGGTGGGTATGTTCATAGTATAAACTCAACAGGGCTTTTTGATTGACTGAATAGAGGGTGTAAAGAAGAAAGGAGACATGGAACATTCCTGCTCAGTAAATAAACAGTATTTTTTTTTGCCTTTTGGAGGTCTTCCTGTATAAAGTTTGACCACAAAATCAAACACGTTTACCTAATTACCTAACTGCTCAAGTTCACAGTGATGGTCTGTCTTTGGACTCCTACAGTATCTATTGTCTGTTTTTCTCCTCTTTACATTTACATTAATAATATCTTACATTATTATTTCATGCATATGCCAAGATTGTAGGATGTTGTAGGATATGTGGACTATGTTTTATATTTCTTTTGCTTCTCACCAAGTTTCTTGCATGGTTCTGTGTAACTAACGGGTACACATTAAATGCTTATGCACAAATGGATCAGTGAGCCATGAATGAATCACATTCAAATTTAATGAAGAACACAGTAGGAAACTTCAGGAGCAGATTTTGTCTTTCCACAATCTCATGTTATCTTTCTTCTTAACTCTATCAATTAATAACGATGGCTAGTTTTACTGGCATTCAGGTCTTTCATTCTTTCATTAGAACTTAATTCTTATTACGTTGTCTACATTTTGCTTTTTCTAATGATGCCATTATCATTCTGTGACTGTATCTTTGATGCTCCATTGTAATATTTAATTTCATGTTTATTTTCAAGATCTGTTACTTTAAATGTACTCTTTGATCTTCTATTCATCCAGACTTTTCTTTAAATTCTGCCAAAGATCTACTCTGAATTTATGTCTTTTCCCAGTGAGATTTGTGCTCTGAAATATATGTCTGCAGACAAGATTCAATTTTATAATAGTTTCACAGGATCTGGAAAGTCCAGGCCTGTTCCCATTGCCTCACTGAACAATGTCAGAGGTAGGAATTGAAACTTGTGAGTAGATGGTAATGAGGTAATGCTTTGGGGTGTAAGAATCATAAACTAGAGGATATATCAGGAGGACAAATGATTTCTCCTTCTAATGGTTGTTTATCATCTTTATATCACAGATTCTCAATGTTTTCACTCTTATCTCTCAACATAGTTGAGATTATAATCACACTTATTATACATACATCATATATATATATATATATATATATATATATATATATATGTTTTCCAGATTAAGTCATAAATACTCTAAAAAGGCCATTTGAGAAAGTCACAGATGAACTTTTTAGCTGGAGTTTAGTTATCAAATTATAATCAATGTGATTACTGGACTAGTGGATCAAGCATAGGATTAGAAACGAAGTCTGAGGGGCAATGGGTGGCTCAGTCGGTTGGGTGTCCAACTTCGGCTCATGTCATGATCTCACAGTTTGTGAGTTCAAGCCCTGCGTTGGGCTGTGTGCTGACAGCTTGGAGCCTGGAGCCTGCTTCGGATTCTGTGTCTCCTTCTCTCTCTGTGCTTCCCCCACTCCTGCTCTGTCTCTGTCTCTGTCTCTCTCAAAAATAAATAAACATTAAAAAATTAAAAAAAAATTAAGTCTGAAATGTAACTGCAAATATATGTGTGTAAATAGTATATATACTCACATATGTAGTATATATTATATACAGTGTATTAAAAACCATATGCAACCAATATAGATGAAGAGAAAATGTATTTGGCTGTTTACCACCTCCCATGAATTTATGAATATATATGTGGAAACTAAATTATAAAAAAATTATTTCTTAATTTACAGTGTATAAGAGTTAAAAAACACAGGTATGGAAAGAATCCTGTTATATTAATGTCTGTTTCTATTACTACAACATATGTTGATGTGCCCTTAGATCTGTATTCAGTCCATCAAGCAGGTTTCCTCTTCCTCCCAGATTCTTGTTAAATTTAATAAGTACATATCTTTGGCCTCATTCAAATGATTGATAAATATGTTGTATAAGATGGATCTGTCAACAGAGACTAAGAGCATAACTTTGTCAAAGTGACATTAATTCACTAGCTATTACCCTTTTTAAAATATTTGCATTATCATGAATAATTGTGCCATTCTGTATAAGGCATTTTTAATAATTCCTATATGTGAGGGGAAGTAGATTAAACTTACACATTATGATTAATACCAACCCAGTGTCATGGATATCTGTAGTTTTATTTTTGAATTCTGTACCTTTTCCTTTCTTCTTCTGATAGCCATACCTTGAAGAAATACATCCCTTTCCTGAATCCTGTAATTCTACTGATTTCTGCCAAGTAGTACTTAGTTTCTCTCCTCTTCCTGCTTGAGTATTAATCATAGGAGCTGATTGGAGGCCTCCACCAAGATTTTTATTTTTTTTAATTTTTATTTTTTAATATATTGAATTTATTGTCAATAAATTCAGTGCTCATCCCAAAAGATGCCCTCTTAAATGCCCATCACCTACCCTTCCCTCCCTCCCACTCCCCCATTAACCCTCAGTTTGTTCTCAGTTTTTTTTTTTTTAATTTTTTTTTCAACGTTTTAATTTATTTTTGGGACAGAGAGAGACAGAGCATGAACGGGGGAGGGGCAGAGAGAGAGGGAGACACAGAATGGGAAACAGGCTCCAGGCTCCGAGCCATCAGCCCAGAGCCTGACGCGGGGCTCGAACTCCCGGACCGCGAGATCGTGACCTGGCTGAAGTCGGACGCTTAACCGACTGCACCACCCAGGTGCCCCTGTTCTCAGTTTTTAAGAGTCTCTTATGCTTTGGCTCTCTCCCTCTCTAATCTCATTTTTTTTCCCTTCCCCTTCCCCATGGGTTTCTGTTAAGCTTCTCAGGATCCACATAAGAGTGAAAACATATGGTATCTGTCTTTCTCTGTATGGCTTATTTCACTTAGCATCACACTCTCCAGTCCCATCCACGTTGCTACAAAGGGCCATATTTCATTCTTTCTCATTGCCACGTAGTACTCCATTGTGTATATAAACCACAATTTCTTTATCCATTCCTCAGTTGATGGACATTTAGACTTTTTTCCACAATTTGGCTATTGTTGAGAGTGCTGCTATAAACATTGGGGTACAAGTGCCCCTATGCATCAGTACTCCTGTATCCCTTGGGTAAATTCCTAGCAGTGCTATTGCTGGGTCATAGGGTAGGTCTATTTTTAATTTTTTGAGGAACCTCCACACTGTTTTCCAGAGCGGCTGCACCAGTTTGCATTCCCACCAACAGTGCAAGAAGGTTCCCGTTTTTCCACATCTTCACCAGAATCTATAGTCTCCTGATTTGTTCATTTTGGCCACTCTGACTGGCGTGAGGTGATATCTGAGTGTGGTTTTGATTTGTATTTCCCTGATGAGGAGCGACGTTGAGCATCTTTTCATGTGCCTCTTGGCCATCCAGATGTCTTCTTTAGAGAAGTGTCTATTCATGTTTTCTGCCCATTTCTTCACTGGGTTATTTGTCTTTCGGGTGTGGAGTTGTTTTTTTTTTTTTTTAATTTTTTTTTTCAATATATGAAATTTATGTCAAATTGGTTTCCATACAACACCCAGTGCTCATCCCAAAGGTGCCCTTCTCAATACCCATCACCCACCCTCCCCTCCCTCCCACCCCCATCAACCATCAGTTTGTTCTCAGTTTTTAACAGTCTCTTATGCTTTGGCTCTCTCCCACTCTAACCTCTTTTTTTTCTTTTTTCCTTCCCCTCCCCCATGGGTTTCTGTTAAGTTTCTCAAGATCCACATAAGAGTGAAACCATATGGTATCTGTCTTTCTCTGTATGGCTTATTTCACTTAGCATCACACTCTCCAGTCCCATCCACGTTGCTACAAAGGGCCATATTTCATTCTTTCTCATTGCCACGTAGTACTCCATTGTGTATATAAACCACAATTTCTTTATCCATTCCTCAGTTGATGGACATTTAGGCTCTTTCCACAATTTGGCTATTGTTGAGAGTGCTGCTATAAACATTGGGGTACAAGTGCCCCTATGCATCAGTACTCCTGTATCCCTTGGGTAAATTCCTAGCAGTGCTATTGCTGGGTCATAGGGTAGGTCTATTTTTAATTTTCTGAGGAACCTCCACACTGTTTTCCAGAGCGGCTGCACCAATTTGCATTCCCACCAACAGTGCAAGAGGGTTCCCGTTTCTCCACATCCTCTCCAGCATCTATAGTCTCCTGATTTGTTCATTTTGGCCACTCTGACTGGCGTGAGGTGATATCTGAGTGTGGTTTTGATTTGTATTTCCCTGATAAGGAGCGGCGTTGAACATCTTTTCATGTGCCTGTTGGCCATCTGGATGTCTTCTTTAGAGAAGTGTCTATTCATGTTTTCTGCCCATTTCTTCACTGGGTTATTTGGTTTTCAGGTGTGGAGTTTGGTGAGCTCTTTATAGATTTTAGATACTAGCCCTTTGTCTGATATGTCATTTGCAAATATCTTTTCCCATTCTGTTGGTTGCCTTTTAGTTTTGTTGGTTGTTTCCTTTGCTGTGCAGAAGCTTTTTATCTTCATAAGGTCCCCGTAATTCATTTTTGCTTTTAATTCCCTTGCCTTTGGGGATGTGTCGAGTAAGAGGTTGTTATGGCTGAGGTCAGAGAGGTCTTTTCCTGCTTTCTCCTCTAGGGTTTTGATGGCTTCCTGTCTCACATTCAGGTCCTTTATCCATTTTGAGTTTATTTTTGTGAATGGTGTGAGAAAGTGGTCTAGTTTCAACCTTCTGCATGTTGCTGTCCAGTTCTCCCAGCACCATTTGTTAAAGAGACTGTCTTTTTTCCATTGGATGTTCTTTCCTGCTTTGTCAAAGATGAGTTGGCCATACGTTTGTGGGTCTAGTTCTGGGGTTTCTATTCTATTCCATTGGTCTCTCTGTTTTTGTGCCAATACCATGCTGTCTTGATGATTACAGCTTTGTAGTAGAGGCTAAAGTCTGGGATTGTGATGCCTCCTGCTTTGGTCTTCTTCCTCAAAAGTGCTTTGGCTATTCAGGGCCTTTTGTGGTTCCATATGAATTTTAGGATTGCTTGTTCTAGCTTTGAGAAGAATGCTGGTGGAATTTTGATTGGGATTGCATTGAATGTGTAGATAGCTTTGGGTAGTATTGACATTTTGACAATATTTATTCTTCCAATCCATGAGCAGGGAATGTCTTTCCATTTCTTTATATCTTCTTCAACTACCTTCATAAGCTTTCTATAGTTTTCAGCATACAGATCTTGTACATCTTTGGTTAGATTTATTTGTAGGTATTTTATGCTTCTTGGTGCAATTGTGAATGGGATCAGTTTCTTTATTTGTCTTTCTGTTGCTTCATTGTTAGCGTATAAGAATGCAACTGATTTCTGTACATTGATTTTGTATCCTGCAACTTTGCTGAATTCATGTATCAGTTCTAGCAGACTTTTGGTGGAGTCTGTCGGGTTCTCCATGTATATTATCATGTCATCTGCAAAAAGTGAAAGCTTGACTTCATCTTTGCCAATTTGGATGCCTTTGATTTCGTTTTGTTGTCTGACTGCTGATGCTAGAACTTCCAACACTATGTTAAACAACAGCGGTGAGAGTGGACATCCCTGTTATGTTCCTGATCTCAGGGGGAAAGCTCTCAGTTTTTCCCCATTGAGGATGATATTAGCTGTGGGCTTTTCATAAATGGCTTTTATGATGTTTAAGTATGTTCCTTCTATCCCGACTTTCTCGAGGGTTTTTATTAAGAAAGTTTGCTGAATTTTGTCAAATGCTTTTTCTGCATCGATTGACGGGATCGTATGATTCTTATCTCTTCTTTTATTAATGTGATTGATGTATCACATTGATTGATTTGCAAATATTGAACCAGCCCTGCATCCCAGGAGTGAATCCCACTTGATCATGGTGAATAATTCTTTTTATATGCTGTTGAATTTGATTTGCTAGTATCTTATTGAGAATTTTTGCATCCATATTCATCAGGGATATTGACCTGTAGTTCTCTTTTTTTATTAAGTCTCTGGTTTAGGAATCTAAGTAATACTGGCTTCATAGAATGAGTCTGGAAGTTTTCCTTACCTTTCTATTTTTTTTGGAATAGCTTGAAAAGGATAGGTATTATCTCTGCTTTAAATGTCTGGTAGAATTCCCCAGGGAAGCCATCTGGTTCTGGACTCTTATTTGTTGGGAGATTTTTGATAACTGATTCAATTTCTTCGCTGGTTATGGGTCTGTTCAACCTTTCTATTTCCTCCTGTTTGAGTTTTGGAAGCGTGTGGGTGTTTAGGAATTTGTCCATTTCTTCCAGATTGTCCAGTTTGTTGGCATATAATTTTTCATAGTATTCCCTGATAATTGCTTGTATTTTTGAGGGATTGGTTGTAATCATTCCATTTTCATTCATGATTTTATCTATTTGGGTCCTCTCCCTTTTCTTTTTGAGAAGCCTGGCTAGAGGTTTATCAATTTTGTTTATTTATTTCAAAAAACCAACTCTTGGTTTCATTGATCTGCTCTACAGGTTTTTTTTTTTGGATTCTACATTGTTTATTTCTGCTCTGATCTTTATTATTTCTCTTCTTCTGCTGGGTTTAAGGTGTCTTTGCTGCTCTGCTTCGGTTTCCTTTAGGTATGCTGTTAGATTTTGTACTTGGGATTTTTCTTGTTTCTTGAGATAGGCCTGGATTGCAAGGTATTTTCCTCTCAGGACTGCCTTTGCTGCATCCCATAGCGTTTGGATTGTTGTATTTTCATTTTCATTTGTTTCCATATATTTTTAATTTCTTCTCTAATTGCCTGGTTGACCCATTCATTCTTTAGTGGGGTGTTCTTTAACCTCCATGCTTTTGGAGGTTTTCCAGACTTTTTCCTGTGGTTGATACCAAGCTTCATCGCATTGTGGTCCAAAAGTATGCATGGTATGATCTCAATTCTTGTATACTTATGAAGGGCTGTTTTGTGACCCAGTATGTGATCTATCTTGGAGAATGCTCCATGTGCACTTGAGAAGAAAGTATATTCTGTTGCTTTGGGATGCAGAGTTCTAAATATATCTGTCAAGTCCATCTGATCCAATGTATCATTAAGGGCCCTTGTTTCTTTATTGATCATGTGTCTAGATGATCTATCCATTATTGTAAGTGGGGTATTAAAGTCCCCTGCAATTACCACATTCTTGTCAATAAGGTTGCTTATGTTTGTGAGTAATTGTTTTATATATTTGGGGGCTCCCGTATTCGGCGCATAGACATTTATAATTGTTAGTTCTTCTTGATGGATAGACCCTGTAATTATTATATAATGCCCTTCTTTATCTCTTGTTACAGCCTTTAATTTAAAGTTTAGTTTGTCTGATATAAGTATGGCTACTCCAGCTCTCTTTTGACTTCCAGTAGCATGATAAATAGTTCTCCATCCCCTCACTTTCAATCTGAAAGTGTCCTCAGGTCTAAAATGAGTCTCTTGTAGACAGCAAATAGATGGGTCTTGTTTTTTTTATCCATTCTGATACCCTGTGTCTTTTGGTTGGTGCATTTAGTTCATTTACATTCAGTGTTATTATAGAAAGATATGGGTTTAGAGTCATTGTGATGTCCGTAGGTTTCATGCTTGTAGCGATGTCTCTGGTACTTTGTCTCACAGGATCCCCCTTAGGATCTCTTGTAGGGCTGGGTTAGTGGTAATGAATTCCTTCAATTTTTGTTTGGGAAGACCTTTATCTCTCCTTCTGTTCTAAATGACAGATTTGCTGGATAGAGGATTCCTGGCTGCATATTTTTTCTGTTCACCACATTGAAGATTTCCTGCCATTCCTTTCTGGCCTGGCAAGTTTCAGTAGAGAGATCCGTCACGAGTCTTATCGGTCTCCCTTTATATGTTAGAGCACATTTATCCCTAGCTGCTTTCAGAATTTTCTCTTTATCCTTGTATTTTGCCAGTCTCACTATGATATGTCGTGCAGAAGATCGATTCAAGTTACGTTTGAAGGGAGTTCTCTGTGCCTCTTGGATTTCAATGCCTTTTTCCTTCCCCAGATCAGGGAAGTTCCCAGCTATTATTTCTTTAAGTATACCTTCAGCACCTTTCCCTCTCTCTTTCTCCTCTGGAATACCAATTATGCATAGATTTCTCTCTAGTGCATCACTTAGTTCTCTAATTTTCCCCTCATACTCCTGGATTTTTTAATCTCTCTTTTTCTCAGCTTCTTCTTTTTCCATAATTTTATCTTCTAGTTCACCTATTCTTTCCTCTGCCTCTTCAATCCAAGCTGTGGTCGTCTCCATTCTATTTTGCAGCTCATTAATAGCATTTTTTAGCTCCTCCTGACTGTTCCTTAGTCCCTTGATCTCTGTAGCAATAGATTCTCTGCTGTCCTTTATACTGTTTTCAAGCCCAACAATTAATTTTATGACTATTATTCTAAATTCACTTTCTGTTATATTGTTTAAATCATTTTTGATCAGTTTGTTAGCTGTCATTATTTCCCGGAGGTTTTTTTGAGGGGAATTCTTCGGTTTGGTCATTTTGGATAGTCCCTGGAGTGGTGCGGGACTGTGGGGCACTTACCCTGTGCTGTCTTGAATAACTTGTGTTGGTGGATGGGGCCGCAGTCAGACCTGATGTCTGCCCCCAGCCCACCGCTTCCACCAAGATTTTTAAAGAGAATCTGAAAGAGCCCTTCTCTTTTCTGGGGTTACATGTATGCATATAAAGCCTGAAAATCTTCTAAAACGTTTAAAAAGGTTAGTTTGAGAGACATAAGCTAGAACAGAGAGAGGGTCAATTTAGAGATCAGTGAAAGTTCAGATAGTATCTCAAGTCCTGTTTCCAGTTTTCTTAGCTTTCCTATTATTTGCCTCCACCACTCAGTAGATTCCCTCTTGACCTAACCTAGCTTAAGGTAGGTGTCTGTCACTTTAACTAAAAGAATACTGACTAGAATTTTCAAGAACTTCTTTTTTGTAAATTTTTAAAAATGTTTTATTTTTGAGACAGAGAGAGACAGAGCATGAGCGGGGAGGACCAGAGAGAAAGGGAGACACAGAATCCCTAGCAGGCTCCAGGCCCTGAGCTGTGAGCACAGAGCCTGACGCAAGGCCTGAACCCTCGAACGGTGAGATCATGACCTGAGCCAAAGTCGGATGCCCAACCAACTGAGCCACCCAGGCGCCCCATCAAGAACTTCTAATAGACATCTGCATCTGAAGAAATACTTGTTGCTTACACATTTTCAGAGCTAAACTTGAAAATCAGTGTATATAGCTGTGTAAATGGTAGCACACTTTGCAGGTCTTTCTGGTTCCCAAATAACTGCTTATCTGCCTTTAGTGAAACTTAAGTTCTCAGTGTCTGTAGCAGTCAAGATTGTATTAGAGAAGTAGAAGAACTAGGAGAAGTAGTAGAACTAGGAGGGGGTATATGCGCATGTGGGGTGTGTGTGTGTGTGTGTGTGTGTGTGTGTGTGTGTGTGTATGTGTGTGTATGTTAACCATTTTGCTTTGTGGATTTGACCTCACATAATTGTGGCAGCTAGTTAAACAGCTTCTGTACAGCTTTTATTTTCACATATGATGATGTATCTTGGAGTCCTAAGGAAGGAAAGGTGGGTATAAAGTATAGGAGAGCAAGAACAAGATGGAAACACAAACACACAGTGGGGGAGAACAAGAAAAAGCCCATGAGTTTGGACTGAAACCCAGTTTTTATTGCCTCTGACTTGATGGTGTGGGTCTCCTATAAAAACCAGGGCTCTTTAGCATAGAGCTGAACACAGAGTCCTGTCCCAGGAGTTGGAAATGCTGAAGGACAATACAGAGGGGGATGGGAGAGTTGCAGACCTCATCCCTCACAAATGTCCATGAGATAGATGAGCCAGAAGATAATCAACAAAACAAATTCTGCTTTACTTCCAACCTTCTTCAGACCCTCCCACAAGAACCTCTTTTGTGAACCCTCTAAAGAAACATATAGATATAGGAAGTCTGAGGTATGTAGATAAGCTCAGCTAGTTAACCCATTACAAAATCGCCACAGCATCTAAATCATTGAAATACTTGAACATATCCTGAAGAAGCAAAAAATGTGTGTGTGTGTGTGTGTGTGTGTGTGTGTGTGTGTGTGTGTGTGTAAGTGGTGGTATAAGTATAGGATAGGGAGAAAAAGGAATAAGTATTAATAAAAAAAAGGCATCTTAATGAAGCAGAGGGCCAAATTATCACTATATTTCATATTGGAATATCATGTTGCAGAGTGATTCCTTTTAGTGTGCCTAAATTCTGTGAGACGATGAAATTTTTTCTTCAGTTTTTGGAAGAGAGAGTAGGTAACATCAAAATTTCATGAAGAAGTGTATTTTGCCTTCTAGTAATTGTTGGATTTTCTCATGCTATTTTCTTCTGAATAATAGAATTTTATGGTTATGGTGTTTTGTTTAATTCAGGGATGGGTAGTCTTGGCTACAGTCTGAGTATTTTTTTACATCTTAAAACTATTTTAGTTTGTTCTAGGTTTGATAAAACATGTGGCCTGAAGGACTTTTCCTTTAACTTATAAGCCATATGCTTTGGGAAGGAAACTCAATCCATATATTATGGATTCGTTTATACTGAAGTCATTAACGTGTAGTGTAAGAGGACTCTCTCCCTGTCTTTAAAATAAGCTTCCTTCTCTTAAAACAGAAAGCTTTGCTTTTCCAAGAGTAAATGATCTTGGAGACCGATGGTCTAAATCCTGTTTGAAAGTTAAACTGCATGAAATTAGGGTAGGTTCTTTGCCTATTTGTATTTTTATATCAGCGCTGTCAATCTATTTGCTTATATTTTCATCTCAATTTTATTAATATCTCATTTTGTGGTGGAGTGTCTCCATCTAAAAAGGATTATCATTACATTATTGTCCCATCAGAATCCTTTTGTTAGATGTGCTAGTTAGATAAATCATCATCAAAATTCTTTAATTGTTATTTGCTTCATAATTCTAAAATACCTCATCATTGCAATAATTGTATCTTAAATCTACTTAAAATTTTTAATTATGCTTTAAAACTATTCAATCTATTGATTAAATTAATTATAGTGTCTAAATACTACTATGTATTTCTAAAGTTTATATGGAGTTTTCTCATTTATAATTTTTTGATAAACTTTTCTCACACCATTTTTGCTGTAATTTCAGTGAAATGAAAAAGGATAAAGTACTATTCCTCCTGGAAGTTTTTCCTATTCAAATCCTGAATTTAAGATTATATTATTATTCTTATGTGCAATTTTCTTGAGGCAAAACCAAAACCAAGGACAAAAATCCCAAACTAGAAATATTACCACAAAACAACATATTTAATATATGTTAATGCATTTTTATTTATTCTTCTTAGACACACACGTGTAGTTGTATGTATGTGCATATATGCATATGTGCACATACATATGGGTACACACATATATATGCGTATTTATATGTATATACCATATTAGTATGGAGGCAGACATACATATTCTTAGTTTTTATACATTTATTAGAAAATGTGTTTATACATATAACATATAGATACATATATACATATGATATATGAATATATAAATGTATAAAATTACACACATACACTATTTTTAAAATTGCGCACACTCAGTTAAACAATTCAGAAAACAAAGAAAGGATATTAAATTCATCTTTCAACTGTCACATGTTTGAAGCAGCACCTTTAGCTTCTAGTATTTTCAACCATACAAATGGGTGTATTAATGGATCTGTTCTAATTAAACTATGTCCGGTACCAAGGCATGAAAAATACTATAGCTTTATAATGAATGTTATTATTGAGCAGAATGGGTCCCCCATCCTATGTTATTTTTTCAGCATTCCCCACCTATTTTTAGAAATAATTACAATTATTTTTTTTTTTTTTTTTTTTTAAATTTTTTTTTTTTTCAACGTTTATTTATTTTTAGGACAGAGAGAGACAGAGCATGAACGGGCGAGGGGCAGAGAGAGAGGGAGACACAGAATCAGAAACAGACTCCAGGCTCTGAGCCATCAGCCCAGAGCCCGACGCGGGGCTCGAACTCACGGACCGCGAGATCGTGACCTGGCTGAAGTCGGACGCTTAACCGACTGCGCCACCCAGGCGCCCCACAATTATTTTTAATACACATTTTAACATAAGCTTGTCAGATTTAGAAAAAAATACACTTTGAGATTTTATTAATATTAAATTTATAGATTAATTCAGAAAAACATATTCTGATTATAATATTGAATATTTTCTCAATATTTAAGAAATGTTTTTAGGGGCACCTGGATGGCTCAGTTGGTTAAGCATCCAACTTCGACTCAGGTCATAATCTCATGGTTCATGAGTTCAAGTCCCGCATTGAACTCTGTGCTGTCAGCACAGAGCCTGGAGCCTGCTTCAGATTCTGTGTGTCCCTCTCTCTCTGCCCCTCCCCTGTTTGTGCTTTGTTTCTCTCCCCCCCCCCCCCCCGCAAATAAATAAACATTGAGATTTTTAAAAAATATATATCCGCTGTGTAGTTCCTGTTTATTCCTAGTTACATTCTTGTTTCTATCTTTATATATATTTTTCTTCTTCCATTTGTTTTCTAACTTTTTGGAAAAATATATAGTAGTTTTCATTTATCTGCTTATAATGAATATCTTATGTGTACAGTTATGATAGAAAAGATTAAATGGAACAAAATTTTGACTTTGGTTATTTTCATATATATATATCTTCATTACCCCAGGTTTTATTTTTTTTTAAATTTTTTTTTTTTCAACGTTTATTTATTTTTGGGACAGAGAGAGAGACAGAGCATGAACGGGGGAGGGGCAGAGAGAGAGGGAGACACAGAATCGGAAACAGGCTCCAGGCTCTGAGCCATCAGCCCAGAGCCCGACGCGGGGCTCGAACTCACGGACCGCGAGATCGTGAACCCCAGGTTTTAAAATATACACACATTGCAAACATTCTGATGTTAAATATTATGTAGACACTTACCAATTGAGTAAATGGCATCTTTTTTTTGATTGCTGTTTAGAGAATGTAGACTTACAAGGTTCCCTCAAGCAGGTAGAGTGGATTACAATACTAGATTCTTATTCTAACTTAAGGAGATGTTTCATTTATTATAAATGCCATAAGGACAAGACAGTTGGAAAACCATACTTTAAATCACCTTAAAATGGATTTCTCCAAGAAATACAGAACCCCCCTTCCCCCACTCAACATCTTTACTGTTTGGTCTAGCTTAGAAGATTCACATCATCAAGAATTATAACATGTCAAGATATCTAAAATTAATGAGTTCAAATGTATGAACAAGAAAGTACAATTAACATGTAGAATTCTATTTACATTGTTACTGTGAACCCTATTCTTTAAAAACTATGATTTATTTATTTGAACTTCACTAATTGGCTTTTTTCACTGAGTAGAAATTTTTCTTCCTTTTCAACTCATGACATATTTTTATTTCAAAAATGATATTTAAGATTTTCATATACTTCATAGTGAAACCAAAATTTAATTATATTTTTTGTATACTAACATTTGTATTACAGAAAAATAATTTTGTATAAATTTCTTCAAAGTGTGGGTATCATTAATTTGTTAGTTATCCTTTCGTATCATTATAATTTATTACTGTTTGTAAATATGTATCAGAATGAAAAAGTAGGAAAGTATATAAATATATCAGAACCACAAAAATGGCTAGCTAAAAATAAATGGTAAAAGTAGGTCAAGGCTTAAGAGGGAAAAGAAGTAATAAAATATTATGAAATAGACATAGAGCTTTCACTTTCTTATAATTAAGGGTATAAGAGTAATATTATGACTGTTGATTTTACATTTATATTTGTCTCTTTAGAAATGTTTTGGGACAAAGTGGAAAGAAAAATCTCTGGTGCTATTTTGATACATTAAAGAAGGTACATACAAATTTAACACAGTAGATAGAGAAATCAGATAATTTTTAGTTCTTTGTCATTCCTTTGTATTTAATTTTCTTTCATTAGCAATTGCTTTTTATATTTATTTATTTATTTATTTATTTATTTATTTATTTATTTATTTAAATTTTTTTTCAACGTTTTTATTTATTTTTGGGACAGAGAGAGACAGAGCATGAACGGGGGAGGGGCAGAGAGAGAGGGAGACACAGAATCGGAAACAGGCTCCAGGCTCCGAGCCATCAGCCCAGAGCCTGACGCGGGGCTCGAACTCACGGACCGCGAGATCGTGACCTGGCTGAAGTCGGACGCTTAACCGACTGCGCCACCCACGCGCCCCAGAGACTATGTGTTTAAATGGGAAGCTGCTTTAAACAGCTTTAAGAACCAGAAAGAACAGAAAGAAGTGATAACAATTTGAATAAAGGAAGTCTGAGTGGTAGACTATTAAGAGAATGGAAGAAATAATGGAGAATGGAAGTCTTTCTTATATACCTGAATTAAATGTTTAAAAGCTATATTGAAGCTGCTACATTATGTAATACATGGCAAGTACATTTACAGATTAATGCTGAGCTAAAATACTTTGCCAATCACTAAATAGTGTGTGCATCTTGATATTCTGGTCCTGTAACAAAGATATTGCAAAACGCTTTTGAAATTTATTTGGATGGAGACAAAATATGAAGACAAGAAGAGTTAGCGGATATAAATTTATAGTCACAAAATTATTTTTATGATTTTTATGATTAAATATAAAGCTAAAAACCATGCTACAAAGATCGAGTATCAATCTGAGTATCATGATTTTCATGTGCTGTCCAAATGCAGTTATATGGAATTATAGAAGCTTGAAATAACATAATAAAACTCTTTCATTTTACAGATTAGATTCAGGAACTATCCGCAGCATTGTATTTATGTCTGTGAGATAAAGTGAAATATGGGAAGTGAAAAAATAAGGAAAGAACTAGGCAGACATTTTGTGATAGGGAGTTTTGTTTGCTTAAAGGATCTTTCTCTTTGCCGTATGGCAGGCACTTCAGATGGCACACAGGAAACTCAGGCTACAAGAGTGAGACACTGTGCTGTGCTTTCAGAATCTCAGGAGAAAATCATGTTCAGAGAAGATTTTACTTATTTCTCTGAATGTTTATTATAAATTTAGCATTCGTTTATCTGATTCATAGGTGGAATCAAGGATCTTATCCAGTTGGATCCACTTAGTTTATATTATCTATCTTTAAAAATATCTGAGAATATTTACAAATTTTATACTTTATTAAAGAAGAAAAGGCTTGAGAGTGACAAACCACATTACAGAATGAAAGCTATATAGATACATGAATGGATTAATATTTATAACAGTTTTGTAACAGGGAGGATCAGAGAGACAGCTAAGCATAGACTGTCTCTTGCCTCTTCTACACCTAATCCTGGGAATGTAAAAAGAGAATTTAAGTAGATGGTTGAATTTTGAGTAGTGTAGTAATGGAAATAAAACCTAGGTCCAGGGGCGGGGGCACATGGGTGGCTCTTGTGATTTTGGCACAGGTCATGATCCCAGGGGATCAAGCCCCATGTCAGACTCTGTGCTGAGTGTGGAGTCTGCTTAGGATTCTCTTTCTTCCTCTGCCCCTCTCCCTCACTTGTGCTTTCTTTCTCTAAAATAAAATAAAATAAAATAAATAAATAAGATAAATAAGTAAAAGATAGGTCCAAAAGTGTAAACCAGCACCATAATAGATGGAACTAATGGAAATGGTAGAGCAGTGTAAGGTCTTACTCTTTCATAAATTGTCCTAGATATTACCATACATTTATTCTTTCATAAAATTTTAGAATCAGTCACTAAGTCTCCTCCAAAAATTCTTCTTGGATTTCAGTTGAAATGGCATTTATAAGTAATATAGATTTATTTGGAGAGAACTGACAACTCTGTAATAATAGGGTGAACTTTGCATGAACATGGTATATCCTTCCATTTAAAAAGGCATCCTTTTTGTCCGTTAATAGAATTGGCTATTTATGAGAGTCTATTTTTTTGCTGTTATAAACTTCATCTGTATTTTCTATTAACATTTTCGACTTATTGTGAAGTAGAGAAATATTAGTGATATATATATCATATATATATGGCTGTTAATATATATGTTATATATATCTTATATTTCCAATATTGGTGATATATATAGCATATTGATGTACAAATATATATATGTATGGCTGGTAATATATATGTTATATATATCTTATAATTCCAATATATTTCCAATAGTTTGTTTATTGATTCTTTAGGATCTTCTATGTAAATTATAGCATATGCAAATATCAATATTATCCTTTCCTGATGTTTTTTTCTTGTTTGATTACTTTGCCATGACTCCTAGGGTTATGTTGCTCAGTCATGGGTATAATAATCATCCTTGACTTACTTCCAGAGTTAAAAAGAATGCTTCTGAAATTTCCCTATTAAATACAATGTTTGCTATAAAATTGGCAACTTTATTTTATTATTTTAAGGAAATTGCCTTTTAGATATTTTTCTAGAGTATTAACATAATTGAATATTCAATTTTCCTTTTTTTCTCCTTGAATCTGTTACTTTTTTCTTATAGTTCATGAATAAAGTGAATGACCTCATTGCAAATATGCTGCTATTGAAGAACTCTGGCATTTCTGGTTTAAATTCTACCTGAGCACATTATAGAAGGATTCAATTACCTGATATAGTATTTATTTAGAAAATTTGCATTTATGTGAATAAATGTTATTGGAATATGATTTCCTTTTCTATTGCCTTCAACTGATTTCATTATGAGATTAAAATATTCTAATAACATAAGCCTGGAAACCTTCCCTCTTTATTGTTATTTTTTTGAAATATCTTGTATGATATAAAAATTATTCCTTTAGAATTTGGAGGAATTCACCTATAAAACCATCTCAAGTTGAAGGTGCTTGAAGTGGGGAAAAAGGACAGATTTTTGTTTTCTGTTTTGAATTCTTTATTATTGGTCTACTCAGGTTTTCTATTTTTTATTGTGCTAGTATTTTCCAAAAATGTATTTACTTAACCTATATTTTAAAATTGTCATAAAGATCATATATTTTGTGATGTTTAATTACATCATAAAATTGCATTACATTGCTTCCAAGGCTTTCTTTTGGTTTATATTGATCTGGTATATATTTTTCATTATTGCATTCAACAAATACTGAATTTCTGCTGTGAGGCACTGTTTAGGCCCTAGATTTAGTGACAGATTTAGGCCCTAGATTAAGTGATAATCTTGCTTGTCAGAAGCTTCTACATTAGTAGGAAAGACATATAAGAGATTAAGAAAAAACCACAAGTAAAAGTCTATTGTATGTCCAATGATAAGGATGCTGAAAAATAAAGCAATTGGAGGAGAAACAGGATTGTGTGGAGTAAGTTGAAATTTTAGATAGTGTCGGGAAGGCCTCTGTTTGACTTGAGTACCCAGAATCCCCTGCTGGATGCTGGGCAGCTGCTGTCCACTCCCTCCACTCAGACCTTTATGCATAATGGGAGGAATGACATATAGGTACCAAAAACATAGAAAGCAAAGGTTATTACTCATGTAGTAAGCAGCAAAAGAATTCCCAAAAGAGAATTCCAATTCAGCTGGGAGTGAAACAAAGAGGGATACTAGTAGCTTTGGGTTTTTATTATGGTTAGTGAATGGAGCTGGGATGGGAGTTTGGGGTTTTGTTGCACAAATGTGTGGCAAAGGAGTAAAGGAAAAGCTGGACCCTTGAAAGCTGTCTGTGGTGATCAAACACCAAAAATATGGGGTCTTTGATTTTATTACAGTCTTATTGTGGGGGGTGGAGTTTGAGGACAGACACATCTTTCCAAAATTTTTTATCCTTTTGTAACGTTACTGGATTGTTTTTAATTTAGTCAGCATATCTATGTATTGATAATGAACTTTTCCCATTTCTTATTACTACTTGAGTTACTACATAGGACTTATTTTTGTATAATACTTTCTGTTTTCTATTTCTATACTTAATTTTATTTCTTTTTCTCCCGTAATACTTTATGCTGGATGTATTTTTTTATTTTATATCTTCTGAGGTTATCTCAGTCAAAATCATTTATTTGGCTGTCTTTTCTGTTTGTGTGAAATGTTTCAAATTCTATGTATTTGCCCAAACAAAACTTACAACAGGGCACTTTTAACTTCTAATATCTTCTGCCCTGCATATATCATAAGCCCAGAACTACCTCCCATGTTGGTATCTATAGTATCTTGTGTAGCTCAATGCAGTGTATTAAGGATATAAATTTTTAAGAATCCTCATTTAATTAGAAAAAGGCCGTATTCAATTGTGTATTCACTTTTTTTTCCTAAATATCGTCTTCCTGGGTTAATCTTTCTTGTACAGGCAGTTAATCCTCCAAGACTTATTTCAAACCATGTCCTTGTATGTTAAACTGGCCAAAGAGTATCTTTATTTTACTTTGTATATAAAACTATAGATTCCATCATGTTTTTTCCTGGCACACGATAGGTGATAAGTAAATATTTGTTGACAGTTGAGTAAATGAGTATGAAAGTACATAAAGAGAATGCTTTCTTACAAAGCCAGAGAAACCAATGTTTAAACAAACCAGAATCACACACATACACAAATCAGCATAGCCCAGTGCTCTTTTAATTAGGATCTTTAAACAGGAAAACAGATTTATTGTTCTTTATCCACTACAAGTTTCACACACCCAAAAAATGTGGTATATTTGTTTTTAGGTAAGTGTGGTGTAAATAATCTTCATTAATCCTAAATTTTGACTTGTAAACCTGTGACATATTTAAATCTTATTTTCTCTTTAAATAGTAAGGAAGGAGTGAGTAGAAAGAGAAAGAACACATAACAGGCATTTCCATAAGTGCCTAGTAGGATCCAATTAGAATATTTTAGAGTTATAAACTCCATTTACAGACAACCAACTTTATCTTACATTTTACTGAAGTTAGGAGACGTCTCAGATTTAGCAGCTCCCTCTCATGGCCCCCATAGGTCTTTGCGTATTGCCTCTTAATCATGTGTTTGTATGTGTTAGACCACAGACTCTGAGAAGTGTGTTTCTCTTATTTACGCATTCAACAAACAGTGAGTTTGTCTCTGTGCCAGTCACAGTCTCACCTACAGTCAAAGATGACATAAGTACTCAATAAGAGTCTCAAATGAACTGATGAATCTTCTCTGCCCCTAGTTGAGAACATTTCATAGCACTTGCCTTTATGTCATATGTCTTTATTGTATTCAATACCTGTTGCTTAGGAAAAGTTCTGCAAATTTATGCTAAAAATCCAAATGCCATTTTATTCCTTTATTTCTTGAACTAACACCAACAGAAATATCTTTTATCAATATTTTCTTAATTCTTTTCAAAAAATATTCATACTCAGATTAGTGTGTAAAGATTGGGACACATTAGCACCATGCTTTGTGTATGGAGATGCAGCGCTGACAGCCAAGGGAGTACTCATGATGGCTGAATTCTTCGTTACTGTAGAATGGTAAGGGAATTAGTCTCCCTCAGAACACATCAGGATAACCTTGAGCAAGTTAGTTAAACTCTCTGAGTCTTAGTTTTCTTGTTTGATGTGAGGATTAAATAGTAAGTATACATAAAGCACTTAGCACACAAAGTCCATGGAACCTAGTAAATGTTCAAGAGTGATGGGTATTGTTATTTTGTATGTTTATTTCGATGCTACTGAAAGTTGGATAATAAGGATTGGGTAAGTTTTTAAGAAAAAAAGCTTAAAATAGCCTGTATATCTTCCCTACCCCATCCCGAATCAGTTTCTAGCATCATCTTAATGGGATTTAGAAAAAGATGAGATTGGGGCACCTGGGTGGGTCAGTTGGTTAAGCGTCAACTTCAGCTAAGGTCATGATCTCACGGTTCAATCCCCATGTTGGGCTCTGTGCTCAGAGCCTGGAGTCTGCTTCAGATTCTGCGTCTCCCTCTCTCTCTGCTCCTCCCCCACTCATGCTCTACCTCTGTCTCTGTCTCTCAAAAATAGATAAACATTAAAAAGAAGAAAAAGATAGTGATTTCAGAAGTGAATAATAGTTTTTGCTTATACTCTAAAATGTGAAAATACTATTTTGGTAAAACCACAGTTTGTATTATTGAATATAATTAGCAAGAAGTCAGTTTTTATTTACATTTAGTGTATCCATATCAGAACATTCCTTTATCTACATAGCCAGGAGTCCAAATATCTACCTTTCTTGTTTCTCTGTCAAAACAACAAAAATAATTACATTTGCTTTCTCTAATCCCAAGCCTTTGAATATTTGAAACCATACATTGAAGCAGAATTGATAGCTCTACCTTTTAATCAGAGTAAATGCTATACATAGCATTATCTTTTCTTTTTTCATCAGTAACGTTTGCAATTTTGGAATAGAAAATTGAGATGAGCCATGTGACTTAATATGGGGGAAGAGCTTCAAGGAGACAAAATAGAATATAGGTGTAATTCCTGAGAAAAATGAATTTGAACTGTCAAGGCCAGTAAGTTAGAGCAGAGTCAGTGAAAAGGAGAAAGGAAAGACACAAGGTAAGAGTGTCATGGAAAGTACTTAAAGACAAGAAAAACTAAATTCTCAGAAAAGTTAATTTCTTCCTCTCGTTCACCATCAAGGTCTTAACTTTTAGCATCTCAACTTAAATTTCTATTTTTGATACTAGACTCTGTTTTTTCTTGAGACTGACAGTTGACTTATTTTAAAATGATTAGGGATAGTGAATACGACTGAAGAGATCAAAAGATTTTTCTGTATTAAGGATGACTTATATGGATTATGTATTAACCAGATGATTTATTTAAAAGAACACTTTTTAACTTCTCATTTCTTGTTTTAATTCTCTTAGACAAAACTTTATCCCCAAGTATAAAGACTGAAGTATCCTGAATTCAGAGTGTATTTGATTTGCGTTTGATTATGGCTTGCCTACATACAAGATACAAAGTGTATAATTGAGACAATTATCTAAAAATTAAGGGCAAATAGTAATTTTGTCTTAAACATATAAACAGTTATCCAGTTAGGGAAGCACAAAATTAGATATCCAAGTGGGATTCTTAAGTGATGTTTTGATGATTTAAGTGTAAATGAATCATAAACATTAGGATTACATTTCCCCTAAAGAATCTTGTATTTAAAATCTATGGAGCAGTATACTTGGCAGAGTGTATTTTGAGTTATAGTAAAACCAAAGACACATGAAAATGGCTTGGGATAGTTTGCTGAAACAAAAGCCTGGTCTCCACATATGACAAGCGTGAAACTGAAGCAATTAGCTGCAGGTTTGAAGTTACAAATATGTTTGTCAGAAATTCCCTGATCATTACCCAATCATTTTGACATGCATTCAGTGAGTATTCTTTGAACTCCTACTATGTGTTAATCGTGCTGGGCTCTAAATTTACAAAGAACAAGAGAGTCTTGTCCATCTTTTAGGGCTTACAGGCTTCTGAGGAAGTTGGTGGGTAATAAAAAATGTCATTCCTCACTTCTCTGTAGAGGAGAAGGGATTTCAACTCTACTCTAAGGATGGAAAGTATAAAAAAAAGATCATCTGGTCTTTTTCTCTGTCCCTTCTCTAAAAATTGAGGGACTGCCTTGCTGATGAATTGTTTTTTGTTTGTTGAGAAAATAGATTAGGGGTTGTGGTTGTAAGGGAGGCATGGCTTGAAGAACGAGTGGTTAATATTGCCATATGATTCAATTGCTTCTCATTAGCACTTAGGGAAGGAAAGGGAGAACTCAACTATTGGTTTAATGTCCATTTGGGTGATTTACTAAACAGCAATATCAACCCTAGTTGATTTTATTCAAAACTGAGATGTTTGAAAGAATAGTATCATGAAAGGAGTTTTGAAGTGATGGATCATAGATGTAGAGGAGAAAGAAGGAAGTAGTGGCTAATCGGGGGGGGGGGGGGAGAGTAGAAAGACCTGTGAATTGGGATTTATGAAATTGAAGAGATTTGTAGGAAAGATAGAAAACTGTTGTCTCACAGTAGAGGGAGACATTTCTGAGCATTTCTGTGTGGGTCCATGAGAAGGATAATGAGTGGAGTAAAGGAGAAGATAGGTTCAAAGATTATTTTCATTCAGGTTTGAGTGAATTGTGTGGTAGATGATGACATTACTCAGAATAACAGGAAATAAATTATTTGAGTAGGTGGCAAAGATTACATTGAAGGAAAGTAACCAGGAGGATAGTAAAAGATAAGGTCAAAACATATAAAGAATGTAGGGGTGCCTGGGTGGCTCAGTCAGTTGAGCATTTGACTCTTGATTTCAGCTCAGGTCATGATCCCAGGGTCTTGGGATCAAGCTCTGCTTGGGGCTCCATACTGAGCATGGAGCCTGCTTAAGATTCTCTCTCTCCCTCTGCCCCTCTTTCCTGCTTGCACTCTCTTGCTCTCTCTCTAAAATAAAAAAAATAAATGTAAATAATGTATAGTCAATTAGCAAGAACTTCAAGGGAACAGATTTATTTATTTGTTTATATGAAGTTGGAGTAGTCACGAGCTAAGAGTCTCTTGGAAACTCTGAAATAGGTGATATGTAGAGAAAAAGCTTCTGCACTTCAAAGGACAGAGAGAACCTATGGAAAAGCCATGTCCAGCTAAGCCCATCTGAAAGGAATGATCAATAGAGAGGCAAGAGGTGAAGGGGAATTTGTTTAATTATTGAGCAAAGAAGCCTATACAATGAATGAGGGGAGTAGTAAGATTTTTGTGGTTTGGGCCTTGAAATAGACTCGTAAGTATCAAATTTACTTTTACTTTAATATCAAGGGTATAAAAGCAACAGAACTCCTTAGCCTGTAATACCCAACAAATTGCCTCCATTTATTTCATTTCATAGGTGTAGGTCTTGTGTGAATATCCTGTTCTAAGCATGTCATCTGACATTTCAGAAGTCTTAGGTAATGAAATCCTAAATGCATTTTGCCAAGAAAATATCATCTGAGATTTTAGGCATTTTTATTTTTGGAGAAATATAATCTTCATGTTTATGATTAATTTACACTTAAATCAAAATACTGCTAAGAGAAATCTACAGTACATCCAAGATCATTCTTGTCATTCATGCATCGTTTTAAGAGTTTTCTTTAAGTTCTATAACTATGAAGATTAACCTTATTTAATTTGTAAAGTTAAGAGATATGACCTCAATTTAAGGAGTGACATAACCACATTGAATCATAGGCAGATACAACTTGAAGGGACTTTGGGAATCATCTCATCCCCTCACTATACAAGGAGAAACCAAGGGGCAGAGGGGTCACCTGGCATTCCGGCATTCACAGTCAACTTAGGAAGAACCAAACCAAGTAGTTAGGTGGTGCTTAATCGATGTTTCACAGATAAATGTTTGTTTAATTATAGATCAATGTCATTGGGAACCCTACCTGCAAATAAATGTGACCTAGTTTGTCATTTAGCATATTTATCATCATCCTCATATGAGAGGTCTAATGATAGACTGTGTACAAAATTATCTTATCAGGCATCATTATTGGTCTCTAGAATCTGTGAACTCAAAACTAGCAAAGTGAAGTGATGAAATATTAAAGACACTTATTGCATCAATATACAAAGACATAATTGTCATTTTGTGTGGCCATTAGTATCAGAATGTGAATCTAACTGTGTACATTACAATAAATAAGTGAAACATTGTTTTTTATTTCAAGTGCATGGAAAATGTTATTGGAAGAGAAGGATTTGAGGAACTGTTAAATTAGGAAATACTGCTAGAGGAAACATCCTGCGGAATCGTTGAACAGACTGAGAGAAGATCTAAGAGCAGGAGGGAGAATTTATGTGGAGTTGATGAGTAGCAAAGTGAGGTGAAGTGTGGTGAAGAACTCATGGGGCATGTAGCAAAATATGGTGAAGGACTCATAGGGGTCACAGTGTGAAATGAGCTGTTGGAAAGAAGCTGTTTCAGGAACTCCAGGAAAAGAACTAGAACTTGAACACAAAGATTTTAATGTTATGGTACAGAGGTTTAGCTGTGTGATCCTGGGTAAGGCATTTAATTCTTTTAAACATTGGTTTCTTGAGATAATCTTACAAAGGCAGATAATCATAGTACCTGTCTTATATGTCTTTCAGAAGAATTAAATTACGTTTACTCTGCAGATAGTACAAGCTAAACCCAGAAATGAGATGTGCAGTGAGATATTGAATTCTTCTGTGTTCCATCCTTAGTCAATAGGTACTGCTCCAAGTCCTTTTCAGTTGTAGATCCCAATCTGAGAATTTTCATATGTGTTCATTGTCTATATGCCTTCTCTTTTCTGGAAGCAGTTCTCCTTTTTGAATCTTGTTAGCTCACCTGGAATGCTGTCAAGGACAAACTCAGCAAGAGTTATTTATGCATGATGACCATATTTGAGTGGGATGAATCCTGACCATTTCTTTGGTGGTAAGCGCTAGATTAGCAGAATGTAGGTCAGGATGAGGATCTCCTAATGACCTGTTGGTACAAGTGTGATATAGTGGGAAAGGCACTAGACATACTGTTGGAAGACGTAGGTTTGAAAGGGAAGCCTACTTATTACCTAATACCGCTGAGCCCCTATTTCTCAATCTATAAACTAGGGATAATAGTACAAATCATAGAAAGCTGTTGTGGCAGTTACATGACATAATCTGTTATAAAGAATTTAGCGTAGTGCCTGACCCTTAACCAAATCTTAATACATATCCTTGTTCTTCTTTCTTCATCATTTAACTCTCAATATGTATTAAAGCAATCTTCAGGTTCTTTAGAGAAGAACAAATAATGCCAAAAAAGGGCCCAGGAGGGAAGAAAATTTGCCCTTAACCATCTAAGGAAAAAGGAAGAGAAGGCTCAGTAAAAAAATAAAACAATTAACCCAGAACTATCAATTATTATCATTACATGTTTAAAAATTACAAACATTGTACATTTTATAAACTTTAGAAATCTAAAGCTGTTAGATAATGGGTGTTTAACTTTGGAGTGACTCTCAAAATCACACCATAATTGGGAATGCTAACAGAGTCTAATTAAATGGTGAAAAATCAGTTTCCCTTCCAGCTGTATAATTTTGTGGAATGATTAGGACAGACAGAAGGAGAGAAATGAAATTAGTATATGACATGGGCATGGTAACACAACGCAGTAATCAAGTTTCATAATGTCATAGACATTAGAAAGACATTACTGGAATTTTAGATCTCTGCAGTGCCTTCTTACCACAGAGCTGAAAGTGTTTGTTCTGTTGTCTAGATGACTTTGTTCAAATCTGGAGCTGTTTGGAGAGCTAGCTTTAGGAGTGTATCCTTTCAGCTTGTTTTGCCTTCATTACCTTACTCACTATTTTATTTCCACCTGTAAGGACCCACCTCTGCAAATAAGCCTGCAACAAAGCACATTGCTCCCTTTATAAGTTGATTAAGTGGGGTACAGCAAGTGAGATTTGTTTTTCAAATAATTAAACACTGTATGATTTCTTAGACCTATTTATGACAGGACCAAAATTGTATTTCAAACCTTTGGCAAGATATAATTCATGTGGTGTCTGGATATTATAGAAGGATGGCTTTTAAAAAGTTAGCTTTTTTGTTTTGGACAGTTGCATTCTCATGTCAGATCTCTAAGAGGACGTGTGGTTTGAGGTAACAAGCTTTTCATTTACAACCTGGAATCCCATCAATTTACCCTGGTGCTCACTGATGTATTAGAAAGGTAAAATCCAAACAAGATACATGCTATCTTGTGGTCAAATGAAAATGCTTCTAAACTGAAGTAGCAAATTCTTAGAGAAAAAGAACATGTTGAACATTTTGTCTATCACATGGTTATAAAAACCACCTAAAAGAATCCCCAGGAACTAGACTCTATATTCCTCATAGATACTGGATGATAAACTCTCTGAAGGAAGGGTTTCTGACTTTTCTTTGCATCCATTATATAGAGTACAAAGATTTTTGTTCTGGGGTCAGAGTCTGTACCTCCTGCAGTGAAAATTGTTCTGAAGTCATTTTTAAAGTGAATGTGAAGGGAAATCGTCTCATTTAATCCTCTCTGATCTGACTCTAAACACTAACATAATATTTAAATGTGGTTGGTATAATATTCTTTCATCAGTATTTCTGGGCTAGATTTTTTTAGTCTCACCTTTTTTTAGGTTCACCTCTGTTCTCTGAACATGTTTCCCCATCTGAGTGTCAAGCTTCATATGTTTTGTTAATCTGTTGGTAAAGTGCAAGCCTCCATTTTTTATTTGACACTTTTTAAAAAAAATTTTTGATGTTTATTTATTTTTGAAGGAGAGAGACAGAGTGTGAGGGGGGAGGGGCAGAGAGAGAGGGAGACACAGAATCCGAAGCAGGCTCCAGGCTCTGAGCTGTCAGTACAGAGCCTGACCCAGGGCCCAAACCCGTAAACCACGAGATCATGACCTGAGCCGAAGTCGGAGGCTTAACTGACTGAGCCACCCAGACACATTGTTTTAAAGAAATGCTGTATGTTAGATCATAAGGCTCTGGCTGATCAAAGGGCTGCTGGGAAATACAGCAGACTTGGAATTGTCTGAAGAAGGCAGAAATAGTAACAGGTGATACTTATCAAGGGCTTTCCATATACCAGGCAGTATTTTAAGTACATAACACTTAACAATTTTAATCCTAAACATAGCCATGTCAGTGAAATCATTATCTTCACTTTGCTTATGGGGAAACTGAGACACAGAGAAGTGAAGTCTCCACATAGTAAGTGATGGTTTTGAGATTTGAATCCAGGCGGTCTGGCCCCAGAGTATGTCATTTTAGCTACTCAACAATACAAACTGATTGTGAATTAGCAAATGATTTCAGGCAGCTTATTTTTCTTGTAGCTAAAGTGAAAAAAGAAAAATAGTTGATTATATTATATAGTTTTGTGTTTTTGATGACAGAAAAATATCCTGAGGCATTTTTTTCTGGAACATATCTCTAGTTTGAATTAATAGCATGGGATTTGCCTAAAGTATATTATGTGATACACTAGACAATGACTTTAATATCACAGGAGATACAGAAATTCTATTTAACCAAATAGTTCTTATATTAACACTTCAAACAAGCAGAGCATCATATCCAGGTACTTGGATCCTTGAACTTACATAATGTGAGGATACTACTGGGACACTCTAGATGATGACATAGCAAATACATCCCATAGGCTCTCTCTCTGAAATATCAGAGGTGTTAAGATTTCACAGGTGCTGGATTTCATTCAGTTTATAAGTAGATCCTCTCATAAACACCTTAATTGCAGATAGTCTATAATGCTGACTACAGTGACAACCAAGTAAGAGGCAAAAGGGACCTTCTATAGGGATGGTTGAACAGCCAGACTATTATCTCCTGTACCAAATGAAGGCCAACTCTTCAGCATCCCTTCATAATGGCTGTTGATCATCCTTTCACTGCTTCTTTCAACAAGCCTTTGTAGGCCAGGCCTTATGCTAGATGTTGAGTGTGCAGACGTAAATATAACGTAATTGCATAGAGCCTCCAATATTCCCAAAAGCCAACAATTGTTTTTGCAAAAAGTTTAATGATGTTTTAAACTCTTATACTAGTTACTGATTAAGAATTGACAATTTTACATGATCGCATGTGATTTTAACCCAGAGTTTCTCAATCTCGGCACTAATGACAATTTGGACTAGGTAATTGTTTGTTATGGGGGGCTGTGCTGTGCAAAACAGTATCCCTGTCCTTTATTAATTAGGTGTCAATACTGTCACCACCCCTAGTTGTGACAAGCAAACGTGTCTTTGATCATCACTCTTGGTTGAAAACCACTGCCTTTAACCTGAAAATATTTTAAAGTAAGTGTTAATATGTTTATTCACAAACAAAACAAAAGACAGTAACAAAAATCTTGACACTAGTTTGAGCCTTATATTTAATGAGTTGTAAGATACTGCTCCCCCCTCTCCCGCCCAATGACATTTACAATATGTACATTTAGGAAAACTAAAACATGATTTACTACTTGGGGCTATTTTTTATAATTGTTTTAAAATTGTTATTTATTTTTGAAGGAGAGAAAGAGACAGAGTGTGAGTGGGGGAGAGGCAGAGAGAGAGGGAGACACAGAATCCAAAGCAGGCTCCAGGCTCCAAGCTGTCTGCACAGAGCCGTAAACGCGGGGCTCAAACTCACAAATCTTGAGATCATGACCTGAGCCGAAGTCTGATGCTCAACTGACTGAGCCACCCAGGCACCCCAGTTTTTTTAAATGTCTATTCATTTTTGAGAAAGAGAGAAAGAGCAAGCAGGGGAGGAGCAGAGAGGAGACACAGAATCCGAAGCAGGCTACAGGCTCTGAGCTGCCAGCACAGCGTCCTATGTGGGGCTCGAACTCATCAACTGTGAGCAAGATCATGACCTGAGCCAAAGTTGGATGCTTAACTGACTGAGCCACTCAGGCACTGCTATTTGAGGTTATTTTAGATTGATCATTTAAAATATCGGCAAGTGGCAAAGTCTTTTTCCAGGGTGAATTTTTTTCTGGGAATGTCATTCCTTTCTTACCAACCATGATTATCACATAGGCCTGGAAATTTCTAAATCCTAAGTATTCACACTCTGAATTATTCTTTAGCCCTTGCAATTCATATAGACTCAAGGAGGTATAGATCTTGTCTCAAACACCCAATATCTAATTAGACTGAGCTGAGATCACCCATTAAGTGTATGTTCCTGTTTTCCATCGGTGGAAAACATGTGTCCAAAGGCCTAGTAAGATAGCATCCCACTTATGAGATCTTTGTAACACATAGAGACACTCAATGAACAATTGTTGGGTATTTATTTTTTATTTAATCTTTTATTGCTTAGGTTTTTTCAAAAAAAGGTAGGTTTCAAAAAAACACCACCACAATATAAGAAGATAGTAATGAGTTATTTAAGAAAAAAGGAAAGCAGGGCTATGAAAAGTGAGTTACATGTAGCATGAATTTGACACTCAAGTTCATGTTCTTTCAGTTGCCAAGAGTTAGGCAACAAATTTGACTTTTAACAGCCATGGCAAAGAGGAAATGGTAACCAGTTACATGATTCGGGGTCTCAAAATAAAGACAAATTAGTTGCTGTAGAGAAGTTCAACTATTTGTGGTACTTAGCCAGAGAGAAATTTTACCTGAAGATTCTCCTAAAGGGGGCAAGAGTGATGTTATGAGTCCCAGCTTCGGTTACATTCACATAAGAGATATAATGAGTTTTAAAAGGCAGTGGTGAAGGCTATCAGTGGAGGTTTTGGTGTAATGTGGAAGTTCACTTTAGTAAGAGATTATCAATAGGTTGTTAAAACGATGAGGTGTTAAATTGCTGGCTTGGATGAATCCAAGTGCAAACAAGAACTGGAGGACTGAAAGTATTGCATCATCTCAGGAATTCACTGTGACCAGCACTTGTTTTAGCTGGTTTTTGCTAAGTTGTGAGTGGCTATGAGTGAAGTGATTCTCTAAAAAGTACCTAGAATGTGAGCACTTCATGTTACCAGTTATGTTCACAGTCATATTCTTAACAGTTGGCAATGACGGGAGGACTAATATTTTCCTTCAAAGTATAGTGGACTGTATAGTGGGTGTGAATACAACAAAGTCATCTCACATCTGTCTGATACTTGGCGAAAGTAGGCTCCATGGAATGGGAAAATAAGTATCTTAAAAAAAATAATAATAAAACAACCAAAAAAGAGACCTTAAGGCTTTAAAATTTCCACATCATAATTTGGTTACAATAATTTAAACCCAAACAATTTTAAAGAACATATAACTAGAAACAACCATTTTTTCCCAAAAATAATACTGGTAAAGAATCAACAAAATATATATCTTTGAGCTGTGCATATTTTTTAATGTATGTTTTTGTGTATCTGTCTTTCTTCCTGGTGTATCTTCCAATATGACTTTGTGTAGAAGATTTAAAATGGCCAAAAATTGCTAAGTTTCCCATGGAGATAAGATGTTGAAATCCTCTCCTTTTGGGTCTGATTTGGCCTTCAGGTCCAGCTTGACTGATAGAAGACTTCAGAAGTGACATTCTCAGACTCTCTCTGAGGTTAGGTCTTAAGAAGTTTTGCAGCTTCCACCTGGGCTCCCTTGGAATATGCCCTTTGGGATCCTCAGCTGCCATCTATAGAAGCCTGACTACCTTTAGACTCCATGATGGAGAGGCCATGTGTAGGTGCTCCAGTCCCAGCTGACCTTAGCCTTCCAGCCATCTCTCTCCCAAGGCACCAGATGTGACAGTGAAGCTGTCTTGGACTTTGCAGAGTAGCCCAATCTGTCAGTAACACATGGAAAAGAGAATTACTCAGTTGAGCCCTAATATGACCCACAAATGTGAGATATCATAAAAAGAGTGCATTTAAGCCACTGAGGTTTGAGGGAGGTAATAACAGGAACAACTTATAAACATATATACACCCAGGATTTCACTGGTTATGTATCCATAAAGCAAAATTTAAGGAGGTAGCATATCTACTATAATTGGTAGTTTGGGTTTTGATGCCTTAATTTCCTTTTTTAATAGAGAGGACTGATATTCCCCTTTGATGATCTCTTTTGTTTATATTTAAGACTTTGATAAAAGTCCTTCCTTCCGTCCTCTCTTGGTCCTTTCCTTCTTTTCTGCCTTTTCAGTTAGATCATTGCAAAAAATAAATTACTGCAAATCTGACCCTTACTATTTGTGGCTTTATAACAAAGACTATATATCTATATCTAGCCATCTATAGATAGCTCTATATCAAGTTTGTGTGTGTAACACATAAGCAAGCCTGAAGGTAGTGCTATTTTAGGCATATTCATTATTTTACATATATTTTAAAAATTTAGGGTGGGGTTATTTTCATTTCATGGAAACAGTAGACTACATTTAGGTTCACGATAAATTCTATTTCAAAGTGATTGTGAGAATTAGACATAGCAATTATCTGACTTGATAATTTTCTGCATCTTAGTTTTATATGTGTAATTGTGTTTATTTTGTCTGATGCTCCAGCTAATTTTCATAAAATCCTTCTCCAAAATTAATAGAATTTCAGCCATATTCATGTGAATACTTCAAATGAAAAAGTTAAATATGCTTTCCTTATTCATGTCTTAGGTTGCTTATATTTTAAATTAAATTTAGTTTTGATGGCTTTTGAGTCACACCAAAATATTGCAAATCTGTTTCCAATGTTTTCTTGAATCTACTAAATTAGAAAAAAAATGAAGATGGAATGCCAATTTTTGCTGCCCTTTGGATCATACATATCTCTCAACTTTCTCTGAAACATTTTGTTTGAGACCATAGACCAGAGAATCTATTCTGTCCTTTTTTCAGTCAGGCTGAATTTTTACTTCTTAAACACTACTTAAATTGATTAAATACAAACTTGCCATTCAAAATTTAATGGAATTTTTATGCATTTAATGTAGTTTTAGTTTTTGTGTATGTGTGTTACATTATAGCATTACAATTGGTGTTATATTACAAGTCTGTTATAAAGACATGAGAAATATAACTCATTATCATAGCTCATCAAATTGAATTATACCTTTATTGTGAAATAAGCTTACATGAAATAACTTATAAATTATATTTTTCATATAAATGTTATGGACAAGTATGACTTAAATACCTTTGAAAAAGCATGTTTAATTGTACTGATTTTCTTTTTTCTCTCTTTCTTTCTTTCTTTCTTTCTTTCTTTCTTTCTTTCTTTCTTTCTTTCTTCTTTCTTTTTCCTCCCATCCTTCCTTCTTTCCCTCCATCTTTTCTTTTTATTTCTTTCTGTCTTATTAATAACTTCTTTTGAAAAAGAAAATTCAAGACTGCTTGAAGATCGAAAAAATTAAAAACGTGATTCCCTTCATTGTGTATATATCTCAAACTAAGCACATATATGCACAAATGTTGGCCTATGGAATTGCATTGAAAGTTTGTTCTAAATTTTACTTGGAATAAATCAGTTATCTATAAAGAGACCCTTTGTGGACAGTGACTATAAATGATTTAATAGGACTAAATATAATCTATTAAAATACATATATTATCAGAACTTTAAAAAATATTTGTGTGATTAAGATTTTTTTTTCATAATGAAGAACACCTCAAAACCATTTGGTTTGACATATTTTTAAATTTTTAAACTTTCAAATTTAGTCTTTCATGAAAATATGTATTCTTTTAAAATATTTAAACTTGCAGAAAATTATATTTAATTTTGGTACAACTCACAAGTCACTGGCTCCTATGTGTATTGCATTGTTAGAATATCTATCAATAAAATATTGAAGGGAAAAATAGAGAAAAAAATTCCAAATTATCATTTCATCAATGACATGGTCATAGTTAAGACTAAGCTTGAATTACATGATGTTCCTTGAATTAATTAACAGTATCAATGCCTACTGATTCATTAATCTAAACTGCAGTATTTACTGTGTGCTTAAGAATCAAAGTCACAGTGTTTAGCATCCAGGAAACATCTAAGTGAATATAAATTCACTAAATTGATGCTTTCAACAAGCATTTCAGGAATATTTATTACTATATGGAAAGAACCATCCTAGGCATTATAGGACATTAAAACTGCAGTAATATATATATTTAAGAAAGCAAAACTAAATTGAAGCCCTTGTCGGTGTCTGTATCCACCAAGTCATGGAGTATCACAGTGTACTAAAAGGATGCTAAAAGGACATCCGTTCTGATCACACTGCCTAATTGGCAGTTTATAAAGGTTGCTTATAAAAGCCTTATTTTTCTAATCACTGATATTATAATCATCAAATTAATCATGATCTCATACAGAGTTTTGGAATTAACCATTTAATTATTATCCTGAATTGATTGTCCATGTCAGTGGTTGAAGAAACTGTATTTTAACTGAAAGTGTGTTTGGACTATAATAATTTCCCAATTTCATCTAAATATCAGTTTTGGTAGAAAACAGTAGAAAATAGTGGTTGATCTCTTAGGAGCTGAATTATAAGTACTTTTTTTTTTTTAAACATGATACTTTGTGATAAGTATTAGATTTAAAGGAATTTCTTGATCATTAGTTCTAGAAACCATCATGATGAAATGGCACATTTTTGCAAATAGAGGTGCTTAGCCAATACGTCTTAGTCTAGCAGAGTATAGAGACTTAGAGATTAAGGATGGGCACTGGGTATTGTATGGAAACCAATTTAACAATAAATTATATTTAAAAATAAATACATAAATAATAAATTAAAAAGACAAGAATGTGCCAAAGGTTTGGAGACTGTTTTACTGATGTAATCAGGGTATATCAATTGGTAATTATATTTTTTGAAAAATGTCAAAGCAAAACATTTAGACAATTATTTTTTTTCTGATAAAGTGTAACATTCTAAAATGTCATCTTCCTAATAAAAATTAGTTCATTACAGTAATTAGAGTTAATTTTACAAGTAAAATGACTGAACTTAATTAGCTAAGACTACTCTCCTTTGATAGCAATCACAAATTTCTTGTCTTGCATTGTGTGAGGAACTTTGGGAATTTGTTTTGTGGTTTTAAAATTCAGCATGTCTAACTAAAAATGAGTTCATGCTTTCTTTCCTATTAGCTGAGTAAGACGGTAACCTTCCAGGGGTTTACACTGCTGCCAGTAAATCTTCTCCTGTAACCAGACACCATGATTTGTACTCAAAAGGAAACTTACTTGTAACATGTGGGAATTCATGTTCAAATCTATCATCGCTTCTCTTATTGGTGCTACATTTGTGTTCTGTGTCCTGTGGTGAACTGAAATAACCTCAGTATTCCCTGTGAATTGAGCAATGAGACATCTACTCTAAATCATGTCTCTTTTGTCAGAAAGCAGACAAAAGGGCACAAAAGGATGAACAAACTGCTTTATTCAACTATATAATCCTAGCTCCTCTCCTACCTCTATAAGCACTGCTTTTCTCTTGTATTTCCTTCTCTAGCTTCCAAAATGGTCTCTGCTTTCTAACTCTGAAGGTGTTTTCAGTACTAAAGGATCCAACCACACTTCTCTTTAGGTATGCCTCATATATGTATCAGTTATCCCACCCTCTCATCTAACTGCTTGTGTCTCTGGTATACACAATGAATTTCTATTATATATCTTATGATTGGCTTAAACAAACCATCTATAAAGCCATCTTGTAAATTTTTAGAAAATTGGCTTTTCCTTCTGCTCTACTGCCAGTCAATAACCATGTCAGCATTTTCACAGCACATAGATACTGGTCAATTCTTTCCTAATAGCCAGAGGGAGGTACTGAATTCGGCCATATTTTGTTACAAAGTGTTTCTTTCTCTTTTCTGTCCCTACTACCTCACCCCCAGTCTTGGTTCTTTAATACTCTTGTAATGCTAACATCAAAGAGTCTTTTTACCCCAGTGTTCATTCTATTATACCAGTCTGTTTCTCTATAAAATCAATTCTCCTGAACAATATATCATCAAACTACTTTCTGAAAAAGAATTCTTAGTTCCTCTACCCTTAATTTCTCTATGATTTCCAGTAGCAAAATCAGTCTCCTTGAGGGCAAATTATTATTATTCCCAGTCTGTACATATTTCAAAGTGTCAGAACCCCCTCTAGAATTAATCTCCAGAATCTTCCCCTCCAGTACCCTCTGTAAAGAGTTGGTGCCACTATTAAAAAAAAAAAAAAAAAAGTGTAGAAAGTCATTTGGTTAAGGGAAGTATAAAATAGATAGAAGGAGAAGAAAAGTAAGATGGAGAGGAGTTTTATATACACTCACCACCATCTGCTCAAGTCCAAACAACTGAAGCAAGTTAAATAAAGAAGGGAATTTCTTAAATATAAGATGAAATTTCTAATAAGCTTTTAAAACTTTTCTCCTTTCTCTCTGATCCTTTCTGCTTTGTCACTGCTATAATCTCTTCTGTACATTCCCTAACTATTGTTGTCCCTCTAGTTCTATTTTTCCTGTTGTTTCTAGTCACCCTTGACTCTTGATTTCAGCTAGTATCACTATGCTCCAGACTCAGATCTGTGTCTCTGAGCTTCAGATTAATCAAAAACTCCATTTACCTTTTCCTCCTGAATTGCTCTTTGTCTTCCTGCATTCTTTGTCCTGGTTAATGGAACTATTGCTAAATGATTATCCAGATTATAAATCAAGGTGTCACCTTTGACTTTTTCCTTCCTTTCATGCCTGTCAACTAATACCCAAGTTCTGCTGATTTTACTTGCAAATCAGTTACCATCTTTCTATTCTTTACATGGTTCTAATCCTCATTCTTTATTACCATGTAATGCTTTGTCAACTGGAGGGCAGTTTTGATCCTTGTTCTCCTCAAAGTTACCTGTCCATAAAGTTTCCAGAATGGTCTTATATAAACCATAAGACTTTCCATTGTTCCTGCCCTTCTTAAATGTTTCAGTAGTTTTCCATCGTGTATAGGAAAAATCCAAATAATTAATATGACATACAAGCCTAAAATATCTTTCCTAGTGGAACCCCTACTAAAATACCTCTCCCCTTTTTATCTCCCGCCACTTAATGCTTTGTACCTGTAGTCTCAGTAACATAGAGATACTTGTAGTGCAGTCATCAAATCCTACTGCTTCCTATTTTCTTTTAGTTATGCTGTCCCATTTGCCTAGAATGCTTTTACTACCTTTTGCCATTTGTCTTATTCTGTAATACTTTGCTCAGGCATCAATCTCCTTCTTCAAGTCTAATTTGCTGTACCAGTTATCTACTGCTGTGTAACAATATTACCACAAACTTGGTGGCTTAAAAACATGTATTGGTATTTTTTATTTTTATTATTATTGTTATTTATGGTTTCTGTAAATCAAGAATCCAGGCATTGCTTAGCTGAATGCTGCTTCATTGTCTCTTATGGGGCTACCATCAAGGTGTCCATCAGTCTGAGGTCTCATCTGAACAGACTTGGGGAGTATCCGCTTCCAAGCTTACATTGTGGCTGGATTACATTGGATTATATTGGCTTACATTGTTGACAGAATTCAGTTATTTGAGGCCTGTTGGACAGGGGGTCCATTTATTTTTTAGTTTTTGGCTGGAGGCCACCCTCAGTTCCTAGATAGGCATTGGTAAGAGGCAGCCCTTAGTTCCTTGACATATGGGTCTTTCCAACATGACTTCTTACATTGTCAAAGAGTACAAGCCAAGAATGCAATAGAGGGAGTATGCTAGAAAGATGGAAGTCAAAATCCTACATGACACAATCATGAAAGTGACATCCCATCACTTTTGGCGTTTTGTATTGCTTAGAAGCAACCCATATGTCCCACCCACACTCATAGGGAGGGGTTTATACAAAGACATGAATGCCAAAAGTTATGAATGATTATGGAACACTCCCCAGTTTTATTGAGAAATAATTGACACACATCACTGTGTAAGTTTAAGGTGTGCAGCATGATGATTTGATTTTACATATATTATGTAATGATTACCACGCTAACTTCAGCTAACATCCATCTTGTTATCTAAAAACAATAAAAAGAAAAGAGAAAAAAAAGAAAAAATAGAAAAAAAAGGTTCTCCTTGTGATGAGAACTCATAGAATTTACTCTCTTAACTTTTCTATATATCATACAGCACTGTTAGCTATAGTCATCATATTGTACATTACATCTCTAGTACTTATTTATCTTGGAACTGGAATTTTGTATCTTGTGACCACCTTCCACCAATTTTCACTCCCTTCACCTTTAGCCACCAGTAGCCACAAGTCCAGTCTCCTTTTCTGTAAGTTTGGTTTTCTCTTTTTAAATTCCACATGTGAGACATAACAGTATTTGTTTCACTCTATTTGACTTATTTCACTTAGTGAAATGCCTTCACTGTCCATCTATGTTGTCACAAGTGGTAGGATTTCCTCATTGTTATAGCTGAATAATATCTTATTGTGTATATATATATATATATATATATATATATATATATATATATATACCACTTCTTTATCCATTCATCCATCCATGGACAAATAGGTTGTTTCCATGTCTTGGCTATTGTTACTAATGCTGCTATTAACATGGAGTTGCAGATAACTTTTCAAGTTAGTGTTTTCATTTCCTGTGGATATGGTCACAGAAGTGGAATTGATGGCTCATATAGCAAATCTATTTTTAATTTTTTGAAGAAAATTGTTTTTTGTAGTGGCTGCACCAATTTACAATCTCACCCACAGTGTACAAGACTTCCCTTTACTCTGAATCCATACCAGCACTGCTTATCTCTTGTTTTTTCAATGGTGGCCATTCTAACAGGTGTGAGGTGATATCTCACTGTAATTTTAATTTGCGTTTCCTTAATGACTAGTGATATTGAGCATCTCTTCATGTACCTGTTTGCCTTTCATATATGGAAAACCTTGGTTTGCGAGCATAATTCATTCCAGAAATGTGCTTATAATCCAAAGCACTTACATATCAAGGTGAATTTCCCCATAAGAAATAATGGTAACTCATGATTTGTTCTACAATCCAAAAATATTCATATAAAAGTGATTACAATACTGTAATATAATACAAATAATAAAGAAAATACAAAATATAAAGAAAATAACCTGCACTTACCTTTGAAAACCTTTGTGGCTGGTGTGGGGGAAACAAGAGAGAGGAGAGTTATTTTGTAGGATGCCTTTCACTATCACTAATGAAATCACTGCTATCTATTGGCTCAATGGAATCTTTTTCTGCATGAGGGCCGTTGTATATGCTTGTACGGAGGTTGACTACAGTACAGTATTAATAAACTCCTGTCATATACTGTATTTAATGTAACTGGCAACAAGGCAGCAGAGGAAAGGGTCTATATCTGCCGGCAGCCTGACCTAGAAGGAAGCAGAGCATTCATAAGCTTACTCCTGTATGGAAAAGCAAAGGACTGTCCATAGGTACTTTGAAGTGACAAAAAATATACTAATGCCAGTTGTGGGCACCTTCAGTATTCTGAAAAATCACTGATTTCTGCCAACCACTGTGGCCTGAGACTGAGCATCTGAGCATGGAAGATGATCACCCACAATCCTGCCGTGAGAGGGAGAGAAAACCATTGGCTCAGTTGTGATTATGTGACATTTGGCATCACATACTACTCATATTGCAAGACATCGCTCCTTAATCAAGTTAAAATTTATTAGAAATTTTTGCTCTTGTGGAACACTCACAGAACAAGTTACTCACAATCCAAAGTTTCAGTGTATATTCTTTGGAGAAATGTTTATTCAGGTCTTTGCCCATTTTTTAATTGGGCTATTTATTTATTTAATTTGTCTTTTGGTGTATGACTTCTTTATATACTTTGGATATTAGCCCTTTATCAGATACATGGTTTGCTAATATTTTTCCCATTCTGAGGTTTTTTCCCACTTTGTTATTGATTTATTTTGCTGTGGAGAAGCTTTTTGTTTTGGTGCAGTCCCACTTGTTTATTTTTTATTTTGTTGCTTATATTTTAGGTGTAGTATCCAACAAATCATTACCAAGATGTATGTTAAGGAATTCTATTCTTCTGTTTTCTTCTAGGAGTTTCATATCTTATATTGAAGTATTTAATACATTTTGAGTTAATTTTTGTGACCAGTATAAGATACGAGTCCAGTTTCATTCTTTCATGTGTGAATATCCAATTATTCCAGCATCATTTATTAAAAAGACTTTTTCTCCATTGAGTATTCTTGGCTCCCTTGTCAAATATTCACTGACAATATATTCTTGGATTTCTTTCTAGGCTCTTGATTTTGTTCCATTGATCTTTTTGTTTTTATACTAGTACCATGCTGTAACTTATTTTAGTACAGCTTGAAATCAGGGAATGTGATGACTCCTGCCTTGTTCTTCTTTCTCAGGATTCCTTTGGTTATTCAGGGTCTTTTGTGGTTCTCTATAAATTTTAGGAGTATTTTTTCTACTTCTGTAAAAAATACCATTGGAATCTTTTTTTTTAAATTTTTTTAAATATTTATTTTTGAGAGAGAGAGAGAGACAGAGCACAAGTGGGGGAGGGGCAGAGAGAGAGAGAGAGAGGGAGACACAGAATCCAAAGCAGACTCCAGGCTCCGAGCTATTAGCACAGAGCCCGATGTAGAGCTTGAACTCACAAACCATGAGAACATGACCTGAGCCAAAGTCGGACACTCAACCAACTGAGCCACCCAGGTGCCCCTCCCTTTTTTTTTATTAAAAAATAACAACAACAACATTGGAATCTTGATAGGGATTGTATTGAATCCATAGATGGCTTTGGGTAATATTCGCATTTTAACAATAATAATTCTTCCAATTCATAAACACAGAATACTTTTCCACTTATTTCTGTCCTCTTTGATTTCTCTCGTCATTATCTTACAGTTTCAGGTAGAGGTCTTTCACCTCCTTAGTTAAATGTATTCCTAAGTATTTTGTTTTTGATGCTATTATAAATGGGATAGATTTCTTTATGTCTTTTTCAGAAATTTTGTTATTTTTGTGTAGGAATCCTGCTAATTAATTTTGCATCCTGAAACTTTACTGAATTTATTAATTAGATTTCACAGTTTTTTGGTTGAATCTTCAGGATTTTCTATATATAAAAGTACGTCATCTGCAAATACAAACAGATTTACTTCTTCCTTTTAAATTCTGATACCTTTTATTTCTTTTTCCTGCCTGATTCCTCTAGCTAGTAGTTCTACTATTATGTTAAATAGAAGTGGTGAGAGTGGACACCTTTGTCTTGTTTCTGATCTTAGAGGACAAGCTTTCAACCTTTCACCATTGGGTGTGATGCTAGTTGTGGGTTTATCATATATGGCCTTCATTATATTGAGACAGGTTTGTTCTATACCTGACTTTAAGAGTTTTCATCATGAATGGATGTTTAAATTTTGTCAAATGCTTTTTTCTGCACCTATTGAAATAGTAATATGATTATTTTCTTTCATTCTATTAATGTGATCTATCACATCGATTGGTGTTGAACCATCCTTGCGTCCCAAGGATAAATCTCACTTGATTATGATGTATGATCCTTTTAATATGCTGCTGAATTAGGTTTGCTAGTATTTTATTGAGAATTTTTATCTATATTCATCAGGATTTGGCATGTTTTTTTCTTTACTAGTAATTTGTTTACTAGTAATTCAAATTTTTCATTTATTTCTGATTTTGTTTGGTAAGTTTTATGTTTCTAAGAATTTTTGCATTTCTTTTAATTTTTCCAGCTTTTGACATGGTTGTTCATAGTAGCCTCTCATGATTGTTTGAATTTTTGTGGTATCAGTTGTAATGTTTCTTTTTTCACTTATAATTTTGTTGATTTGAGTCCTTTCTCTTTTTCCCCTGGTTAGTCTAGGTAAGGGTTTGTCAATTTTGTTTATCTTTCCAAAGAACCAACTTAGTTTGGTTAATCTTTTCTATTGTTTTTCTGTTCTCTAGTTCATTTATTTCTGCTCTAATCTTTTTTTTTTTTTCTTCCCTTCTGCCAACTTTTGGCTCAGTTTGTTTTTCTTTTCCTTAAGGCACAGAGCTAGGTTATTTGTTTTGTGATCTTGTTTTTAATGCAGACATTTATTGCTATGAACTTCCCTTTTAGAACTGCTTTTGCTGCATCTCACAAGTTCTGCTATGTTGTGTTTTCATTTTTATTTGTCTCAAGAAACTTTAATTTCCCTTTTAATTTCTTCTTTGATCCATCGTTTTTTCAGGAGAGTGTTGTTTAATTTCCACGTGTTTGTGAGTTATCCAGTTTCCTCTTGTTATTGATTTCTAGTTTCATGCCATTGTTATATAGAGAAGATACTTGATATGATTTCAGTCTTCTTGAATTTGCTAAGAGTTGCTTTGTGGCCTAATTGTAGAAAACGTTCCATGTGCACTTGAGAAGAATATGTACTTTTCTACTGTTGGATATAATATTTTGTATATGTCTCTTAGGTCAATTTGGTGTTTGAAATCCACTGTTTTCTTATTTATTCTCTGTCTGGATGATCTATCCATTGTTGAGAGTGGGATATTAATGTCCTCAGCTATCATTGTATAGCTGTTTATTTCTACTTTTAGCCCTTGTTAGCTTTTGCTTTATATATTTAGGTACTTTAATGTTGGGCACATAAATATTAAATGTCGGCCAACATAAATGTTGGGCACATAAATGTTTAATGTTGGGCACATAAATTTAATGTTGGGCACATAGAAGTTATATCTTTTCCAGGTATTCACTCTTTATCATTATATAATGGCTTTCTTTGTCTCATTTTACCATTTTTTATTTAAAGTATATTTTTTCTGATGTAAGTATGTTACTCTCTTTTTTATTGGTTACCATTTGCTGGAAATGCCTCTTTCCATCCTTTCACTCTCAGTCTATGTGTACCTTTAAGGGTAAAGTGAGTCCTTTATAGGCAGCATATTGTTGGATCTTGCGTGTGTGTGTTTTTTTTTTCTAATGTTTATTTATTTTTTTAAATTTTTTATGTTTATTTATTTTTCAGAGAGAGAGTGTGAGTGGGGGAGGAGCAGAGAGAGAGGGAGACACAGAATCCGAAGCAGGCTCCAGGCTCTGAGCTGTTAGCACAGAGCCAGACACAGGGCTCGAACCCACCAACTGTGAGATCATGACCTGAGCTGAAGTCGGACGCTTAACTGACTGAGCCAACCAGGTGCCCCTAATGTTTATTTTTAAGAGAGAGAGAGAGAGACAGAGTGTGAGCTGGGGAGAGGCAGACAGAGGAGACACAGAATGTGAAACAGGCTCCAGGCTCCAAGCTGTCAGCACAGAGCCTGACGCTGGGGCTTGAACTCATGAACTGTGAGATCATGACATGAGCCGAAGTCAGGTGCTTAACAAACTGAGCCACCCAGGTGCCCCGGGTCTTGTTCTTATATACATTCAGCCATTCTCTATGTTTTAAGTGGAGAATTTAATTCATTTACATTTAAAGTAATTATTGATAGGAAAGGACTTACTGTTGCCATTTTGTGAATTGTTTCCTGGTTGTTTTGTAGATTTGTTGCTCCTTGTTTCTTCCTGCTGTCTTTTTGGTGGTTTGATATTTTTTGGTATTAGTATTCTTAGACTTTTTTGTCACTTCTTTTGTGTAATTACTATAGGATTTTCCCTTGTGGCTACTATTAGACTTATATAACATATCTTAAACTTGTAACCCCCTATTTTAATCTGATAACAACTTAACTTTAATAGAATTAGTAAACACTACACTTTTACTTCTCCTTCCCCTTACATTTTAGGTTATTGCTGTACAATTTACATGTTGTGTGTGTGTGTGTGTGTGTGTGTGTGTGTGTGTATAATAACAACAGATTATTGCATTTATAGTTATTTTACTACATTCATTAAAAAAAACTTAAACGAGAGTTACACCACTATTACCATACTTCAAAATCTAAATATGAGTATATATTTACCATTACCAGTGATATTTATACTACTTTTTTGTGTACTTATAATGTTAATTAGCATTTTTTTTTTTTTTACCTCTATTCAGAGAACTGCCTTTAGCATTTCTTGCAAGACAGGTTTGGTGGTAATGAACTCTCTCACCTTTTGTAGTTGGGGAATGCGTTTATTGTTCCTTAATTTCTGAAGGATAGCTTTACTAGGTATAGAATTCTTGACTGATAGTTATTTTCTCTCAATATTTTCAATACGTCATCCTACTCTTTGGCCTGAAAAATTTCTGTTGAGATATCCACTTGTAGTCTTGTGGGCTTCCCTTGTATGTAACTTCTCTCTTTTCTCTTATTTATCTTAAAATTCTTTCTTTGTCTTTGACTTTTCACAATTTAATTATAATGTGTCCTGCTGTATCCCTATTTGGGTTCAACTTATTTTGGCCTCATACATCTGGATGTCCATTTTGTTTCCAGGATTAGGAAGTTTTTAGCCATCATTGCTTTAAGTATACTTTCTATTGCTTTGTCTTTTTCTTCTTTTGGAATTGCTATAATGCAAATATTGTTTCTTCTCACCATGTCTCATAATATCTGTAGGTTTTCTTCAGTTTGTTTATTCTTTTTTTCTTTTTGGTCCTCTGACTGGGTAATTTCCAGTGTCCTATCCTCCAGGTTGCTGATACTTCCTTCTGCACACTCAAGTCTCTTTCTGAAACTTTTTATTGAGTTCATCAGTTCAATTATATTTCTCAACTCAAGAATTTCTTTTTCCTTCTTTTTTTGATGGTTGTTGTTTCTTTGTTGAATGTATCATTTTGTTCATGCATTGTTTTCCTAATTTTGTTTAGTTGTCTGTTTTTGTTTTCTTGTAGTTCACTGAATTTCTTTAAGAGGATTATTTTGAATTCTTTGTCTCACAGTTCATAGATCTCTATTTCTTTAAGGTCAGTTATTGGGGCTTTATTAGTTTCCTTTGGTGGTGTCATATTTACCTGATTTTTTTGTGTGGGGCGGGGGGTGGTGGTGGATTCTGGATTCCTCATATTAGTAGTTGTGTATTTAAATAATTGGGCTCCTCTTTCAGACTTTACAAGTTTGCTTTGGTAGACACATTTCTTCACCAGTCAGCTCAGTTTGTGTTTCTTCGTATGTTTGCTGGTAATGTTCTTGGGCAGGTGAGGTCTGTTATTATAGTTTGCTTTTGGGCAAGGCAATTGTTTGAGCTTTGAGGACAGGGATTGGGGAGGGACAGTGTTCCACTGGCTGAAAACAGTTGGATAGGACTGCTAGCTTGGTTCCCTGCCCATATAAGGCTGTAGAATGGGCTTCATAGGTGTCTAGATTGTCTCTTCAGGCTTACTGAAGAGTCAGGACTAGGTACTCTATTCATTAGTAGATGCAGCTATGAATTAGCTTCCCTGGCCTGGCAATGTAGCAGGACAGGACTCAGGGCCTGTACAGTGAGTTAATTAGCAACCCAAATCAGGCTAGAGTATGCACTGAAATCTCTAGTTAGGTGAAGCCAGTTTTGTTCTACAAATGGGAGAAGCCACAGACTGTGCTGTCTATATAAGTGTTACTGTGTATAGAGCTATTGAGTGGGCTGTGCAGCTTTCCATGTGCTCTGGTTAGGTGTCCTGGTTAGACAGGCTGAAGGCTGTATTCAGTGATAAGCTGGGCTATGAATTAGATTCACTGACTAGGTGCAGTGGGAGAAACAGCTCTAAAGCTAATAAAACTCTTTTTTGTCTTAATTCAAGCTGACCTGTACCCCCAAGTTCTCTGATAGAATAGGGTCCTGGTTTTATTCTGCAAACTATTGGTTCTTCCTGCCCACCTTATGACTTGAATGCCACTGGTTATCAAGGTTTCCAGGAGTTATTTCCGGTCCTTCTGGTCAGATGCTGAAAGACATTCTCTGCTGTGGGTGGGGCTATGTCTCAGCCCCCTTGCCTGAGAGGAATGGGTGGGGCCTCTTCAGGCTACTCTCAATTTCCCAAACAGGCTCTCTTGCTGGGAGGGGCTGGGAGCTACCCTCAGCCTTGGCTATGAATTAATTCTTTTGACTGTGTATAGCACAGGAGTGCTCCATGGTAGTTACTAGCTTTGGTGTGGGGACAGTCAGCTCTGCTTGCCTGCTTCTAGGCTTGAGTGCTGGTGGTTTGCACAGCTTCCAGAAGTTGTCACCAGTCAGATGGGGCTGGAAGACACTGTCTGCAGCAGGTGGGGCTGTAGTCAGTTTTTTTACCTTGGGCATGGGCAAATCAGGCTTTAGGTTCAGCAAAATTCCTTGTTTGAGCATCCAAATCAGGCAGATCTGTATCCCATGGCATTCTCTTGCCAGGGCGCAACCCCAACCTGGTTCCGTAGATGAGCATAACTGCTGGTTGGGACTACTGCTTGGGTACTGCAGGTGTCTGCCAAGATTCATGCGCTGGTTGCTACACATTCTCCCCCTTCTCCATCACAGTCAAATTCCAAGTGGTTGAGCCCTGTAGATTCCCCTACAATCTTCATGGTATAACATTTGATAGAGGCTCCTACAAAGTGACTCATAATGTTGGGAATGCTGGTTATCCCCTGTGGCTTCTCTTTTCCCACTGGGGGAACTGAAGGTTCAGGGCAGATGTTTCCATGTGATGGTGCACTGGCCTGGGGGAGGGGCAACTTGGTCAACATGTGGCCATTTTTTTTTACCCTTCTAATGTCATTTCTCTTGGTCTCTGTGGTGCAGGGGTTTGCTTCAGCCTCACTCCCATGTTCTAGGAGTCTGTCAGTGGTGTCTTGATATTGAATAGATGTTAGTTGTTTTTCTTGTATTGGAGGGGTGAAGTCAAGAAAAACCTATGTCAACATCTTGGTGGCATCCCTTCGGGTCATTTTTTCAATCTATTCATCACATGTACCCTTCCTACCTGCATTTTTCCCACATCTGGATTAGTAACTCCCCCCCTATGCTTCTAAAATACTTAAAACTCACTCAATTATTGAATATACCAATCACATTATAATTACACACATTTCCTCCTGCGAGCATATAAGCTTCATGAGGGCAGAAATAGTCTCTTTTTGTCACTTCTGTATATTACTTCATGTATAGTAAACTTCTGTTGACTAATGATTTGTTCATGTGACTATAGATTACCTCTATCCTCAGTGCTTAGGACATTGGCTAGCACATGGTAGGCATTCAATCAAAGTTTGTCCAGTGAATGCTTAGATGAAAATGCTGCTATTATTAAGATAATTCAGAAGGATTTTGTTCAGTGATTTCTCTGATAATTTAACATTCAAAGGGACTCCTTAAAATATTAATAACCAAAGTTACAAATATCCATTCTGGCATTGGAATATATGGACAGAAAGAGATATTCCAGAGAGCAAGAGCTGCTCCTTGAATCCCATTTCTCCAGCTTCTCTGATATAGCCTGAAAGTATTCTGGATTATGGTGAGGTAAGTTGTATACCTCAAATCACAGGCTTAACTTCTCATTGTATGCCAGGGCCCAGCAGCCATTTCTTATATAACAAAAATAAAAGCTGTTTCTGGCAGTCTTCCCTTCATTTATTTCTTCCTATTTACCAAGCAGATGGCCTGGAAGTTGCTGGAGAACTCTCATTTCTGGAGTGGCCCTTCTCCCTGTAAACTGAGGAATATTCTTAACTATAAAAATAATGGTATAAATTTTGATTGGTTTTCTGAGCAAGCCCTCAATATAGATCTAACTTATTAAATGGCTAAAATATTGTCTTTTTGCAGTTAAAGTTCTAGAATAGAGTATTTGGGAAAGATATTTATACTGTGGTATTATATATATGAAATAGATTTTCATGGACTAGCCTGGGGACCTGCACAATGATTGTAAGCCTCCATTTGAAAAATGGTTCTCTGTGATATCCATTAATTAATCCATTAATTCATTTGTTTAATAAACTTTTCTGGAGCCTTTCCTATGGGCTAGATAGAGCATTACTAATACGTGCTATCATAGCCCTCAGGAGATGTACCAAAATGAGAAGTTCTGTGTAAACTGATAATTATTATTTAACACGTAATTTGTGTCAAAAGGATGATTTGCATGCATTACTCTGGGTGACAAGGAGAGGTCTGCCTAATGGAGAACTTGAACCTGTCTTGAAGAATTAGACGGCATTTATCACAAGTAGAAGGTTTGTAGAGAACATTCTAAGCCACGAAACAGTATACTAAAAGCCACAGAGTTCTGGAAGGAAAGGTCTCATTTAGGAATGACTGAAGAAGTTCAGTGGTAGAGATGATGAGAAGTGGGGAGTGGGGATGTAGAAAATGCTTGCCAGAGCCTTGCATGTGAAGGTACTATAATAAGGAGTTTGAAATGTCTCTAGAAAGGGTTCAGGATATTTATGCAGCAAAATGAGTGGATCCGATTTGTTTTGTGGGAACTCTGGGAGCAGAAATACCCATTACAAGGCTCATGAAAATGCTCAACTGAGCAACAATGATGGCCTTACTAATGGCAGTGGCAGCAAGTTGCAAAGGAGGATATTCATGTAAGAGACAGTACTGAAGGAGAAATAACAGGATTTCATGGCCAATTAAGGAGGCAGTGGCAGAGGGCAGCAAGATGGGTAGTGGTGCTGGAAGAAATTGAGGGAGGAAAAGTAGAGACTATTGTAGAGATTTGTGTTTGAGGAACTTGAGAACTTACTGTTCATGAAATATGAGAGAATGAGCTGATCTGGAGTAATAGATAATGAATAGGTGATATTTGAAGTGGAATTACAGTGTTAAAACTCAGGAGTCCACACCATTTCCTGAAAATTGCTTCCAAACATCAGTTTCTCCTTTTACTTATTCAATATCTTGGTCCCACAGAAGAAATTGGTTATGTTCTTGTTCTCAAATGTATCTTCTAGACAATAGACCACACACTTAAGTCAGCATTTCTTTAAAATCCAGCCAAGCAGAATGATCATCCTGCCTTGAGCCCCCTCTCTACTCCATGCAGACAGTTTAATTTCACTTTTTTGTATTAATGAAAGCTTGTCAAGACTCAGTCTTATGTGACATATGATTTTGGCACCTAGAACAAGTTGATAAATTATTGTGTAAAAAAAATACCTTTTTCTTGAACTCTGGGGTTTGCTATCTTTTTGCTAGGCTTTTAATCTTGTAACAGGATTAACTAGAGATGCAGAAACAGTAGGAAGATACCCATCTATCTGTTGATCTATTGATATGTCTTGTGATTTGAAGGAGTAATTACAGAGACTTGACCTGTGGGGGCTGGGTAAAGTCCCTGAAAGTTGTCTCTCTGTCTGGTGCTAGCCTGAAGTCCACAGGGTAAGCAGTTAAGAAGAGAAAATCACCAGCCAGCTGGAACTCCACAAGGATGATCTGAGACCTCATAAATGCCTGTGAGATCAGTTAGCAGATAAGCAAAATGTGTGTGCAACAAGACTGCTATTGACTCCCTTACATCCTCTCAAATCTCCCCTCTTGGCTTGGGAAGCTTTTCTATCCAATATGGGCATTGGATTTACTTTAACACAAGCAACAGAAGAAGCTCTTTGACCTTCATTCACTCTTACTTTGTCAATTTATGATCTTGGTAAGCCTCAGAAAGTTTAGCTCTGCTGGAGAAAGCAACATCATTGTGTCAACAGATGCTTCTGAGTATTTATGCTATTCAAACTCCATTGTGCTTCACGCTCACTTTCCAATCTTTTATTATTCCTTAGTGATAATGTGCTACTGTGTTTTTTCCACACTTCTCAAGCTCTCAAATTCAGCTTCAATCTTCTAACTCTCAGACTATAACCTTATCTCTTCCATCTCAAAGTCTGTAGGAAATAAAATTATGCGAATCCCTGCAAGCACAGAGAGATGAGGTACAGAACGGGAGAGAATCCTAGCAGGCTCCACACTGTCAGTGCAGAGCCTGATGCGGGGCCCGCCTTTGAGATCATGACCTGAGCCGAAACCAAAGACTCTGACAACCGACTGAGACCTCCAGGTGCCCTGCTTTGAATTTTTAATCTCTTTCCCTCCATTAAACTTACAAGCATATTCACATCACCCGTTTCCTTAAATATGTATGTATTTTGAGTCCCACCTCTACCCCTTTTTTTAAACCAGCTTCTGCCACAACCACTCTGTGAAAAGTCCTAAAGGCAAATAAGCTCCTAATTAGCAAATCTAACAGACTCTTCTCTGTTGTCATCCTCCCTGACCTTCCTGCAACATGTGGCCAAGTTTACTTCTTGACACTGTCATCTTGGATCGCTTCCTAGTCGTCTTTGCTATCTCCTTCTTTACCTAGCCCCTAAATATAGGTTTCTTTCAGGATTCTTTTCTTGGCCTCCTTATTCTAAGCTGTTCCTTCTGTGATTGATTAAGAATTCAAGGAGCAATGTTTAACAGAGATATAATGCAAGCCACATGTATAATTTTCCTAGTAGCCACCTTACAAAAAGTAAAGAAACATAATAATTTAACTTTAATAAACTTTATTTAACTCAGTGTATCTACAACATCATCATTTTAACATGTAATAAACTAAAATTTAGTGATGAAATATTTTACATTTTTTTGGTACCATCTGTTTATTTTTTATTTTTATTTTTTCAACGTTTATTTATTTTTGGGACAGAGAGAGACAGAGCATGAGCGGGGGAGGGGCAGAGAGAGAGGGAGACACAGAATCAGAAACAGGCTCCAGGCTCTGAGCCATCAGCCCAGAGCCCGAGGCGGGGCTCGAACTCACGGACCGCAAGATCGTGACCTGGCTGAAGTCAGACGCTCAACCGACTGCACTACCCAGGCGCCCCTGGTACCATCTGTTTAATATCCAGTGTGTACTTTACTCTGAGCATGTATCTCAGTTTGGACTAGTCCCGGTACTAGTTCAGGTACTCAGTAGTCTCACGAGGCTAGTAGCCACTGCCTTGGACATTACAACTCTGGAATTTATAAACTCATCCTGAATTTTTAGTTCCAGAGCTGGAATTCCAACTCCTACTAAAATCCCATATTTAATTTCTTATTTGTACATTCTATCACTTGTAGTGGTGGCAGTTATCTATAAAAACACAAGGCAATGATTTTACTCCATTACTCACTTATCTTTATGGTTCTCCACTGACTAATGAAAAGCATACTAATAAACATAAATCTTGGAGTCACAGAAAATTCTGTTTGACCAACGTCACTACCAACTTTCACATGATTTGGGACAGTCTTTCCCAAATTCTGTTTTGTCATCTAAAATAGGGAGCAAGTAATACTTATCTTTTGGATGTGTTGTAGGAATCTGTTGATATTATTCCTCACATAGGGCATGACCCATAGTAATTGCACAATAAATGGTAGTGAGGTCATTAACATGACATTCGAGGTTCTCCATTCTTAACATACCTTTCCAATGTTGTGTCCTCCTCTGAGATCCAGCTACATACCTGTACTCTCATTCATTTATACCTTCATTTCTTCATTCTTCAGAAAACATGCCTATAATGAGCTAGGTCCCATGACTAAATCTTCCCTTAAGGAATTCATTTATTCATTAATTTGTTCATTGAAGAAAAATTGATTAAGAATAGACTTTGTGTTACTATGTTTAATGTTTGAGGTAAATTACTGAAGAAAAGAGACAAAACATTTACTCTTAGGGAATTTCTGTTTTAGTTTGAAGGACAGAAAATAAAGAGTAAATACAATCAACTAAAAATTACATAGTGTGGTAGAAGCCTATGAATGGTATGCGGGAAAAGTTGAACAGAGTTAAGTGATATCAGGAATGGAGAGATGTCTCTTATCCACTCTAAGTACCTGGATACAATAGTTTCTGTTATGCATCTTCAAATAGTGTGTAACTGGTGCTTTGAACATAATAAGCACTAAATAAAACACAGTTGGACCCAATGAAATGTGTAGGTAAATGCAATCCAATTTTTAAGCATTGTAGACATGAATTTTGTGAGCACTTTTTACTTTAAATTAGAGCATCTTTGATATTCTCTAGCAGAGTTCTTACAGCTGGCACTCTAATAGGTACCTTTGTTTCCCCACAATTTTAATTCTTCAGATGGGGTACAGTAGGGTATAAGTATAGGGATAGTGAATGGATCCTGTGCCAGTTGGAATATATAGACAGTCATAGCTCCATGTTGTATTATATTAATAAATATTGTGCAAAAAAAAATGAGTGGGCTGGTAGTCCAAAAATTTCAGAGTTTTTGGAGTAGGCAAAGTTGAGTAGGCTTAAATAGGTGAATGTATCTTAGTCTCACTAAGAAGACTATTGCATATAGTATGCAGCCTTTCTCAGACAATTAACAGAAGAACTGATATCTGAAAAGATTAGAGTTTAGGTAAGTGCACATTTGGAAATTATGTTTTGGAAAACAAATGGTAATGCAGTCAGAAGTGCTTATACTGTAAATAGGATAGTTACATAATTTATCATTGAAAGCAGACATTTTTGAGAATGATATCACATTTAATAGTTATGCCAGGAGAACAGGCATCAACCGAGATTGTCCCCAGTAAATTGGAGCATATGGTCACTCTGTTTGTAAGACACTCTATCTATAGTTCAATGTACATTCATATCTTTCCTCACATACATTTTCTCCTTAGTTTCTCCAGCTCCCTTGGGAGATGGGTCTAAGGGAAACCCTGGAGAAAAGAAAGCAATAGTTATGTGCTTCTTTTGGATGAAGATTTTTAAAAATTTTCAGTAACATAATGTACTATAAGAGAGAAAATGAAAAATGAAGACTTTGAGGAAATACGTGCTTAACCTTTACAAGCAAATTAAGTAGATATGTCAGTTATCCTTGTAGCTAGTAACTTAGTGAGACTTTTCAACTTAAACATTTGTTTTGGTTACCTTTCCAGAGATATTATGAGAGAGATAATTTTGCATATACTGATATATTTTGGGCTATTTTTGAAATGGGGAACACTATCAATGTTTATGAAGTAAGGTTTTTTAAAAAAAATTATAGGTTTGGAAATTTTATAATAAAAAGTAAGTACTAGTGTAAAGTCCATGAAACTTGACAAAATAAATTGTGATTTCTCATGAATATATGAGCAGTCACTTATATAATTAAATGTGCATCTCGCTCTAAAAATCTACACTAAATTAAGGGACAGATCAGACTCCAGTTTTCTGCAACAAGTTCTATTTCTGTTCTTCATATAAACAAACAAAGCAAACTAATAACTTGCTCTTCTTAAAGTAGAATTCAGTATTCCTTATACTAATTATAGCCTGCCCTCAGCAAACAGTTTTTAAATGCAACATCTAAATTCAGGATCATTGGGCATTAAAAAAAATAAAGAAGAAGAACATTATTCAGAAATACTCCATAAACTAAAAGGGATAATATTTTTATAGGGTTTTGGATAAATGTTTTATGACTCTCAGAAGAGAAAAGTTCTAATTTTATTGAAGAACATTTTGTCCTCACATCTCCTTCCAAGTTTAGTAAATAGAGAAAGTCCCCAGTGCAAAGGCATGAAGTGCTTATGTATTCACCAGAACATATTTTTTTAGGAGACAGTATTATTAATACAATTTAAAGAAATTCATTATTAAAGTGGAAACTTATCCTGAGTTGAGTTAAAGGATAAACCACATTGTAATTTTTCTAAAGCAGCATGAACATCATAATTTGCATTTTCTGTTTCCTTTGACCTGACTCTGATTACCTTTGAGTCTGATTGTCTCCAAATGAAGCAACCAGCCTTGACGTGTATAGACAGAAGACATGGTTACCCTGGCAACAGGCACCATGGACCACATGTGACCCTTCTCGGAAGAAAGTCTATGCCTCCTTTTTAAAACATAAAACCAAACAAAAAATCTGCTGTCTCCTATTTGAAACAAAACAAAGTCCCTGATTTGTAATACTAACAGAAAAAAATATTTCCAACCAATTTCAGCTTCTTTATTAGGCAAACTCTTTTACTATGGATTTGGAGATGGATCCTCATCCCCATGTTAATTTCATCACCAATTGATTAGGTAGCTATAAGGTAATAAACCTGTTTCTGGCACTTACAGTCTGAAGATCCAGCAGAGGGAGCCCACATGTTGTTTTTTAAATGTCAGTCTAAAATTATGACATAATTTTAAATGTTCTAATAATAGAACTCTTGATATTTCTGGATTCTAGAGATACCTACCCATTGAAGTATAAATACTCTAATGTCATTTTGTCATTTTGATGTTTAAATCTAATGAAGTGCCAGTATTTCTTAACCCATGGTTATGTGAGTAAACAATTTTTGGATCTTTTTTGTGCAACCAATTCAAGAATATCCAATGGGGACTGATCTAACTTTATTTGATTTCCCAGTTTTTAGCCATATTCACCCCAAACCCCCACCACCACCCACCTCCCCAGTGTTTGACTAGAGACAATCAGTGGCACACCCACGAAAAATGTCATGGAATAGTCCTCTAACTGAGGACAAAAAAATTGAGCAATCTCTAGTTGGTTTCATAAAAAGAACACAAGTGGCTTACATGGCATTGTTTCCATGTCAAGAAAGATGTCTTTGAAAATGACATGCCTTCCATAGGAAGCTGTGGGATTCCAGGCCCTGCCTTGCTCCCAGAACACACAGAGATTCTGAGTGTTGTTCATCAACAAGGAACAATCATGTGCTCAGTCATTCTTGCAGAGATATTCATTGATTTCCTTCTGTATTCCAGTCACTGTTTCAAATTTGGAAATATAAGCATAATAAAAATAGCTATAATTTATTGTATTCTTGTGATACAGATACTATGCTATATAGTCTCTTTTAAGCCTTATGGTAACCAATTTACAGATGAAAAACTGCATCTCAGAGAACTTAAAGTAAATTGCCTATTTTCCCAAAGGTGGTAAGTAACAGAGCTTGAATTTGAATGCAAGTCTGTAAGGCCCTAAATTGTACACTGGTAACTGCTATGAAATATTGCCTTCCTAGGCTCAAGGGGTTCAGAGCCTATTGATTTCAATCTTCCTTCTACTGAAACACAGATTTCTTGCCCTTAGTACAAAGACTTTTAAAAAGGAAAAGAAAAAGTGGTTAGTATTTGAGCGTTTATCATGTACCAGTCACCATGCTAGATGTCTTCTATGTCTCATTTCTCTTTATAGCAGCCCTAGGATACATATTATCCCTCCTTTACAGAGGAAGAAACTGAGACCTTGGAGATTATATAATTTACCCAAGATGATACTGTGAACACAGCGTTTGAATTTAGATCTTTCTGATTTTAAAATCTTCTTTGTCATCCTACCTGTACTTGGCACAATTATTTCTTCCAAGCAGTTCCTCACAAATAAAAGTTTCCCAAGTAGTTATTTGAATTTATCTCATAGTATAAAGTATTTTATTTTATTTTGTATTATTTTTTTAATGTTTATTTTTGAGAGAGAGACAGAGAGAGAGAGAGAGAGAGAGCATGAGGGGTGGAGGAGAGAGAGAGAAGGAGACACAGAATCCGAAGCAGGCTCCAGGCTCTGAGCTGTCAGCACAGAGCCCGACGTGGGGCTCTAACTCACAGAGTGCAAGATCATGACCTGAGCCAAAGTCAGAGGCTTAACTGACTGAGCCACCCAGGCGCCCCATACTATGAAATATTTTAAAGGAAACTTTCTAACTCTCAACTCAATTCTTTCACAGTTAAGTTTCTTGAAGTATAATAGGCTTATATTAATTTTTAAGTAAAAATTTTATTTTGCATTCATCAGATAGTCTAAACATTATTAGTTGAAACAAAGAATCATAGAGTTTAAAAACTGGTCAGTGACAAGACAGAACTACCCTTCTAACCCAGGAACCAGCATTTTCCTACCCAGTTTCAAAAAGAATTTAAGATGAATTGTATTAGAAACCTATTTAATCCTCAACCTGATGTTGAGTTTAACAAGTTAGTTTTCATGAGGTCAATGCTGGATTGTATTCATGGTGTTAAAGTTAACATTAATGTAAGTCTTATCCAAAATAAAAAAAACAGAAAATTGATTTACAGCTCAAAATTTAATAAAAGTAGTTTCAGAATTCTTTTGAGATCAAACTAATGAGCCAAAGATGGTAAAAGTTTCAGAGCTTTTATTTGGGTAAAACACCAAGTTGAACCATATAATTAATATTAAAATATCAAGTTGCTATTATCAATGGGATTATGTCATTGGTTTACTAAACCACTATTTTTTTAAAAAAATTTTAATGTTTATTTTTGAGAGAGAGAGAGACAGACAAACAGACCGTGAGCCAGGGTGGGGCAGAAGAGTGAGACACAGAATCTGAAGCAGGCTCCAGGCCCTGAGGTGTCAGCACAGAGCCTGATGCAGGGCTCGAACTCACAAACCCCGAGATCATGACCTGAGTTGAAGTAGGAGGCTTAATGAACTGAGGCACCCAGGTGCCCCACAAAACCACTAATTTTAATTATATATATAGTTCATTTTAATTCAGCAATTCTCTACATACAGGGTTTTTTTTTTTTTTTTTGAGGCTCACTTCTGTCATTTGCAGATGGACTGTTTCTGTAGGTAGCTTTCAAAACACACACACACACTTCCCACATGTGCATAAGTACATACATACACATGTGCACACACACGGTTTTATTTAAAATTTATTTATTTATTTTGAGAGAGAGAGAGAGAGAGAGAGAAAGCATGTGTGAACAGGGTACGGGCAGAGAGCGAGGGAGAGAGAGAATACTAAGCAGGCTCCATGAGTAGCTCAGAACCCCACTAGGGGCTCAATTTCACAACTGTGAGATCATGAACCTGAGCCAAAATCAAGAGTCAGCTCTTAACAGACTGAGCCACCCAGGAGCCCCTGCATACACAGTTTTTAAAGCAACCCATGATACTTTTGCAATGTACTTAGAGTCATAGAAGCAAAGTTTGGTAAGTGAGGACAGGCTAGAAGCTAAATCCTGATGGATTTCTGACCCCTGATATCTTGAGCAATTCGGAAAAAGTTGCCGCTGCTGGGGTAAGGGCATCTCAGTGGGAAGACAAATTTAGTTTCTAGAGGTCTTGCTTTCATAAGTTCTCTAATCCTATCAACCTCTTCAGATGTCTATGATATGATCTTAGCAGTTATAATGCTCACATGTAAGAAAGTCTGACTGAGCCTTAACTATGTTATTGGCTAAGTATATACTTCATAAACTTTCGGAATTGGTCTGGGGCAGAGAAAAATTAGCCACCCACAAAGTAATCATTGTATACTAGAAAAGCCATTCAAAAGAAATTGCATATATGGCATTCAGTTTTAGAGAGGCTTACCATTGTTTCCATTGGAGGAAACAGGGCCAATGAAAAAATACCCAAGAACACAAAAATTAAAACAACAGCAATGATGTTTAACCATATTTCCATCCTGCTTTAGTTCTTTTTTATCTATTTCCCTTAGTTCTTTCTTAGTCCCTGACCCTTGCAGACTTTCCACAGTTGTTGGTTGAATGGGTAAATCCTGGAAGCCAGTATTTGCTGAGTGCTTTTTGTGTGCCAAACAGTATAATGAGAGCTTCTAACTGCATTTTCACATTTAAACTACATAATAAGTCCACGAGTACAGTTGTGGAAACTGAGGCTTCTGTTACATATTCAAGGTCACCTAGTGAATGAAGGAAGCAGGATTTGAAGCAAGATCTGTGTTTCTTGGGGATAATGCTTTTAATAACCAGGATATGCTGCCGTAAAGCAAATTAAAATTGGAGTGTTTTCATAATGAATTAAATTATTGGTGTGCACACTCATCCTGATCACACTTTTTTTTTTTTTTAAGTGACAATGATTATAGCTTGTTGCTACAAGTTTTCCTGGCTTGCGTAAGGTATTTTATTTGGTTTGCTACAAATGCCTCCTTAAAGAATGTAGGGACCCTGGATTTAAATGTAATTTCAGGTCACTGGTTGACCCAGCTCCAAAATTCCTGTGAAAATTCTGCTTCCCACAGGGAAAAGATACATTCAGGAGTTAGGAACTGATGTACAACATTTCAGTTCTTACCACAAGGCCCAGAACTTCTGTGCATAAATGGGCTTTGGATCATGTTATATTATAACAGCCTATCATTTTGGCACCTGGTTATCACCTTACTGACATTCAAATTCCAGGACAGCTAGAAAAATGACTCTTTCCCCCTGAACAGTACTTTAAACAAAATTTGAACCTAAAGTGGGATTTGGAGTTCACCTCTGAGCTCATGGAAATGTGAATAAGGTCTAAGACCAGGTCAAACTGGTCAAATAGCTTAGAATTCGGTCTGATATTTTTTCTTTCTTAATTAAAAAAGGGATTATTTTCTCTTGCCATTGAGTGGCCTTTGGGTTGGGAATATTGTATAACCCACGCAGCCATCTTAATAAATTAGTCAGGAAATACACTGTTCAAGCAATCTTGTTTTTTTGGCCTATGGGGAGAATATATGGTTAAGTGAGCCAGGGGCTGGGGTAGGGAAGGAAATTTACATGATGAACTTCAGGGAATTGCATTCTTTGTGCATTCGGTATCTGCCGTAATTCATTGCACTGATTAAATCCTATGAAGCAATTTCTAGTGTGTTGGATCTATAAAAAACTTTTATCACTGTTTTAGAATAGCTTACTTACCTAGAAAATTCATTTGTTACACAGTTGGATAAATTAGTTCTTGTTCTTCCATGATGCCATACAACACATTTACTATGTTTTGTTTTGTTTTGGTTTTTTGTTTTTTGTTTTTTGTTTTTTTATCTTGAGTTCTATTTTCTCACAAATACAAGTTGGGACAGAATATGCCCTAACTGGCTATTCCTCTGCAGGTAACCTCTTTCTTTTGGTATAAATATGGATGAGTGGCTTGCTTAGTTCAGTCCATTCTTTTGAAAATAGCCTGAATTAAATGTGATTTTCAAGAGGCAGTCTGGAGATGAGATCTAGAAACAACTAGATTAAGCCACTTCTTTAATCACAGAATCTCTTGGTTGAAAGGTACCTCAAAGGTCACACAGTACAACCACATTAACTACAGTTTACCATTAACTACAATCAGTTAATATTCATCAAATACTTGCTAGCAACATATGCTCCAAAGTTTCTTGATTAAAAAATAAACATTTTAATTTGATTTCCTATGCCTTAAGTTTAAAACCCTTGAAACGGTTCCTGATCAATGCTATTTAAGATGTAGTATAACAGCAGTTGGGCAAGGTACGTGTTTGTGGAAAGTTTGATGGTAGAGTGGTATTGTGTGACTACTGTTGGGATGTTTTACCCAGTTAGCACAGGAACTTTTCCGTAGACAGGTGGTCTGGATTCAAATGTGGCTTTGATGTTTACTAGGTCTGTGATCTCAAGTGCTATACCACATTTCTAAGTCTCAGTGTCATATTATATGAAAAGGAATAGCAAAGCACTGACCTCACAAGTTTGTTGGAAAGATCAAATGGAATAATATACATACATGACTTAGCATGGCACCTTACACATTGTATATACTCAATATGTGCAGCTATCATTTATATACTTTTTAATTTTTTTAAGGTTTACATTTGACAGAGAGAGAGAGAGAGAGAGAGAGAGCATGAGCAGGGGAGGGGCAGAGAAAGAGGGAGACACAGAATCCAAAGCAGGCTCCAGGCTCTGAGCAGTCAGCATACAGCCCGACATGGGGCTCAAACTCACAGACTGCGAGATCATGACCTGAGCTGAAGTCGGATGCTCAACTGACTGAGCCACCCAGGCGCCCCAACCATCATTTATATTTATATTTATATTTACAGTTTTTTAAAATATATTATTTATACTTATGTTTACTATTATTATCCCACTATGATCCTTTTGACAGCATAATAGGTGTACCTGACATATAATAGGTGCTCAGCATATATTTATCAAATAAATTCATAACTGAGTAAGTGAAGGAGATATCTTCTCTAATACAAGTCAGTTAGGATTAGTGAATATTCATCTCAAAAACATTTATTGTACATTACACCTACGGGCACAACCTGTATTTATACATAAGTTGATAAGGACATCAAACTTGTGGGTGATCTCCTCTCACTCTTGGAAACCTAGATCTTGAGTATAAGTGAGTTGAGGTTTATGGGGAAACATGGCATGAGGTAATTTTACTAGAAGAAAAGTGTCATCTTTTATTTACAGCTAAACATAGGAGGCTCGGCCTAGACCTGCTTCATGGCCTAAACAGGTTTGGTAGGTTTGAGGCAAATAAAATGAAGAGCAGCTGTTGTTTAGTAAGGTTGAGCAAAGTCATGGACTCTGTGTCCTCACATTGACTTTAGGTAGTGTTGATTTCAAGATCGAAACTGGTGGTGCAGTTCCACAGTAGAATGTTGCTGTAGTGAGCATTTTCAGTAGTTTCTTGTTCTTCCTCTTCTTAGTAAAGAAAAAAGTATTTGAGTATCTGATATGAATGATCAAAACATGCAGATGCAAGTGAGAAGGAAAATTTCATTATAAATCACTGACAACATTAATAAATGGAATGACATTAATTAAATAAGGTGCATGCTACAAACTACCTTTTTAAAAGAAAACAGTTTTTCAAAAATATTTTTAAATAGTGAGGGATTATGGTATTTTATACATTATTAAAAATTTTACTATACTATCATCATTATCTTCATCATGGGCTGGTTTATTTCAGTTCAACAGCTATTTCTTGAGCACTTACTCTGTACTAGTGACTTGGTTCCTGAGGATAGTGTACAAATGGGGAAATAAAGCTAGGTTTAGTTAAAAGATGTTCAGTGCTATGATGAATAGGAAGACATTATGAGGGAAACGAAAGGTAGATCAGAAAGGTCAGAAAAAGTTTCCTAGAGGGGATGAAACTTAAGATATGTTTTGAAAGTTGAGTAGGAGTTAGTCGTAAGGTGGAAGCGGGTGGTGGGGTTAGAATAGGGCATTTCAGGTAAAGGGAGCAACATGCCAAAGACCATGAAGGTGTGGCTCGTGAAGAACTACAAGTCATACCACATGCCCAGAATATGAACTGTGGGGTAAGGGGGGCAGGGAATAAGACAGCGGCAGTGAACTGGGGCAAGTCATTTATTTCAGTTCCTTAGCATGATCAAATCACAGTATGCTGGCATTTTCAAAATGTGTCTCGATACTTAGTGATAACTGTTGCTTGGGAAAAAAAGAAAGCGTAAGTCAAATGTATGTGGCATATGCTGGGTTAGACAGTGTTATGTATTGGTTTACTTCAAGTCTTTTTAGGACCTTTATTGTGCCAATGGCCTTTGTGATTTTGCAGGAGGAGGATTCGTACACAGTATTTTTTAAACTTATTGGAGCACAGACCGTCTTGTAGGATTGATGTTTCATCTTACAGGGTTTGCAGCATTTCCTAAACTTATTTGAACACAGACCATCTTGCAGGATTGGTGTTTCATGGGATGCACTCTTGGGAACCACTGCTGTAGACAACAGGGAGTCTGTAAATAATTTTTAATATGAGAATATAGCTTATTCTAGTAGCAAGGTAGAGGAGGAATGTAAAAGGGGAAAAATTAGATGGAGGCAGATTATTATCTCCTTATAATAGTCCTGGAGTGGCTTAGAGAGAAATGGATGGAGCAGACCCAACCTTCATCAGTAGGCAACAATAACGAAGAGAAGGTGATTGATTGAGAAGCACTTAGGAATCTATGGGAAACACAGATATGATGATTTTGTTATTCTATTTAATTATGAGGTTGAAATCAGCAGGACAAGGCAACTGATTGCACATGCAGGGTGATGAGAGAATGAATGAATCTGTAATGGCTTGGGTTCCTAATTTGGGAAAGTGGGTGACAAGTGGTGCTTTTCATTGAGATCTGAAATACTGGAGGAATAATTTGGCATTAATAGAATGGAGAAGGGCACTTTTAGGCATATACAATTTAATATTCCTAGGGAACATATGAGTTGAATGTCATATAACAAGTGATATGGATGTGGGAGTCATGAGTATACAATGGCAGTTCAGTCCCTGTGAATGGATCTAGGGAGGAACATGGATAATTTTACCAAAAAGCAATTTTCAAAAAGCCATCCCTTTCAGGGAGTTGCTTTCAGAGGTTTATCCATGTAAGAAATTGCCTTTTGGCTAATTATACATTGGAAAATTGTCTATAGACAAATTGACCTAGAGCCATGAGGAAAGCTGTATAGCAACAGAAGAATTTAGGACCAAGGTGAACCTTTGAATTAAGGGACAGCAGGCAAAAGAGAAGCTCATAAAAGATAAATGAAGAGCTATAGATACTACCAAATTTTCACCAGCATGGAACTTTATACTGCTAAGCAAATTATTTATTCATATAAAAATGACAGCCTCAACAGAATTAATACCAAACTATTTAAGTGGCAAAAGAGTTGAGAAAGTGTTTTGTAATGTGCTTAAATGGTCCAAAGTCAGGATTAGCTGAACTACTTTATTTCTATCAACAGTCCACTATTAACCATGTCACCCATTTCTATTATGTATTTTTAACATAAGTCAAACTAAACCTAGACTTTACTGCCTATAATAGTGACGGCTGAATATAGCTAGACACATTACACATGTATAACTAATAGCAGTCAGCATTTTTGAAGATGGAAATAAATGAGTATTTTATTTCTAAGATCCATTGCTTAAATAAGAAATGACTATCTATGATTCTCAGAACTCATGGGTTTTTTCAGCAATGATCTGTTACTTTAAGAATTAACTCTCGGGGCGCCTGGGTGGCTCAGTCGGTTAAGCGTCCGACTTCAGCCAGGTCACGATCTCGCGGTCCGTGAGTTCGAGCCCCGCGTCGGGCTCTGGGCTGATGGCTCGGAGCCTGGAGCCTGTTTCAGATTCTGTGTCTCCCTCTCTCTGTGACCCTCCCCCGTTCATGCTCTGTCTCTCTCTGTCTCAAAAATAAATAAACGTTAAAAAAAAAAAATTTAAAAAAAAAAAAAAAAAAAAAAAAGAATTAACTCTCTCTTATATATATAGCTTCTGCTGGGCCATGATGTGTACCTGGGATTTTAGGTCATCACCAAAGAATAAGTGTGTGGCCTCATGTATGTGAGGGCCAAGTGGCCAGTAGAACAAGCAGAAGACAGGGTTTCTAGCCTTGGGGTTTATTTATTTAATGATTTTAATTTTATTTTTAATGTTGTTTTATTGTGGTAGTAACACCTAACATGAGATCTACCTTCTTAACAAGTTTGTATATGTATAGTACAGTATTGTTAACTATAGGGACAATGTTGTACATCAAATTTCTAGAACTTTTATGTCATATGTAATCGAGATTTTATGCCTGTTGATTAGCAACCTCTCATTTCACCCTCCCCTCATTCCCTGTCAACCACTCTGCTAGCCTCTTATTATATGAATTAGATTATTTTAGATACCTCATATAACTGGAATCATGCAATAGTTATCCTTCCATGTCTGGTTTATTTTACTTAGCATAACGTCTTCAAGGTTTAGTCATGTTGTCACATACAACGAAACATTAGGCTGGTGTTGGGGAAAAGGAGGAAAGAAGTCTTTATAGAGTACTACCACAAGTGCTATAAAGCAGGAAGGACAAAAGAGATCAGAGAACAAACTGAAAATCAGAACACAAGGTAGTCATCAACAGTAGCTACTCTTCTTCTGAGGTCTCTAAAGTTTACATTTCAATTTTTCTGGTAATCAGTGAAGATCCATTCCTGAATGAGGGTTCTGGGATGCAAGCTCCTAGAAGGAGAAGACAAATACTTGGAGACTATATTTGAATGATATCAACACCTGTGAGTTAAAAAAGATAATTCTAATATTTTATCTACCTAAATCTAGGCAGCCAGGCATTGGCTACACATTTTTTTTAGAGAGAGTGGGAATATTTTCCCCATATTTCCTAAGCTGTGCTCTTCTAGCCCTGGCATTTTAGGGCATACTATGCCTGTATCTAGAATGCTGTCTTTCTCTTATCTATGCAGATGTTGTCTGTCCTTCATGGTTCAGCTAAAGATGGTTTTGTCCATGAAGATTTTCCTGATATCGCTTGTTAATATATCATTGTTCTATGCCATTAGTTCATTCAAAAAATATTTATTGAATATCAGTTACATGTCAGACTCAGTTCTTAGACCATGGTATAGCAGTGAACAAAACCAAACTCCCTTTCTCATGGAGCCTACATTTTAGAAGGGAGAAATTAAGTAAATAAATAATATTTTTTCTCTTTAGACAGACAAATAGAGATAGAGATATAAATGGATGGATGGATGCAGGGACTGAGAGATAGATGGATGACAAGATTGATAGAACTGATAGAGATTTAGTTGATAAAGTCTGTAAAGAAAAATAATAGGTGATAATAGTAGGTAAATAAAAAGAGTGGTCGGCATATATGTAGTGATGGGCTAATATTTTAGCCAGTGTGTTCCCAATTATTAATGTTTGCTGCCATATTGTAAGCTCTTTGAATAGAAGAGTGCTGTTTTTCTACTTCTCTTATCCTCTCATCAGTGTCCAAGCTCAGGGCTGGACTTGGGTAGTAAGCTTAACAGATATGTGTTTATTGACAAAGTTCTTCACTTTTCATCCAGATATTATAGCATCACAGAGGCACAGTTTTAGTTTCCATTGAAATGTCAAATTGGCCTAAAAAGGCTGGCTTAGAGATTTGTTTGCTTTCATATTTATATGCAGAGCAATATGCTCTAAATAAATCCGAAGGGATTCAATAACAATTTTTGGCAGCAGCTTCTCTTTCGTGCTTCTATTTTTCTTCCTTGGTTTTCCCCCAGTGTTTTCACATCACTAGGAGATTTCCTAGTGTAATTAGTGTGGCTCCTCCCAGTGACTTTTCACCCTTGCCCTGAATAGATGAACAAGCTGAGCCAGAAAGGAAAGGAGGGTCATGACAGAGGTTACTGAGGGCATTCTTGGGGCTGGGAGGGGTAGAAGTGTGTGTGGGTTATGTTCTCTCCTCCATTTGTACCTCAACCCCTTCAGTTCTCACTAAACCTGTCGTAGAAGGGCACACACTATTAAAACAAAAACCTGGATTTTTGCCCAGGCAGTTATCAGGGGCAGTGCTAGGAAGAAGAAAAACAGAGTTAGAGAAAAGAGAAGAGGGACAGGGGAAAAATACATCTCAGAGGGTCAGAAATGAACCAGGCCAAAAAATGTTTTGCCAGGCTCTTGTATCAGACATGGCATCTCCAGATAGAGTTTCTCAAACCCGGTGAACTTTCACATGGCATTAGGAAGAATTCTACTTGGAGTCTGGGGGAATTTATAGTATTCTTGGAAAGGGTTTTTAAACATCACTAGTTTGCAAAGAAACAAAACCAACAATCTGAGTTTTTCTGTACTGCTTGTATTTTTCCTCCTATTTATTAATGCAGTCTTACTTTATAAAAACAAATGAAAACCAAACTAATTGGATCTCTGTGAATACCAGGCATTCTGCTTGTGATATCTCATTTCAACTTCACCATGATCCCTGGGCAGGAGACAGGGTTTTTTCCCTGTCACAAATGAAAAAGCCCAAGTTTGAAGCAAGTAAGAGCCTTCCCCAAAGCACACAGCAACTGTGTCAGAACAGGGATTGGAACCTAGATGTTTGGAACAACAGGCAGAGTCCATGAATTGTTTATGTCCTTTAACAGGTATGAAATCATTTATGTGAGAAATTGTAAGCATAGTACAGCCATCAGGCTGAAAATAGAGCCACCATCTCCCCCAACCACAATTAAACACACACACACACACACACACACACACACCCCTAGACAGAGAAGGATGCAAATAGAATAACAGGTCATGGTCCTTTTCACCCTTCCCTAGCACTATACTGATCTGCCTAATTTCTTTTTACTGCTCTGATCTCTCTTAGGCCCTGGGCAAGAGACTAGCTTTTATGGCTGTGATTATGTATAGTCATGGTTTATTTGGTCTGCCACGTAGGAATTTATCCTGAAGATCTCCCAACTATGTTACAGGTGTGACATAACCCTACTATGGGATTAGAAGCTACTTTTTATGAAAATCAGTTAAAAATGTGAAGAGAAAGGAGAAAAGTTTCTACTGAGTAGATTTCAGAGCCAAAAATTAAAAGTGAAAAATACAATTTGTTTTTGGTGCTTGGATACTGAAATCCTGATTTGGAGCCTGTCTCATAAAAGTATGATGCAAATATTATAAGAGTGTATTAACCAGTGTCTAGTTGAAAACCATCATACCCGGGGCAAATCCTCGAGTTATAGTTTTCTTTTTTTAAATTTTGTATTTTGTTTATTTATTTGTTTATTGCTTGATTAATGGAGAGAGGGAGGACGCGTGAGTGGGCGAAGAGCAGAGGAAGAGAGCGAATCATAAACAGGCTCCGTGTACAGTGGGGAGCTGGATACAGGACTCGATCTCACAACTGTGTGAGATCCTGACCTGAGCTGAAATCAAGGGTCAGATGCTTAACTGATTGAGCCACCCATACGCCCCAAGTTACAGTTTTCTTAACTGCTAAATAAAAGGATTTATTTAGATCATTCAATGCCAGAACTTTATGATTTAAGATTTTCCTTGTTTAAAATTAATCATGTGTTTTTTGAACCTCCAAAATGACTCTAATAAATAATGCTCTAAATGTTATTTTAGAACATTTTGGTTTTTCAGTTTAATGGCTGTCTGAATCTTAGACTAATTGTACAAGGGTCCCTAACCTATAGTTTGCATTTACAATTTACCTACAATGTCATGGATTTAATTCCCCTCACTGAATGATGGCTATTTGTGGAAAATGGACCCAACAAAATGAAATTTGGAGGTTCAGGACAGTAATATTTGCTCTTTTGCTGCAGAGATGTAACATTATGCAGTCGATCTGTACAGAGCAAGCCTCCCATAGGACCTTTTACCTAGTAAAGTTGACAGAGCAACTTAACCTATCAGAAGGCCAACAGGCAGGAGCAGCAGGCATACAGTAGGTGTAAGGAGCCAACAGTCTACTGCTTTGGGTGAGTAATTGCAACAGCCTCAGCCAAAATCATCGCAACAGCTGTCATGCTGAGGTCACAGCACAAGGTTACAGGATATGGCATCCAGGAAACAGTACAAGGACAGATAGGTAACACTTTAGCAATGGCTAAAGATCGAAAAGAAAAGGGATCTTTTTGTCAGAGTGGAAGACAGAGGTGTAAGAATGTGTTTTTAACAAACAATTAAGAAAAATTTTAAACTGGATTCTAGATTTTAAGTTAGGAAAGCCTTTCATAACCTAAAAGTATGTTTTCTTCTCATTTATTTTTTAATGTAAAACTTATATTGATTTTATATTTCTAATTCAATTTATTTTTCCTTTTTTAAAAATTTTATTTAAATCCCACTTAGTTAACATATAGTGTAATAATGGTTTCAGAAGTAGAATTTAGTGATTCATCACTTACATATAACAGCCAGTGCTCACCTCAACAAGTGCCCTCCTTAATGCCCATCATCCATTTAGCCCCCTTGCTCAAATACTAAATTTGTCCAAGTAGGAATATTTTTTGAGACCATACGTCCTAAAGTGCCAAGTCCGATTATGTTTCCCTTCTATCATGCTCCTCAGGTAAAAATAACCTTTGACTTACTCATCAATACCTTTTTTTTTTTAAATTTTTTTTAAATGTTTGTTTATTTTTGAGACAGAGAGAGACAGAGCATGAACGGGGGAGGGTTAGAGAGAGGGAGACACAGAATCTGAAACAGGCTCCAGGCTCTGAGCTATCAGCACAGAGCCTGACGCGGGGCTCGAACTCACGAACCGCGAGATCATGACCTGAGCCGAAGTCGGCCGCTTAACCAACTGAGCCACCCAGGCACCCCTCATCAATACCTTTTTATGCCATGTTTGGATGAAGGAATTGGGAAAGAAATGTGATTATCTCCCATATAGAGGAAACAATCTTAAGGAAAGGTGTATATAAACCCAGAAGAAAAATAATTCTCTAGATATTATTGCTAGAAAATCCCCAAACAACAGATTTTTTCTTTTATTTCTAAAGATATTACCAAGTCATTTCATACCACTGAGGAGATTTGCCCCTACAAGTGGTCAAAGAGGGAAAAACTTACAATACTTAAGGGGAAAAAAAGTGAAACAAAGAACACATATACCTTTGCAAGCATAAATCTCCTGCTGCTAGTCATTGCTCCTTTTAATAAGAAACTACAACATTTTGCCATGAAAAAGTAACTCACTTAAAAAAAATCTTATCAAGCCAAGAAAAAGAGTTATATTGTATTTATATGTCAATAGTTAGACTTATTTTTTGGCAACAGTGCTTCTTAAAGATTTTTTATTTGTGCAAGAGAGTATAGGAGAGTTTATTGGTAAGTTCAAAGATATTGTTTCAGTAACTCTACAGGCATAATAAGGTATAAAAAAAAGACCAAAGCCAGTATCTATATAAGGTCAGTGTGTACAGGTTTGCATGTTTCACACCAGGGCTGGAGATTTAAATCTTGTGTTTTCATTTTCCCATAACATTAGCAGAAAATGCAGTGCTAAACCTTTCATATGCTTTTATGGGTGCCTCCTCTGAGATTGATGTTGTTGCTATGTACAGCAGATCTCCTTGAGAAGGTCATCATCATCATTTGCCGGTGCTAATTCTTTACCTTTTAGTCTTTCTTAAGCCAAATATGATCAGGATCAGCATCCTACATCCCCACCATTCTGAAACTGCTCTTTTCAAAGGGCATCTACTACCGACATGTTGCTTAAACTATTGCTCAAGTCTCAGTCCTCATATTATTTGACCTAAAAGCTACATTTGTCATAATTGATCACCTTCCTCCTTGAAATACATACTTCACTTGGTTTCCAGACTCCTTTGCTGTGTCCTTCCCATATTCCTAATTTCTTAACACTAGGGATCTTCAGAGTCAAATTGCTAGAACTTTTCTCTTTCCTATCTACCCTTACTCCCTTGGTGATTGTGCCTACTCTTACGACTTCCAGTACCATCTTCAGGCTCCCTGAAGATACCTAGATTTATGTCTCCATTTTGGACCATTCCCCTAACTCTAGAGTCATGTATCCAACTGCTTACTAGCTGTGTTTCTTCAATAAGTATCTCAGGTTTCATGTGTCTGAAACTAAGGTCCTATTCTATTCATAGTTTTCTCTATCTCATAATCTTCTCATTAACAATACTCATATTTCCATTTACTTAGGCCAAAACCTTGAGATATCTCTCACACTCAACGTATAAGCCACCAGGAAATCCTTTTTGCTCTACCTTCAAAATATTTGTCTGACTGCTTCTCATTTTCATAGCCACTGCCCTTATTGAAACCACTGTCATTTAGGTTACTGAAGGAGCCTCCTCAGAGACCTCAGAGGCTCTAGGATTTTGTCCTTCCCCTTTACAGAGAGATCATATTCTTCTGTTCAAAAATTAACAGTGGCTTCCCGTTTCAGAAGAAAAACAAACATTACACTGGCCACCAAGGTCTTCCATGATCTTTTACTTCCACTCTGACCTATCTTTTATTACTGTTCTTTTTCAAACTCACCAGCTTCCCCATTGCTCCTTGACCAATTAGCACACTCCCTTGCTGTATTGTTATCTATTGCTGCTATAACAGACTACCACAAACTTAGTGGTTTAAAGCAACACAAATTTATTATCATTTTGTAGGTCAAAAGTCAGGGCAGCTGGGTGGCTCAGTTGGTTAGGTGACTGACTTCGGCTTGGGTCATGATCTCACAGTTCGTGAGTTCTAGCCCCACATTGGGCTCTGTGCTGACAGCTCAGAGCCTGGAGCCTGCTTCAGATTCTGTGTCTTCCCCTCTCTCTACCCCTCCCCTGCTCACACTCTGTGTCTCTCTGTCTCTCAATAATAAATAAACGTTAAAAAAATTAAAAAAAAAAGTCAGACACAGGCTGATTGGGCTAAAATCAAAGTGTTCAGAGATCTGTGTTCTTTTTTGAAAGCTCTAGAGGAGAATCTATTTACTTGCCTTTTCCAGCTTCTAGAGGCTACCCACCTTCATTGACTTGTGATACTCTTTCTGGTTTTTTTCAGAGCAAAAATGATTGTATCCCTGTGACCTTTCTTCTATAGTCATATCTCCTTCTGATCCTAACTGGGAAAGATGCTTTGATTTTAAGTGTGATGCTTTGATTTTTAAATGTGATTAGATTAGGCCTACCCAGATAATCTCTCCATCTCAAGGTTGGTGACCTTACTAATATCTGCAAAGTCCCTTTTGCCATGTAAGATAACATATTCACGAGTTCCAGGGATTAGGATGTGGACATCTTTGAGAGAGGGACATTTTTCTGCCCAACATACTCATATCCTTCAATACTTGCCAATGTATCACCTTTTCACTGAGGTCTTTCTTGACCACCCTATTTAACACCACTACCACCATCATCACAGTATTCCCTCTCTTACTTTCCTATTTAATTTTTTTTCATAATACTAATCATTATATAATATGTAGTGTGGTATATATTAATAATTTAGCACAGTGTCAGGAAGGTTTGTTTCACTATTGTACCCCCAACACCTAGAGCAGTGTAGTCATACAGTATAGCTTTAATGAATATTTTTTGAATATTGGATGTTGAATTGTATATTGGATATTGATATTGAATTTTTTGAATGGATGAAAGGGTAGAGATAAAAACACAAGGATCTGACCTTGTTTCTAAGGTAGACTTTCCAGATCAAGGGATGAAACACATTTTGAATCAGTTTGCCCATGGATTCATTGTAGAATGCATAATCTTTCTTGTGGACTTTACTATGTGTTAAGTAATGAAATTTACTGGTTATTAACATATGTATAGTGACGTAGTGGATTCTCAACACATATATTAGTGCGTGATACATAAAAGGGAATAGATAACACACCTCATTTGATTTAATTTGAGCTATAGTTTATTATTTTCATATTTTATGAAGTTGAATATGATCCCCTCTATTCCTAGTTTTTCTGAGGGTTTTTATCATGAATGGATGTTACATTTTGTCAGATATATTTTTTTCTATATCAGTTGATATGATCAGGTGATTTTTCTTCTTTAGCCTATTAATATGGTGGATTACATTGACTGATATTCAAATATTGAATCAGCCTTGTATCCTTGAAATAAACCTCACTTGTTCATGTTATTTGTGTGGATTCTGTTTTCTAACATTTTGCTAAGAAGTTTTTTTGCCTGTATATTCATGAGTGATACTTGTCTGTAGTTTTTATTTTTGAGTTGAAAACTGCCCCTTCTCTTTTAATTTATGGAAGAAATTGTGGAGAAGTTTTAGCCAGGAAAATAAGGCTAGAAAGGAAAGTAAAAGACATATAAATTGAAATGGAAGAACTCATTCCTGTTTGCAGATGATATGATTGCCTATGTACAAAATCCAAGGAATCTACAAAAACAAAAACAAAAACAAAACCTTCTAGAACTAATAAGTGAGTTAAAGAAGTCTACAGGATATAAATAAGCATTCAAAACTCATTTATGTTTCAGGGCCCCTGGGTGGCTCAGTTGGTTGAGCATCTGACTTTGGCTCAGGTCATGATCTCACGGTTCGTGGGTTTGAGCCCTGCGTCAGGCTTTGTGCTGACAGCTCAGAGGTTGGAGCCTGCTTCGGATTCTGTATCTCCCTCTGTCTGCCCTTCCCCTGCTCACACTCTGTCTCTTTCTCAAAAATAAATAAACATTTAAAAAAATTAATTATGTTTCTATTCACTGAGAATAAAAATGTAGAAATCAAGATTAAGTAAACAATAGCATTTGTAACCATTCAGAAGTGAAATAGGTATAAATTTAATAATTTATGCAGGCCATATGTACAGAAAAACTACAGAATACTGATGAAAGAAATCAAAGATCTTAGATGGAGAGGCATATCACATCCATAGATTGAAAGACTCAATATGATAAAGAATAGGAAACTTGTCAATTCTCCCCAAATTAGCATACATATGTAAATATATTAGCAAGAATTTTTTGTAGATTTAGACAAAATTACTCTAAAATTTATGTAGAAAAGCAGAGGAGCTAGACTAGCTTAAACTTTTTTTTTTTTTAAAGAAGAATAAAGTAGAAGGAATCACTCCATCTGAATTTTGGAAATGATGATATACTGCAGAAACCAGGACTGTGTGGTGTTACTGTTGAAAAATGAGATAAATAGATCAATTGTATAGAATAAAGAACTTAGAAATAGACCCACACAAATGCAACCAATTGATTTACTTTTCTAAGGGTGCAAAAGCAATTCAATGTATGAAGAATAGTCTTTTCAATAAGTAGAACTGAAGCACTCCATAAGCAACCCCCCTCAAAATAAAACAAAACAAAACAAAAATCAACCTATACCTCATATGTTATAGAAAAAAAATAACTTAAAATCATCAATACATTTAAATGTAAAGTATAAATTGAAGGTAAGAGGAGAAAATCTTTAGTACCTAAAGCTTTGTAAAGATTTCTTAATATATCAAAAGCATGATTCGTTCAAAAATAAGATAATTTAGCCTTTATTAGAATTAGAAACTATTGTACTGTGAAGACCTTATTAAGAAAGAAATTTAAAGACAAACTACAGACTAGGAGAAAATATTTGTAAACCATTTATCTGACAAAGGACTCATACCTAGGATATATTTTTAAAACTCTTAATACAAATAGTAAATTCTTAAAAATCAATATTAAAAAAAAAAAACACAATCCAGCTAGAAAACAGGCAGGGACATGAAGAGAAATTTCACGGACAAGGACAAAGGTATACCATGGCAGAGAAGCACATGCAGAAATATTTAATATCACTGGCCACTAGGGAAATGTAAACTTAGATTATGATATGACTCCACATCTCTTAGAACAGCCAAAATAGGAAATAGTGATAATGCCAAATTATCATTTGGCAATGATATGGAAAAAGTGACCTTCTCACATACTGCTAATGGAATTGGAAAATAGTATAGACAGTTGGGCAGGTTCTTAAAAAACCAAATAAACCTTTACTGTAGAATCCAGCATTCATGCTGTTGGGCATTTTGGCTGTGATGTGGAAATTTGTGTCTACACAAAAGCCTGTACACAGTTTTTCAGAGCAGCTTTATCTGTTATAACCCCAAAGTAGAAACAATCAAATTGTCCATTGATAGATTATGATTAAACACTATGGTACATCCATACCATGGAATATTACTTGGTAATGAGAAGAAATGAACACACAAACTTGGATGGATCTCAAGGACATTATGATGGGTGAAAAAGAGCCAGTCTCAAGAAAAAGCATACTACATAGTTCCATCTATATAGCATTCTTTATATAACAAAAATTTAGAGATGGAAAACATATTAGTGGTAAGAAGAGAGTCTATGACTTAAAGGAATAGCACGAGAGAAATCTTTGTGGTGGTGGAATATTTCTGTATCTTGAGTGTAGTGTTGGATATATGATTTTATATATGTGATAAAATGATACAGAACTATATATGCGCATTGTACTAATGCCCAATTCCTGATTATATTGTACTATAATTATAATTACTGGTAAGATGTAAACAATGGAGAAACAGTGAAAAGTACATGGGTCTTTCTTGTACCACCTTTTTAGTTTCCTATTTATAATTACTTCAAAATAAAAATTAAAAAATACATGTTTGATTTCAATGCATCTCATGGTAATCCAATGAAAATGCGGTTGCCAAAAGTGCTTTTTAGGATGTGATGTCAATTATTGTTAAAATTATTTTTGTATTGGGGCGCCTGGGTGGCTCAGTCAGTTAGGCGTCCGACTTCTGCTCTGGTCATGATTTCATGGTCTGTGGATTGGAGCCCCATGTCAGGCTCTGTGCTGATAGCTCAGAGCCTAGAGCCTACTTCAGATTCTGTGTCTCCTTCTCCCTCTGCCCCTTCCCCAATCACCCTCTGTCTCTGTGTCTGTCTCTCTCTCTCTCAAAAATAAATAAACATGAAAAAATTATTTTTTTTATTGAGGTGAAATCACATAGCATTAAAATTAACCATTATATATTATACAACTCACTGGCATTTAGTACATTCACAGTATTGTGTCACTATCACCCCTACCTAGGTCCGAAACATTTCATCAATTTGAAAGGAGACCCATGCTCATTAAACAGTCGCTCCCTACTTGTCCTTACCTGCAGCCCCTGGAAAACCAGTAATCTCCTTAATTGCTCTACTGTGGATTTACCTATTTTGGGTATTTTCTATAAATGGAATCACAACGTGTGACCCTTTGTTCTGACATTTTTCACGTAGCATAATGTTTTGGAGGTTCATCCATGTTGTAGCATGTATCAATGCTTCATTACTTTTTGTGGAATTTATATTAATATAAATTTATATTTAGAATTTATATTAATATAATCTTATAATATTGTAAGGATGTACATTTTGATACAAGAAAATAGTTATTTCCAAAGCTCATGGTTTTCTTATGGAAGATGTAGAATCTAAGCAGGCAGTATAATCACAAGATACAACCAGTAATTCTAAACCCTCTGTGATTTATTTAGGAAGAATTTCTTCTCACTGCTGATTTCCCAGATATTCATTCATCCCATATTAAAAATAAGATATTGGAGCAGTTAGAGATTAGAATATAGGCATTGACTGCTTATTTTGGGAGGGACAAATAATAATGCTTTGTGTAAACAGAAACAAAATGTCATCATAGCAGCAATTGTAAATTATTAGACAAGGGTCAAAATTGTGATCAAGAGTGATCAAGACATAAATATTTTATTCCTTAAAGATTTTAAAAGAAATTTAGGAGATAAATTACTTCAAAAACAGCAAAACAATATGAACCGTGGAGGTACTTAGTCTCTTGGTTCTGGTTTATTTAATCTGTGGTCATCTTTGTGTCCTTAAATGCTCCGGAAATTAAATATATAACACTTTTAGGCACCAAGGTCATTGTTTCATAATCCTAGAATTAAAGAACCCTCCAGAAATGTTTTTAGGCATACCTAAGTCATTTTACTATTGTCTGGAAACAACCCAGCATTTTTTTCTTCGTTAGCTCTTTCAGTCAAGCCATTGGTTCTCACCATGGCTATATACGTTAAACCACCTGCTACATTGAAAAAAAAAAATTCCCTTTAATTTTTGTAATGTGATTTTTTGGAAAGACAGGGTGCAAGTGGGGGAGAGGAGAAAGAGAGGGAGACACAGAATCTGAAGCAGGCTCCAGGCTCTGAGCTGTCAGCGCAGAGCCTGACATGGGGTTCGAACTCACAAACCATGAGATCATGACCTGAACTTAATGGACTGAGCCACCCAGGTGCCCCCCCACCTGAAGGTCCTTGTCTATGCTGTACCCCAGATCAAGTGAATCAGAATCTCTAGGAACAAGCCCAAGTATCTTGTTTGTGTAAAATTCTCAAGTGATCCTAAGGTTCTGCTAGGGTAAGGAATTAAAGAATTAAACCAGTGGATGAGCACCAGAATTACCTGTGAGGCTTGTTAAAAAGAAGCTGTGTCCCATACTCCAGTTTCTGATCAATAGTTCTGGATGGGACCTGGGATTTTGCATTGTGAACAAGATCCCTGGTGATGCTGTTGCTGCCAGCCGAGAATTCAACTTTGAGGACAATGAATTAATAATATCTTTTTTATTCAGTGAAGATAAGAATACAACTGGCTAACATCCTCCATATAAATGCCTTGTAAATGTTTTTTTTTTCCCACTTATTTTAATTTTTTTTTCTTTTTAGTGTATTAAGATTATTGGGCCCTAAAGTTAGATGGACTGGTTAAAATGCCACTTCTGTGTAACCTGGGCCAGGTTTCTTATTTTCTAAAGCTTTAGTTTCTAAAGCTTTAGTTTCTTCATCTGTGAAAACAAGCACATCACAGATAATTTGAGGGTTAAATTTGATAATGTATGTAAAGTGATTGACTTACAGTAAATACAATTGTTAACTTTTATCAATAGCTTTCATTTTCAACAATTATAACTTTCCTATGGTGTAATTGGTTATAAAGTTCAGTGCTTCTTTGATAAAGCAAATAGGGAAAAATATATGCTAAAAATCAGGAAGATGATTATATCTGGGAATCCAAATGAGCAGGTACTCTCAAAGGACTTACAGAAGGTTTGCATTTGTATATATCTATATATATCTATCTATATATATTTATATAGATAGATATATATATCTCCATATATATGTATATATGGTTTTATATATATACATATATATATTTATATTTATATTTATATTTATATTTATATTATATTTATATATATTTATATATAGATATATATCTCCATATATATGTATATATATTTATATTTATATTATATTTATATATCTATATATTTACATATATAGATATATATATATCCATATATGTATGTATATATGGTTTTATATATATATATACATACATATATATATATATATATACATATATATGTATGTATATATATATATGGTTAAAATCTTTACTTTGGGAATCAGAAAACCCTAGGATTGAGTCCTGATTGAAGTTTCCATGCTTGTTATATTCTCTGTAAAATGATGGTAATAAAAGTTTCTACATACTGAGTTTTTGTGATTGTTAACAGAACAGATAATACAGGTACAATGATTAGCACGGTCCTGGACATATCATAGGTATTCAAATGTTAGCTATGATTAACTATTCTTAACTGCTCCTTTAAATATTAACTCTCCTTTCCCTCTTTTAAACTGATGTGTTTTTATGGCTCCTTAAGGGATGTCAGGAAGGAATGTAAATTCTTCAAGGGGAATGCAACTCTTGAGGAGAAATTTGTTACTATTTCCCCAACACTCATCCAAAAACAAGACAAAAAAAGGAGTGAAGATTTACTCTTCAGACACTAAATAACCTCACTATTTTTTCCCTTGACAGAATCATGAGAAGAGCTGTTGAAATTCCTGGTCAATCGTTAGTCTCAATTTCAGGCCTCCAGTTGGACATTTTTGTTAGTGGAGAGCATCACATTTAGGGCTGCTGCCAGCCCTTTGCCATGACTTCCCGCTTGAGATGTAGGGAAATCTTTCATGTGCTCTCTGGCAGTGGAAGTACAGAAGCCTCTGTTTCCAAACCTGTTTCATGTTTCAGATTTGGCTGAAAAATGGGAACAATCCCCAAACACTCTGGGCATGATGCAAACTGATCCTGAGGAACTGCAGTAGCTGCAGTTGACAGGAGGTATTACTTCATTCATTGTACAAAGAAAGAGTACCCTATTGTTGATAGCTCTAAGTAATGTCTCCCAAAGTGTGGCACACACTCCACTGAGGATATAAAATATTTGGCAGGTGGTTTGTGGACATTCATTTTAATATTCTGTATTTATTTTAATATACATTAGGAAAAAGCACCTGTGATTGGTTTTCCAGATACTCTTTTTTAAGATAAATCTAGGATACACAGAAAACTTAAAATTTGAGTTAAGGAAACTATTAGGTAAATAATAGTACAAAGGGCATGTATGCTTTTTTGATAAATACACTGAGGGAGAATGTGATACAAATTTGGGACACATTTTGCTAAATATTCAGGTTGTTTTTTGCCTCTGGAATTAAAAATGATCCATCTGCATATATCACAAGTAAAAGGAATACTTACGTATAGAGAATAAAATGGTTATGACTATCTTTTCCAGTTTTTCAGTTATTACTGGTGGTAATCCAGCCTTTCTTTATTTGCCCTAATTGTCTCTTTCAAGATTTTTACTAACTGTAAGAGGAGGATAAAGAAGAAAGAATCAAGGCACATATTCAATGAAAAAGAAAATAAAAACAATTCAGATTTAATGGGTACTTCATTTAAGGTTAACATTGAAAGGACGGGCCTTTGCCTATAATGTTTGAAGAGGCTGATTAAGCCATTCTATTTTTACAAGTGTTATATACCACTAGAATTTATTTTCTAATTTAATTGCCAAATTCCTAATCTGATTAGAGCCCAAGGGGAAGCAAAATTAGTATTGAAGAAAAAATAGAGAAAAAAAGATTTCCTTTGCTTATGTACAAGTCATGCCAGTCTATATATTTCTTATAAGATTAATAGTGGAGTTTTTCAGTTCTTTTTCATTTTATCAGAGGCAAACACTTGCTGCTTTATCTCCTTATCCTAGGAAACAGAATGGAGTGATATATGCCACAAGTCTAGTCATAAAAGAAGTCATGAAAATAAGGTCATCTAGTTGATTTGGCCGGAAATGAATCTGTTAACAAGTCTTAGTGATGAGGCCTTAAGTGGCATCCACATTGCTCCCATGGTTCCCAGGGAATAAACTTCTCATCACACTACCAAGTGACTGGTTTATATGTGCGTCTTCCCTACTAGATGTCTCTGTAGAATAGTATAGTCTTACTAAATTATTTCCAACTCGTTTCACTCATTCAACAAATATTTCTTGAACACCAGTTATGTGTCAGGCACTCACTGTTCCAGGTGGTGATGATGCAGCAGTGAGGAAGAAAACATTAGTCCCTGCCCTCAAGGAAACCAAAGCTGTTGATGTGTTGTGAATGTGGTCACTGTCCCATATGAATCACTTAAATGTGATTTTTAAGAGGTTCAGAAGCAATTTAAAACAATGGAGAAGATGAAATTATAGGGAATGGAGTTAGGTAAATGTAATCATAACATTCAACAAAACAAGTTTAAAAGGATCATTTTTGAGCACAAGGAAGAAAATTCAAATTTAGAAACAGTAACAACATTAGGAGCACTTGATATGCTCTAGACATGTGTTGAGTACTTTATATCCATTATTATGTTTAATCTTCACATCTCCCTTATAAAAGTGATACTGTATTATTATCCTCATTTTCTGGGTAAGGAAATTAAGCTTAGAATAATTAAATGTCTTATCCAATGTGATTCAATTTTGTTAAATAGCATAAACAGGAAATAAGCAAAAACAAAAAAGCAATTTGCCTCCCACCTTAACCACTACAGAACAGTTCATCCAACCTCTGATGAGCAGAGGTTGTCACAACTCTCTAATCACAGACAGAATAACAGAATCACAGAAAGTCTTGTATCTTCCAGTCACTGTTCAATGGAAGTCATTTATCAGCTTTGGCTTCAAGGATTAGTCACCATCCATGTGCCATTTGGTACATGATTCATCACATGGTGATTCCAGCCATTCATTTCCAATCATATTCTTTCTGAGTTTCTGAGAAGATGTAAAATATGTGTTCTATCTGAAGTTGTAAAAGTTGAGATAGAGAGACCTTTGCATTTTTTCTCATCTAGGAATCAAGATTTCTATAGGGAAAAAGAGAAGAAAGGAGGCAGTTAATAAATACAAAGTGGTTTGTATGCTTTTTCCCATAATAAAATCTCATCTCACTGGGTCTCCGATGGAAATCTTTCTCCATTCTGGTATGAGGGGAATGTTGGCATCTGTATTTCTACTTGTTACAGTCTCCAGCTGTTTGTTTTCTTTTATGACTTGGGTACTTGTAGAAGTTATCTCTGTTGTAGAATTAACAAGTAACCTCACACTGGAAGGTATTTCTACAATGTTTCTTGAATGGTTTTCAACCATAGTCTGTGGGTGACTGGGACTGGTGGGTACTGTTTTTGCTGCGATTTCATTTCTGGAATTTGCTTTGAAATGTATGGATCCTGAATCTCTCATGCGACTCTCCAGAAAGTGGGGTCTTGGAACCTAGTAAAGATGAACACAGGAAAACCTACAAGGGAGGGTGATGCTCGTATGTCTTCAGATCTCATCAGCAGGAATTATGAGTCAGTCAGACAGTCGGCTGGATCACAAATATTTATTAGTTGCATTCTGTATGCCAGAAAAAGGGGATAGATACAGTCTAGGCTCTGGGAAGGCTCTAATCTAGTGTGAAAGACCAAAATGAAATAAATTGTTTTATTTGTGTTCACATTAAAAGTCTAACCCAGATATTAGCTCCATATATGGAGCAAGGACCAATGATTCTTCTCGCTCATGCCAAAGAAGTCACTTGCCCAAAAGCCATTCATTTTACTGAGAAAGAGGGATTTTATCTCACGGGAAACATCATTTTATTGTAAAACTCTGTACTCGATGTATCTTCCCAAGTTTCTCATAGCCACACGGCCACAGGTTTCCTCTTTCTTCTGACTCTTCTCCAAACCTCTCTAGCCCCCAGTTTTCTATTTCTAGATCTTCCCTTGAGTCCCTTCTCTACTTTCTTATGTGGAATAAATTAATCATGTCTGACCTCTTTCCAACGTATAGGTAGCTACAGGTAAAAACTGATTTAGATAGGAAGGCACCCACCAAACCAGAAATTTCTCTTGTCAGAGGCAGGGAAATATTTACATAATAGTTTTTACGTTCTTCACCTACCTATATTTCTCCACCCACCGCAGTATCTTCCTCACCCCATCCACTGCAGTATCTCCATCTCTTTGCAGTCTTTCCAATTTGTTTGAGAGGTACCAGTGGATATTTCACATGTACTCATGAAGTGCCATCAGTCACCAGGTGATATTCTCCATCTTCTTGTTTTTCTGTTTTAGCCCCCTGTGGTATTTCCATCTGTTGTGGATACCTTTGATGCTTACATAGTTGAGTGAAGGGGTCTTGGCTCTGCCTCCAGGGATTACAGCCAAGTGCTTCCTTTTAGACATAGCTGCCACTGCCATAGCCCTGCTGATATTCTTGAACCCTGAAAGTGCCAGAGCAGAGTCATAAAATATGGTGCCCTTCAAATACAGGATATATTTCAAGAATATATCCACAGAATATGTGCTGAATGACATTGTGTTAAGTATACAAGGGAGGAGAATGCTTTCCCACCTGTTTTGTCATCATAGGGATCTGTATGAAAACTTGAGAGGTGCCCGATGGTGTTTTTGGGGAATAAACTCTATTTTATATTGTTTGATGTTATTTTAGGGTAATATATATAACAAATGATATAGCACAGGTCAAACCATTCAGAATTGATCCTAAGTATAATCTGAACAATCAGATTGGATGCTTGTTAGTGGATGGGACAACCATACTGGTGCATCTTTGCTTAATATTAGCTCTGTTTTGGAAGATTATAACATGAATCCATGATGGCCATGGTTAAGAGGAGGAGGAGACTCATCTCAGTTATAAATGCCATGTTGTTCCTGTCCCCTAAATTTAAGAAATGCTTTCTTCCCTGTTTCCTAATCCTGAGTATGGTTGAAGGCATTATAGCTCATAGATCTTGGGTAATTAACCTCTATGTGCCACAGTCTTTCTCATCTGCAAGATGGAAATAATAATACATAATTACGGGGGTGCTGTAATTGTTAAATGAGGAAATTAATTTGTTATGGATTAAAAAATGTTATGCATTATTATTGTGCCATGTTATTATATCTAACTCATTCTTTAGAGCAAGTTTGGCTTCATCCCAATTCTAGGCAGACTCACCCCGCACCTTCAAAATGCAACAGAAGTAATTGAATAAGCTCATTCACTCATTCATTTGTTCTTTCATTCCTTCAACCGAAGTGCACAGTAAGTGCTGGGAAATCAGTGATGAAAGAGATTACTTTATGAGCTCACAGCTAGAGAGGGGAATAAGCCAAAAAAGACATAATTAGAAAGCTGTGTAAAAAGTGCCATTATGGAGATATGAAAAAAGGTTATTGAAACACATCAGAATCACTTATTGAGCCTGGAGAAATTAAGAAAGGTTCCTGAAGGAAGTAACGGTGACTAGTTGTTAGGACAGATTTAGGGCCATCAAGTTTCCATGTAAATGGTGTTCCCTGCCCCACTGGAAATTTCTGGATAAGGCTAATGTTTACTAGGACTATTACAGATAAGAGATCAGAAATTTAAAGCATAAACCTTATTCTAGAGCTCTAATAATGCAAATAAAATGCAAGGATACAAAGCTTTCAAGATCAAGCTACCTCAGTATTCAACTGAATACAATTATTTAGTTCTTTAGAACTTTTTTTTAAACCTTTTTGGAGGTATGGCAGAGGAATTTTTTTTTAATATGGGTTGTTTTTCATATTACTTCTTAAATTCTGAAGTCTCCTAAATGGCTGAATAGTCAGCAACAGTGACCCACAGTATTGCTGTTGGTTAGGTTCACGTCCTTGGAAGAATATTGTCCTTAGCATCTCATAAGGATCCTCAAATGCACCCAATGTTCCTCAACTGAAGTCCCCAAACGTGAGTTCATTGTACATGTCCCTGTGTTTTCCAGCTGATTAAAATTATCTTGAGACCTTCCCCCGCCCCCAGATTGACATTACTACCTGCAGTGTCATGTCTGTTCTTTCTTTCTTTTTCTTTCTTTCTTTCTTTCTTTCTTTCTTTCTTTCTTTCTTTCTTTCTTTCTTTCTTTCTTTCTTTCTTTCTTTCTTTTTCTTTCTTTCTTTCTTTCTTTCTTTCTTTCTCTCTCTCTCTCTCTCTCTCTCTTTCTTTCTTTCTTTCTTTCTTTTTCTGGAAAGGAAAGAAATCAATTTCTTTGTCTCTCTGTCTCCTCCCTCCTTTTAAGTACTTGCTTTTCAAGCCTCCCTTTCCTAGTTGTCTACTCTTCCCTCAGGAAATTGTGCATTCCTTCATTACATTTCTTCAGATTGGAAAAGTGTATATGAACAAGCATGTGTAGATTCACAGAAACTTACACACACACACACACACACACACACACACACACACTCTACATAGAGAAACAGAATTTTAAGTCTTGGCTATTAAAAAACACAGGAACACTTTAATAGAAGCCTCACCACTCACTCTTGTACCTTCTGCTGATTTTCAGCTGTATTTAGTTCTTAATGAATCACTTAAGGTGTTGGTTTTGGATTCTCTTTTTTCCAGGAATAATTTTCAAAGCATCAATGTTGGAAAATGATTTTAGACTATCTGCCAGTTTACTTTGTCCTTGTGGGCCCTTAAAAACTCTACTGCACAGGTTACCCGTCACTCTTGGTTTTTTTTTGGGTACAGAAGAAGGATTAAATCACTTTGGTGCTATAAACTGGTTTTTAATCAGTTGTTTTACTTCTCAGTACCATCACTTAGTCTGCTTTAGGGCTGTGAATCAGTGCAGCTGGAGCCCTTTGGAAGCCTTTTGGCTGGCTTGGAATCAGTTCACTAGATTTGACATACTGGCACCATCCCTGGCTGGCTATGTGAACTGTGACCAATTAGGTTTGCTATGACTTAGGTTTCCCATCAGTAAAATGGGATTAAACATAATATCCATGTTTCAGATTCATTGGGATAATTAAATGAGATCGTATGTAAGGAGTGCTTAATACCAACCTGGAAAATATTAAGCTCTTAATAAATGTCATTATTATTAGTGCACATGAGTGACATATCAGCCAACAAAGAGACATGCAACAGAAGGAGGAAGCTGCAAAGGCAGTTCAAGGGCTTTATTGCTATATTTGGTATTATTTGCTTCCATTTCTGTCAGATCAGAAATTTGTTATTTGCTATGAGAAAGACTGATAAATCTGGGCACGATATTTTTCTCCTAAGTAAATCACATTTTTTCCCTGGAATTTGTCTTGCCCTCTCCTCTAACTTTTCCCTACACACCAATCTCTAATCTTATTGCCCTTTACCCACTGACCTGTACCTTGAGGACACAAGAGTCAACATCTGTGGCTTCTGTTTTTATACCATGACAGCCGTTGAGAAGCTCCATTCCTGAAAATCCCTCCCAGTTCTTGATGAAAGCCCCTGCTCGTAATTCCTGTTTTCTGCACATACTTAGTAAAGATTTCAGTGCCATAACCTTAATTCTTTAATTATACCCTGTTCTTTATGTTTTACTGATCCTTTTGTTCAAATGTTTACACCCTATATTTGGGAAATTACCTTCTGATAATTTTTGTTTCTTAATGGAAACAGATTTCTCCCAGACAGCCCTTTGCTGGCCCATTGACACACCTGATATATGTTTATTCTCAGATAGTTTTTCTGTGTAGTCACAGGAGACTTTATGGCAAACTTCCATACCAGTGTTAAAGATAGCCATAGCAACACCAAAGAGGTCCTTGTGAAATCTGTGCTTAGGACGTACCACAGGAATTAATAATTCTCTGGCCACTGTTTTAAATTGTAACCACACTGTTTTTGTAAGAAAGTTGCTCAATTTGTATACACAGAACACACAGGGCTGCGTTCTGATCAGGGGTATAGTTTCATTTAAAATTCTTATCTCAGAAATCTAAATACTTAGATTATTCTGCTTAATATGCACATGCTATCTACATTCCTTTGAGTGACAAGTTATGAAAATTTGTTTTGCTTATTTGACCCTCCCTGATAATTGTCTCCAACTCCTAAAAGTCTGAGTGAATACAAGGAGAGAATACCATCTCTAAAAATGTTTTTAAATTCTTTTTCCCAGAGTCAAGGATAATTTTTTAAAATATTTATACAGACATCATTATCAAAAATTATTTTACTGGACATTATGCTAATGTTTCTTCTTAGAGTTCCCCGATTACATACTAACTTTAAAAACCTAGTGCTAGTTTGCTAGGTTTTAGTAGGTCAGCATGCACAGCAAAAGTGTATTAAGGTGGACTGCTCTATTTATTGATTTGCCCGGGATCTTCTAAAGGCTGGAGGCAATTGTCTGCGGAAGGGGGCGGGAGGGCTGTACATGATCGAGGTCGTGCGCATCTAGCCAATTTGTAAGACGATCCGCTGCTCCAAGCCATCAGCCACCCTTAGCATAGGGGCACACTCATGCATTCCTGTCAAGTCATCTTGTGAAAGGCTGCCTGCTTCCAGCTCGGCTTGGATGTGCAACCTTAATAAAACTCACTGAGGTCTGGGAGAAAATAGCAGATCTGCTGCAGATAGGGTAGGGGAAAGGGTCTAGAATATGTACACGCAGCTGACTCAGGCAGGCTCCACGCTGAACGGTCACACAGAGAGGAAACAATAAATCTCAGCTACTATGCAATAAATATCTCAAGGAAACTACCATTATAGTGAAATAAAAAAAAAAAAACTAACATTTTAGAACAAAGCTAACAAATGGCTAGTTTTCTGTGATTCTTTTTCAAAAGTTTTCTCTGAGGGGGATAAAGTCAAACAAACAAGCAGTTTTACCTAAAATAAAGACTAGTTTAAAGGTCAGAAGAAAGGAGCAAGTTTTTGCGAGAGGCACAGAAGGAGAGAGCTGGCAGTACAATGACAGTTTTCCTTTCCTTTGCTTTCCTCGCTGCCATTCTGACTCACATAGGGTGCAGCAACCAGCGGCGAAGTCCAGAAAACGGTGGGAGAAGATATAACCGGATTCAACATGGGCAGTGTGCCTACACTTTCATTCTTCCAGAACACGACGGGAACTGTCGTGAGAGTACGACAGACCAGTACAGCACAAACGCTCTGCAGAGAGATGCTCCACACGTGGAACCGGATTTCTCTTCCCAGAAACTTCAACATCTGGAGCATGTGATGGAAAATTATACTCAGTGGCTGCAAAAAGTAAGTGATTGCTTTCAGTTTCTAATTGCACAGAGCCTTTTCCGTTCTGCACTGCAGCTAACTTAGAGTTCCTTAGGGGGGCATTTGTGTGTTTACCTTTTGCTCAGGGGTGGGGGTGGGAAGGAGGCAGTGTTTGCAAATGCAAGCCGGCTGGCTCCCAGTGACTTCATGGGTGAGCCAAGGTTTTCAGGCTTGTTGTGCAAGCCTGTGAAGGTAGGGTGGCAACCCTTTTATGTGCCTAGCAGTGGCACATTTTATGACGTTTCTGGTTTCCTCTTATTTAAAATTTAGCTTGATTTTTCTGTCAAAGCCCAACTTGGAGAAAAAAAAATCCTGTGTGTCTTGAGAAAGTTGGTGAAAAAAGAAAATAATGACAATACTAATTTAGAATCAAATCAATTTCACACCAGGAATTTTGTGCAGCTAGGGTGGGGAATCATCACCAAATACTTGTTTTTCTCAACCTCTAGTAAAGTTAATATGAAATGAGAGTAAGTGTAAAGTATGATATTTGGTTGGAGAAATTGTGTGAGTATATAAAGGCAATTAATTTTAGCAAGTAATAGAATAGTAGAGGACAGATTTATGTCATATATTTTTTCCATCCCTGAAAATCCTGAAGATATATTTTAATGTGAACTCCTCAGGAAGAGGTTGTTTGCCCAGTGGGAAAGGAGAGATTGAGCTGGTGGTTGCTGTTTTCAGAGCGTGCACCTGCAGATTGGAGCTGAGCACGTGTAGGCTTTGCTATAGTCCTGAGATACCTCTTTTCTCAGGACATTGTGGTAACCACAGTGCCATGCAGGAAGTATCCAGATGAATGGTAATGTTGAATATGCAGTTAATCCCAATTTATAAAAATCAAAATGCACATTTTATTCAGTTTTTCTCTCTAAACCATTTAGAAGTTTTTGTTGAAAATATGTCTATTAAAATATGAACATACTTTCTGCAGCTCCTTCTTTCTTTGCTCTCCGTTTGTGTAACAGGTAAACAGCAGATAACAAGAGTATTCAACTATGTCAGTAGAAGGGTGGCAGTATCACATTTGTGAAAATTCTTCTCTCCTGGAGATCTTTACTAAAAATTCATTTGGTGCATATAGGTAGGAACATAGCCAGTCCGGTCTCCTTTAAATTAGTCTTTTAACAGAGCAAACACTTTAAGAAGATGGGCAAACGACAAATGCTCTGTTTTCCCCCGAGTTGTCATGCTCACTTAGAGCACTGCCTGCTGAATCATGCGAGTAATAGTTATTCTACTTTTGTCCACTAGGGACTGAACTAAGATCACCGATACTTTATTTGACAAGTTAACTGAAACTGGGTAGTTTCAGAGTTTCCAAACCTGGAATTGTAGTTAATCTTTCTATTGTAGACTACAGGTGAAAAAGATCAATAGGGGCGGAAGAATAGAAAGCAAACCAAATTCTGCACCCTTTTGATAATTGTAGTTTAAATTTCAAGCACTAATTGTAGCAGTAGTTTGTAATAGGATATCTGTTTTATCTTTAGCAAAATGTATTTTAATAGTAAACAAATTAATTTGGTTAAATTGCTTATTGCTATTCTCATTATAGCAGCCATCTAGTTTTTAATGAGAATTCAATCATTAAAATTAGTCTGGATAATTTGAAGGGGCTGGGAGGGAAATTTAGTCCCAAATTGTCCCACTCAAGCTATTCTACCAAAAATGTAATATTTTGTTTATGTAAAACATAGAGTCAAAATGGTGATTCAGACATAGTAATGCATATTTTTTGTTGCTATGCAATGATTCAGCAGCAATAAGGTAAATATGTGATTCTATTGGGCTTATGTGATGCACATGTTTCGTATGTTAATTTATTGTGTGAAATAAATTTGATTTTTGTTTGCATTGTTCTTGGTCAATGATTATGGCATAGTTTTCAGATTATGGCCAAGCATAACTATGCAAATATTCTTTGGTTACATTGACCCTTGCTAACGTGAATTGAGCTGATTATATGCTGAAAATGTCCCTGTTGGTATGAGTCAGAGCGTTTGGCTTGACTATTGTCTGCTTAAATTTGCATATCTTTTGTCATTGTTAATGCGATTGGTAGGAGGATCAAGAAACCAAATAAATTCTTTCAGCAAAGAACTTGTTAAAAAGCTCTCTCAAGTTTCCCTTAATTAGAGGATTTTTTTACTTCAGGTTCTAAATTTCTTGTAATGTATTTATTTTGATAATTCAAATGGAAATCTTTTTACTGTAACTAGTATGCTTAATACTGCAAGTTGTACTACTTCTATTTTGATTCCGAATAGTTGTGTTAGGATAAAAAGCAATGCAGTGCAGAAACTGAGGTTATCAGTGTAAGTAAATGTAATTAAATCATCCATTTAGCAAAATAATTAATCAAAGCATGGTGATTATTATGCAGCTCATGGCATCACTACCAGGAAAGTTTTTGATGTAGAATGTGTGTTCCAAATGCTAGATGCAGACAGATGATAATTTATGTTAATCTGATACCTTCCATGAAGTTTGGTAAACTGGATTCTTCTACAAATAATCTTCACAAGATGTTGGCTCTTACTTACACTCTCACACCTCATTTCTGGTCTTGCCATTGAACAAGATGAGAAATAAGGTATGCGAGGGGGCAAATGATGTGTCGCTCACGATAAGTGTTGGAACTGTTTTGGCACTTGTGTCTTGATATGATGGATTTCATTCAAGGAGATCAACTTTACATAGTAACCTGTCAATTAACACCAATTGTGAGTTAGGTTGCTAGCATTATTTTCACTTGTCAGATGGGGAAGAGCAATATAAATAATAAGCTCAAAAATCACCCTTTCATTGGGTAAAACACCTGGGCTGTGTATCTAGATTCAACTCTCTTCACTTGTATAGTTCTTTTCAGAATTATGAGCAAACCGTACCCAATACCTGAGATGACCAGGTCTTGGGATATTAACAGTAAGTACAAATGGCCTTTGTGACTTTGCCACTCTCATTTGATTCGTTTCTACCTTTCTTTGACAGAGAAATGTCTACTGTTTAATGTCACTATGTCTTGTGCTTCTTGAATTATTGTTTTCTTTCTCCTGTATCCCAGAAGTTCACTAATATGTATACGTATATGTATATGTCTTTTGCCTTCGCCAAATGATGTCTTTTTGTTGTTGTTGTTGAAAGTATAAATTGAGTAAAAAAAATGCCTTGTAACAGAGAACAAGGGTCTAGCTACTGTAAATATTTTACATTAGATAAAATTGATGAATTGATGATTATTAGTAGAAAATGTAGGTATGAATTGCCATCCAAAATGTTTTAATAAGTGCGAAGGTTTTACTGGAACACTTGGCTAAATGTTTCTATTGACAGCAATTTTTGACTAATAACATCCTCTACTTACATTCTTTGTTTCAGAGAATTATAATCATCTTTTTGAAACTCCTATATTACCAATATTAACCCATATTAATATCCACCAGAATGTGACGTCCGTGAGACTTTGTGTGCTCGCCTACTGCCATATCCCCAGGGCCTAAAACAGTATACAGTCCTTTGCAGACAGACAGTAAATATTTGTTGAATGAATAAATGGATGCATTGTCTATGTGTTGCAATCTGTACTTTACCATGTACTATTAACAATTTGTTTTGGGTGTACCCTTTACCTCCCTAACTAGATTGTAAGTTGTCATTTAGGCAAGCACTACATCCTACAATTACTTTTGTCTTGATATTAAAACAATATTGAGTCTGGAGTAGGTGGTTACTAATTATCCAAATTGCATTTAGCCAGTGATCTAGGATCTCAAAAACTTGGACCTTTGCTCCATCTTCTCCACCTAATTATTCTTCGAGTCAGTTTTGTTGCCAGTTTCTCTAGGACATGTACCTGCGCTCCACTTCTCCTCCCAGGCTGAGTTCTCCCATGTTGTCATAATACGTTCATTGCATGTGTCATGCTAGCACTGCACTTCCTGTCGTTTTCATTATTTGTTTTGAGGCTGTTTTCCGACTCAGAGTATGAGTCCCCTTGAGTGTAGTGAATAGTTCTTTACCCATATATATCTGAAATGTTTTTTAAGGGTTTGAACAATATCTCTGTTACCATCATAATGTGAAATAAAAGACATCAGGTGCTCCAGTATGTGGTGCTAGAATAAAATAATGAAAATTAGGAGAGCTTGTAACTGCTTTTAGAGGCTAAAGTTTGCTTAAATCCTTTGTGCTAGTTTACTTGAGGGTCAGTTGGACCTTCCTTTGGGGAAAAAATAATTTTGGACTTCCAGGCCAGTAGGCAACAATTTACTGCATACAATAATGACATATATTTGCGTATAATATGTGCACATATGAATCTACGTAATTGGAAATGACCTCCCATCTGTGCATTGTTTTGGTGGCTCGTGACTATGCACAATAAGCCAGAGGGGATGTTCTGTGTTTTATTTGCACTTGTAGGGGTGCTTCCTGAATGTGTGAAATGAGTGGACAATTGATAAGTATGTTTTTAAAAAATTGTCACTAAACTTGAAGAAAATATGCATATATAATTTATGCACTAAGATGGGAAAAAATAGCACTTGCCAAGAAAGTTTAAAGGAATAATTGTCTTTTAAATCCAGTTGTAGAAATGTCCCTACCAACTTCATCTGAGATCAACTCTTAGTTTTCAAGCCAAGTAGGGAGTCTTCCCTGTATTAACTTTTCAATGAATAGTTAGGTTTTATTTGTTGCTTGTTATATTTTAGAATCAAAAGATCCAAGAAGACAGAAAAACCTTTCTGAGTCCTAGAAGTTAGGCAGTTGGAGCTATCATAGTCTTTTGGATTTCTCTGTAGGAAGACGCAAGCCTCTTCTCAAACTGTCTGTCATGGCAGATTGCAGGATTTTTGAACCAGGGCAAGTAGGTCCTTTACTATGGGTGATTGCAACTGTTCTTTACCCCTGACCATGCTATTTCACAGAAGCCTTTTTTAAGTAGCACTAATCTCATATGGAATTATTGGTTCAATGTGATCTGAAATGAATATGAATGTATCATTCTTTTCCTTAAAATTTTCCTACAGTTTTTCATTATGTAAGACTAAAATGCAAATTCTTTACATTGAGGCTGTATATGATCTGCCCCCATATTCCCCTCTAGATTCATCATTTACAACATTTCCCTTATTCCAGTTACTCAAATGACATTAGCCTTCTTGTTATTTCTATAAAAGGTCAGTTTATTTCTGTCTCAGGGACTTTACATGCTATTTACTTATCTAGGAAAATTCTTCCTCCAGATATTGGCATGGATGGCTCTTTCTTTTTATTCAGGTCTTTGCTCGGAAGTCATCTTCTTGGAAAGTCTTTTCTGAGCACTATTACCTACCACCTTCATGAATTCTACTAAGTGACTTTTTGTCATATAATGCTGTATTATTTCTTTGTGGCACAGCATGACCTCTTATTGCTTATTGTTTGTCACCTTATTTATTTTTTCTCCCTCTACCTATAATGTAAATGCCAGAAGAGGTCCTTGTCTGTCTTATTCTCTGTAGTATACCTATATACACAACACATAGTAGACCCTCAATAAATATTTGCAAAAGATATTCTCCTGAACCTTACACTCTATGAGGTAGAGACTGTGCCTGTCTTGTTCACTAGTTTTTATTTATTATTTCGTCTGTTATTTTTTATAGCAGATCTACTTTTTTAGGACAATACCTGGAACATAGTTGGAAAGAATACTTTTTTTTTTTTTTAATGAATAGAGAAATGAATGAATTCCATGAGTAGATTTGGGCTATAATTAAATATTTGTATGAAAATGAAACACTCAACTATATTCCCTGTGATACCCATCTAACTATGTACTAGGAGAAATTTTAATCTTCTGAATTTCCATCATTTAAATCAAGGATCAGCAAACTATGGCCCTTGAACTAAATCCTGACTGCCACCTGTGTTTGTAAATAAAGTTTTATTGAAATAAAACCACACCCATTCCTTAATGTAATTGTCTATGCATTTGTAAATAAAATTTTATTGAAACCGAGCCACACCATTTGTTTATGTAACGTCTATGGCTGCTTTCTTCTTACAAAGGCAGAGTTGAGGGTTGCAACAGAGACCACAGATGCTAACATTTAATATCCAGTCCTTTACAGAAAGTTTCCTGACCCCTGTCCTATACCACAAAAGGAATATGGTATTAATATTGGGACCATTGCAAGGTAAATTGTGAAGTTTGTTGTGTGGGAAAAAGATCGCCCTCCAGGAGGTCAAATAATCTTTAGGTCCATGCCAGTTGGCAGAGAGCCTGAGTAAGCCATTTCTTGGCTTGGTATCTGGACATGCTGTGAGGTGACATTTTAGAGGAGTTACAGGCAAGGAAATTTCATGTCTTTCCTTTCCTCTGCCCATCATTATGTGGACAGAGAAATATTCCAAAAGCAAATACATGTTGGAACAGAAAAAGCACCTGAATAACAATGCAGATCACCAGCATCTGGGTTTACCAGGCCTTGGTGCCAGGGTTCTTTGCTTTATGTACTTGTTTCAACCTGTTGGTTGTGGCATCAGCAAGAATGTTGACAAAACATCAGAGGCGTTCTGTTTTCATGGCACTGGGGCTTCAGCTCAGCCTCTTAGGTTCAATTTATTTAGAAATCTTTCCTCCCTCTATCATTTGCTTTAGGTATAAGCATTACAAGTATTCCCATTTGTGTAGATGATGGGAGGGGAGGAGCAACAAGTGGCTTGTTCAGGCACAATTTACAGAGGTTTATCAGCTGCTATGCTGTAACTTGCTCCTTGAGGAGGTTTTGTTTTCATTCTGCCATGGCCTTGTCTCTGTGTAGAAACAGCATCCTTTTCCTGAGCCTTGTCTTCTTTTCTTTTTTTAATACCATTTGCTTAGATGCACAACCCTAATTACATTCTGAGTCATCCTCCCCTTTTGTTCCAATACAAGATTATCGTTTGCTGTGAAGTTGGGAAGTTCCAAACCTCCTTTGGTTCTGGCCCCATGGTCATAGAAGGGAGGGCCTCTTAGTGTTTAAATCTCTTTACAAAGTGTACAAAAGATATGCCCCCTCCCTTATCAAAGAGGTTTCTAAAGAATGAAGCACTCCAAGGATTATCTTTTCTTTATATTTTGAGACTCTGTACCAAACACTTTTCTCGAATTCTTACACAGAAATAGCAGAAGTAAGAGGTTTTTGAGTTTGTTTGGTCTAGGTTACCTAGCCAAATGACCTGATTTCTTCCTTCAAACATATGAAAAGGTAATATTTAACAGAGAAAATGGTATAAAACATAAAGCCCAGCATAACCCTACTGGCAGCTAATAATTTAATCAATAACATATTTGGATGTTTGCATATTTAGTGATAAGTACTGGAGAATATAGAGTATAGCAAATATAATAAATGTTACTTGTATATACATGCTACATGGCTACAGGTTACTTATTACGGGTCTGCATTGGCATGTAGTTCCTAAGTTTGTTTTGCATTATTGAAAGAGCATGCAAATTAGCGTAAGTATCAAGCTGTACCTAAAGTAAATCAGTGGCTGAAATACTAGTAATATGCAAATAAGATGTGAATATCTTGAAACAGTAATGTGTACATAGAAGCCACCAAACTCACTGGTATCAAATACGTAAACTTACTGTATATTTCTGTGGAATTGCTGATGATAATTTTGAAAGGTGGTCTGTTTGAAAATTTAGTTACATGTATCATTCTAACTCATTAGGATCATGAAACCTGAATGAGTTGAATCATAGTACTAGACCCTAAAGATTATTAGAGGGTTTCCATTCTCAGAGAATGAATAAATATTTTAAAACTCCAAAGTGCATTTTGCTACTAAACCTTTAGAGATAATCCCAAGATTTTGTAAAACATTTTAACACTGTTCTTCTCTTCACTGTTAATATATAATTGACTATATTAAAATACAGTGGATATTTATTGTGGCTAAAGGTTTGCTATACCCAGCCGACTTTGCATCTACCTTATCTCAACTGCACAGATACAAGACGTGAGAATTGTATCCTTATTGCTAAATCACTAGTCTTCTCTTTGTTTTCCAATTTTACCCAGCTTTTAAGTAATAAGAACAGAGCTATAATAATCATTAGTTTTAATACTCATTGAATAAATGAATAACTTATTGAATAAATTGAATATTTATAACTTTAAAATGTGAATAATAATACTGAAGGTTTACTATTTTTGAACAAATGAACTGATAAATTCCAAATACTTCTTAGCAGTGGAACCCCGTTTCCAAGCAAATTATTAGGTAGAAGCTTCATATATAATCTAGATGCAAATAGATGGGCTAGAAGGGAACCAAAGTGAGATCCTGCCTGGACCCTCTTCCTCAGCTCCTCCCCCAGAGGCACTCATCAGGGGATCCTGTATGTTCAAAGGAATATAGTTTCAGAATGACTGCAATCAAACTTCCAAATAATCAAATATTAGTGAGGTAAAGCTGCCAAAACCAGTCTACTGGCAGACAGGAAGAAACATAATGTTTGATAGTTTGAATCTTTTTTGACAAGTTAGCGTAAGAATGTCCAACTCTGCCATCTACAAAGCCAGGTTAAGATTATTAATGTGAGGGCGCCTGGGTGGCTCATTCGGTTTAGTGTCCGACTCTTGATTTCAGCTCAGGTCATGATCTCGCAGTTAGTGGGATAAAGCCCCCTGCAGGTGTCTGTGCTGACAGCACAGAGTCTGCTTGGGATTCTCTCTCTCCTTCTCTCTCTGCCCATCCCCTGCTTTCTCTCTCTCTCTGTCTCTCCCTCTCTCTCTCTCTCAAAATAAATAAACATTTAAAAAAAAGAATGTTAATGTGTAAGTTACAAAAATACAGGTTGTTCTTGACTCTGAGAATTTTGAGGCCCACCCATACCTAACATGACCAAAATATGTTAAGTTAATAGATAACTCTTGGACAATTAATAGCAGATTGTATAACTTATCTATTTCCTGAATTATCCAAATGCATGATAGTTTATATTTACTTATCTTAAATTTCGGAACATGAATTACACTGAAAATACCTAATATCTCAAGCTACAATATTCACTTAGAATAGAATTCATTGTTAAGGATAGTGAAAGGAGATCTGAATTTTAAGTAGGCATTTACATATTTTCAGAATTTTCAATAATTCCTGTTAGGTCAACTTAGCTTACCTTTGTTTTTACTTCTAGTATATGATAGCAGGAAAAGGAATCTCAGAATTGCCAATTTCATATTCATTTGTGCTGAAACATTAATAAAATGCAAGTAAGATTATTTGGTATTGTTTAAGCCATTTATCCTGACTGAGAAGGTTAATTTACTTAAGACTAGATAAAACCAAACTTAAATCCACTTTCCAAATACACCTAAGCTGCAACATATCACAATGTGCTGAGAGAGGACAATCATCTGAAGGTGACATCTTTAATTGTATTGGCCCTGATGAGCTTGTTCTCTTTTTTTTAGGAGATGAATAATACACGGCCATTTGATATACTGAGGAGTGAGGGCTCCAAAGTGAAGCCTTATATGAATTTATTATTAACTTTCTTATTATGTTAGAAATGAGAATCCTAATAATTTTTTCTGGCTTTCCAATGGCCTACTTTTTTCCAAACTCCTACTTCTCATTCTGTAGTGGGGAGACTTCTGGGACTTGAAACCAGAAAAGATATGTGATGGGGGCAGTCCTTTGAGCAGGAAGGACAAAAGGACTCAAAGGAACTCATTCCTGGCCTGCCTTTCCTTTTCATCCCCCCTCTCTTCTCTGGCATTATTTCCATAAGTCCTATGTGATGCTGCTTGTACTGGCAGCCATGGCGTGGAAGTGCAGGAAAGAGGATGGGCAAGAGAGAGGGTGAATGAACAAGTTTTCCAGTGACTGTCCCTTTATTGGGGGTTGGGGGCACAGTGAGGGATCGTGGAACTATAGCAGTGTCCAGAGGACTGCTCCATAAGAGACAGCAGTGAGTTCTGTTGTGGGATTTCAGAATACAGGCATAAGTCATAGAACTAAACACCTGCTATTCACAAAGGACAGGCAGCCAGTTAGCCAGTTATCTAGTCAGATATCCACAAGGTGGTCTGCTGGGTACTGGGAGACAGTGATGAATCTACTACAGCCGCTGTTGTTGAGAAGCCTAAACCCACTAAAATAGATAGTAAACGCATTGTTTGTGTCCACTGTTTTTTCTATGTCAAAGAGAGAGCTATGCAGTGATGAAGCGTGTTGTACCTAAAGCCAGACTGCCTAGATTTGAATTTTGACAATACTACTTCCTTGCTATGTGGCCTTGGGCAACTTTCTTAACTTCTCTGTGCCTCATTTGTATTATTAGTAAACTTGAGGTAATAACAGTACCTACATTATAGGCTGATTGCTAGGAGTAAAGTTAATTTACATAAATTACCTTGCATAAGTTCTCTCACATGGCAAATGTTAAGTAAATATTAGTTATTCCTTGGGGGCAGTTCTGGGTTATAGTAATAGTTAAATGTTGAACCCTTTTACCAACTATCAAGCCATTTGGAAGGACTTTACATGTATTAATCCATTGAATACCTTCAAAAGCCAGGGTGAGGTAGATGGTATTATAATTTTCCCACATGGCAAATTAGCAAGTTAAGGCACAGTGAAGGCAAGTAACTTGTCCAAGTTTACTTAGTGGCTAAGTGGTGGGGGGTCAGCCTCCAATTCCAGGCAGTTTGGCTCCGTGACCTATGATCTTAACCAACTGTGGGATTAGCTATAGCAACTTTTGCCGTGTCCCTTCTTGTCAATCTTCAAACCTTAAGTCTATTTAAAAAAATTTTTTTCTGTAGTAGTCTTTGCACCTAAACCCTTAATGCTTTCATACAAAATGTGTTCGCCCCTTTCTCAAGTACTGTTTCAGTCATTTGTCCACATCCTATCTCTAAAGCTCCGTGGTTAAATTGACTGTGACACATAGGTTATTGCTGCTGATTGAAGCACAATAGCCCAATTCTCTCTAGCCTCCCCCAGGTCTGTTAACAGACCAGGAATCCCACGTCTATAGTCCCTCCTGCCTATCTCCTTAGAAGCACCATTTCTTGAAGTTACAGAGCTTAATTGAATCTGACTAGTTATCTAAAAACTTAAAACACAAAGAAGGGCTTACAATTGCTTTACATGGGGTGAAGCTGTCTATTCTATATATCTTCCGTTCTATTTAATGACCTCCCTCTTAGATTTATCTGTGGACAATCCTTGGAAAAGCAAAAGCACATCCTGGAACTTAAAATATTATTTGCATGCACTTTTTTTTGTGGGTCATTCAAGAGAGTTGTAAAAATGAGAAGAAAAGCCTTCTTTTCTCAGGCAATGGCCTCTTATCTCACTTCCTATTTTATTTATCACTGTCCCTATTAATTAAAATATTTCTGGTATTTTGGTCCAAGGCCAAAACACTGCTACTTGCAGAGAGTTGTGATGGCTCTTCCTCTTTTTTTCCTGATCTTGGAGGCCTGACCACTCAGATGCTTGGGCTTTGAGAGTTGTAGCTTTTTGTAACTATCAAGCACATGAGGTAGAACGACTCCAGACTAACTCCCTTCTGTTCATTCTTTTTCAAGTAGTCCCAAAGAAGAGAGAGGACAAGACAGGATGGGGGCAAAGTAGAATTCAGGTATGCTTTTCATCCACCTTTGCATAATAGGAGAGATTAAAACACATTAAGGAGGAAAAAAATTCAATGTGTATCTACTTGCTTGACCTCAGTTCTCCATGGAGTGATGACGATCGGCAGTGTGGGGCACATCCATGTTGTTGGTGCTCCATAGCTATTGGTAGGATATATACATGAGTAAATGCATGCTGTGGTGCTTAGATTGTTTAGGGGCAACTTTTGGTTAGTGAAATGGTCTGAAAGATTAGTGTTAATGTTTAATAACAAGGACCTTTTCCCAATTTGCAGGAAACTGTTAAGTTAAGGAGTATAAAGCTTTCTTAATTTTAAGGGTTTCTTTCTTTATCCCCTCTGTATTTCTAATATATCATCCCCTCCATATTTATAATATTTCATCTACCATGTTTGATACTTTTCATCTCCTCTCAAGAGTCAGCTGACAAGAAAAAGAAAAGGAAAGAAAAAACTGACAAAATAGCAAATACATATTAATAGAAGCTGGGAATTGACCTCCTATATTTAGTGATATAGTTTGTATTTTAGGTGGACACATGATTATGATGTGATTTATCTCATCCATTTAGCATAATCCCATCTCCTGCCAGTGAAATTACAATTGCTTTGTGAATGGAATATGTCAGTTTATCTCAAAGAGGGCAATGGATGTCACATATTTTGTCCACAAAGCAAGTATGAAAATGACATTCTATTTGAAGACAGGTATTGAGTAACAAATAGGGTATTAATAAGTCCACCTTCATTAAGCAGTATCATCATCCAAACAGATAAGCACATTTTTATAAATAGTAGGTATCATCATCTCCATTTTATAGATAAACAAACTGAGGTTCAGTGAAATCGAATGATTTTTAAAAGGTTATATATTTACTTTGACACAAGTGTAAAATCTGAACTCAGAAATTCTGAGTGGCTCTATCTAAAGCTCTTAATTGTTCATGCCTCTTTCACTTTTCCTTCACAAATTAAAACAAATTTTGATTGATGGAGAGTAGGAAGAGGTTCAAATGAATGATGTTTTCCTCTAAGTTTTGGAGAATATATTCAGAATAAATAATCTTCTTTAGGGATTGGAATAATTCACCAAACATATGTAAGAAATGCTCTAAGAAAACTAGTATTCTTAGGAGAATTATTTCTTAGCACTCTTCCTGACCAGATGCAAATTTTTATTTAAACCGAAAACATGTCAGAGGCAAATAACTATTTGTTGTTTTTACATTCTTTTTCAAATAATGAGTTACTTACACAGTTGATGTTACACAGATATGAGTATACAAATAAAGGTGATATTTTAAACTAGTTTATCTGCATTTTGACTTACAGACACTACAGTGTAGCTATAGGTTGTATTTCTTTTGGTTAAAGACCAAATAGGAAAAAATATAGTCAATAAGGGAGATTATTTAACACTTCAACATTAATGAATTAGGTTCTTTTATAATATTTTTGGGAAAATGACCATGTGCCATGTTTGTCTTTATTTTATTTTATTTTAGTTTAGTTTAGTTCTTCAGGATATAAAAGTAATCTTGATCCAAGATTTATGCTTAGAAAAAAGAACAGAAAATTAATAAGCACTGTGAAAGTAGAACTGTCATTATCTTTTACTGACAATCAAGATAAACTGATGAACGAAGGGAACTGATTCAAATAAATGATTAAAGTTGGCAGTGAAAGTAGAAATCCCACACTCAGTACTCAAGAAAACTCTTAACTGAGGATTGAGTATATATAGGAGCTAAGCAGCCTCCAGGTCAGAGAGAAAGGAAAACTATTTTGTGATCATTTTGTTTCGTATGGGACCAAAGCTTACATACTTTGAGTTCACAAATTAAACTTATGCGGTTTATAGGGGAAAAAGATCACTATGGAAATTAGTTATCTTAAGCATAAAATATCCCTATATATTATTTTACTATTATGAAATATCTTCCACTGTATCTAATTTTTAAAGCCATGGCCAAAAATATATCAGAAGCAACTAAAACATTCAAACAAACTCTATAAGCCTATTAAATTGCTTGTATTTGAAATAATTCACCAAATATTTTGGGAATTTCTCTTATGTTCAGATACAAAATATCCCCTGTGGAAATGAGATTAATGTGTGATTGGTTCTTTTATGATTACTGGGCAATCATTTCTACCTATCCATTCAGTAGGGTGTATCAGAATCTTTTAGGAAGGTGTAGTTTGAAAAACCACTTACGGTTTTTAAATTTAGAACCAAAAACTCCCCACCATGTTTGGGTACTAAAACTATTCAAAGAAAATACAAATTTAACACAGTGGAAGAGTAGAAGTCAAATAGAAAACAGCACTAGAATGTAATTATTGGTTGTGTTTTCCAAAAATGGTTATAGTAGTATTTTATGCATATATAGTAATATATAAATAGTAAAGTATCTTGCATGTCATTGTCTCATAAAGAATTAATTCCCTTCTCTTTGAATCTGTCTGGGTCATAAAAGGCAATTAAGTTTCCATGTTGTTCTTTGTAATACTCATGCTTGGAGCCTTGGGCTGCCATGTTAGAATTCCAACTACCTTGAGGTCACCATATTGTGAGGAAGTCAAGCCACATAGAGAGGCCATGTGTAGGTGCTCTGGTTAACAGATCACCATTTTTGAGTCATTCCATCTCAGGCTGTAGACATATGAGTGAATGAGCCTTCAGGTGATTCCAACCCCTACTTACTCCCATTACCTCCAGATGTGAAGTTAAAGTCCCAGGCATCATGGAGCAGAAACAACCCATTCCCACTGTGCCTTGTCTGAAATCCTGACCCATAGAGTCTGTGAGCCTAATGAGCATAATGGAATGGTTGTTACAAGCCACTGAATTTGGAGGTAATATATTAATGCAATAATAGTGACTGGATTAGTCACTATTTCCATAGGCATACATGCAAGGGTTTACTATGGTACTTATTCTATGGTAATCATTGAAGAACAATATATCAGACATGAGCTCTGCCTCCCAGAGGCTGGCATTTAATTAAGGCTCATGACATAAGTAGAATGTCATAAATGTTGGTTTTTAAGCCAATATTTTTACTACCTTTCTCTATTTTTGTAAACTACTTCAGGTTCACATAAATTAAAATTCAATAAATGTAACTTGAAGACTGCACAAAGATAGTTTCCTTTGAGTAAAGTGCTCCTTTGAGTAAAATAATTATTTGTAAGGATTTTTCTTACCTTCAAAATAGTATTTGTAAAAATCCTCTGAGCCTTCCTAAATTCCAAGTCAACCGTAATACCAAAATGATATACTGTATAGTTTATGTGAGTCTTAATGCTTACATTATTTGAATTTTTCTATCATCTAAAAATTGTAAAAATCTCAGTGAATTCAGATTTTTGAGACTCAAGGCATGAAGCTATTTTATAACTATTTACTACTTAACCTGTCATGATTAGTCTGTAAGTTTAAATCCAGATGTTTCTGAAAGCTGTTCTTGAGCACGGCTGACTGGTGGTCTCCTAAATGTCAAATGAGTTAGCAGCATCTGTTCAATTCCCAGTGGTTTGGAATTCCTGCAATAAAAATCCATCCCAGATTCTCTTCTTCTTAACTGATGAGCAGAGGATGTGGACTTGAATGAAACAGGTATAGGAACATTCCTTGAATATATAAAGTGCTTTGCTTATTACATTATATATTGGTTGAAACTTATGGAAAACAACATAACAGTAAATATAAAGAACATAACTATTGTTTATAACCCTCAACTCAGTAATCCTACTTCTGGGAATCATTCCCAAGGAAATAATTCAAAAGAAGGAAAGAGCAGTATATATGAATATATTCATTACAGCTATCGTAGCAGGAACATTAGAAACAAATATTGTTATTTATTTGGTATTTACTATGATTTCATGGACCCATGATCTTTAACACTAAAAAATTTTTTTTGAAAGATAAGCAGTATTATTCATAGCTTCAAATGAGGAAATCATGCATTATCTCCCACAAGCAGTAAAGAGTAGAACCAGCAGACGCCCCAACCCAGGATTGTCTAATGAAAAGCCATGTCTTCAGTGACATCACAACTACATCTGTTAAAAAATCATATTTTGACAAGAGAAAATGCCCACAAAATTTTAAGTGAATATGTTAGTGTACCTGAATAATTATAACCATGAAAAATATTAGCTAATATTTTTAGCATTTTGTATATACCAACCCTGGGACAGACAGTTTAAAGGTGTTAGTTTATATGATCCTTGCAACCCTGTACGTAGACACTGTTATTGTCCTCACTTTGGAAAACTCCATATACGTTACAGACTTGACTTGGTGTGATGAGAGTGGGTGGTGGAGAGGTGGGTGTGTACTTGTAAGTATATGCATAAAACCATTGACAGGAAACACATCCAAAACATTTGTGTTGATTTGTTTTTAATGGTGCAGTTGAATATTTTTGTTTTCTCTTGTATGCATATTGTATTTGTTGTATGATATGAACATGTGCCACTTTTGTCATCAAAGTAATGTAAGTTTTATTTTTTAAAGAAAAATAGGTATATCTAGACTGAAGTCAAGTGAAGTGGAGATGATGGGAAATTAACCAGGTTAAAATTTCCATCACTTTTCAAAATAACTGTTCTCAGGCCAATATAAATATGGATGGGCCTTTAAAAATAGTAGCAGAATCTGTAGGTAAAGGAAACCTACAAGAAATATTTTGGATAGGGTTTCAATAACTTCACATCCTCCCCTCAACCCCAAGCAGCTGCCTTCCTATAAGACCAGTTCTGAATCCACTTTAATCATAGGGTGGTCACTTATTCATTTCATACCAATTTTCACTTCTTTCTTCCCTTTTTTCTCTGCTTTTGTGAAGAAATTAATGTTGAAAGCTCTGAAAATGGTGAATTACACATAGAAATTGGGTTGGGGTAGTCCATAATCCTCAGCTGATTTTTTTTTTTAATTCAGAGGAAGTAGTAGATTTTAAAGGCTTTTATTTACAGAAAGGTAAGTTATAAAAGAGACGGTGAATGGGTGACCTAGTTTTGTAGAATATAAACTCAAGATTAAATGTTCTAGGATCTGATGTAGCAACGAGAGCAGGAAGACGTATGAAAGAAAGATTACAGAAGTTATAATTATGTGGCATGATATATATGAAATTACTTTGCAAGATTTTAATATCTGTCCCAGGACAAACTGCACTGGGCACCAGAGCTTTTCCAGAAGTCAAAACCCAATCATGCCATTCTCATGGTTAAAATTCAACAGTGGCTCCAAAATACCCTCAAACTGGGGTTCAAACACTGTGGCTTACTTAAACTGGCCTTTAATCTCATCTCTCACAATTTTCTCCATGGTTCTCTATGTTTCAGCCATATCTAAATCCTAGAAGTTATATTACACTATCATGATTTATCCTTCTTCCTTCACTTTGTGTGTTCTATGCCTTAGCAAATTCCTTGCATCTCTCCTGCCCCATACTCCATATAGTATTAGATAAATGGATAGATGTAAAGATGGATGGTTGGATGGATAAATTGATAAGTAGATGTGATACTTATTAATAAGTAAGTATGATAAGTATTGTGACCCTTCAACTCACTCTTAAGCAATGGAATTTGGTAGGAAGGGACACAGTAATAGAACCTTACTGTCAAATTTTTAAAGGACATAAATAGTAATACAGTAATGGTGAGAAAATGGTTTTGGATGCCGCAGTTGCTTAATGAAAGGATGAATTACCAGAGTTGGGATTTCAGGGAGAGTGGCCTGTGCAGCTCTAATACTTGCCTGAAGTAATAAGGTGATGAAGTAAACAGATGAAAGGCTGGAGAAAGCAGCTAGAGAATTAGGGAACAGGTGAACTTCTGAGGGGACTATCATAATAGTACTTAGGTCAAGAAAAATAAAACAGAAGTCTTCATCAAAGATAACACTGATATTTTAGAACTGGGAACATTACAAAAATGCTTTATTCAGGCAGTTAAGTACTGTGGAAAAAATGTTAAATTATGACAAAATGTTTCTGTATTTGTGTCATGTGGAGCTGTTAACTTCAGATGACTTTAAGAATAATTTTCTCTCTTTTTTAGTGTTTATTTTTATTTATTTTGAGAAAGTCAAGCAGGGGAGGGACAGAGAGAGTGGAGAGAGAGAATCCCAAGTGGGCTCCTTGCTGTCAGCACAGGGCCTTATGCTGGGCTCGAACTCACCCAACTGTGAGATCATGATCTGAGCAAAAATCAAGAATTGGATGCTTAACCGACTGAACCACCCAGGTGCCTCAAGAGTAATTCTCAGTACCACATAAGACATGATTGACTCCATTTCTACCTTTTCAAATGAGAGGAGGAAAGGACAATCCTAGGGTGCTTTAAAATTTCTTAATTCAGATAGAGGTAAAGAGCCCCATTCTACTTTCCATTCCTTGTTGTACCCCACACATTTACAGGTTTTATAGTATAGAATGTGTTAAGGAGTCAAGTCAAATTGTTTATGAAGCCTAAGGTAAATGAGCCTTACATTGAAGCTTCCAACCACTTAAAACTCCATTTGTACTATCAGGCAGGATACATACTACACTATTCTTTTTTTTTTTTTTTTTAATTTTTTTTTTTTTTCAACGTTTATTTATTTTTGGGACAGAGAGAGACAGAGCATGAACGGGGGAGGGGCAGAGAGAGAGGGAGACACAGAATCAGAAACAGGCTCCAGGCTCTGAGCCATCAGCCCAGAGCCTGACGCGGGGCTCGAACTCACGGACCGCGAGATCGTGACCTGGCTGAAGTCGGACGCTTAACCGACTGCGCCACCCGGGCGCCCCTACACTATTCTATTTGTATTATATACAAACTTACATACAGGAATGATTGGATTCTTTTAAGTCTGTTTGATCTTTGAAAATTAAGTGAATCCCACTAAAAAATAAAACTTCATGGTTCCATTTTAAAAATAAAGGCATTAGCCATTTCAGTGAAGAATCTGATCAGAGAAGTATTAAGTTATATTGAGAGATATTTGCTGACGTGTGTGTGTGTGTGTGTGTGTGTGTGTGTGTGTGTGTGTATCTTAAATGACCTGAGCTCAACTTCGTGTTTTCAACTGGGTCATTTTATATTTGTAAGCATGTACATTTTGTAATAATAAAATGCGTAGTGCTCTTTAGCAGTTACCAAGTGGATGATGCCTTATGGTGCATTTCATGATGGTACAACACAGAGATATTCCTTCCTGGTTAATATAAAAATATGTGTGCCCTGCTTGTCATGCAGGTTTCAGGTAAAATGTTTGAGTAAAAGTCTTGTTTTGTAAAAACATAGAAATTCCATGTTTGCTGAGCAAGAATAATGGTTTTGTAACATAGAACATGTGGACAGTTAAGCAAACTCATATTTATGCCTAGAAATAAAATATGCTCATTGGGAAGTTGATACATATTTCTCTTACATTCTCATGACTTTATATCATGAAGCTTATTCACTCAAATGACCACACCCCCTGGAGAATTGAACACCTCAAACCAGGGGATGGCCAGTGCTAGTGTAGTGGTAGTAGGGATAGGGAAGTCACTTACATTCTTGATGAGGAAAATGAATGGGGAAAAATTAGAATTGGAAATATCCACTTAACCAACTCTCTTTTTTAAAAGAAGACAAACCACAGTCTATGAAATACTTCCTGCCTTTGTTATATATGGGAAGGTGTTGTTTCATAATACATAATGCCTGTGTGTGTGTGTGTGTGTGTGTGTGTGTGTGTGTGTGTGCATGTACATAGTTTAGCTTTCAGCATTTGATGGACTGTAGGTGTGAATTGAGCAGGATATTTTACCCCTCTGAGCTTCAAATTTCTGCATGTTATGAAATGAGAATAGTAATGCTTTTTTCAAAAGGTTGTTATGGTGAAGATACGAGACAAAATTCACTAAGCGCCTAATGAAGTCTGAAACATAGCATATGTTTACAAATTACATCTATTTAAATTTTTAATGTTTTCTTTACAAACTGTACCCAACAAAGCTAAGTTGGGCTTTCTAAGGGCTGCCTCTTTTGTTAGTGTTTAGAGGAGGATTGGTTTAAAATTCTCTTGTTCAAGTCCCAGTGAACAAATCTTTTGTGAAGAAGAATTTAAAATAATTTATATAGATGTTCCACATAAAGGACATGGAGTATAACTCCCAACTCCTTAAGCATAGGCTGCACATAGTATCTTCTTTCTAAAGAGTGCATTGTTGGAAGGGAGAAAAGAGAGTAACTTTACCTCCTTAATGTATATAACCCCTGTCTAATCATGTCGAAAATATCAGAAAAATCTCAATGTAGGGGGTATTCAACAAATAATTTGATGAGTACTCCTCAAAAATGTCAAGATCATCAAAAAAAGCAAGAGTAGCCTAAGGGTATATAATGTGTAAATGTTATGTTATGGATGGGATACTGGACGAAAAAAGAAAAGAAAAGAAAAGAACATTAGGTAAAACTAAGGAAATCTGTACAAAGTGTGGACTTTAGTTAATAAAGTTAATAAACAAAGAAACACAATCAGATCCTAGTGAAAATGTATAGTGCCTTGGATTTAATAGACATGCTTGATTATGTTATACGATGGATTTCTCTAGATGTTAAGAAGACATATTAGCTATAATTCTCTTGTAACATGAATTCTGTTGTAACGTTCTCACTAAGAATCAGAGAACAGCCCTGCTGGGCAGTGCTTGATCCTTACTGAGAGCCATTTGAGAACAAAAAAGATTGACAAAGTAATAGATTTCAACTTCTCATGTATGAAGAATCCTTTCAAAGCTTCCTGAAGTAAGAGAAATAAGGCTTTTCCTAAAAACCTGGTATACATCTTAATGTTTATGGGTGATATGATAGTTATATGCAGGAGAGATTGCACTTTTGACAAAGTCCTACATGAGAATAGAAACATGAATTTTCCAAGTCACTGAGGATGCATTAAGGGCAACCTAATGTATTTTATTACCCTCCTACAATAATGCAAATGAAAAAAATTAGTAAATTTGCTAATAGCACATACTTAACATTATAGCCTCTGTAAATGTCTTTATTCTAGGCCCTTGAGGCTATAGGCTTATACATTGAATAAGAAAGCTTAGTATATAATTTTTCTTCCAAAAAGTGTATTAATTTTCTTTGTCTTTCATTAGACAAGCTACGAGTTATAACAGAATGAGAAATCAAAACTATATCACTTAATTGAAATATTGTAAAACAAAATATTTTCAAATTTTTATTTTATTACATCATATCTGTAAACTATTCTAGTTTCTGAATATGGGTATGGTTTTGACTCATCTATTCTGTAACAGCTGTAATGAGCATCACACAGGATGTTCACAGATCAACTGTGAGATATTCTCCATTTATTTTAGCTTACAGAAAGTGATTTGGTTGAAGGTACCACTCAAGCAAGCCAGAAAAATCTGCATCATGTTATCCTTTTGTATGCTGCATAAAAAGGTATTTTTAAGATGTGGTATGGTGTTATCCATATTGCTTGATGTCGAATCTCATTACTTGGTAACTCATGACAAACCTGTTGTGTGTTAGCTAGGAGTTTATGAAGTGTAGTTTGAAAAGCCAGAAATCTGGCTTGGCTTTCCAGAAAAAAAATAGATTGCAGTGATAAAATTGCATAAATTAGGGATGGAAAAACATTCTAGACTTTGGCCAATTTAAGGCTAACTTGAGGGCTGTATTTATTGTGCTTTTTAGTGTTCATAGATGATATAACTTATAGTAGTGTTCTCCAACAGTGTGAGAGTGGTTTTGCCTTAAACTTTTCTGCAGAGACATTATTTGTATGCAATAGTGTCTGACCTAGAGCTTGTGCAAATGGTTTATAAAGCCTGCGGTTAATTAAAATTTTCTATCCAAGGTTGCATCCGTTAGTCTGTTGATTGGCATCTATTTTTCCCAAACGTAGTGCTAAAACACTGGGGACAAAGGTGAGCAAAACAGACATTATCTCTACACTCATGGAGTGTACGGTCTAGTGAGAAAATGGGTATTAATCAAATGGTCACACAAATAATTTTAAGTTAATACAATACAGAAAAGATAATGGGACAGTGAGAATAGAATGGCTCTGCATTCACAGCATCAAGCTTCTGCAATGCGTAATGTAGGCCGTGAGAGATTTTGAGGTAACTGTATTCTCAAACCTTGTGGATAAAGACCCTGCTGTTATTTGTGCTACTAATATTATGTATAGGTGATATCCATAAAGTTGCTTTTAAAAATTAGCAAATCCAAATGAAATGTGACCAGTGACGGAAATATATTAAAGGATATTTGTACACAAATTAATCGGAATGGCTATTTTTGTTGAAGAGACTTGTCTGTTCAGCATAACAACTGGTTTGAATGATTTTTTTGTTTTGATTTGACCAAGACAAAAGAAAAAAAAAGTACTCCGTTTCTCAGAATGCTTGTCATGGTTTTTAATGTTGGAAGGAAACCTGAAGGTTACCTAAGCTCACCTCCCACCCAGCACTGACCATTTACCTCAGCTTGATTAAGTATAGCCAAGATCTTGCTACTGGGAAAGTAGATAATTCCACTCTAATGTAATTATGAATATGAAGAATTTTTCTTTTGTATAAAGTTGTAGCTTCCATTAATTTCCCTGTGGAAAAAACAAGCCTTTCTCTTCTACACGAATACCTTAAAGTATTTGGAGTGAAAGTAATCTTAGACAACTTAATTTTTCTGAGTATCAGATTCCTTATTTGAAAAAAAAGGAAGCTAATACTATTACCTCCTGGTATTTATGCAGGAGTCAAAGCAAACAGCTTCTTTAAAGTGTCTCCAACACTCCAGCACATAGAAAGCACTACTTCATCAATGTTGTGATTATTATAGTATTGTTGTTGTACGCCTGTTTTACCTCCCTAACGTTTCTTCTTGCATTCTTTGCAAAGGCATTCTTTCCCTCTTCATCTGTTCTTAATAGGCTTAGGTCAATTTTACTGTAAGTTGTAGAGCTGAACACAGTACCTACATGTGGTCCTAACAGTGCAGAAAGCATGGGGCTATTTGGTTCACTGGTCTGGACATTCTATTTATTTCAACCTAGACATTACCCATTTTTAGTAGCTTTATTATATGCCATTGGATAATACTATCCCACATAAGTCCCTAGTTTTATTTACGTGAACAACTTTTCAATCTGTTCTCCTTCACCTGTCCTTTTTTGTTTGTTTGTTTGTTTTAAACTAGAGGTAGAACTTTGAATTTACCTTTATTAAATTGTGTTTTCCTTTAGGTGTGCTTATTGTTTCAGCCTATTAAGAACTTTAAGAAACTGTAGTATCTTGTCTGACAAATTATATTTTAATGATAACTTTTGGTCATTTGAACATTTGACAAGTCTGTGTTCTAAATCTTCAGTCAGGCCTTGATGTTGACTAAGACATAGGTTAGAATTAGCATTTCAACATTATATTTACAATCCATTAAGTGGAAATGAAATCTTAATTTAAGGTAGTAATTGTGGGGCTGGAGAAGAGATTGAATTTAGATATATTTCTTAATTATAATTTTTAACAATCAGTATTCAGGTAAATGCTGAAATCCTTTGGTTTTCTTTGGGTTTAGAAATAATTCCTTTTTAAAAAGTATTTTCTGACCTGCAACTACAAAGAATATATGGGACACATCGGGCTTGGCAGGTTTAGGGGCAGAGCTAAGAGGAGCAATAGATGACAATAGCCTTTAGTAGAATAAAACCCTACTTTAGTAGAAATACCAAGGAGGTTATTTTCTTCAGCCATAGAATCCAGCTTGTCAGTCTCCATGGAGCTGCACGACAGACTCCTTGGAGGCATGTGACTTTAGGAAGAATTAATATTCTCTAGTGGCGGTAGATACTTTTGAGATTCAAAGTGTGCTCCATTATTAATTTCACCAGGACAATAGGCATAAACAATACTATAAAGGAAATTATCATATTCCTGACTCATATTTTGAACTCAGCAAAATGGGTATTTAAGTTGATTGAATTGCAATTTAGAATTGAGTGGAAATTTAGAAGTCATTTTGTTCACTTTCTACCTTTATACAAAAATCTTAGTCAGACCAACCTCTCACAGTCCATGTTTGAATTCCCTGGATAGATGAGTTTTTAGTCTATGTGAATGCTTTCAGTGCCAGGATTGGAAATATCAGGAGGGGTAGTAGAAAGGCTCCCAGAGGGCTTAGCAGTTCTAAGCATTAGACAGTTCTAGACAGAAGTCTTTACTGGAACTTGTACCTTCTTAAACTACTTCTCTTAGTTCTTTAATATGAAGTCAAATATTGACTTTGGGAAACTTTCTTGATTCACTATTCTAGCTCCTTGTGTTCTGTCCTTCCCAACCCATTATCATACTCAATACACTTGGTTGTTTTCCTGTCTCACTCTCCTCCTGACAATATTAGTATTTATTGAATACTTGCTATTTCCAATTTCTGTTTACAATGTTTTACCTGTATTAACTCAGTCCTCACCACAGAATTATGAGAATGTGACCATTATCATTCCATTTCAAAGGGGAGGAAACTGGGCTGTTGAGAGTTAAGGAAATGGTCTAAAATTGTAAAGCCCTAAGTCCCAGAGAATCTGATTGCAACTTTGGGTTCATAACCCTTATCTTTGACGGCTTCTCTAGCTCCAGGAAGTCAGAGCAGACCTTTATCATAGTGTTATCAACATCTAATATACTGCCCAACACATAGTAGGGACTTAATAAATAAATAAGTATTGAATAAATGAATGACTGCGTATTTTCTACTTATTTTAAGTATTTTTGACTGATACAAAATAAAATCATCAAGATTTTAAGACTGTAGAGGACTTTAAAAACTTGTCTTCTGGGGTGCCTGGGTGGCTCAGTCGGTTGGGCATCCAACTTCAGCTCAGGTCATGATCTCGTGGTCTGTGAGTTCGAGCCCCGCATCGGGCTCTGTGCTGACAGCTCAGAGCCTGGAGTCTGTTTCAGATTCTGTGTCTCCCTCTCTCACTGACCTTCCCCCGTTCATGCTCTCTCTCTGGAATAAATGTTAAAAAAAAAAAATTAAAAAAAAAAAACTTGTCTTCTTCAATCTCTTATTTTGTACCTGAAAAAAACCATAGAGGTAAGCCATATGCATAAGATCACTTTTGTACTTTATTAACACTTTTTTAACCTCCTACTATATCTAGAAGCAATTTAAATGCTTTTCCATGTATTATCCGGTCTAATCCTCATCTAACATATATCCTTATTATTTTTATTTGAGAGATAAGGAAACTGAGGCATACAGAGATTGTCCAGTGTCTCATATTTGTTAGATAGCAGAGTAAGGAAAAGAACCCAAGCTGACTGACTTCAGAATTCATGCTTTTACCTACCACATTAAATTAGTATATCTAATTACTGCCAGATATAGCCCCAAGTGAATGGTAATTCCCAACCTTTCTTTATTTTGTATATTTCAAAAAAAAATACATTTATTTTAAAATTTATCTGAATCTTTATCTAAATTTTATAATACACTTAATATTTTATTTTATTCAAGCTTTTAAAGTCTCTTGATCTTTAGATTGTATTCTACATGTCTACATGTGTTAATGAGAGAAATCCTTGTGCAGTTTTTAAAGCAATTCTTTAATTTATTCTGGAGAACTTTCATTTTTAAAATGAGTTATTTATGAGTACCCGAAAATTGTCAATTGTCAGCAGCTATACATAGGAGTTGAAATGTATTACATATATATAATATTACGTATATATGTAGAATATTTAAATATTGTGTCATTCAAAATAGATTAACAAAATTTGCTCTGCAGATGCTGGTTTTAATTAAAAATAAAAGATAATAGCATAATGACAATGTTGCCACCTTTCATTTATTTGCAGACAATTGTATTATTATTAAAAGGATGTTGTTAATAGACTTCTTGTTGGTCCTAGGTGAACTGGAATGCATTATACTTTTCAGGAGGGCATTTGGGGACTGTAATCATTTTTTATGCTATATAATAAACTATTCAGAATTTAGTAGCTTACAGCATTTATAAATCACAATTTTTTTTGTTCAGCAATCTGGGCACAGTTTAGATGAGTCCTCTGCTTCATGGTTCCTCGTGAGGCTGTAATCAAGATACTGGCCTCGACTGTGGTCTTATCTGAGTGTTGGACTGGGAATTCCCTTCCAAGCTTATTTGGATTCAGTTCCTTGTGAGTGGTGGAACTGAGGGCCATAGTTCCATTGCCACATGGACCTCTTCCACATGCAGCTTACTTCATCGAAGCATGCATATTTAAAAGGCAATAGACAGAGTCTGTTAGGAAGCTAGAAGTCACAGTCTTGCAACCTGATTGCATAAATGACATCCCATAAATTTTGCCATAGTTTATTGGTTAGAAACCACTGAACCCAGCCCATGTTCTAGTGGAAGAAATTACACAAGTTTGTAAATTTTAGGATGCAGGGAAGATTAGGGTCCATCTTAGAAGCCTTCCTATCACAGGGACAGAAATGCAACCTTTCTTTTATTAGTATAAGAGAGTAAGAGGGAAATAAAGATTAATTTTAGTGTTTCTTTTTCAGCTCTCACTTTATGATTTCCTTCTTTCTTAGAGTTGTTTGTGTGTGTGTGTGGGCATTAATTGATTGGTTAGTTGGTTGTTTTATGCTTGTTATTAATGTACATATTGTAAAAAATAAAAGCTCCTTTTAAACGCATTTACCTTTTATTGGGATTGTATCGAACATATAGTTGAACAAGAGCAAGGAATTATTTTTGTGTGTCCTGATTTGTGATTCATAAGCCTTTTTACTGCTAAATGACCCTAAACCCAAGAGTCACATTTTATGTCTTTACATATGGAGCCCAAGCTGTGAAAGCCTTATGATCACCTATGAGATAGGGACATGTGTACCAGCAACCTCAGTTGTAAAGATCTTACACGTTTAATTCCTCAATTTCTAAAGTCCTCTCCGCCCTAAAGAGTCCATCTGTAGGTATATATTTTTCACACTAATGCTGTAACTCAATATTTTTTATGTGGCTGAACCAATTATCTAGTCATGTTGGTTCTTCCAAGGGAAGCTTAAGTAATGTTCATGCTACCTGGAGCCAATCTGTTCTGCTTAAGAGACGGTTTCAGAGTCCTAATGGGACCAATTTCAGATTTGGCCTTCAGCTTTTTTCTCTGTTTCCTCTCTTTCTTCACATCATCATTGCCAAGATTATTGCTGTATGTCATTACCATCTAAAAACATGTACTTACTTTTCAAATAAACAATAAAGAGCTGATAGTTCATTTAGCCCCCCCAAAAATGGAACTAAATAGTCTTGCACTATCTGTCTTCCTGAAGTTTTATAGCCCAAGGCAAAGTTCTCATATGGTTATTATACAGCTAATAACTAAAATGTTGACCACATAAGTGTTTTTAACTAGTGATTTGTTATTTAAACTGACACTTTCTGCACTTGTTTGCTATGTTCTCCAATAAAAAATTGAATATAAATAATATACCTATTGGCTTGTTTTGAAAATAGAATGATATATAAAGCATTTTGTATATTTCAGTGTGTAGAGAAAGCCCCATATATCACCAATAAAAAATTTATTTATGTATTTATTCATTCACTTATTTATGAAAACAAACCATCAACAAGCAAAATATAATTAGTATAGAATTTATTGACTGTTTGTGGTACACTTTGGCCACAACATGTATCCTATATGAATGTAAGTTAAAAGTAACTGGATTTTGAAGAATAGGCTCAGTAACATTAAACCCTTAATAGAGTGGGGTAGTGCAATGATTTTTTTTTTTTTTATCTAGTATGCATTGTATTCACTCTAGGATACCAGTGACTGTAAGTGGCATTATTATTTTAGACAAAAGAATAAAATACTGCCAGTTCAGCAGTGACACTGTACATTTTTATCACTTTGATTGTAATATGTATCTTGACTTGGAGAATTTAAATGTGATAAGATTACATCTTAAGCTGATCAATAGCTAATTAATTCAAGGGAAGAGGAAACACTGAATTGCTTTGTTTAAGTACCTATTGCAAATACTGACAAGTGGCCTGCTGTTTAGGGTTTTTAACAGTATGGTGCCTTTCACTAAAATTTAATTTAGGTTTGTCTTACTGTAATTAATCACCTAAGTTTCTCAAACTTTCCCATGAAATGCTCCTAGAGAGAGAAAGAATGAAAACCCAAGAGTTTGCAAGTATAGCCTTAAATTATCCAGCCCAACACAAAATTTATAAATATTGTTATGATAGCAATAAATATGATGAGTTAGCAATGTATCAATTATCAATTTTTAATATAAAATTCTTCCTTTATTTACACATTTTTATATAAAATTAACTTTCAAAGAGATGTTTCTTATTTTTCCTGTGGCTCTGTGTATCCTAGGCATACTGCAGTACGCCTGAGGTTTCAAGTGTCCTTGGAGACTCAGGCAACTAGAGATACTATGCAGACTTAGCAAAGTATCTTCATGATTTTTGATTGCCCCCCAAAATGATGTGACAAGAGGCCAAAAATAAATAGCTTAGTCTCATTAAAGAGTATTAATATAGATTTTCTGCATTGGACTCCACCTAGGCAATGCCTTCTTGTAAAGGGTTATGTCTATTAATATTTAACTTAAAATTATATCTAAATAAGAGAAAACTGGAATTGCCTCCCTTGATCATAAACATATACTATAATTAAATTGAAAGTTAGTTTTCTTCCTTACTCCATTTGCGTTCATCAGGCAGCAAGTTGACTAGCACAGAGTATTCTCTATATATTGTGTGTGTATGTGTTGCAGAAATATTCCATTAGAAGGCCTTTAATGTTCTAGCAAGGATTTAAACTGACTCTAGGTGAAAACAGATCTTACATTAAGATTTGCAGTTCTTTTGTTCAACAGCAGAGAAGTACTCACTCATGCATGCACAAATGTTTGAGTTTTAATTCACTGGCTCAATCTATTTTATGAGATATCAATCCTATTTTACCTTTAGTTTTATTCACAAAATCCAAATAGGCAGCTAGTAGCCCTTTTTATGTATCCAAAGACATGGTTGATATATACATTTCTTGCTTAAACTCTCCCACCCCTGATCCTATCCCTATTCTAATCCCCACCCCTCAACCCTTTGTCCCACCTCAAGAAAGGAGGGATTGAGAATCTGTACATGCTGTAGAACATGCTTATAGATACTGAATTAAAAATAAGCATTTTATGGGCATCAGGATGGGTCAGTAGATTAAGTGGCCAACTTTTGATTTTGGCTTAGGTCATGATTTTGTGACCTAATTTGGGTTCGAGCCCCAAATTGGGCTCTATGCTGTCATCATAGAGCCTAGTTAAGATTCTCTCTCTTTCTCTCCCCCTCTCTCTGGCCCACCCCTGCTCACACACCTTCTCTCTTTCTCTCTTTCAAATAAATAAATAAACAACAACAAAAAAACCAAGCACCTTGTAATTCACCACATTTTGGAATTGTTGAACAGTTCTACTGGAGTATTTCACTAGATTCATACTGTCCAAGACTCAGATGCATTCTTGCCCCTTGAATGGAGGCATAACACAAGAGACGTGAATGTTCAGAATAAAGTAGTGAGGTCATGGTGATGGTTTCTGCACATTTTCATAGGGCAATCTGTCGAAAATCACTCGGAGTCCATGAAATTTATGACCGAAGTTTTCAGCACTTAGTCACCAATCAGTCCTTTGTTCTCTTTTCACTTATTTCTAAAGCAGAGGGTAGAAAATTGAAAATGGATTTTAAAGTAAATTTACATTATAATTCAATTCCCTGTTTTATTTGATGTGTTTTTGGAGCCTGCCATTTTTTCCCCTACTACAGTGACTTTCTGCAAAGGCAATCAAGCATATATTAAAAGGTCTAAGCTTACGTATAAGAAATAACTTATTTTATGTAAACTGGTTTGACAATGCAACCAAGTAGTCTAAAACTTGTAACGGTTAATGTACAGTGAAAATAGGTGTCTTTGAGTTATGAACACTGAAACTGTTGTAAACATTGGTAGTAGAATACAGTGGATTTCTTATTTATGCCCAGTTCCCACATACTATGGGTTGAATTCCAGTCAACTTCTCATTTTGTCTTATCGACTGAAAATTTTTTATTTATTGAAGTGTTTCATACTGTATCCTCAGGTAGTCGCAGGGCACATGGACAAGTTTGCTCTTTGAATATAAAATGAAGCCAAAGATTACTCCATAGGAGATTTAAAAGGGGGGGGGGAAGAGAGAGAAACCAGGATATAGAGTAATACATATCCAGAGCTTAACTAAGCATTGCCAAATATAGGAACTTACTGAACAGAGCTCAGATAGTCTTAGATGGAGTTGTGAGCACTAGATTGGAAATATGATTGTCATGGGTTTGAACTTGCTAACCATGTGATTTTCTGCTAGTTACTTAACCTTTTTAGGCCTTAATTTTGTCATATGTCATGTGTAAAGGGAAGATAATAGAATTTATTTAATGAGGTTTTTGGGAAGATTAAATAAGATAATACATGCAAAGCAATTAACATGATATTAGACCTCCTGGACCATGTTCAATGTGATCAATATTTATTTAGTGAGAGGGCAGGGAAACTGCTATTTTATAGACAAAATTCACATTTTTTTCTTTATAATAGGGCATATTTTGCTGCACCAAACAGAACATTTTGATGCATTTCAATTTTTTAAATACTTTATCACTTGTTAGATACAATTAGTCATTTTCTCTCACTAGAATAAAAATTATTTACTAGGCATTTGCAAAGTCTTGTTCAAATGTTTTAAAATTATTTTTTTCCTTTGTCTCAGTTTAGAAAACCTTGTAGTTTTTATGATATTTCTATATTTTGATTCAAGCATTTTCAACCTGTAATTAGGTCAGACTTTCTTTTGACATAGACAATTCTAAGAATTTTTGATGAACTAAAGTTTATTAAAGTTACAAGCCAAATTCACAAGTCAGATTTTCCGTTAGCAGTTTTTCTGTAATACATTGAAACAGAAATAGCAGTTATTGGAATCTGAAAGATAAATAAACTCATTGTTTATCTTTGTATACATTCTGCATGTTACAGAATAATCATAAAATACTCAATGCAGTTTCAAGCATCCATTCAGACCTCTGAGCTGTGAGCTCAGAGCCTGGAGCCTGCTTCAGATTTTGTGCCTCCCTCTCTCTCTGCCCCTCCCCCACTTGTGCTCTGTCTCTCTCTGTCTCTGTCTGTCTCTCTCTCTCTCTCAAAATTAAATAAACATTAAAAGAAAATTAAGTGCAAAATCCCAGTTAGCAGACCATTGTAATTAATGTTAGGAACATTAGTCAAATCTTGTTTATCAATATATACTGCAATTTCATCTACACATGGGCAAGAACTATTCTAATCCCAGCTTGGTCTTCAGTTGGAGAAACTTCAATGAAATTATTGGTCAGAACAGAAATCAAATAATATTCCATTTTATTTTTGGTTTCACATTCAATATGAACATAATTTTCTGTAAAAAAAAAAAAAGCTTTCATAGATGAAGGAGCTAAAATAGTTTTACTTACTAATTCACTTCCATCTACAGAGTCATTGTCCCCCCAAAATTTCTTTAGATATTTTCCTCCTCTTTGGTATGTATGTGTTTTGCGTGTCTGTGTATTGTGTGTGCGTGATTTCCTAAATTATAAAATTTTGGGGAGGCATAGTGAATGGTTTAAACTGCTGACAGTGAAATAGATTACTTGCTTCTGGTAAAGAGCCTTATCCACATATTAATAGTTTTAGTGAACTAAGAGTGAGATATAAACAACTTAACCTGGCTGGTTTTAGATTTATTGGTAAAGCTGGCAGTTGTACTTTGAAACTTACCTCTCAAAAAAGATTGGGGTTGGCAAAGAGGTATTTGTTATTTTAAATTTTGCTTACTGGCACATATTTGGAGTGATTATCAATTTTTACTTCAGCAACTACAAAAGCTACTTATTTGGAAGTCTGTATTAACCAATAATCATATTATAATTTATCCTGGTGATGTTTAATTCTCCTTAAAAATGGCAGCCTGGTTAGTTGGTTGACTGCCTCACCCCTTACCATAGCTTTGTTGGCTATTACTGTTATACATAATCATTATTAAGGTGATTATCACTATTTCCATACAAGGATGAGGCATAAGCACGTGCAATTATTTTCTTCTGCCATCTGTAGAGGGGTTTCAGGCTTACTTTTACAACTCTGTGCGGTGATAAGTATGTATTAATGTGTAACAATTCAATGTATAATCTATAATAAAAATATGAAAATATTGTGTAGAATTTATTGTTATGCTAGTAAAGTTATGATCTAACCACATAGTTCAATTCATAAAATTAAATTTTATTCATAAAATGATACAAGTTTACTGTATTGAAGAAAAATGACAATTTTGGACACATCTCCCATTAGCTCAAAGCAGAAAGCAAAGTAATTTTCATCATGAAAATACTGCTTTATTAAATGCTGTCTTGATCAATCTCCTGGGATAGTTAGATGTTCAAAATAAGTATAATTCAAAGATTTGCTTTTTATTTTTTAGACTGGGATCTCTAGTTTTATATTTCCATTTTTTTAAAATGAGTGTTATATCATATACACTATGAGACCCATATTTTAGAATAATGCCACAAAAATGGTAAGCTACATTTAACATTTTATTTCGAGGTCTTGAGAAAAATTATGCAAACAAGTTTATTGTGCATTTCACCTTTTCTGCTCGGTGTTGTATATAGTGATTTATCTTGTTTGTATAAACCTCAAACATTTGGGATGATTTGGGGGAAGAAATTGGGCTAGATAGGTAAAAGTTCAAGTTCAAGGATTTAAGTGAATGTGTATTTGAATCAACGTGGTTTTTAGTCATCCATAAGTGATTTAAAAGAGTAGTAAAAAACTTATGACCTTCCCTACATCTCAGTTTTTAGAAATGGACTTTTGACTTGAGATGCTTTTTATTCAGGCCTTGAACCCAGAATACCACTGAGCATGGAGTTTCTTTTTAAAGAGAAATATGCATGTGGAATGTTGTTGCTACAGAAAAGATTATGCAAACATCTCCGCTTTGCTCAAGACATCCAAGTTCACGGAAAACTATTTGTGACTTCAACTGTTACCCAGCTTTCTGTTTTAATGTTGACCAAGTAATATTTGGTTGACCTAATTATTACAGCACATAGAACATTTTTGAACCTGTATTAAGATGTTTTTAAAACTTTGTTCTCTTGAAAGAAATGCACAGTGAACCCCACTTTGAATACGATGATGCCTGTTCTCCCATCAGCTGAAGTGCTGGTGCACACACCAGGTCTCAGGGGTACGTTCCACATGGTAGGCAGAAAACCAATGAAGATCAACTTTCTGACTTCTTGTTCTTATAAAAACATGCTTTTTACAGCTTCATTCCAATCCCAAAGTCATGGGTCTTTCTAAGGCTGTTTCCGTGCTTGAAATTGTTGACAAAAGAGACTAATGAGGAGGGAGGTTCTCCAACCAGATTCTTCTTTAAAGACAAAAGCCTTGATTGTGAGTTCAGTCAGGCCCTGCTGTCTCTCTTATTAGAGATATTTTATTGCAAGTTTGGCAATAGGTAATGGATGTTTAACAACAGCCGCAGCAAAATTGCAAACATTACCCACAGTGACTCATGAGGAAAGGGCAGAAATTACCATAAATATCTATTTTCTTATTTATAAACTCTCCTTTTGACCATTGTGCCCCATTCAAAACATAAGTGGCTTCACCAAAGAGAATGATGCAAAGCCTTTTGTATTTACTTGATTTTCATTCTTAGACTAGAAGACCAAGGTTAACCCACATTGCCAGGAAAATCAGTGATAGTTATCAATCATAGAATGTGGGAAAACAGGAGATACTTGCTAGAAATGTAAACAGAGATTTCCATTAAGACATTTAGCAAATGAATTGATACATAGAGTTTAAGTCAGCTATTAGTTTATTCTGAGAACGCTTCACCAAAAATTAGAAAAATACTGACATGTAAATTTAAACTGTAAACCAAAGAAGTGTGCTACAACTTCCAAATGTTATCTGTAAGTAAAGTTACAGAAAAGGGTGTTCTACATTTCTGTACTATCCACACAGAGATAAAGAAACAGACCTGCTATGCATGAACTTATTTTGAACCAAAAAAGGGGTCCTGTTGTTAAACCCTTCCTGCTATCTTTCCTAATCATACAATCTCAGTAAAAGGGAGGGAGGCTACACAGTGAGGTAGCAAGACATCTGGGAGCTATTTTTAGGTTGAGAAAAAGGCTTCTGAGGGAATATTTTGAGAAGGTGGGTAGAGAAGAAGACATATGGGGGCCAAAGGTCACTGGAAGAGGGTAGAACTTATTTCCAAGTCACTTCATTTTACAAGCATAGGCAACATTTTGGGGAAGTATACCCTAGACAGTTATTCCTCTTAGATGGTCCTCCTATTTGATATTCTTTGTGTTCTCAACAGGACGTACAAATTATTTTTATAGAGCACATTAATACTAGTGTAGATTTATTTGTTTTGCTTGTTTGTTTATTGTCCTTTTTTAAAGACATGAAAATAAATATTACATTCAGTCAAAGGGACAGAAACAATGTTAGGCAGGTGAGATTTATAAGAGAAACCTGACATATTCATCCCAAATTCAAGCCCCTTCAGAGTAGTAAATTAGATATTCAGGATTGTACATTATGTCTCAGTCCATTAGCATGTCATTTAGGTTGGCTTACAAAATATGTGATATTTCTTTTGAGCCGAAAATATACTAGTTCCTACTTAAGAGTGTATTTCTCTATATATAGCAAGACGTGTAGATACTAGTTTACTCTAGTGACAAAAAAAAAAAAAAAAAAGAGGAGTTGAAGGGTTATATCAAAGTGTCTAGGACACTACCAAATACTCAAAAGTGAGAGAAAACTGGCTCAGAACTTGCTCCAAATTACTTGTCTGGTAATTGATTTCTGTTGTAACAAATGCAATGGTCTTGTCCAATAGCAGCACATCTTAAGAGAAAAGAGATAAAATGTAAATGGTGCTGATCTCACAAGCATATTCACCCTCTCCACAAATCTTCTTCTCAACTATCCTATGTTTAGGTTGTTTAAGGTCACTAGAACACATTTATAAAAAATAAAAATATAAAAATAAAAGGACAGGATTGTGGACCACACCATATAAGTAGCATGCTATGCTCAGTTCTCTTCTAAACCATTTGCCCTGGAATGTACCACCAGCGAAGCACAAAACAGAAGTTGAGTTGGACTTTAGGCATTTCTTTGTTTTTCAGCTGATGTCTCTTATTACATGGGTGCCAGGTGTTCATCACAGAAAAATGAGAAAATACAGTTAGGCTAAAAGAAATAAAAATCACCTGCAATGTTGCAGAAACAACCATGGCCATTTTCACGTCTTTTTTTGTAAACTCCCCTAGATTTTTTCCTTTACAGAAGTATGAATTTATTCCAAAAAATAAGGTTATTCGGTATATGATATTGCAAGATCTGTTTTTTATCTCAATGATGTGCTACATACATCTTTTCATGTCAAGAAATATATTTTGCCATCTCATTATATGATAGTCAGAATTCAGTTATCTAAATGTATTCCACTTTACTCAGTAACCTCCTATTGAATATAGATTTTAAACCAATTTTTATATTATAAATAGTATTGCAATGAACATCTTTGTAAAATTTCTGTACCTACTCTTATTTTTTTAAAGTTTATTTTGAAAGCAAGAACTCCTGTGCACAAGCTGGGGAGGGACAGAGAGAGAGAGAATCTCAAGGAGGCTCCACACTGTCAGCGCAGAGTCTTCCGTCTGGCTTGAACTCATGAACCATGAGGTCATGACCTGAGCCGAAATCAAAAGTCAGACGCTTAACCATCCTAGACACCCAGGTGGCCCACCTTAATTATTTTTCATCAGAGTTCTTGGAAGTCAAATTTCTAGATCAAAGGTAACATATAAAAGTTCTGAGACCTCTTGAGACAGTCTGTGGATAATTTATGTATACTCCCATTTGCATTATGAGAGAGTGACCATTCCTAACAAGCAGAAATACATTCATATGTATATTTTTTTTTAAATTTTTTTTTCAACGTTTATTTATTTTTGGGACAGAGAGAGACAGAGCATGAACGGGGGAGGGGCAGAGAGAGAGGGAGACACAGAATCGGAAACAGGCTCCAGGCTCTGAGCCATCAGCCCAGAGCCTGACGCGGGGCTCGAACTCACGGACCGCGAGATCGTGACCTGGCTGAAGTCGGACGCTTAACCGACTGCGCCACCCAGGCGCCCCCATTCATATGTATATTTTTACAAGCATTGGGCACCATCATTTAAAAAATTCACTGAACATATGTCTTTTTTGAACGTAAAGTTATAGTAAATTTTTCTCTATATAGCCCATTCCAGTAAAGGAAAATAGGTCCCTTTAATTCATTATAATTGATATATAAAACATTTTCAGAATGTCTCATGTGTTTAGTGAAAATCTAGTGAATAGAGATTTCCATGAGGAAGACTAAGAATGAGCATTTCTTGAGTCTCTACTATGTGACAAATTTACTTAATCTCATGAAAACTTACAAACATCTGGTAAATAGAAAATATTTTCTTCATGGGCACCTGGGTGGCTCAGTCTGTTAAGTTTCCAACTCTTGATTTCAGCTGAGGTCATGATCTCACGGTTGGTGAGTTCGAACCCTGCATTGGGCTCTCTGCTGGCAGTGGGGAGCCTGCTTGGGACTCTCTCTGTCTGCTCTTCCCCCACTCACTCTCTCTCAAAATGTATAAATAAACTTTAAAAAAAGGGAAGAAAAGGAAATATTTTCTTCATTTTTGAGATGAGGAAGCTAAAGTTCTTGGAGTGTGGGCAGTTCATACAAATTCAAACAGGTAGCCCAAGTTAAGATGGTGTGGGAATCCACATATTTGGCTTGCTAGTCCATGTTCTTTCCACAAGACCTTCATTGTGAAGGATAGGAGCAAGTTTCATTGCTTACATTTTCTTTAATTTCATTTTTTACTTAGGGGAAGAAAATTTGGCATTTGTCTGTATGGAATGTAGTAGAATACATATTTTTAAAAATATGATATATTATGGTAGGCATTGTGTCAGAATGATTGTTGGTTTTATTTTTCTAAATGTTACTGCCCTGTCTTACTCTATTCATTCTATAAGGAGATTGATGTAGCTAAAGTACACACATATACACACACACACACTCACACTTAATACACATACATATATGTACATATGTACGCATACACATACATACACATATGAAATATAAAATAAATAATTGGGAATCAGATTAACAGAAAATAAAGGTAGAAAAACAGAATCATCATTGTAAAATACACACACTATGTAGTCCTTTAAAATTGATAGAATCAATTTTAGAATCAAAACTTAGACTAAGTTTTCCAGCAGTCAAAGGAAAAGGTAAACACATCAGGTGTAAGAATTTAGAAATTCAGAAGAAACACATTTTCTTTGATACTCCCAGGTCAGTGATCTAAAAATAAAGATCTTTGTTTTTCAACAAAGGATCACCATAGGTACTGGATGGCTTCCACCATATCATCTCTGTTATAATGAGATTTTCTTGTCTTTTTCCCCATTAGAACATCTCACAAATTATTGTCCAAATGATTTATAAAATAACCAGTTCCATATTTAAAGGAGTAACCCACTTCAGTCACTTTAAGAAAATATGAAATGAATAAATGTCACCTTATAAATACAGATCTATATTTATAGTACCAAGGTATCTATGTTATTAAAATAAGCCAGAATCTTCTATTGATAAAAGCTTTCCCCTCATAATAAATAAAGCTCAATATCTGTAAAAGCTGAACTCTTTTAGGGCATGGATATTCCTTGGAAGATATTGTGCCTAGTATCATAAGGTTAAAAATATTGTGTGTTGTATGTATTTGTGTATTTGTATATCAGTTTGGGGAGAATACTTTCTCTCATTTTTAATCTCTTTTCTATATCTGTACTTCATGAACAGTTAGTGCTCAATTGATGTCTACTGTTGGTAATCATTATTTAGGAAACAGATGGTAGGAAAGAGTTACTGCAAATCTAGAAGCATAAGTATTTTTTTTTATTTGAGAAATGCACATATGAAGACCTTCTCTGTCCCTAATTAGAAGTATGACCATGAAAAGTGAGAAGAGAAGTTACACAGTTACATAGTGTCAAATAATTTCCCTAAATGAGATATGACTTGAAATAAAATTATCATGGTACATTTACAGGATATTCTAGTAAATATGCAGATAGCAGTCAAAAATTTTCTTTTCTGTAACATGATGCTAACTTCATGGTGTGATTGCAGGGATTCAACAGTAAATCAGGGGACAGCCATTAGCAAAATGTCTGGCAGAGTTAGTGCTCAATAAATAGAATTTATTTTATTGTTACTGCTATTACCGTAGCTTTAGTATCTTTCTATAATTTCCTGATTTAAAATAGGAATACATATATACCTATTAATATTTTCATATTCTTGGTAGCACTCTTGGAAATATTTCATTTGGGTCAAGCAATTTTTCAGGATTTTTGCTTAAAATAATATTAGACTTTGTTTTGTTTGTTTTGGGTGATACTGCTTTCTTTTTGGATGCTCTTGACAATTTCATGTGTGCTTGTTATTCTCATTCAAACCTGGGAGGAAAATATCTCACAACACTGCATGATTTACAAGACCACACAGTGATTTATAAGGGTTTCCTCCCCTCCCCCCCATAGAGCTTTTAATGGGGAAAACCCATCTATATTTCTGTGTCAAGAAATCACCACCTTTATCACATACCACAGACATAAATGAACCATATAAAAGCAAATAATCCTTAACTCCTCTACAGGAAGCTAGAGCAGAATTTGAGCTTTAGCAGATGCTCCGAATGTGTAACTAGCTGTAGAACCATGAAATGTGGATACTAACAAGAAGTAATACAGATAGTTTATCTAGTAGAATGGCCTTAAAAAATCACTTTTGAAAAACTGATATCTTTTAAACAGTATCTAATATCCCATATGATTCCCCTAAGAACTCAAGTCATTTTAGTTCTGTATCAACTTTACTTGGATTTGGATAGGACACTTTGGCCATACTCCTTTAATTTTGTGCTTTTAACCAAAACACTGATTCATCTTTTTTTTTTTTTTTTTAGGTTTACTTATTTATTTTGGGATATAGAGAGAGCATGAGCAGGGGTGGGGCAAAGAGAGAGGGAGAGGGAGAGAATCCCAAGCAGGCTCTGCACTGTCAACGCAGAGCCCAAAGCAGGGCTTGAACTCACAAACTGCAAGAGCATGAGTGAGCCAAAACCAGGAGTCAGATGCTTAACCAACTGAGCCACCCAGGTATCTCAACACCAATTAATCAAATGCATTTTTTTATTTAAAAAATTTTAACAATTCCTAATTGTTAGATTCATTCTTAAAGACTGAATTTTAAAAGCACGTATTTTGGGGCACCTGGGTGATTCAGTTGGTTAAGTGTCCATCTTCAGCTTAGGTCATGATCTCACAGTTCATGGGTTCGAGCCCCACGTCGGGCTCTGGGCTGCCAGCTCAAAGCCTGGAACCTGCTTCAGATTCTGTGTCTCCCTCTCTCTCTGCCCCCTACCTGCTGTCTCTCTCTCTCTCTCTCTCTTTCAAAGATAAATAAACATTAATTTTTTTTTTTAATTTTTTTTTTTTCAACGTTTATTTATTTTTTGGGACAGAGAGAGACAGAGCATGAACGGGGGAGGGGCAGAGAGAGAGGGAGACACAGAATCGGAAACAGGCTCCAGGCTCCGAGCCATCAGCCCAGAGCCTGATGCGAGCCTGACGCGGGGCTCGAACTCACGGACCGCGAGATCGTGACCTGGCTGAAGTCGGACGCTTAACCGACTGCGCCACCCAGGCGCCCCAACATTAATTTTTTTAAAAAATCAGATATTTAGCTGCTTCTAAACTTTGTGGGTGTATCCACGTTAAAACAAATTGAAAGAAGGGAGGCTTGTTTCACTCAAAGAAAATTATTTAAAGGATAAATTTCATGTAATATTTAGTCATCCTCCAGGGTAAATATGCAAAGAGTTATACCTAATATCACTAGACTTATTGAGCTATTATATATGAATAACTGTAGAAAGTTCTTTGTACAAATTTAAAAAGTCAATAAATATTACAACATGGACTACATTCAAATGCTGTTTGCCTAATGCAAGTGCCACGTAAGAGTGAAAATACGTTGATTGCAAGCTAAGGTGTATCTGGTTACATGATTTGATGTAAAGGTAGAGAAATAGGACTCATTTATATTGTGGAATAGGCAAAGTATATCCCCATATGAGTAAATTTTGTGCAGGGATCAGTCTCCAAACAGTGTGCTCACCTGTACTGTCATCTTTGGGCCCCAGCATTTCATGGGAAACTACTGATTCAGGGTCTTGTTCTTCTGACACATTTTTCTTTGAGAATATCAGAAGTTTGGGGTTGTTTTGTTTTATTAATAAGGGATTTATGAAGTACCAAAACCCTCTGCCTACACTCCAGATTGAAATATATGGTAATACTAAATAGGTCATTAATTTAAGTCATATATGCAAATAATAGAACAAAAACATCACCAAGAAGTGAGTCTGTGTTGACACAGTAAGTAGAACAATGATCGTTACTGACATTTTCATTGTCACACTGAGCAGCACTAATGTTAAAAATATTTCATAAAATTATAGCAATTCATTACACATACCAATTCCTCCCACTCTTTTCTATTTACAGCTCACTTCAAGGAAGAAGTATCACTTTGTTTTTATTCCCCACTCATATAGGCTCTCTAGAGGTCCCAAGATCATCCTCTTTTCAAGAAGAGAACAGGAGAAATTCTGTTCCATTTATGCTGCACCTGCATATTTTGGTGCCAATGTAGATCATCCTAAGAAGGTTAGTTTGCTGACACATAAAGGGACAATATACATGGAATACTGAGTCCAACAAAAAAGGAGAAAGTGTTATGTATTAATGCCAGAGACCAAACAGTGGCTAATACCTAAAATGGGAATTGACCATGATTAACAACTGTTCTCTAGCTTATTCAACAATATCGCCATCTAGTAAGCCAACCTGAGAAACAAACAACAAAAATTCATCACTCACTTTAAGGAGGGAGGGTACAACTAATAATGATTATGATTTTCTAATCACTTTCAGGCACTTTATATCTCTTAAGCCTCACATTCCTATGTGGTAAATATCATGTGCATCTTTTTAAATTAAGAAATTTGGTGACGGAGTAATTAAGTTACTGTCTTCAAGTTGCACAGCTAATGTCTAATAGACTCAGTACTCACCCCAGGTGTGTCTGATCCTGAATGGTTTGCCTTTGTGCTATTGGACACTGCCTGTCCCTTTGGCTCAAAAGGCACAACAGAGGACTGTAGGAGTCGGTATATCTGGCTTTCTCTTTCTGTCCCATCACTTTATCGCTGGGTGACCTTGGAAAAGCTACTACTCTCTGTGCTTCAGGTTTCTCATTTTATAAAGTGAATATAATGATAGTACCTATGTCAGAAATTTTGGCAGATTAAATAAGTAATATATGTAAAGCACTTGGAATTACTATGGGTAATATACATAGAAATAAAATAGTAAATGGTCAATAAATATTTATTATTATGTTAGCTATTGTCAATGCAGTAATTAATTTCTATTATCATCACTACTTTCCCAGTTCACCCTGATTATCTCTCTCGTCAGTCAACAAAGATTTATTGAGCACCTACTTTGTGCCAAGCACTTCCTAGGCCCCTAGACTATATCAGTGAACCAAAAAAGATACAGATCCTTGCCCTCATAGATTTGCATTTTAGTTGTTCTAGGAAGGTCATATAGATAAATAATAAATATATAGCATGTTGAAGGGTGGTAGTCAGTGTTATGGAAGAAGAAAAAGTAGGATAGGGTAAGTTGAGTACGTTAAGAGCAGTGTGAACATTTGAAAACTGCTCTTGTTTCAGACTTATAGAAGAGTTGCAGTAGTACAAAGAACACTCCCATATCTTTTACCAAGATATACCAATTGATTACATTTTGCCCCATTTGCTCATTTGTTCATTCTTTCCTTCTTCCTTCCTTCTTCCTTCCCTCCATCTCTCCCTTTCTTTCTTTCTTTCTTTCTTTATACTTGCCTACCTACCTATTTACCAACAAATATACAAATATATACAGATTTTTTCCCCCTGAACTTTGGGAGGACATTAAAGACATTGTGCCCTTTAACTTCTAAATATTTCAATGTATATTTCCTAAGAATACAGACATTTTTTTTTTTTTTTTTTTTTTTCAACATTTATTTATTTTTGGGACAGAGAGAGACAGAGCATGAACGGGGGAGGGGCAGAGAGAGAGGGAGACACAGAATCGGAAACAGGCTCCAGGCTCTGAGCCATCAGCCCAGAGCCCGACGCGGGGCTCGAACTCACGGACCGCGAGATCGTGACCTGGCTGAAGTCGGACGCTCAACCGACTGCGCCACCCAGGCGCCCCAAGAATACAGACATTTTTAAGCATAATTGCATTACAGTTACCAAAACCAGGATATTTAATACTGGTACTGTACTGTTATCTAATCTAGACTTCCTACTCAGATTTCATCAGTTATCCTGATAATGTCCTTTATACCTTTTCTTTTTCTTGTCCAGAATTCAATCCAGGATGATGTGTTTAATTAATTTATTTAGTTGCTATGTTTCAAGTTTTTATTTAAATTCTAGGTAGTTAACATAATAGTGTAATATTAGTTTCAGGAGTAGAATTGAGTGATTCATCACTTATCTATAACACTCAGTGTTCATCACAAGTGCCCTCTTTAATACCCATTGCCCATTTAACCCATCCTCCCTCACCCACATCCCTCCAGCAATGCTCAGTTTATTCTCTATCCATGTATTGAATTTAATATCAAGTTTCTTGTGTTTCTTGTGTGTGTCAATGTCCTGTGTTTCTTGACCCTTGATCTTGACATTTTTGGAGAGTTCAGGCTATTGGCATTTGATTTGGATTTGCTTTGTTTTTGAATTGAATAAGATTATGCATTTTTTATAGGAAAAGTACTAAAATGATATTCAGTCTTTCCCAGTACTTTATATCAAGTGTCAAAGATGTTGGCTTTTTCCAGTGTTGGTGATTTAGCTTTGACTTCCTGATAGTAATCCAGCAGGTTTCTCTGCTGTAAAGGCCACATTTTCAGTTTGTATTTAGTAAGTATATTTAAGGAAATAATTTGAGAATATATAAATATCTTTTACTCATCACACTTTAAATTACTACTTTTGTATCCATTGATGATTTTCTAAATCCATTATTACATCTATATTTATCGACTGGCATTCTCCTTTAAGGAAGACATCTCCCTTCTTCGTTTCTTTATTTTTTCATTTATTTATTTATATCAGATTGGTTCAGGGATTCAATAGATATCCCTATGATATCTTTATATTTTTATTTCTGTATCTACATCTATGTCTGTCTCATGGATTCAATAGCTATCCATTTGATATCTTTACATGTTTATTTCTGTATCTACAACTATGTCTGTATAATGTGTGTGTGTGTATGTGTGTTTATAAAACGTAAGTTAACATTTCTGTCTCCCAATTCTTTTATGATACTAGAGGGTACTTTCCATCTAATCTTCCTTCTCTCTCTTTCTCTGTATATATATACACATATATGTATATATATGTGTGTGTATATATATATATATATATATATATATATATATATATATATAAAGCTGTAAAGGACATTATTGGGACAACTGATGAAATATGAGTAGGAAGTCTAGATTAGATAACAGTACAGTACCAATATTAAATATCCTGGTTTTGCTAATGTAATGCAGTTATCTTTAAAAATGTCTGTGTTCTCAGGAAATACACATTGAAATATATATACACATGTACACATACACAAATACATATGTCTTCTTCAAAAGGAGAAACTTGTTTTTCATTATTCACAACATCTTTACTGGTTTGCTTATGACTCAAATATTAAAAATATAGTTTCAGAATTGATAACTTATAGCACTTTAAAAAGCAAACCTACTAAGAGTTCAATATTTTCAATATTTATTGATTTCCTTTTTGTAGTAAGTTTATATACAGTGATATATACATATCTTAAATGTAAAAATTAATTAATTTTATCTCTATAAACACTCATAAAACAAGGGCACCTGGGTGGCTCTGTTGGTTGAACATTCAACTTGATCTCAGCTTAGATCATGATCTCACAGTTCATGAGTTTGAGCCCCACACTGGGGTCTGCACTGATGGGGCAGAGCCTGCTTAAGATTCTCTTTCTCCTTCTCTCTGCCCATCCCCTGCTTGTGCTGTCTCTCTCTTTCCAAATAAACAAATAAACTTAAAAAAATAAGCAATCATAAAACATATAACCCTGTATGGAACATTTGTATAACCCCAGAAAGTTCCCAGAAAGAGGGAAGAGAGTTGAAGGGAGGAAAGGAGGTGTGCAGATCATGAAGGGTGTTATAGGCCATCGCAAAGTCTGTTAGACAGCTATCAACATAATAATGATGCATAACAAACAATGGCAAAGCTCATTATCTTCAAAAGCATTTATTTCTCACTTGGGTCAGCAGGTCAGTTTTGACTCTGCTAAGCTTGGCTTGGATTGTTTGGGCTTGGGTTCAGGTTGCAAGCTGGGATCAAAACTGTCCCCTGTATATCCCCATTCTGGGTCGTAGCTATCTGGGCTACTCTTTTCTCATAGTGAATAGCATACAGCAAGAGGAGTGAGTGAAAATATAAGATGTCTCTCAAAGCTTTGGCTTAGAACTGAAACATGATCTCCTTTACATACTTCATTGGCCGGAGAAAGTCATTTGTTCAAGCCCAAAGTCAGTGGGACAGGGATGTAAATTCTGTCTACTCTTGTGAAAGATGCTTAAAATTCACATGGCAAAGAGCATGAATGCATAATTCTATTACAGAGAGCTAATGAGAATTGGGAACAATCTAATCTGTTATATAGGTACTTTGCCTTTGAGTAATATGTGGAGCCCTTGAAGAATTTCAAGAGAAAAGTGGATTTAAATTTCAGAAACGCCAGTCTGTTTTTTTGTGCTGAAAATATACTCTCAGGGACAAGGGTAATAGCAAGGAGGCCAGGTAGGAGCTATTAAAACAATTCAGTGAGGAATGATGGTTCAGAAGAGGGTGGTAGCAGTAGAATTAGAGAGAAGTGTTAGATTGTAGATATGTTTTGATGGTAATGAACAGGATTTCCTGAGAGATTGATATGAGAGAGAACAAGAAAAAGAGGAATGAGAGATGACTTTAAAGCTTTCAATCTAACAGGCTGATGATCAGGAGGAAAGAGGGGCATCAAATGAAATGGGGAAGACTGTGTGTAGAGCACATCTTCTTGGAAGAGTAGGAGCTGAGTTTTTGTTATTTTACGTGAGACTTGACTATTATGTATCTGAATGGAGAGGTCAAGCATGAAATTATCCGGTCTGGAGTTTAAGAGGGACACTGGGTTGAAGAAGTTAAATTTGGGACACTTAAGTATATAGATCATATTTAAATCCATGTCTCATGTTCTTTGCAACAATCACATACTTGAGGCCATTTGGTTCTACTCTTCCCATTTTCCAATGCATCTTCCATTCTGTCAATATTTATGCTTTGAAAATGAAACTCTGATTGTTACTCCTTGCCTTGGAGTGTACCATACCTTAAAGACAAAATCCAAACTTTATATAGAGCTTCACAATCTGACTACACTCAGATTCTCACTTTGCCTAATAAAATCCTATTTATCTTTACAGGCCAAATGTAAACGTCAGCTCTATTGTTCAATTTTCCTGATAGCCCAGGAAGAATTTTTTTTTTTCCTCCATGTTCCCTCAGAACTTGTATGCTCTTTCCTGTATTGTCCAATATGATAGCTACTAGCTATATGTACAGTTGAAGTGTGGCTAGTACAAATTGAGATGTGTTGCAAGTGTAAAATCCACATGTCACTCCAAGGCTTAGTACAAAAATATACAAAACATACCATCAAAACATGTATATACTTGTGAAATGGTAATATTTTAGATATATTAGGCTAAGTAAAGCATATTCTTAAAATTAATATCACTTGTTTAATTTTTACTTTTGAAATGTGGTCCTCTAGAAACTTTAATATTATATATATGGATTCTCATTTATGGTTTGCAGTTGATTTTTATTGGACAGTGCTGCCTTAGAACATGCATACCGCTGTGTGATTACATATCTGTTTTTTGAAAGATTCTGAACTTGAAAACAGAAATTATATCTGATTACTCTTGCTAAGACCTGGTAGGATTTTGACTACATGCTCAATAAAAGTTAACTGAAAGTGTATTGATTTCTGATTGATGCTTGTCCTCAGACATTGATCTGCATATAGATTGCCTATTGTATGAACATAAGTAGAATTTGAGAAAGAATCAACTATAGGAGGTCCATAGTATATATTTAAGAAACCCAGGTACTTTGCCAAAGTCAGCCAAAATTTTAGCTGATCACATATTTGTATCACTATTTCAACCTGCTTCCTCAAAGTAGTTACAGTCAGGATCAAATTACAAATTAAAATACTGTATTGTTTGTAGTAAAGATTTATAGTATCACATATTTTTATAACTAAAATATTCAATTTAATTTTTATAAAGACATTTGGATTCTTAGTTTTTTATAACTTCAAATTTCCAAGTGAATTCTTATTACACTGATTTTTATTTTAATGACATTTGCCTATTAAAGAGAGTCATATTCAATTATCCTTCATAATCTATTGTGAAAGAAGTAAGATATTATAATACATAACTTATATAAGGTAAAGAATTACATGGTTTGAAGGAATTCTAAGGGCCCAGGGACATCTCCAAAGGATAAAAATAAGGATAAGAATGTACATTTTTTTTCTTCATTTTCATTTTTTTCTCCTTCCCATTGTGTCCAAATACTCCTGATTTTGGAAACAAAATTTAAATGAAAAATATCCACTGAGTAGTGAGATTCTGATGAAACCAGAATTCATCAAAATGGATAATCCAATGAAGAAGACAGTAAATTGCTTCCTGAAGCTTTCTGCCTTTGAGAAACAAGATTCTGATATGACAGGGGATATGATGCAACTCATTATGGAGAGCATATACAGGGAGAGCACTGCTGTAGAAAAAGCAAAGTTAGAGGTTGCAAATTAGTATGTACTGTCAGGTCTGTTCAGGGGAAAGTACATTGATTCTAATGACCAGTCCTAGGTGTCTAGACAGAAATACCCCTGCAGGGAAGAAGAATAACATCTCAAGATATGTTAATTTGATGTAAATCTCCCTTTGACATGCTGGATTTCCCCTTTATGGTTCACTCACCAGGGTTTTGGTTTGTTATTTAGTCTCTGGAGTGCTCTGCTCCTCAGAAAGAGAGTAGAAGCATAATTTATCTTCCATGATAAATTAATAGCCATCATCTGCTCTACAAATCACTGTTCTAATGTGCATGGTCAGGCTAAATGATTTTTCACTCTCATAAATGTTGTAAAGTAACAAGAATAATGCTGGAATCTGAGACTGAGGAGTATTACTGTTAAACTCATAAATATTAAGGAAACCCTGTCAGTTTGTATGTCTTTGTATGTCTTTTTCTATTCCATATCAGCTTGACTTAACCAAATTTTAAAGATTCTTTTAGATATTATTGATGACAAACGCATAAAAATTTACCTCTCTATGCAAAACATTCTTATATATTTACAGAGCTGTTTCATTTATCACTGAGAATAAGGAGTAAGACCTAATGCTAGAATGTTGACCCAATTGGAGCGCTCAGTAATATTGTTCTACAAACACTTGAGCCAACTGACAGAAACAGAAGGTTGACGTATTATCTCAATCTGAAAATGTATCCTTGGAAAGTGAGTGATTTGCTTTTTCCTCATTAACTGTGTCTAGTTTCCATGTGAAAGATAATGATGTTCAAGGTTCAGTTTAATAATAAAAAACCTGTTCTTTCCCCTAGGTATCCTAAGCCAAAATAATATGTACTTTCAGAATTCCCAGTGTTGCTAAATATCTTGCTCAACACTTAATAGTTTGAGGTCTAGGGATTTCTGTTTGGCAGTAGACACTGGTGCCAGTGATTCAGACATGGTGCACCCACACATAACCCATGGACACGCAGAGCCAGATTCTCTCTTCACAGGGGATATACTGAGAGCAATTTAAATGAATCTATAAGGACACTCACTCTTGGGGACTCTTAATGAATGCCATTGCCATCAAGCATACTAAATTATACCCAAATAGTCTGAATCTGTACTTAAAATTTGAGAGAAGACTTTAACCAGAGTTCATTTTGTGTTCTTCTATATGGTAACTTCATGTTCAGTGATATACTTGTGACCTAATCTCATTTTATCTTGGTTAGAATGGTGTACTTATGTACTCTCAAAGATTGTTTATTATTCTCACACATTATAAATTATATCATCAATACTTGAGTTCTGAGAGTCAGAATTTTCAATGCAAGGAAAATGTTAAGGATGACTTAGCCCAGCCGTCTTATTTTAGATGCCTCTAGAAGTTAATTACCTTTCTTAAAGACATTGATTAATAGCTAATTAAGAAACAGAGCAAGGACTGAAACCCAAGCCTCCTAAATTCTAGTACCAGTTTTTCCATCACATAATTTTGCCATAAGAACCAAAGAGATTCACTGGAGAGGGGAAAATATGTTGAGCTAGATACTGTTCTAGGCCTTTGGGATGACTAGGACATTTTCTCTGCCCTCAGAAAGCTCATGGTCTAAAGAGCTAGATAAACAAATTAGAGTTTTTAAGTTGTATAGATGCTCTCATAGAAGTCAATGAAATAGAAAATGCGAGTACAAAAAAGAAATGATCTATTATGTTGGTAGATGATTGGAATATGCTTAATAGAGAATGAGACTTGAGGAGTTTGAAATAAAGACTGGGCTGTGCACTCTGCATTAGGGAAAGAATATTTAATTCTGGTCTCTGACATGAAGACATTGTGCAGATGTTACCAGAAATATGAGTGTAGCTGAAAGAATGTTTTCTTATTTGCCCTATGAAAAAAAAATGTGGCACCTTCTTACAGGCAGATAGATGCTTAACAGGCTCAATTACTGGGGCTCATGGGACACAGTGAAATTTAGGCATAGTTTCAGCAGTACTTCTATATCAAACTGTGTGTGTGTGTGTGTGTGTGTGTGTGTGTGTGTGTGTGTGTGTGTTGAAATGCAATCATTGCCATCGTTCAGAGCAGTAAGCTGAAATGACTATATTTGGGATACGAGAACAAGGAAGCTAGAAGATATGGAATGAGGGTTATTATATAAGAAATATCAAATTTATCTAAGAGCTACTACCATTGTCTTACAGAAGGAAATCTTTTCAGAAAAGAAGGAGCTCGTACTTTTTTGATATTTGAAGGGGTTTCACACATGTGCAACATGCAAGTATTTAAGTACACTTTCAATTCTCCTGGGTTTCCAGCTAATATATGATATATAAGTCTAAGAGGTGATGGGACTCCTCTTTTTACCTAAAAAGATCTGACACCTATTAGAGGTGTGGTTTTGATGAGAGGTAGGCCAGACATTGGACCATGTATGATCTCATCTTGTCATCACAACAGGACTCTGAGATTATTATTCTTATTTCAAATCTGACAGATAAGAAAACTGAGGCTCAAGAGGCTAAATAAATTGTATAAGGTCAAACAGACTGCTTGTGAACAAGCAGAGATTTAAATAAAGATCTCCTGAAATGGCTTCCTGTCTACTCTATGATGCTGTGCCATGTTAAAGAAAGTCCAAAGTGAACAGGAGCAGATTCTGTGGAGAAAAAACAATAGAGCAAGATGCTTAGGATAATTCATTAGAGGAATGACCAGGGTACAAAGAAACTCAGGGAATTTGGTAACTTTCTTCAAATATTAAAAAGATTACTAGGGCACAGGAACTATTTCAATTGCTTTGAAAGATCTTTAGGGCTAGAATATGAACTAATATGTATGTGTAAGTTGCAAGGAAACATTCTGTGAAAGAATTTTCCAAAGAGATAAAGATAGACTACACTTGCTACAGAGCTAATCAGTTTTCTCTCATTGGTCATATTCAGTCATAGGCTTTATAACCACTTCATTGTCTATTACCGAAAAACAATCAAATGTAAACTTAGAGTTTAATGAATTCTTTGCCCCCACTGCCACCTTTTTTGTTTGTTTGTTTGTTTTTTCATTCTGGCTATTGTCAGTTGAGAAAGGGGCATGAAGTTAGGGTAACTACCAAGAAATTAATTGAGTGATTTTCTGATTAAGCAACTGAAAGCTTAGATTATAGCCATGCTGGGTTTCTGCTATATTTATTCATTTTTTCCCCTTTGGTTTTTTATACATTATATAAAAAGTGACTTGGAATGTTTACTTTTTTTTCTCTAGTTTTAAGTGCTACTTTATACATTTCAAATTAAGCATATAATATGGCTGGGAATTAATTAATTAATTAATTAATTAAATGGATTCCCATTTAAAAAATGGGGATCTCATATGTCCTCAAATAGAAGTTTAGAAAGCATCTTACATTACCTATGGGTTTTTCTGACTTACTCTAACTAGAATGGGAAAGTGTTTCTAAATGTGATTATGTTTCAGTACCATTAGCCTATTGTTTTTTGAAAGACATATTAATGTTTGGAGAAAACCTTTGGTTTCCCAGTTATGGTAGTTTATATGCCTTTGGGTCAGTCATTTAAAGTATACTTTACACTTACATACTTTAACTTAGCACAAGTATGACTATATTACAATCATAAAGGATTGACAATTTGTAAATAGGAACACATCAAGATAAAATTTTAAATCATCCCATATTTGCAGTCCTCTATATCTCATACTTGTACTTACTGAATGAATGAACAAATGGAAACTTATTTGCTCACTTACCTTGAGCATGTCTCCTCACACCTCTGGGCTTCTGCCTTTCTGTAAAATGAAGGAATTGAATCAGAAATCTCTCAAGTGTCTTTTAGCTCTCAGTGGTAAGTATGTAAAATTTGGTAATATATTAACCCCCAGGGAGAATCCAGAAATACTTGGAAAAATTAATGTAATTAAATTAAGAAAGGTTTTTTACAATCTCCTGTGTTTTGCAGCTCATGTCCTCTAAGCAAGTCAGGATGCTTGAGCACTCAATTTTATTTACCACCCACCTCTAAGCAGACAATTTCCAGATCTTCCTCTTCTGCCCTGACCTTTTATATTCTTCTCAGTCAAGATTTCTTTCTGTTTATGGAACATCTTTACTTAGATGTCCTGCCATCACCTAAATCTAAACATGCTTAAAAAAATAAAAAGAAAGGAATTCATGATCTCCCCTTAGCCTATCTATTCTGCTTTCCCTTTGTATCATTTCTAGGCAGAAACCCTGGGCATTCCCTGCCCATTCCCATTTACTTACCATCTCCAGGATGGTCTAAATTCTGCTGATTCCTACTCATTTTTTTTAATTCCTGTGTTCTGCATTCCCACAGCGTTAGTCTGGTCCATGCCCTGTACACCCAGGTTATTTTAAGGGCCTCCTAGTGAGCCTGACTTCCTGTATTCATTCCTTTTTTTTTTTTTTTTTTTTTTTTTTATGAACACTATGAAGAGCCAAAGAATCCTTTTATTCAAATGCCTTTTGAACAGCAAGACAAACTCCTTTTCTGACTCCAGTAATTTAGTAGTGGTATGTGCCTTTAGGGTGGTATTTATTTTTGTATGTAAATTTCGAACATAAATATTTACTTATGTAAGTTTTGTCTCTCGTCCTAAATCAGGAGTTGGTTTGGGATTAGAACCTTTCTTCTCTTCTTACTTCTTCCTACAGATTTTGTTGAATATCTACTTGTGTAAGATGCTCTGTTAAGCATTTTGACAGCTATAAACATAGATGGAACATGATTCTTATCTTTGGGAAGAGTACTCCTACTTCCTGAGGTAAAGAAATTAGTTTTTGTTGAGTACATTTAGGTACTGGACATAGGCCATGACATAAATTGTCTCATTTAAGTATTGATATTTTTTTCCAGCTTTATTGGGATATAATTGACATATAACATTATATAAGTTTAAGGTTTAAACATAATGATTTGATATGTGTATATATTGTGAAATGATTACTACAATAAGGTCAGTTAATACATCTGTCACTGCACATAGTTACAATCTTGTGTGTGTGTGGTGAGGACTTTTAAGACGAACTCTGTTAGCGACTTTCAGATGCACAATATAGTATTATTAACTGTAGTCTTGAAAATTTTGTACAATGAAATTATTATCACCTTTTTACAGATGAAGGCCTAGGGTTAGAAGAGGTTAAGTAGCTTCCCCCAAGGTTTGTATGACTCTGAAGCCCTAGTTCTTAGTTCCATTGCTCATAATGAAATCTATATTTAATTGTTTCTAAATTAATGGCGTTAATTCTGGTATTTGAAGAGTCTAGCAGTTTCCTAAATGGCATCCTATAAGACCAAGTGATTAATATGCATCTAGACATTCCTTTATTTCTCATAAATAAGTGGTGCTGTGGTTACTGACATAAAAATTTATATTTAAATGTTAAACTCTGTTATAAACAGTATTCGTGGTACATGAGAGACCCTATATATGTGAAAATTTTTATATAATAATATATTGCATTTGGGTCCTCCCATAATTCATTTCATTTTATTTAAAAAAAAATTTTTTTTAACGTTTATTTTTGAGACAGAGAGAGACAGAGCATGAACGGGGGAGGGTCAGAGAGAGAGGGAGACACAGAATCTGAAACAGGCTCCAGGCTCCGAGCTGTCAGCACAGAGCCCGACGCGGGGCTCAAACTCATGGACTGTGAGATCATGACCTGAGCCGAAGTCGGACGCTCAACCAACTGAGCCACCCAGGCGCCCCAAATTCATTTCATTTTAAACTTCATTTAAAAATGTGCACTTTTTGTATAGTGACAGATGGTAGCCATACTTCTGGTAAGCATAGCATAATGTGTAGATTTATCAAATCATTATGCTATACATCTGAAACTAACGTAATATTGTGTCAACTATACTTCAATAAAAAGAAATTTAAAAAATGTTCATTTTGTTCATTAATTAATACCATATGCTGCCTGTTGAAAAAGATGTAGCCTATAACCATTCTCCCATGTTAATTATTTTATTTATCAATATATTCCTGCTATAAACTTGGTAGGGCTATTTTAGGATGCCCATTTTTTCAGCTCAGTAAGACATATTTTTTTCCCTCCAAGACCACACACCACATAAAATAGATTTATGTCTGGAGTGGTTTTTGTCAACAAACTTCAAAAGAACACATTAGATAATTTCTGTGGTAGTCATGGCCTAAAATCTCTATCAGGTTGAGAATTATGTAAATAGTCAAGATAAACATTTTTTTTCCTGCTTGCCTATTCACTGACTTTAAAAAAATATTTTGGTAAATAATTGCAGTATATGGCAAAAATTCTTTAGTTCCCATGTTTAGAATAAAACCACCGCCTCTCTACTGTGAACTTAATTTGTGAGAACCTGACATAGTAACATTGCGCATAAAAATGATCAAATTATTTTCAGTAAGTATTTTAAATACGTTTTTATACAGCTAAACAATCTTTATCAGGAAATACCACTGAAATTATTTAAATTAAATTAAGCCCTCCCCCCGCCCCCCACCAGATAGACGAGTAAAGATAGAGACAACAAAGAAGATGAAGATGGTAACAAAGAGGAAAAGGAGAAAGGAGGAGAGAGAGAAGAGGGGAAGGAAAAGAAATTGTAGTAAAGCTAAAAAACTAGGTTTCCACGTGGGTCATTATTGACCAAAGTTTCTATGATTTCTCAGCTCCTTATCCCGGCACTGTGAAACACACCCAAGAGTTTCCGTCTTTCCTAGCCTTTAGCGTTGTGGATGGTTAAGGTGTTAGGAACTTTTCACACTCTTAAAGTAACTGAGTTGAGTAGGGAGTTAGAGGCTGAATCTCACACAGTAGTTACCAGCATGGGATTTTCCTGACAGCAGAGAGGGCTTAATCATCTACTTCCAGTGGGTGGAAGCATGCTGGAGAGCTTCTGCCTCCAGCAGTGTCCTACACAGGGCCTGGTGTCTGGTAAATAGAAGACCTTAGTCTCCAGTACTATCAGTCCTTTGCTTTTCAGAAACACTTATTTCAACTGAGTTTTCTTTTTTATTTATTTATTTTTGGTTCAAGATAAAAAGATACCTGCCTGTCTTCTTTGTTTCTGCTCTAGCCCCATGCCATCATCTACTATGCCTGATGATATATTGCTTCTGTAGCTTGTCAATTAAAAGTGCTCACAAAGACAAACTCTGCAATAATGTTTTTAGCATGTTTAATAGAGTCTGGTTAAGTAAACATCCTCAACCAAAGCAGCAAAAGAGAGCTTAAAATAAACAGAGCTACTGTGCCAAGTTCATAATTACTTACACATTTAGCACTCTGCCCATCTTCTAAGCATGGCCATTAAAACCAGATTTGTGTATTTAAAATAATTGTCTTGAAACCATAGTTATTCAAATACTACAGAACATTTACATACTTGAGCCTTTTTTTTTATTATTCTTTTTTTTTTATTCCCCTTCAGCTTACTAAAACCTGGAATTTGTTTCACAAAACTTTTTTTCAAGGTAAGTACTAACATCTCTCTGTAATAGGCCAGATCAAATTACTGGTTCTTGTAGAGTCAACTGTTCCTTGGGGAGACATCCTCTTGTTCACATTCTCCAAATTGAGTATTTTTGGAAGAGTACTGAGAAGTTTCATATCCCAAATTAGAAGGGTAGCATGATTAGTTTATTAATAGGCCAGTTAAGATGACAACCAAAAATTAAAAGTATTAATTAAAGTGATATAAAATGTGAGGGTATAATATTAGAAAAATACATGAGCTTTGGAGAGACATTTACAGAGATATCCTCTTGCCTCACTGGCTCTCAGTTTCAGGCCTTCAAAATAGTGGTGCTGGTGATGATTAGGGTGGAAAATGGAGCTATACTGGAAGATGACTTTTTAAATTAGAGATACAAGTAATATAAATTATAGACTTATGTTCACTAAATGTTGGCTATTATTAAATGTTCAAACATATACTAGCATATAATTTCCCATTTTATATTTTCATCGTTGTTCATATTCATGCAAATAAGTTGTTGAATTTCAAATATTTCCCCCATATGTATGTAGGAATTTACATCCTTGTGTAAATGGCAATGGATTTTTCTTGCACCCCAGTGTGATCACATTAAGCTGAGACCTTCCATTGGAGAACTGGATGATTAACATTAAATGAGCACTGCATCTGAGGAGTTGTCCTCAGTGGGTCATTTTTGGATTCTAATTTGTTTAATTACATCATTAGTGAGATGAAAAAAGGAAATAAGTAGCATGAGAAGTACATCTGCAGATAATAAATGAAGATGAACTTCAAATTGCCAGGAGAGGAGAATAAAAATAGATTTTCAGAAGGTTGCTGAAACTGGTCGTGAAGAAGAGAAAGAAATGTGACCCTAAGCAACCATCTTCCGTATAAGTGCAAGAGTGCTTTCATAACATGAGACCCAGAAAGAGGAGAGAGCCATGTTAACAGACTGTACAAAGAACCCAACTTACCAAGGGCACCAAAGCCCAAACAAACATAGTATTCTGTGATAGTAAATGCAATCTAAATTTCTCATTTCTTAAATATAACAATGAAATTAAGGAGAATATAGTTTAACATGGCATTGAGATGAAGTCTTGGTTTTGAGACCAAGCACTGATATGAGCTGTGTGGCCTCTGCTTCTGTCAAATTAAGAGAATCCTATTACACGCCTCTAAGGGTTGTTTTGAGGGTGAAATGAATCTAGCACTAGATTGTAAATTCCACGAGATCAAAAACTGTGGTTTATTCACAACTGTGTCTCCTCTGCCTGTCACAATGCCTGACACCTGTGAGATAGCAATTACAAATATTTTGAAGGGATGTTGAATCATAGGGTTGTTTTCAATGTTATGTGTAATATGAATGAGAAACTATCTTGAGCTTTTATTTGTTTTCTTGTTTGCTGTTGGCCTAGGAAGCCAGCTCCATGGAAACAAGGAATTGCCTTCCTTTTCCCTGCTATATTCCCAGGTCCTAGAGCTGTGACACCAGGATGTATTTTTCTGCCAGCTTATGGCATCACCTGAGGTTTGTTAAATTAGTAGAATTATGGACCCAGACCCAGATCTACCAAATTAGAATCTGTATTTACTATTCACTGATAGTTCTTAAACATTAAATTTTGAGAAACATTTGTCTAGGAACCTACCTGTTCCTAGTAATTTCTCTATGAATTGTTACTAAATAAATGACTATAGGTTTTACCATCACAGCAGATTTAAAATCCATAATAAATGTACTTCAATAATATCCTTAACAGATTTAATGAAATATAATCTGCATGCCATAAAATTCACCCATTTTAAGTGTACAGGTCAATGACTTTTAGTAAATTTGTAGAGTTGTGCATACAGCACTGCAATCTAATTTCAGAACCTTTCTGTCACTCCCAAAAGATCCCTTTTGCCCATTTGCAGTCATTTCCCCTTTCCAACCCCAGCCACTATAACATTATTTTAATATCCATCTGCCATTCCACATTGTGGATAGAGAGTAAATAAAGGGGGAACAAATACATCTCTTTCATACACACTTTGGTAAGTAAAAGTGATTCTTGAATGAGTTTCATTGTGGTTTAACTTGGCATTCGCCACAACTAAATGGATTTGCTAAACAACTAAGAGTTCAAATATGATTCAGGGGAAATGTTTACCACTTTGGGGGAACAAAACGTTTGCAAATAGTTTATCTTCTAAACTAACGGGGCACATATTTACAACTAAACATTATCAGTCTAACAAAAACAGAAGCCATAAGAGTTTAGTTTTGAACTTTAGTACACTAATTACAAATCACTGCCATCTACTCAGGGCCAATGCTAGGCCAGCCTGCAACCTTAGATTGATATTTGAGGTTTTGTATCTCTTTAGAAGTTTGTATTAGCTGAGTTGACTTCTGGGATGTGGGGGAGGAAGTCTCTTTACTCTTTCGTCTCCTCTACTAAATTCATGTTCTTAAGATCTTTCTCTTGGACTTTCTGAGTTGGCCAATAAATGATCTCATTGGCCCCAATCATTCTATATCTTCATCTCCTTCATTCTCTCTTCCCAACTCCAAGAGGAGTTATTTCAAATCCTCCGCTTAAAAACCTTCCATGATTTCAAACTGTTCATATAGTGAAGTCCAAACTCTCTAGCATGTATTTAGTGCAGACTGTTTTTTTCTTTCTTTTTTTTTAATTTTTTTTTTTTTTTTTTTGCAGCCTGTTTTTTTCTATCTCATGGCTTGTGCTGCTCACATTCCCACCTGGCCTGTTAGACATGCCACACCTCTCACTGTTCTCAAAATCTTCCAAGCACATCACACATCCAGGTCTTTGCTAAGTCTGTTACCTCCCTGCGTAATGCTATCTCATTTCTCCCTACTCATACATGAAATCTTATTATTTGGACAATAACTTAAATGCTTCTATGATCCCTTCTCCAAGATGCATCCTTTCCTCAATGAGGTTGCCTCTTTTTCCATTTGTACTCACTTAATATTGTATTTTTACTTCAAATTTATTATATAGAAGGATGATAACTATGTCATAATTAGTTACGTGTTCCTATCACCTTTCACCATATCTGTTATATAGTAGGAGCTTAATAAAGAATGTATGAGTTCGTGAATGCTTAAGGGAATCTTTGAAAACCTGCCTTTGAAGATTGTTGGACCTGGAATTGCTCTAACATCTAGATGAAACATACACTTCGAACTCTTTAGTCAGAAGTACTTGGTATTGTGTTTGTGTGCGTGTGTGTGTGTGTCCCTTTTGTACCAATGTATCTATTGAAACTTAAAATTTGAGATAAGAAAAAGCATTAACAAGATAAGATTTGTTTTTTGTAGAGTTGGTCCTAGAAGTCTGGCTTATGATGGAATTTAATATACTGTTTCATCCATTTAAAATCATAAACTCTAATAGCTGAAAGGACTTAAAAGATAGTTTTTTTTTTAATCCACTGGTTTTCCAGGTGAGAAAAATATTGCCCATTGTCTTTATTTGTACAGTTTTCTTTTTCATCTCGCATGACAGGGGACTGAGGCAATCTTTTTACTTTTAATCTTTTACTCTATATCTCTTTATTAATAACCTAGTTAAACACTGTGCCTGAATATGCCCGTTCTCTGCATAGGAGTTTGAAAGCCGCAGAACTATTTCACAAGGCAGATCTGGTTTCTTGGGGAAGAACTCAGAGAAGAATTCTCCATTTTCCAACCCACTTGTAATAGAATGTTCCTTCCCCAACATTTATTTGCCACTTGGTGGCCACTGGGCTTTGTGGTAATAAAAAAAAATCACACGGCACTAAATAAAAGGTCTGAAATTCGCTTTGACTATTTTTCCCCCTTTATCAACTCTGTATTTTAAATCATTAAAAAAAATGTTAATTTCCCCTACATCCTCATAAATTGGGCAATACTCAACCACTATTTAAGAAAGTTCAGTGCCTAGGGGCGCCTGGGTGGCGCGGTCAGTTAAGCGTCCGACTTCAGCCAGGTCATGATCTCGCAGTCCGTGAGTTCGAGCCCTGCGTCAGGCTCTGGGCTGATGGCTCAGAGCCTGGAGCCTGTTTCCGATTCTGTGTCTCCCTCTCTCTCTGCCCCTTCCCCGCTCATGCTCTGTCTCTCTCTGTCCCAAAAATAAATAAACGTTGAAAAAAAAAATTTAAGAAAGTTCAGTGCTTAAAAAGTATCTTAAAAAATGGAGAAAAATACGGAACTATTCCACATGTGAAATATTAATATTTATTAAGCTGAAGGTTTTTTAACAAATACATTATTGTTTTTATAAGACCTTTCTTTGTAAAGACAAGAATTATAAATTGGAAAATGTAAGGAATGCTTACAGAAACGAATGCATACATAAAAAGTACAGTTAAAGCAGGAGATTCCATAAAGCACATAGATAGTGAGACATAGCAATTCTCATCTTTCTCTCTGTATAAATATGTGTCTCCCTTGAAATAAATGTCATTAACAGCATTATGAAATGTCTAATACATATTAAACACTTTATTTAAAATCTGACAGGTGAGTTAAACACTTGTGCAGGCACCCCTTGCTTTCCTTAGAAAGCTATATTTCAGAAAATTTAGCAGGCAAGTAAATTCTGTTGTCGCACGTGACTTACATTATAGCATCATTATAGAATTCTCCCAAAATAATTTATTTAGAATAAGATTTATTTATACCTTATAATGTCCCTGGGTAAAGTGAAATTGATTTGTTTTTAAAGGATTTTATAGTTATTGTTTTATTTATTTATTTATTTTTTTTTTTTTTTTTTTTAAATTTTTTTTTTCAACGTTTATTTATTTTTGGGACAGAGAGAGACAGAGCATGAACGGGGGAGGGGCAGAGAGAGAGGGAGACACAGAATCGGAAACAGGCTCCAGGCTCTGAGCCATCAGCCCAGAGCCCGACGCGGGGCTCGAACTCACGGACTGCGAGATCGTGACCTGGCTGAAGTCGGACGCTTAACCGACTGCGCCACCCAGGCGCCCCTATAGTTATTGTTTTAATTGTGTGACCTTTCCATAAATTAAAAAAAAATCTTAAACATCATTACATCTATCACACAGTGAAAAGTTGTCAGTGCTATGCTTTTACTGTAATTCATTGTGTTACTTGAGAGGTTCTATGATTTTTTTCTCAAAGCAACATCTATGCTTGATTGATTTGCTAGAGTTTACTGAAATATGTACCAATATAATTCCTCATTAAATTAAAATATTGGGGGCATCTGGGTGGATCAGTAGGTTAAGTGTTTGACTCTTGATTTCAGCTCAGGTCATGGGATCAAGCCCCTTTCTGGCTCCACACTCAGTGTGGAGCCAGCTTGGGACTGTCTCTTTTTCACTCTCTCTCTCTTTCCCTCCCTGCTCCTCTCCCCTGATGTTTCTCTCTCTCTCTCTCTAATTAAGTAATTAATTAATTAAAAATATAGGGGCTGAGAAAGTTGATTTTAAGACAGATTTATAAGGTAATTGTAATTGGGGCAGTGTATTATGTTTAAAGTAACTCAAATCACTAGATCACCCTCAAAAACTGATTTATCAGATAATCTAGTCTTTGCATTTCTTGAATTATATCCTTGGTACCTAGGATGATACTCTTGAGATAAAAAATAAACAGCAGTTTCCCTGAAGAACCTATAGGGAGAATTAAGAGTTCATAACTGGGAGCTTGAGGGGTCAGAAAGACTTCATAGAGATTGCAGGTTAGCAGTTGTAGGATGGAGGAAGACATTGCTGGCAGAAGAGGTGTGGCACGTGCAAGGCTCCAGAGACCTCGGAGAAGATGCTAGGTGAAGGAAACCACATTTACTCAGACACAGCCAGAGTAATGTTGTAATCATCTTGGCCTAACTTAACAGTGTTTTCTGGATCTGTCCTCAGTTACCAAGCCTGTCAGAAAATTAAACCCTCAAGAAATTCCTCCTCACATATGTTTTGTAGACAAAGCAACAAGTGACTTCTAACTACAATCTATGTTTTTCTAAGATGCTTTATTTAGACAGTCAATATTTCTATACTTACATTTTCTATTAAAAAACAAAATCACTGACCAATTACCATATACTAATGATGTGCTAAACACACACACACACACACACACACACACACACACACACACACACACCCAACCTGTTTCTCAAAGGAAAACCATCCATCTGATATAAGAACTACTATTATTCCCATTTTACCAATGAGACTGGGGTTTGAGAGTTTAAAGGATACTGAAGTCAGGCAGCTAATTAGTACAGAGCCAAGATTTGAACCCAGGAAGTTTGACTTTTAAAAGCCCAAGAGTTTTCACTGCTCACATTCTGCCTGTTCTAAGAAGATGTGACACCACAAGGTTCATCAGAGGAAAACTAAAGAGGAATAGATTATTGTATTGCACCAAATAATAACAGACTCTATTAGTTCCATATTGTGGCTATAATAAAATACTACAAACCTAGTCAAGATTTTAGCTGGTCTGGTTCCTTGTGGAGACCCTGAGATGAGAATCCATTTTCTTGCGTTTTTCAGCTCCCAAAGGCCACCTGCAATCCTTGTCTTTCTTACTACTTTCTCCTATCACTCCATCCTCTTGCTTCTATAGTTATATGTTTTCCTACTGATGCTGTTCTTCCTGCCTCCCTCTTCTTAAGCCCCCTGTGATTACATTGGGCCCACCCTGATAATCCAGGATAACCACTCCATCCCAAGATCCTTAATCTAATTACATTTGCAAAATTCATTTTACCGTTTTACCATATAAGGTAATAGACTCATAGGTCCTGAGGTTTAAGATGTGGACATCTTTGGAGAGGCCATTATTTTTGTTTTAATTTTTTTTAACGTTTATTTATTTTTGAGACAAAGAGCATGACAGGGGAGGGTCAGAGAGAGAGGGAGACACAGAATCGGAAACAGGCTCTCCAGGCTCTGAGCTGTCAGCACAGAGCCCGACGAGGGGCTCGAACTCACGGACCACTATATCATGACCTGAGCCGAAGTCGGCCGCTTAACCGACTGAGTCACCCAGGCGCCCCTGGAGAGGCCATTATTTAGTTTGCCACAAAGACAGATGCAATCTAAGAAGAATATTTAAATTCCAGATAAGGAAGAGTGAATAGGCATGAGCTCTGCCCTCAAGGAGCACAAAGTCTAGTGGGAACTGAGGCATGTCAACCTGACACCTGTCAAATATGATAGTAAAATGGGGCAAGACACTACAGAGTGCGCAGTGAGTGCTTAACAATTAGCCTGAAGATGTTACAGACAAAACCGCATAGCAGTCTTTGAAATATTATAAGGACCCCATAATGACCATTTTTGGTCAAAAAATTTTTGGTCAAAAAATTGATTTTCGATTGAAAAAATAGTAAACTTACTTTTACCTTATTGTTATATTCATGACTTTTGTGAAATTCCCCAACATTAAGTATTACCTTAAGAGTTAAAATGCCTTCAAGGACTTTTTTTCTATAAAATGAAGTTAAAAATTTTAATTCTAAAACAAGAAAGGAAGGGGCATAAATTCTTTCAGTACATTCCAGAAGCAAGATTCTAACCCAAGAAGTTGATTTATATGTATGTATGTGACTACCTAGCCTGTTACTTTAAATGAAAAATAATCCGCATGCAAAATGAATACTTTTTTCAGAAATGAAATGCAACCCAGTTATTGACCCAGGTGTGTGGTTTTTTGTGTTACCTCTTTATTGCTTTCACTTTTATGTAGATCTTAACACACCACCATACTGTCAGAGTGTCCTAAAACAAAAGATTTGTGAAGGCCTGCATTTCAAAAATAATATAATCTATAGAGAACCCCTTTACTCTATAAAACAATGACTATTCTGTGACCATACTCCAGCAATTTTTCCCTCACCAAGACAAAAACAATCCAAAACCAACTAGTTGCTAGGGATCCAGCAGAGTTGATTCTTTTTGCGCTCTTGGAATTCAGCAATAGGCTTTCATACTTCTTCAAGCTCCCATTGGCTTTGGGGAGAAAAGACAAATAATTAACCCTGAAGTAAGAAGCATTTCATTGCAGTCTCTTCCTGCTGGGTTAACAAACATCTCTAAGAAAGAGAGCTCCTTGGGAGTGTCTCACTTAGTGTCATTATTGATTAGTGACACCCATTCTCTTAGCAAAGTCTTTGGGAACTTAAGCTTCAAGGGGGGTTGGTAATTAGAGATGAAGTTTTCAGTTGCTTTTTGGTCCAGATTTGTTAACTGAACTGTTAAGGGAGGAGATGCTGATTAGAGAGTCTCGCTGGTAAGTCCTGGTTTCACTCTTGGCAGTAACCAATTGTGCCTTGTATGTAGCTCACTGTGCTCCTTCGTGCTTTAAATGATTCTTCCCCTGTTTTCTCTCATGGCTCTGTAAGAGTTACCATAGAATCTCACAACTTGAAGTTGTAACTTATAAGCATCTATTAATTAGAGTAATAAATAGCCCGTTATCCTGAACTAACCCAGTTATCCATTCTCTAAAACAGCTTCAATATTACAATTGTTTTTTTTTTTTTTTTTTTGCCTTTTGGTTTTGTTTGTAATAACTCTAAGACCATGCAACATGACCTGATGCTTATATTTTAAAGTGGAAAAATTCTCATAGCAGAATCTTTTCTGGCATATTTGGAAATTCACATTTTCAAAGTACATGAAAGACAACATTCCTGTACTTTATCTGAGGGTTTAGAGACAGACACCTAATAACATGATGAGTATTTTTAAAAATGCCTCTGTGTAAGTTCAGAATTTTTCCAGCTTGATTAAAAAAATGAGCTAAGAGGTCAAAATGACAAGTGTGATTCTTATAAGAGTTAGGTATTACTGGCAATATGGCTATTGTCAATCACTGTCAAAATGCGTGCCCTTGCTTCAAAATGTATCTGGCAGGTGACTGTGATTGTTCTTGTTCAGTCTCAGCACTAGCAAAAGCAAAACAAAACAACTTCGAGCATCACCACAATAAAAAAGTCCATGAGAGATGTGAACTAGAAAGAAAACTATGATGTCATTTAAAAAGAGGTGTGAGGTGACCAAAGAAGAGGAGCTGAAGATGGAATCTTGGGAAAACCTGTGTTTTCTCTGACACACGTGATAATGGCACCATTTTGTTTGTTTTTATTTTGATTGGTCTTTTAGTATAGGATATCATAATTTGCAAACCCTACTGTTGCATTAAAAAGTGTCATGAGAGTTAATCCTATTTCCCACATGACAGGCCCTGGACCTTCTATGTCCTCTGTAATTTCTCAAGGTACCTTCACATGGGCTAAACACATAGAAGACTTTGCACACACACTAACTGAATTCTTGTATACTGAGATAGTTAGTAGATGACCACATAACAGATTAATGTCATCTGGGAAAGAAACCTGTATATCACATATCAGTATTTGTAGTCTGCAAGAAAGCATTCCTGGTTCCTAAACATCAAGTCCAGGTATTTCATGGTTGGTAATAAGTGGAGAAAGGCCACATGAAAGAAACAAATGGAGGGGCACCTGGGTGACTCAGTTAAGCTTCTGACTTTGGCTCAAGTCCTGATCTCGCGGTGAGTTTGAGCCCCCCATTGGACTCTCACTGCCAGCGCAGAGCTCACTTCAGATCCTGTGTCTCCCTCTCTCTCTGCCCCTCCCCTACTAGTGCTCTTCCTCTCTCTCAAAAATAAATAATAAACATTAAAAAAAATAGAAAACATGGAAAGTATAGTTCTCAATGGTCCTTGAAAACTCCCCTACTGGACAAGTTGGCTTTTAAAATGTGACTTCTTTAATCTGCAACGTGAGTATCTCTTTACTTGGATATACTTGCTAGGTAGACCTCTTTCAGCAGTGCAGCTTTAATGCCTCACTTTATTTCTGTCTTCCTAATTCTAGTGTCCCATCTTGGGAACTGCCTCCTCCCCATAAGTGACATTTGGACTAATAGCTCATTTCCCCTTATCCTCCTGTTGGGAGAAGATGCTGACTCCTCCACATAAGGATTTGCCCTTACCATAGGCCACACCTGGGCACGATACCAACAGACGGTCTAAAATAAGTCAACATTCATACAATTTCAAAAATACAATAGCAGAGAGGTCTTCATTGGTGATTACAATTATTCTGGAAAATCTTGTCTCAGCCAAGGGAGAATCAAACAGGGAAATGTTATAGACCAGGGCATGAGGAAACAGAACACTGGGCATTGATTTGAAGAACAGGCCAGCTAGGTGACCATTCGCCCTGAGCAGACAAGAGCATCTTCAGGATGGTGTCTACAGGTGGAGGGAGGAAGAAGCGCCTGGTACAGTATAACACGGATGAGGAGGTTCTGCTTCTGCTTCACAAATGGCTCAGAGCTGGCGCTCTGATGCTTGAAATGAGATCACAGTTTGATTGGACAGGATGTGTGGTAGGGTACTTAAACAATGAGATGTTGTGGGAATTGTTACAGGATCTTAAACCCTCCTGCTGTAGAAAATTCAAAGCCAAGTTTGACCATGGACCTTAGACAGACTGCCTTCCCAACCCCCGTTCCTCCAGAATACACACAAAAGTGCCCTTCACAATTCTAGGAACCAGGGACCAACCTTTTTTCTTTAGTTTTAACTGTATTATTGACTAAAGCAGGCTGGTTCTGACTATAGTCACCAGGACTTATCATATCCAAATTGTTTTGTTTTGTTTTGTTTTGTTTTGGGGAATCAGGAAAAGAGAGTGGATGGTTAGCAGAGTTTGGACTCACATTCTTTTTCCATGTTAGAATTCTTGTGTAAACTCTGTGAAAAGTTGAACTTACTTGATTTTAATTTTTTAAAAAATATTGGAGTGTCGTTTTCTTCCACTTAAAAATTTTTCTCTGGCTTTCCACCCCACTCCATTCCAGCACCATTTGATGAAATTTTGGTGACATAGTTACTATATGGAAAAGATAGCATTTGGTATTCTTGTTGTTTTTTTTTTTTTTTTTTTTTAATTTTTTTTTTTTTCAACGTTTATTTATTTTTGGGACAGAGAGAGACAGAGCATGAACGGGGGAAGAGGCAGAGAGAGAGGGAGACACAGAATCGGAAACAGGCTCCAGGCTCTGAGCCATCAGCCCAGAGCCCGACGCGGGGCTCGAACTCACGGACCGCGAGATCGTGACCTGGCTGAAGTCGGACGCTTAACCGACTGCGCCACCCAGGCGCCCCTTGGTATTCTTGTTAAGCTTCCTAATGTCTTAAGGGTCTTGATGTAAAAGAGAAAAGCCTTGTTATTTGCTGTTGTTCTGCTCCTCTTTTCCTCTCCTTTTTTGAATGTGATGTTTATTTTAATGTTTATTTATTTTTGAGAGACAGTGAGCATGAGAGGGGGAAGGGCAGAGAGAGAGGGAGACACAGAATCTGAAGCAGGTTTCAGACTTTGAGCTGTCAGCACAAAGCCCAACGCAGGGCTCGAACTTACAAGCCATGATATCATGACCTGAGCTGAAATCGGATGCTTACCCGACTGAGCCCCCCAGGTGCCCCATGTTATGTTTAATTTAAAGACAAGGACAAGGGGCGCCTGGGTGGCGCAGTCGGTTAGGCGTCCGACTTCAGCCAGGTCACGATCTCGCGGTCCGTGAGTTCGAGCCCCGCGTCGGGCTCTGGGCTGATGGCTCAGAGCCTGGAGCCTGTTTCCGATTCTGTGTCTTCCTCTCTCTCTGCCCCTCCCCCGTTCATGCTCTGTCTCTCTCTGTCCCAAAAATAAATAAACGTTGAAAAAAAAATAAATAAAGACAAGGACAAAATATTGTGATTTGGTGAAATATCTCAAAAATAGCAAGCATATGCTGTATGTAAAAATTCTGAAAGCAGGGCTTTGAAGTACCCTGCCTCCTAGAAGCTCAAAGGCCAAGGAAGTAAAGAGGAGGAGGAAGAGCAGAGAGGGGAAGGAAAATCAAATAATAGGCACATTCTAGGATTATATGGAGAGGGATTCTCTCAACTATTATTCCTTGACACCACAACATAGTGCAGAGAATTCACACAACCTTGGCCCCACCTACCTCCCTTGCTGTAAAAAGCCAATTATCCTGTGAATGCTCACCTCTGTGAGAAAGCTTTCCCAGTTCCCAGGGTTGCCTTTTCTCTCTTTATTATCTCACTATACTTTAGACACATGTGCTGCTAGAGGCAGATTTACCTTGAAACTAGTGAAGCCTGAACTTTAGGGCCCCTCACTTGCACATGGCTCAGTCCTAGGAGTTGTCAGATGTTGTAGAGTTCTATGTGGGAAGGAAGGCCAGTTTGCATGTAGGAAGCAATTCTGTGTAAGCAATGTCTGGTAAATTATCAAAGAGGTAACCTTCCAGGGAGCCAGTAACTTTTGTATTTTCCTTCTCATTTGAATAACCATGTTTTTCCCTGGTTGTGCATTTATAATTTTGTATTCTTTTTATTTATTTTTAATTTTTTAAATGTTTATTTATTTTTGAGATAGAGACAGAGCACGAGTGTCAAAGGGACAGAGATAGAGGGAGACACGGAATCCGAAGCAGGCTCCAGGCTCTGAGCTGACAGCACAGAGCCCGATGCAAGGCTCAACTCATGAACCATGAGATCATGACCTGAACCAAAGTCGGACACTTCACCGACTGAGCCACCCAGGTGCCCTTTGTATTCTTTTTCTAAGAGAACTCCCAAATGGTATAAGTTTCAGGCCCCACAAAACCTGGAGCCACTCGTGGTACCTGAATAATGAGCAGTTTTGTTGAGATTGAGAGAAACTTGATCCCAGTTTATTTTGAAAAGATACCCAGATTGCTTCCAAGATCAGCAATAGAAACCAGCTCTTAGCATCTTATGGACGTAAGCATGGGACCAATTTCATCTTCTTTTGCCTTGACTTTATTATTCACGTACTAGGAAAATAACTTCCTGTAGCCTCCCATTCATATCCTTACAGATCCAAAAGGCAGGAAACCTTGGTTGGGGTAATCCATGCTAGGCCTCTGATAGACTCAGTTTGAGACTAATGTGTCTGGAGGTATAGTTTGTAACTCCACTTAACAGAGGAGGCAGGGAAGGCTAATGGAGATAAAGGTTCTAGGGGAGCAGTGTGATATTATCTACAAAAGGCAAGTAAAACACGATGGGAAGAAATCTACTAAATTACCTCTACTTGGAATTGCATTTATTTTATGTATGTGTGTCTTCTATAAAACTATGGGATCTTTAATAGGGATAACCTTTCTCATTTATCTCATTATTCTCAGGGCCTTCTGTAATGTATTCAGAGTAAATGTATTGTCTGAGTAAATTAATAAGTCAACAAATAAAAAGGAAAAAATCAAGACTGTATCCTCCTATAATAGCATGTAGCCATTATATTGTTAACTGAGCCTGAATTCCATACTAGAAATCGGATACCAAACAATATTACTTTAATGTGATTTCTCAATGCATGGAAATTTTTAAAAATGGTCTTTCTAATAGAGATATTTTAATATATAACCAGTATGTGAATTATTATGACTTAATTTTGTTAAGTTCCTCACAGGGTTCTAGGAAATATTATGATTCTAAATAACATAATTAATCCCTTAGTAGTCATCATGATATTCATGCATAACCAAGAATGTACACAGAATATTATTTTACTGGTTGGCTGTGAATGGCTGCCCGATGTTTTTGAGCTATGGTTTGCATTGAATTCTCCCTAGAGACGCATTATGCTTTGGTCCTGCACAGTCTCAGGAGGGGAATAATGTGACCATCAGATTCCATTTTTGTCTTTGAAATTGACCAAAGAAGGCTTTTATTGGTTAATCAGATTACTGAAGAAACAACCCCTTAGTAATCCTTCTTGGAACTGTGGTGTTATGAAATTTGCATTCATATTACAATTAAAGACTTCTGAGTGCAATACCTTAGAAGTTCCATATGCTTAACGTTTAGCAATCTAAATTTGATGAACTTCTAAAATCCTTTTATTAGCTTAGTCATATGTTACCATTTTTTTCTGACACTTGAAGAGTTTTTTTACTATATAAAATCCCTAAGGAATCCATTCCATTTCTAAGTGTTTACTTGCCCCAAATGTATATGCTTCATTCAGATCCAGCATTTTGAAGAGTTAACTAAGATTATAGAAAATGATTATTTTGTTTCTGTTTTGTGTTTGTCCATAGCAGACTCTTTTTAAAAAACTTAAAAAGAGGATGGGGCGTCTGGGTGGTTCAGTTGGTTAAGCATCCGACTTTGGCTCAGGTCATGATCTCACGGTTCATGGGTTCGAGCCCCACGTCGGACTCTGTGCTGACAGCTCGGAGCCTGGAGCCTGCTTTGGATTCTGTGTCTTCTCCTCTCTCTGCCCCTCTCATGCTCATGCTCATGCTCATGCTCTGTTTCTGTCTCTGAATAATAAATAAACATTAAAAAAATAATAAAATAAAATAAATCATAAAAAAAAAAACTTAAAAAGAGGAAAGATACCTAAGACCATTTTCCCTTATCTCTTACAACTAGATTAGGAACTCAGCTACAGTGAAGGAATGGTGACTAATATATTATTAACAGTTAGCATGTATTGAGCACTTCCTATGTACCAGGTAATGTTACATTGATGTCTCAGATCAGATTCTCTGTGAAATAGACACTGAGATTTTTGTGCAGTTTTGGGGGCTCACTCTCAGGAGCAATACCTGTAAGAGAGAGAGGGCAGTAGGACCAGGGCAAAAGGAGAGGCTACACTGTGATGCAGTTGAACCAGCAGCCTTAGCTGATCCCACATGAGGCTCTGGAACTGGAATGGCTTTTTGAGGCTCAGGTCTTTGTACCCCGTGTCAACCAGGCTATCCAATGGAGAAGAGCCATAATCTTTTGTGGGCAACTCCCTGTAGCTAAGGGCAGTTCAAAGAGGGGTATGGCTGAAAGCCATCAACAGACAATACTCCCTGTACCTGGAGGAATGAAGGTGCACTTCATATCCACTGATGACGATGATGAAGTGTAACTGCACTTCATCAGTGTTGTATTGGTAAATGTTTACCAACTTGTAGTAGGGGACAGGGTGAACCAACTAGATTTGTAGTCATCATCCATTTCCATCATTTGTGAAATGGGAGAACATATGAGAAATGCATGGCTCTTTTTTTTTAATGAAAAAAATTTTAACGTTTATTCATTTTTGAGAGACAGAGCATGAACAGGGAGGGGTCAGAGAAAAGGGAGACACAGAATCCAAAGCAGGCTCGGGGCTCTGAGCTGTCAGCACAGACTGACGCAGGGCTCACACCCACAAACTTTGAGCTGAAGTCAACTTTGAGCTGAGGTTAAGTAAAAAGTTTAAATTAGACTAAGGAAACTCTGGGTGTAAAATTTATGTCACAAAGTCCAAGCCTTTTCATAGTCCAGGTGTGACATTTAGAGATTTTGAGACTGAAAACAAATTAACAAATGCAAGTGATCGTGTTAAAAACTTTTATAAGAAGCTCCTGGAAGACATTCTGAAGTGGTGAATCAAAATTTCTGAGGCCTGACCAAGAAAACAAGATCAGTGTTAGCTGTTCTCTGAATTCAGCCATAATAGGTTTAATGGTTCCTAAAAACATGTCTATTATTTTGTGCAAGGCTATTTTTAAAAAGCTAAAGTTGGTTTTTAGATTAGATTAAGTAAAAAGTTTAAATTAGACTAAGGAAACTCTAAATGTAAAACTAGGGCAGTAAAAACATTTTCTATGATGCTATAATGATAGATACATGTCATTATACATCTGTCTAAGCTTATGTACTACACCGAGAGTGAACCCAAGTGTAAACTGGGGACTTTGGGTGATTATGATATGTCAAGTATGTTCATCAGTTGTAACAAATATACCACTCTGCTGGAGGATATTGATAACGTAAGAGGTTGTGAATGTGTGGGGGTAAGAGGGTAGGGGATACATGGGAAATCTCTGTACCTTCATCTCCATTTTGCTATGAATCTGAAACTGTTCTATAAAATAAAATATTTGAAGAAAAAGAAAGCTATTTTATGTACATTGTGAAGCAACTACGATGTAGTATAATGAGAGAGCCTGAGTTGTACAGAAAAAGAGATCCAGGTTGGAATTATAACTGCATGTCCTTAGGCAAATGCTCAAATTCTCTGGTCCCCAGTTTTCCCATCTGTATAAGAGAAAGTAATACCTCTCTTGCAGGTTGTTGACAAGTTTAAATGGGGCACATCAGATTACCTGTCATACAAATGCATAATACATTATAGCAGTTGTAATTAATGGCAGAAGTTGAGCATTTGGAACTGAATATGGAGTTTTCAGTAGGCCAAAGTAGTTGTTTTATGTTTCTTGGAATTACTCTTAAAAAGTAGAATCAATTATTTTCGTTTGTAGTAGGGAATATTAGTAAACTCAGAGAGTACGTATGGGCTTGCTCCCTACAGAATGACTCTGAAAGAATGAATTTTAATAGGTGTTTAACATGGAACTCATTAAAATTCTGTAGCAGTGGTCCACAAATGGAACACAAACAATGAATGGAAGCCAGTATAAATAAGAATGTTCCAGAGAAAAATGAGATGATTGGGATAAAATATATGAATTTTCAAGCCTATAGACTATGTATAGAAAACTATTTCAATCATTTTCAATGCAAACACTCAAATTATAATAATAAAGCTTCTGTTTCTCACTTTCTATTTCTCACTTGCTTGCTGAAAATAACCTCCTTCCTATCTAAAATAATCCATATGCAGTATTGTGTCTCTTGTGAAACCCCAAGCTGCAGATACACTCTATTCACTGGGAGATCTCATTAAGCAAACAATTCAAAGAGCAGCTTGGCTATTGTACCAGGCCTGATATTGACAGATGCTAACCTTACCAGCAAGACTCCTCTTTTGTACACTTATGATGGGGAAGGAGGTTTTCTTTCCTTTTCCAAGCTCAAGAGAGGATTGACAGAGACACTGAAGTAACATTTCTCTTATTCTTCAACAAAACTTTAGGTACTTGTAAGTGGTACAGAAAAAGTGAGACATTACTGTCTCTTTTCTTTCCTCCAGTTTTGCTTTGTTTTGGCTGGTATCTTGAGTCATACTTTATATCCCCACAAAAGGCCACAGGACATTTTTATTAGACTTGGAGAGAAATGTTACTTAGCTTTCTTTTATTGGCAGATTTCCATGCAAACTGTGACTAATACTGCTTCCATTGTTATTTGACAAGAGAAGAAAAGACAATTTTTCACTCACAAAGGGAAATGCTGGCAGCGATGAGATAAATAAAGGATATACTCTTTACCTTTACATGCACTTCTAAGATTTTTGGTACATAATAGAAAAAAAATTTTAATTATATCCAGTAACATATAATATTGTATTGTCCCTGTCAAAATAAAATGAAATATGGTCTTGCTATTTCTATAAGCACTAACAAAATTGAAGTGTCAAAATTTATGACTATCTTTAGAAAAATTCCAAATGGAGGAAATATTCTGGTAGAATGTAAATAGTTAAACATTCTAGGATTATTTTTTTACACATGCTCTAATTTATGTATCAATCAACAAATATAAATGTTAGAAGGAATATGAATGAATAATTTCCATATTAGATCTGTTCTTTTAATGATTGGTTCTATGGGGACTTGGTACATATCTATATGTTTTTACATTGATGGGAATATTTCCAGAGCTAAAAAGTATTAGGACAATAAAAACTTAATTTCTGAACTACTTGTGTGTTCTTATGTAATGAAAGGACATTTCTAAACTAAATATCTAGTGATTCAATCTCCATGGACCACATATGAATGATGATCTAAGTGACAGATTGATAACAAAAGTTTTGGGCCAATTCCCAGTTTCCCCAGAGTTGACAAGAAAAGTTTTATGCATGTGAGAGAGTGTGAAACCTGAGGCTTTTCTTCTCCATCTCATTGTACACGGCTATAACGATGCACTCTACCCAGTGTATGAACGGAAAGTCAAGTAAATGGAGGAGAACACAAATGACTAACAGTGAAGCTATGATGTTTGATTGGATGGAGGCAATCACAGTATTAAATCTTGCTGATTTTTTCCCTAAATGAAACAATGGCAACTTGCTTGTTCACTTGCTTCCTCCCTTCTTTTTCTTTATCTACCTATCTATCTATTGATTCATTCATTAAGAACTCATGGGCTATGCCATTTATGGTTATGACTAATTCTGCTGGCGATTAAAAACATTTTTCACATTTGGACTGGGGCTAAGCAAAGCCCAGGTGTTTTCCTTTGACTGCTGGTCAGAGGCAATATGTCCAGTGTTAGCAATCATAGGAAAAAGTCTCTTTTTTTTGCCTGTGAATAATTACAGAAAAATAATTTCAGATGGCAAGTGAGATGAATAATGAATTGCTGATGAAATAAACTACTAGGAGCCATGAGCAATGATCAGTATGCAAAACTGATTAAGGTATGCATTCTGTGAAAGCGTCATGGCTAATGGCATTTGGAATACGAGTCAAACAAATCCAAGTTGAAATTTTGGCTCTTGTCTTATCCTATCTAAGCCTAATATTTTTAATCTGTAAAATGGGTGCACATTAGCTTGTAAGGTTATTGCAGAGATTAAATGAAGTCACACATGTAAAGTACTTAGTACAATGGTTGACAGAATAGAAGTGGAATGCATGACATAATGGCAACTAAGAAGCATTATCCTATGAACCCTCTGAAATTAATTAAACCTAGATATTTGATCTTTTCCACTCCAAAGAAGAGGTGTGAAATAACCCAAAGCTTTGGTTGTATTGAAGTTTCCTTCCTGGGTCAATGTGCATGTATTTTTCTCTCTCCCTCTTTCTCTTTTCAGTTGCGTGCATGGCAGAATGAGAGGGGTTGTGATTGACTTTAGACCTAGAAAATAATATTAGTAATGAATTTATGAACTAATTCTTGGTTTGTGATACTTTCTTAACCTTCTATATTAGAAGAGAAGTAAAAGATAGGTATTTGCCTTTTGTACAAATAATTGAACACATCACGTAATTCCAGAAGGAGGATTCTCCTCCCTTCACTCTGAGAGAACTGTTATCTTCAGGCAGTTTTACAACTTTGTCTGAATAGAAACAAAGCTCTATTAATTCAGGAACTCTGAAGGAAGCACGAGAACTCTGAAAGAAAAGCTTTATGGCTAGTGACAGAGTCCAGTATTTTATCCCTGCCTGGCCTCAGCTGACTGTCATTATGAGAACAAAACGCAAGCTTCTAGACTGGATCCAAAGTTCTTATGTTGCATGAGCCGCATGTTGTTTCATCTTTTCCTCCCAGTGTCATTTACATATGAACTGCCTTTTTACTTAAACCTACGAAAGCCATTAGCCTTTTTAATTTTCTTATCTTTCTTACTGAAATTTTCAAGTAGTTTTGACATGATCAGTAAATATTGCACTATATTTTTATTATTTTCTTCAAGTAACTAAATAGAGAAACATGAAAATTACCAATCCAGATTAGTTAAATGTGTCATCAAATCCATTGTTGGTTCATCCCAGGCCAATAGCAAATTCAGTTGCCTGTCATGTAATTACTAAGCAACTTGGTATCATCACAAACAAGAGAACACACACTCATGTGCCCTTTTTTTCTAGTTCTTCCATCAGATTTTGTTGATGTTGTCTAAAAGCAGCTGTAATTCTTTTAGCTTGAAAAAGCTTACATTACGTTCAGCTAAATACAGTTGTCATGGAAAGTAATACAATTTTGGAAAGTGGGTTGTCTAGAGAAGATAAAATAAATCATTATTCTCCATCAGATTTGATTTAATAATCTTTGCTGCATATTTTGTTTTGTGTTCTCTGACTTAAAAAAAAAAGTCTAAACTATCCTTCATATATCCAAAACACATATCTGTTTCATACACATCTCACATAAAAAAAGGAAAAATGTGGGGGTGCCTGGCTGGCTCGGTCTGTAGAGTGTATTGACTCTTGATCTCGGGGTTGTAAGTTCTAGCCCTATGTTGGTTGTGGAGATTACTCAAAAATAAAATCTTTTTTTTTTAAAGGAAAAGTGTGTTACTGTGTTTCAGTCTCTTGAAGATGCTGTGAAGTTGTAATTTCTAGTAAATGATCTGAGGTCACAACCTTTCAGAAGGTAAACACCTACATGCCAATTTTCAGAGACAGAACAATTCTATTCGCCTTGCTTGATGTATTTATCATTTTTACAAGACTCAAGGGAAAACTCTGTCCCCCAAGGCCCCCCTTTTTCACTATAGAATTACATAATTTTTAAAATGCTGCTGTTGTTGAAATAGCTTGTGTTTAAGTACTTTGGAATTTAAACCACCTGATCCAATTCACAGTCACAGAATATTTCTGCTCCGTCCTTAACGTTCCTCTTTTTGTTGAATAGAGAAAATAACTTGCCTTTCAGATATTTCCTGGTCAGACTTGATTCTCCTGAATGAATTTGCAGCATTTTTTTTTTTTTTTTTGATGAGGTAAGATCCACTCTCACTGCCAACAGCCCCCTTTATCTTAGTTGCTCTTAGGAAATGTAACATTTAAATGTGGACAGATACTATATTCTCCTCCCAGGAGCAGAAATAATGGAGGTTAGAAAAGATTTATCTGGAGAGGTTTCTAATGAAGAAAACTTGAATTAGAATGCAGAGCTTGGAAGCCATCTTCCCAAAGATAAGAGATTTGGCAAAGGTGAATACTGCCTTTTTCTCACCTATCTCAGTTCTACATAAATAACCAGGATGCTCCTGGTGTTGTAGCATGTGGTTAATGGCAATGGCCTTTGAGTCCTTTCTATCCATTCTGCCTGACACCCTGCTGCCAGATTTTTCTCCTAAAAGTCCAGATCTGTCATGACTTACTCTTCATAAAAATCTATAATGGCTACCTCATAATTATAAATTAAGTAGCTTTCCTCACACCCTCATCAGTGCCCTTCACATGTAGGGTAACTCCTCATCTGTCCGTCCTTTCTTCACTGTGCTGCTACTCTTACTGTGTGTGCCAAGCAACTGACAACTTAGTATATCTTTGTTTTTTATAAATTTTTTTAAGTTTATTCATTTATTTTGAGAGAGACAGAGATAGCACATGTGGGGGAGGGGCAGGGAGAGAGAGAGAGAGAGAGAGAGAGAGAATGAGAATGAGAATCCCAAGCAGGCTCTGCACTGTCAGCCTGGAGCCCGATGTGGGGCTTGAACTCATGAAACCGGGAGATCATGGCCAGAGTCGAAACCGAGAGACGCCTAACCGACTGAGCCATCCAGGTGCCCCAACAAGTTAGTATATCTTAAACAGAGCCCTCAGTTCCCCATCTCACAGCACTTCCCTAAAGCCCTTCTTACTGTGTCTGCCTAGTGTACAAGATATTTTTCAAATGCCACCTTCATCTTATGAGTTTTCTTATTCTAAAATGTGATTTTTCCTTCATTTTAGCTTTTTACTGTTACATTGGTCATAGGGATTTTGAGTCAGAATTCTTATATTTCTGAGGTCACAACCTTACAGAAGTATATTCTGTATAGAATATACTGTATATATTCAGTATATTCTGGTTATACTCCTTCCCCTCCTGAACTGTTAGCTCTTTAAAAATACGGATTAGGGGCACCTGGGTGGCTCTGTCGGTTCAAAGTCTGACTTCAGCTCAGGTCATGATCTCGCGGTCTTTGAGTTCAAGCCCCGCATTGGGCTCTGTGCTGACAGCTCAGAGCCTGGAGCCTGTTACAGATTCTGTGTCTCCCTCTCTCTCTGACCCTCCCCTGTTCATGCTCTGTCTCTCTCTGTCTCAAAAATAAATAAACGTTAAAAAATTAAAAAAAAATACGGATTATATGTTACACATTTATTTTGTCTCTCTCAGTAGTTAGTACGTGGTTGCACATAATTGTTAAATAGTTCTATGATGATTACACTGAATGGGAGAGCCCACCGTGGCTACTCAGTACTGTGTATATGGAAGGGTTGGCTTCAGAGCTTGAAATTTGACGTGTTAACATTAAAACAGGTTCGATTATTGATGCTATATAACATGGGAGCAGACAAGGTATTTTTTTGTTGTTCTTTTTTCCATTGCTCACAAAGGGCTAAGTCATGACCCTTTACTGGATCACCTTCACCTTATCAGTGATATACTCTGTTGCTTCCATTGAGAAAGATTTTAACTTTTTCCTTAAAACAAATCATGGACATTTTCAGACTTAAATTATATCGTGTGACAGGACACACCAGACATTTGATACCCATTTGAGTAGGGTTTTAGTGGATAAAGAAAACCTTTTCTGGCAATGGAAAATACCTTAATAAACTCACACACTTGATCTGATATACAAAACTCTATGATGGGAAACTTGAGTTTGTCCTTTGAAAGGTTTCAGGTTCATTTTATAAAATTATCAATGGTTTGCACTCAAGCTGGAATGTCACTAAAAGAAATCTTAGTTGACTCTAAACACAAGCCTAGATAGTGTTAGAAGTTATTGGGTTCTTTCATTCCAGATCATTCAGAATGAATAGTCTTGTTCTAAAGTTTTACTCTCTGAGAAAACCATTTCACTTAGATATAGTCCCTCCTGTAGAACATATCCATATCCACTTTACCATGTAATCATGGTAAACAGAATCACAGACAAGCAACTCATTTTAGTACTACTGCTTTTGTACAAGGTGTTTTTAAATCATGCCAGTTTAGAATGATGTAACCCACATTCCTTATGAAGGTGGTGAAAAATAGATTTGACGACCATGTAGTTCAGCAATCACTCAGAAGTTATAAGCAGTGTATTTTTGACCTGCATTCTCTGATTACCTACTTAGGGTGTTCAAAGAAGTTTCTAATACTAACTGTAGCTAGTTTGACAAAATTTAAAGAATCACAGCTTTGTGGAAGATGACTGTTAATATCTTTTCCTTTCTTCACATCTCCTCTCATATCCAGTGGCTATTCATAGACTTCTTTCTTTAGCAGACAAATAGGGTAGCCCAAAACTTTAGAGATTTTAGTTTATATTTTCAGTTGTATTAGGAGGCGGGAAGCATTGTACTCCATCCCAGAGGTCCATGTTAAGATGATTTTATGATTGCCTTATTTGAATGAGACTCTAGTTTTCTGCCCCAGTAACCCACTTTCTCTGAATTACAATCGTCATTTTTTTTTCCTTTTTGGTAGACTCCTAGCTGGTCTATAAGGAAATACAAAACAAAGGAAAAATTACATTTTCCAGTCTCTTTTTCAGGCAAGCAAAGCCATGTAGCTAAATTCTGATGAATGGGAAGAATGGGAAGCTCACAAGAAACATGACGTGGCTGCTTCTGGGATTTTTTTTTTTTTTTTTTTAAGACTGTAGACTTGTGCTTTCTGTTTTTTCTTCCCTTCTTCCTCCATCTTACTCCTTGAAATTTATGTGAATAGCTAGAGTTCTAGGACCATGAAAAAAGAAGGTTATTTATGGGGATGACCAGGCAGTAAACTGGAAACAATCTGGGTTCTTAGGACTTTGTTGAGCAGAGTTTCATTTACAGACCTAAGCAGATGTGTCTGGACTTTTATGTGCAAGACAAATAATGTTCAGTGTTGTTTATGCCCCTATTATTTTTGGTCACTGTTCTCTTTAATCATTCTGAGGTCCTTTAGAGCAGTGTGGCACTTAGTGGAGAAGTAATAATAAATCACTGAATAGAGAAACTTAAAGATGGGGAGGATCTTAGAACTTATATGTTTGATTTACCGTTTTATTCCCAGCACCTAGAACAGTACCTGGAACTATCAAAATAAAGATACTGAATTAATGAATTTCTGAATAGTTTGCAAACAATAATTTTTTCTCCCTCATTCAACAGTTCTGCTTCTTATTTCTATTTCACATCTTATTTCACTGGCCAGAATATCTAAGATAGTGTGGATTTTGTTTTTTACTTTCCTGTTTACAAAAAGAAGTTTCTAGAACATTCTCCTTTAGAGGAGTTGAATTTTTTCTTAAATGCTAATATCTTTCGTAATTTGTACATGATTGTGTTGAATTTTTCAAGTTCAACTGTTTGCTACAATCCTGTGATAATATTTCATCTTAGTTATATATATTTATGAGTTGAAAATTTTCCATTCTTAAAGTGCCCTTTATATATTTTATATATATACTGGGAAGTAAATTGCTTTGGAATCAATGAGAATCAGTTCTAGTTGCCTCACATATCATTTATTATTCATAACCTGAAAATATTTAAATTGAGAAGACAATCTAAAAAACATTTTGATACAGAGATTAACACAGAAAAATTGTTCAAAAAAGCTAGTGGTTCTTTTGGAAAATTGCTTTTAATGCAGGTATATGAAATATAAGCAAAACAGTTAGTTTCCAAAGAAATAATTCATCAGTGAATTCATCTCTGTGGTTCGTTAATTAATGTGTATGGTTAATTAAAATCTATAGTTCAAAATCAAATGCTAATAGAACGAATTAAAATACTTAAAGAGGTTTCATTTGACTGTTTTAATTATTTTGAGACTTTATATCCCTAGAGATATAGAGCAAAGAATTAAAGTTGTTAGTCACAGCTTCTCAATTATGAGAATTTAAAGAAACCATGATCAAAATTAGCCTTTGATAAAATTATCAATTATTTTTGGCTCTGTGATTACACATTACACATCAAGGCAAATTTGTGATCATTTATAGATTAATTTATATAATCTATAAAAATTGCAAAGTGAAAAATCAAATATCAAATAATTTCTGAAACTGGTGTTCTAAAATGTTGATTTTATCAATTTGACAATAAATTTCATATTAAAAATTAAAAAAATAAAATGTTGATTTTATCTCATTTTGAAATATATATCTCTTCCCCAGTATACCCTAATTTATGGTTTCTACATGAATTTTTGTTGTAATTTACTAGATGTATCATCGATGAGTGAGAGCTTCTGTTACCTAATAGTTATTAGGTAAATGGCTTCAAATCAAGTTCTGTAAAACAGAATTCTTTACACGATTTCCATAAATTTAATCTATTATCATATATCTTGTCTATAAATTTGGTAAATTCCTTTAGTACTTTACTGCACATTGTAACTAACTCTCCTAAAGGGTGTGCTCCTGTTAGCATTGTTTATAACAAGGTATTATAATGTTAGAGTATTGAGATTTTTCTTTGGTTGTGAGAGAGAAATCTTGTTTAAAAGTTTTGCAGCACAATGTATCACAGCCATGGCTATCTCACTACCTATTAATAGGAGAGTCTTGGCAAAAGGTTTAGTTAGACTCCTGTAATGTTAAAAAATAAAAACAAAAACAAAAAAAACTGTCCAGTCAGTTGATTTTTATCTGCCCTTAATTTGCAACACAAATGCCTAAACTCTCAACCTGTTCCAAAGGTGATAACCTCAACCTGTTTCTTGTTTGATTTTCATCAAAAGGTTGATTGAATGAAACAATGTGAATGGGAAATAATTGTAAGGACATGTAGTGCATTTATTTCTTTAGCTAGTCTGTTTTTTAATCTGCTTTTTAGTCTGAATCAGAGTGGACTCCCAGAAGCTTTGTAATTGGATTCCATTGTTTTGGCGGCCCCTCTTACTTCTTCCCACCAGATCTCAAAGAATTGCCTCCATTGAATATTCTCCCTTTAGGGTCTATTGAGGGTAACAGAGCAATTAATGCTTTTAAGGATATTATCATAAACTCCACATCCATATATCAAGGCTGTTTTGGACATCATGATCAGATGAAACATTTTCAGGTGCCATAATTGCAATTTGGCCATTATTTTTTTCTGAATTAACTTTCAGAAATTACCAAACCTACTTATCCTCCTATGTTCCTTTCCCAATAATTGGAGTGACTGTGCATCTTGTCACATATAGTCAATCACCAGTCTACCTACAAGATATGTCTAAAATCCATCCAGCATTCACAAGACTCACTGCCCTGACTTAGTATTACTGATAATTTTCCTTTTACCACAGGCTCCAGTATGGCTCACCAAGGCACTGTCATCAATCCTGTCTTTATTTAAAATTTTGATATTTTGTTCATTGTGGATAATTAAAAATTATTTTTGGTTTAAAAATATTTTGTTAAAATAATTTCCCATTAATATTAGCATAATATTTAGTATCAGTGTTATAATTAATATCTAAGATTTCATTAAGTGTTATTTATCTTGATTCCTGAGTTTTTTGGTTAAATTTTGTGCCTGAGGCAAGTGGCTTACTCATTTCACTGTAGTCCCAATAATATTCCACAGACCCTTATTTCTTGGCTTTGGTAGTTTTTACTTTTATCTGAGTCAAGAACAAAATAGCTACAAAGGATTAGAGGTTGGGAGGTAGGGAGAGCAGAGGGATCAGGACTTTGCCTTCAACCTGAAGCTGTTCCAAGGGAGGCAGAGAAGACTTAATGCTGAGTCACATTTAAAGTTTCAGTAATCACTTTGAACTGGTCACTTAGTTTCTGGGTTAAAACTGTATTTGCAACTTAAAGCCACCATAGGTTGAATTACCTAGGAGTAAATGGAATATTCCTGACACATATGGTGTGTCATCCTTCAACTAAATACAGAGCAAAACAAAAATATTTATGTTCTTAGTTATGTCACCAACCAAGCTTGTTTTATTTATTGCCACATCTATTTGACTGCTGTCTCTTTCTTCTCACTAATTTGCTTACTGCTTCATCTTCAAAACACCTAGAACAGTGTTTGATGCCTAGTAGGAACTTAATATTTTCACATCCATTTATTCATTTATTCAATAAATATAAGAACCTGCTATGAGTTATCCACTTTTCCATTGCTAGGAATAGAGAGTGAACATGGCAGGCAAACCTCAGAGAGGTCCTCCTTTATTCTCAGCAGGGTGAGGTTATAATCTCATGGCATATGGTGACAATACTCACCACAGTTTTTGTAATGACCTCTTCTAAGTGGGCCTTCTATAAGTTCCATGAGGCAGGAGGCCATCTTGTTTATCACCTTATCTCTAGCACCTAGTGGCCTGGCATATAGAATATGCTTAATGAAAATTTCAATAAATGAATTCATCACATTCTGTTTTTTCTCTATGAAGATTTACCTGAGGAATATCTTTTATATATACACTTCAGAATCAGTCTTATTTGTTCTGAGGAACTGTTTTGTGAATGTTGTTGGTCGCCTACTCTGAATCCTTTGTTTCTTCCTAATAGAACTCCAATTTTGTTCAGGAATCCACCTTCCTTTATGTAATCCCCAAGACTGAAGGGAAGCTGACCCCTTTTCTATTAATAGGAATTTGACCCAATTAGTCCTGATCAGAATATTTCTGTTTTGTTTCTTTTTTCCCCCCAGTTTTATTGAGATATAATTCTGATGAAAGTATGTCTGATCTTCTTCATGACTGGCTTAGGTATGACCATACAATTTAAGTCAGTTTAATCTGAGACAATATTTCCCAAGGGCTTCTGGGAAAATTTCCCCATATTTGCCTAATGGGCCTTTTTCTTATATCAGTGATTCTCAACTGTGGGCGATTTTGCCTTCCAGGGGACGTTTGACCATGTCTGGAGACACTGTTCATTGTTACAGCTTGGGGGATACTACTGGCACCTAGTGGGTGATGCTAAGCATCCTACAAGGCACAGGACAGCACAAGAATTACTTGGTCCAAAATGTCATTAGTGTCAATAATGTCAGGGTGGGGAAAGTGTTGTAACATATGCAAAGAAGCATGTAGCTCCCTTCAGTGTCTCTTACCTTCAGACAACCACAGGAAAACTAGCTTTAGAGTGAAATCTAATTGTAGATGTTAGAAAGAAGAGAGAAAATGATCATGGGTTCTTGATTACATATCCAAGTAATTGTATCTAGTAATTTTGAAGCTTGTTTTGGCTTTGAACTTTTAGTCATTTGAGCCAATGCCTTTACTAATTGTTTATACCAATTTGAGCTGGATTATTTTGAAACAGCCACTGAAAGCATCATAACCTCTATTGGTACATATTTCTTTATTAATCAATAGGAATCCAGTGGCTGATTCCATTGTGCTTTGGTTTTCATCCAAAAAATTGTTCCAATCTTAATAACTATAAGATTTTCTTTCACTTGCATAGCTACATTCAAATTATCTACATACTTTGAAATTTTAGTTTGTTTTGTATTTTTATATACTTTATATTTACATAGTTTTATATATTTTGTACTGACTATGTGTAGCACATATTTTTAAAAGTCTATCAATTTTATTGAATGATATTTAGGTGAAATAATACATAAGGAACTAAAGAGATGTTTGTTGAATTTAGAAGCAATGTGTACCAAATGATGTTTTTTTCAATATTACTTACATTTAGTTGGTTTTTATGACTTTTGAAAATCATATGGCAGCACTTTAAATAGCTTGGAGACAACGTACAAATCAAAACTCCACCTGTAAGCCATTTTTTTAAAAGAGTTTGAAACCTATAGACTAGCCTCCTTTCTTTTTTTGTCACTGGAAGGCGTGTCTAGTCATTTTCTCCTTGGGCAAAAACAAATGGTAGAATTATGTGAGTTTTGTTGTATTCATGTTATAAAGTAGATCTTTAAATATTGGGTAGGGGCGCCTGGGTGGCGCAGTCGGTTAAGCGTCCGACTTCAGCCAGGTCACGATCTCGCGGTCCGTGAGTTCGAGCCCCGCGTCGGGCTCTGGGCTGATGGCTCAGAGCCTGGAGCCTGTTTCCGATTCTGTGTCTCCCTCTCTCTCTGCCCCTCGCCCGTTCATGCTCTGTCTCTCTCTGTCCCAAAAATAAATAAACGTTGAAAAAAAAATTAAAAAAAAAATAAAATAAATATTGGGTAAATAGTTGAATCAAGACTTCGGGATTTGAGGTTCTTTTTTTTTTTTTTTTTTTTCAACGTTTATTTATTTTTGGGACAGAGAGAGACAGAGCATGAACGGGGGAGGGGCAGAGAGAGAGGGAGACACAGAATCGGAAACAGGCTCCAGGCTCTGAGCCATCAGCCCAGAGCCCGACGCGGGGCTCGAACTCACGGACCGCGAGATCGTGACCTGGCTGAAGTCGGACGCTTAACCGACTGCGCCACCCAGGCGCCCCAAGGGATTTGAGGTTCTTAAGCCTTGTTCACAATTTTATATATTCTGTAATTTTCTTCAAATCTATTGAAACAGTATTGTTTCTCTCATTGTATCTCTAAAATGCGAATAGTTGTGTAGGGGTACAAAAAATTAAAATAAGAATTAATTGGTGCAAACAGCTACATACCATCTCATGAAGCTGAAAAGCTTAAAGCTTAATAATACTTTATAAGAGATAAATGATAACTGGCATTTAACCACAAATTGCTAAAGTTTCATTTAAAAAATAAGGTATTTCCTTGAATAATACGTAATAGTTAAACTGATTTTATGCTGAACGTATATATTTGTACTAGCAGGAGAAACTAGCACACTTTCTGTTTGTTCACTGTGTCAAATCATTTGATATTCTGGTACATAACCTGACGGCTATTGTTGTATATAATTAACATAGCATGAGAAGATTTCAGTGAATTTAATGTATCTCTTTTTTCACAGTTTCCTTTTTCTAGCTAGTTCTATGGTTGAAATTAGTACCTAGGTTTTTAGAGAGGACACTTTACAGCAATTACAGCAAATACAACCCAGTTGCAGAATGAGGGAAAGAGAACTTCAGACAGTGGTGAAGCTTTGTATATTCCTATGTCACTTGTGGACTGCAGGAGTAAAGGGTTCTCTTTTGGCATGTTGCCTCATGTAGAAGAAGGCAGAGCTTGGGAGGGAGGGAATTCCAGAGCTTTAGGATCTTGACCTAGGGACTTTCTCCCCTGTTTCTAGACCATCGATCCTGAGATGTGCCAATTGCTGTGAGATGGACGGGGGAGGAAGTTACGAGGTTAGGGTGTCAAAAGCCTTCTTAGCAGGCTTGAAATTGAAGGTAACAGTTTTAAAGGCTTTCAAAGTTGTTGCAAGTGTCAGGAGCCAATGATTTGTGAGTTCTGTCCTTGCTTGTGCTTCACCCCTCTAACCTTTATCCAGGACTGGCCTGCACAAGTAATGTAAGTTGCTGCCAGTGAAGTGTGATTTGAAGGGCATTGAGAGGCCCACTTGGCCCTAATTATTTTCCCCTGAGTCTGTCATAACTTCTCCATTACCTAGCATAACATGTGGCTCAATAATTCTTGGATGGATGGATGGATGGATGGATGGATGGATGGATGAATGGATGAATTTATTCAGCACATATATATTTAGTAGTTATTTCATGCCAGGTACTATGCAAAATGCAGAGGATTCAAAATAAGTACAATCAGTATGTTCCACTTTTCATGAGGCCCAAGTTAGACAATAAAGAAGGTGAAAATAAGCACAACAATTATAAGTGGGGGTTCTGAAAGTTTAGAAGGAAATAGGGTGCTAAGGGACATGGATATTGTAAAAGTCTTCAAAAGAAGGCATTTCTGATGTGAAAAATGACCCTAGTTGAAATGCAAAGATACTAGCAGGAAGAAATATTGTACTCTCATTGGCCCTGCTTATGTGTTAAGAGAATTTGCCCATGAAAGAGTAAAAATAGAGCACTAAGAGAATCAGGAACTCTTGATGGAGAAACCCATTTCAAGGAAGGAAAATGCCAGATTGCTGTCCATGCTGCACTGAACTGAGTATAGACTGGAACAGGAGGGCCTTAGCAAACTAGGACAGAGCCTCTGAGCCAGACTAGGGGACCAAGGAGCCTAGAGGATGGTGTCTAGAACCAACTGGTCAGAGTCCCATTGGCAAAGTTGGTGGGATGCTGCATCCTGGGAATCCAAGCTGAACAGACGAGCTCCTGTGACAAAATCTGACTGTGTAAAGTGTTAGAACTCCATGAGAGAGTGATTTTTTTTTTTTATGGAAAAGTGAGATATTATATCAACAGAAATGAAAGAATTGGATTTAGGCCACTGGTTTAGTAACAGGAAAACCTGGGGCTCTTTATTTTTTTAATGTATGTATGTATGTATTTATATTTTAATTTCAGTATAGTTAACATACTTTCAGGTGTACAATATAGTGATTCAACAATTTCATACATCACCCAGAGCTCATCATGGCAAGTACACTCCTTAATCCCCATCACCTATTTCACCCATCCCCAACTGTTCTATTTAAAGAAACTATTCTTTTGCTCATGTTAGAATATTTCTTGCCACTTCTGAAGCCATTCAATTTTCTATTATCAGCTGTCTTTGGGTTAATTAGAGAGAGGAGTTTTTTTTTATTTTTTTATTTTTTTTTTTAATTTTTTTTTCAACGTTTTTTATTTATTTTTGGGACAGAGAGAGACAGAGCATGAACGGGGGAGGGGCAGAGAGAGAGGGAGACACAGAATCGGAAACAGGCTCCAGGCTCTGAGCCATCAGCCCAGAGCCTGACGCAGGGCTCGAACTCACGGACCGCGAGATCGTGACCTGGCTGAAGTCGGACGCTTAACTGACTGTGCCACCCAGGCGCCCCAGAGTTTTTTTTAAATATTTTTAAATTTTTTTAAATGTTTATTAATTTTTGAGACAGAGAGAGACAGATCATGAATGGGGGAGGGTCAGAGAGAGAGGGAGACACAGAATCTGAAGTAGGCTCCAGGCTTCAAGCTGTCAGCCCAGAGTCCGACACGGGGCTCGAAGTCACTGACCGTGAGATCATGACCTGAGCCGAAGTCGGATGCTCAACCGACTGAGCCAGCCAGGTGCCCCGAGTTTTGTAAATTATAATAAAAATGAGCTTTATCTATGATCTTACTTAATCTTTCCAAATTTGAGGAGCCACTACTGATAGTGGAACAGCAATGAATGAAGAAATGAATAAATTGTGAGTGGATGAAGGAATTAATGGATAGAATAAGATTTATTCTGCTATTCATGATAAACGTATGTGTTACTTTCACATATTTCCCTCATTCACCTGACACTGAGCTCCTGGGAAATTTTTTAAAAAAAGAGATAATCTTACTTCAAATTCCTGGTTTTAATATAAAATGCTGTAAGTTTTATTTTTATATGTGATTAACCAGCTTCTAAAGGTCCATTATGTATATCTGAAACACATAAGCACAGACTGACATATAAAAGATGAAAGTTCAGCTTTGGGGGTAAGCCTTAAACTAAATTTGCACTGCTTCCTGGTGTCTACTTCAAAATTCCAAAGATAAGAGTCCCTTTATTTGCAATCCATTATCACTATTTAAACATCTTTCATTGCTGAAGCTGTGCTTTCAAGGAGTTGGATGGGTTGATTTTGAACAGTAGCTGTTCATAAAGACAGCAAAGCCCTCACCTCCCAAGCCTATCTCCTACTCTGTTTTTCTATTTTCAACATGAAGAATCTTTCTAGTATCAGATGGAGGAATACATTTCTTCTCTCTAAAAGACATCAAGGGGAATGAAGTGAAACAAAAGCTAGAAAGCAATCTTTTCAAACTTGTAAAATTTCCCTCTACAAATCATGTTTCTGCTTTCTAACAACAACAAAAAAGGCTTCTTGAACATCAAATAGCTCTTGGAAGATGACAGTTTTAAAATATTCAGTGTACACAAACTAGAAACATATGGCAAACTAGCAAACATTTAGAAGTTAGTGAATTAAATGGAAAAACACCTCTGAATGCACATTTTATATTGTTATTCCAGAATCGCAGTGTTACTAATATTGGATAAATCCTGAAAACAGCTGGACTTTGGCTTTCCCTAATTGTGTCTGACCCAAGTTGCTGTTTTTTTGTTGTTATTAAGAGAATAATATTTCTGTACATTACTCTTACTTCCAGAGCACTGTGAGTGCTGGACTATATGGGAATGCTTACTGAATTCGCATTCCTGTTCACCATGTGCGTGAATAAATAGAGTGAGCCTGCAAGCCCACGGCTGAGTTTTCATAATAATGGAGGAACAATGGTCTTTGAAAGTTACAGATAATCCCTAATCCTCATTGTCTTCTTCTGTTTTAACCTAACCTTTCTCTAGAGTGACTAGCAAGATGCAAAATTGACTGATGATCTTCTCCCTTCCCCTGTCTGACCCTACACACACCCCCCCTCTCTTAGAGGTGCCAAGGAGCAAAGAACTGACCAAAAGGCAGGCAGTAGGAGGGAGAGGAAAGAAAAACAAACCGAGTGATCAACCCCAAGCAGCTGAGTGTTGGCTGTTTTCTATTATTCACTCATTTGAGCTTTCTCAGATGTGTTTTTGTGAGAAGACTTTCATGTTGTGTTTTCTTTCCTCTCTAAGAGCTAACTACCTTTTTCCATGCTAATGGGCTGAGGAGCAGAGCACTTGAAGGTCTAGGTAGGCTGCCGGATTCTCAGGATGCTCAAGCATGATGTTTCCATCTTCTTTCTTCTGAAAACAAGATTTTAATTTGTGCATGAAGCCTTGTCAGTTATGAACAGAAACTAAAGTTACAAATTAGTGGTAGAAATTCAGAAGCAGTTCATTAATCTTTGGCATTTATATATTGCTCTAAATATGAGGATTTTTAAAAATTATCCATTTTGGTATTTTATAGATCACCTGTATAAGGGGCAGCCTTTAGTTTCTAAAAATATGATCCCCATTGAGTTATGTTTTGATCTATCTTATCAGTGTGCTTTTAAATCCTTGCATCATGAATTAAACATAGAACAATATCATTCATTTAAATAAAATCCACCTACTGGGAGCCATATGCATGGCCTGGGTCAAATCTGTGGAAGTGCCATTGTGGAAAAGAATGCCCTCAGGCCATGTCTTTTCTGTTTCAATTGTCCAAGGGCTAAGAATGAACACCAAAGAGGAAGAAACACATCAATCTGAGTCACCAACACTTCAAAGATGCTCAAGCTTTCTCAAAAGTCTAATACATTGCAAGCTTTCATTGGAGATAAACTGACTTAAACGAGTTTCCCAAAAAAGCTAGACTTTATGTAAAACTGCTTTTTGTTTGTTATAGAATTTAATGGTAGAAAAACTCCTTTGTAAGTAATGAAAATAATTCTAAAATAGTCATTATTATGATCTATGGAGTAACAGTTTTGCTCCAACTTTTTATAATGCTAAGTGCTTTATAGAAGTTACATAATTTAATTATTTTTAAAAACCCTATAAGATAGTATTATTATTCATCTGTATTATAATTGAGGTAAAGGAAACACAGAAGTTAAATATGTTGCTGAAGTTCACAAAGCATCATTTGAATTTCCTTTATCTTACTCTAGAACTTAAACATTAGGCTTGAGAGAACATATACTTGTATATTTCATTAAGATACTGACAACCTTCTTAAAGAGCCTACTACTTGATTCTGGGACATTCAAAAAAGGAATTTCATATAATTTTGGCTATTATGGTCATTTCTAGTAACTTGAAAATGTCACAGTAGAATGTATATTAGAAACATGAATAATGTCCATATATATTTCAGCACTTCTAAACTAGGCCATTTTTTTCCCAGTATTTGTTTTCCATTTATATTGTCACATAGTTTTGCTTAAGTTAAATTTGTACCTTATATGTATAGCAGATTTATTTAAGAAGTAAAAGTTAAAAAATAAAAGAAACCGGAAACAAATATCAATATCTTTATTATATAAAGATTTTATGCATCAATATGAAAATATAGACAACTAAATTGAAAAATGGGCAACAGATTATGGTTGGGGTATTCAGTGAAGAATATATACAAATGATTAAACTCAAACAAATGTAATAAAATGTCCACTATCAGTCGTAGTTATAGGAATGCCAATTAAATAATAAAATTTTAATCTATTAAGTTATAAAAGATTAAAATATGTTTTATACCTATTATTTCAAGGATATATAAATATGAGCACTTTGAAACATCACTAGTGGGAGCATAAACTATTAAAACATGGACACATATATACATAGTTTAAAATATAAATACAAATCCCCAGAATTAAAAATGTTTATACCCTTAGAACCAATAATTTTACTTGTAGTAACATATATGAAGGAAATAGAGAGGAATATAAAATTTTATGTATTAGGGTAATTAGCAAGTATTATTTTAAATTTAAAAAATTAAATAATTTATAAGCTCAACACAAAACAGTGGTCTGGCTAATAAATTTGTGATACCACGTGATAGCCACAATTTGAAGACTAATTAATATAAAAACATAATATAGTATTTATAATACACTGTATAAAACAAAGGATATGAAATATATATAGTACAATCTCAATTTTAAGAGCAAATGTCTTCAATACAGATATACATATAAGTAGCTATTTTATATAATACATACACATATTATATACGTATATAATTGTGTATCAGAATATGGATAACCTATTGTCTAAAGGTGGTAGAATTATAGGTGATGTTTGCCTTGTTCTTTGTGGCTGCATTTAAAAATTTACTACCATTAATATATAAATATTTTTATAATTAAAAAATACAAAATAGCTGAGAAATTGTATTTTTTTTAATTTTTTTTTAACGTTTATTTTTGAGGCAGAGAGAGACAGAGCATGAACGGGGGAGGGTCAGAGAGAGGGAGACACAGAATCTGAAACAGGCTCCAGGCTCTGAGCTGTCAGCACAGAGCCCGACGCGGGGCTCAAACTCACGGACCGCGAGATCATGACCTGAGCCGAAGTTGGCTGCTTAACCGACTGAGCCACCCAGGCACCCCGAGAAAGTGTATTTCTATAAAGATGAATATGGCTAATATAATTAAGGGTCAACGCATGGTGTTGATCCAGGAAATAATAACCCAATATGAATCCAAGGTATTGCTGTTAGTATAAATGTTTATTTGAGTAAACACATGAGAGAATTCATCCTCACTATTACTCACAGAAATATGAATTAAAACAATGTAACATTGATATTCCCCTACCTATGTTGATGTTCAGTGCTGATAGAAATGGAAAGAACAGACATTTTCAAACCCTGCTGGCTAGAGTGTGAAATTGGCACAGCTTTTTTGGAGGGCAATATGTCACTATCTATTAAATTTAAAATGTATATACATTTAAAGTTAGCAATTTTATGCCTAGGAATTGATACTACTAAATAACCCACCCAAGTGAACAAAATTGGGTGTACAAAATGTTCAGCGCAGCATTTTATATATATGAAAACAATGTATTAGGACGATCTAAATGTCCATCAAAAGAAGAGTGTTTAGATTTAGTAGCTGACAAAAAAAAATTGTGAGATCTATATGCAATTAAATAGAGATATACATAAGACATTATCGTGTTTAAAAAAGCTCATGGCACAAAAATATGTATAGTACGATTTAATTGAGGTTTTAAAAAATCTGAGTATATACACAATATCTAAAGAGATAAATCCTAAATTTAACAGTAGTTCTTTCTTTGGAGGGAAAAAAAGCCAAGGATTATTGGAGGCAACAGGAATTTCATTTTTTACTTTTATTTTTGGTGGTTTGAAGTTTTTGCATTTAGAAGTATTTATTTATAAAACTTACATGATTAAAATTATTTAAAATGTTCAAAGAACCAGGAAAACAGTTACCATTTGTGTTAGCCAAACATTGAAATATTGGCAGATACCAGCATGCTGTTAAAACTGTGAATTACTTTCTCCAAAATAAGAGCATTTTCCTTTTTCTCTTAGACTATTCTAATTTTTGTGGCCTGGACAAAGCTGATCTTGGCAAGAGTGAAAGTCATTCTCCTAAGAGGAGAAATCCATAGAGCAATGCTTCCAATATATTAAGTTGCAGCAGCCTTTTCTTTGATGCTTTTGGTTGTATTATCATCTCTTAACAAAATATTTTTATTTTTCCAGTTTTAAAGTCCTCCAGTGACCATTTTGCCTGATTTCTGTTTTGTCTTTTTTTTTTGTCTTCTTTATGACAGTAATGCAAAATAAATTTGGATTAAAATGTCTTATTCAGTTTTTGACTGCTCAGTTTTTTTGTTTCCAACCTGAGCCAAAGAACATTAGTATTTTGATAAGAAATAATTTTTCTCTTTGGATTATATCATTTTTGAAAACTGAAAACAGCCATTATTATAAAAGCAATTTATGTTAATTTAAACATATTAAATAACATAAAAATACAAAGAAAGTGAAAATACCCCTCTACTCCTATCACAAAGAGATAACCACGGTTTTACATCTTGGTGTATATCCGCTGTGTACATCAAATTTTTTACACCTTGGTTTTTTCTCTCTTGGAATCTTACCCGTATTATCATTTATGATAGCACAGGATTATACAATATGGATATTCTATTTTTATACATTGAGGTTTCTGGCAGACCCAACTTGTTGCCAATGCAATAGCATCTCTCTCCTTGTTAGCGAATACTGCCTCCCGTAATATAGGCTGAAAATACCAGTTTTTCAGTTATTTAGTCCCTCTTTCAGCTAAGGCATAGGGCACATGGCCCAAACCTGGTCAGAGGCTAAGTAGAGTTTCTAGAATAGGTTTTCTTTCTAGGCAGAAAATAGATATACTTAGGGAAATCTATTCCTGACTTAAAAAATTATTATTGAAGTAGTTGACATACAATGTTATATTAGTTTCAGGTGCACAACATAGTGATTCAAGAACTCCATACATTATTTAGTGCTCACATGTTAGGTGTAGTTACCATCTGTCACCATACAATATTATTGACTCTATTCCCTATGCTGTACTTTTCATTTCTGTGACTTATTTTATAACTGGAAGTGTGTACCTTGTAATCTTCTTCACCTATTTCATCCATTCTCTCACTCCCTCTCCTCTGGCAAGCATTAATTTGTTCTCTGTATTTATGGGTCTGTTTCTGTTTTTGTTTGCTTTGTTTTTTAGATTCCACATATATGTGAAGTCATATGGTGTTTGTCTTTCTCTGTTTGACTTATTCCAGTTAATACCCTCTAGGTTCATCCATGTTGTTGCAAATGGCAAGATCTCATTCTTTTTTTTTTTTTTTATGTTTAATTATTTTTGAGGGGAGGGGAGGGAAAGAGAGAAAGGGAGACAGAGAATCTGAAGCAGGCTCCGTGCTGATAGCAGACAGCCCCATGTGGGGCTTGAACTCACGAACAACAAGATCGTGACCTGAGCTGAAATGGGATGCTTAACTGACTGAGCCAGTAGGCACCTCAATCTCATTCTTTTTTATGGCAGAGTTATAGTTCATTACACACATGCGTGCACGCACACACACACACGCACACAATCTTCTTTATTCACGTATCAATGGACACTTCGGTTGCTTCCATGTCTTGGCTACTGCAAATAATGCTGCAATGAACATAGGGGTGAGTATATGTGTTTTTAAATTAGTGTTTTTGTTTTCCTTGGGTAAATACCCAGTGAATTAGTAGATCATAAAGTATTTCTGTTTTCATTTTTTTTGAGGAACTTCCATGCTGTTTTCCATAGTGGCTGCATCAATTTGCATTCCCACCAGCAGTGTGTAAGGGTTCCTTTCCTTTTCTCTACAGCCCCTCCAACACTTGTTATTTCTTCTCCTTTTGATACTAGTAACCATTCTGACTGGTGTGAGGTGATAGCTTTTTGTTTTGATTTGCATTTGATGATTAGTAGTATTGAGCAATTTTCATGTGTCTGTTGGCCATTTGTATGTCTTTTTTGTAAAAATGTTTATTCAGGACTTCTGACCATTTTAATCATATTTCTTTTTGGTGTTGCATAAGCTTTTTATATTTTTTGGATATTAATCCCTTATTCGATATATATCATTTGCAAATATATTCTCCCGTTCAGTAGATTATTATTTCATTTTGTTGATGGCTTCCTTTACTGTGAAAAAGATTTTTATTTTGGTTTAGTCCCATTAAGTTTATTTTTGCTTTTGTTTCCCTTGCTTGAGGAGACCTATCCATAACTATGTTGCTAAGATTGATGGCCAAGAGATTACTGCCTATGTTTTCGTTCAGATGTTTTATGGTTTCAGCTCTCATATTTAGGTCTTTAATCCATTTTGAGTTTATTTTTGTGTGTATGTAAGAAAGTGGTCCAGTTTATTTTCTTTCTCTCTTTTTTTTCCATGTAGCTGTCTACTTTTGTCAATGCCATTTATTGAAGAGACTATCTTTTTTCCATCATATATTCTTGTCTCCTTTGTTGTAGATTAATTGACCATATATATGCATGGGTTTATTTCTGGGCTTTGTATTATTCTCCCTAACTTTGGATGTGATTGTGTGAGGTGGGATGCCTAGAGCTATAGGAGCTTTCTTATAACCATGAGGAACGAAGCCTCACAATAAAACTATGCCAAGAATAATAGGCTGTAAAGATTAAGATTCTGAATCTTTGATGACATTCCTAAATTGCTGAGTTAATGTAGAAGCTTTTTTAAATTTTTTTTTCAGGAATGCTTAGGGGCTAATAAACTATTATTGTTTAAGCCTCCTTAGTCAAGTAGTGTGTAACTTATAGCCAAAAGCCAGCCAACTGATACAGGATTGTTTTCAATTATTCACCATCTCAAACAAAACTGAAATGTTCATTGTTAAACATATAATTTTGCAAATCTGCCGAAGTGTCTTACTGAGATAAATTCTTAGTAGTGGGATCTTCATAGCATCCCAGATAAGTAATCACCCAATGTCTGATGAATCTTTCCATCATTCTTTTAAAATCCTGGAGGTGGAGAGGATGGAGGAGAAGCCAAGTTAGAAAACCACTGATGGAATGCTCTTTTATCCAATATAAGCATTAAGGCAAAACAAAGACATCACATTTCCTGGATATTGTAGTTTTGAACATTAATTGTAGATTGCTTTTTTAAAAGATCTTTTCACACTGATTTTTCAGAGAACTAGAATCCATAAAATGAACAATGAGAAATACAAAAATACGACATATTTTATATACATGTAAACGTGTATGTTACAGTTTTTGTGTATATGCAGATCTGAACTCTACAGTGAATTTCACCATATTATTAAGTGCACATAGAATAATCCTGCATCAAAGGGCTGTTCAACTTAAATGAAAGTTTTATGTGAAGTCCAACTATCTTACCCTTTGGCTAATGACTATCAATCAACCCACTCATTGCCCTCAGTTATGTATTATCCTTTTGAGGAGTTAAAAGCAGGTCGCTTCAGATCTTTAGTGCATTATCTCATCTCCCTAATCTACTCAACAGTGTATAAGGCTACCAAAATGAAATGACTGTTCCAACCTGTAGAAACAGCCAAAATTGTTACAAAGGGTTCTTTGATAACTCTTGCGTTTTAGCAGTTTTGTGAGACTTTTTATTTGGAAAAAGAATAAAAAGAGGAGAGGGAAGTTTAATCTGAATATTAAGCTTTAAAAATATAATTTTCCAAGAAAAGGAAAAGAAATGCATATTTCACATCTACTCTAGTGACAGATGATCAGTTAATATCAATGGATTACCCAGAATTAACTGCTGATCAGTAGAACAATTGCATATGAACCACAGGGGCTTAAAATAAAGACTGTTTTGAATAAGTTGTCTATGTCTTGGTTCCCCAAAAGCAAAGATTATGGACTTAGAAGGTTGTGCCAGTCAGCAAGCTACAAAGCAGTTTGCAGGAGCACCAGAAACACATTTTAAAAAGCAATACTTTATGGAAGGATTAAAGGTTAGAAACTGGCATTTCATGCTAAAATCAATCATTTGCATATTGGGGGTGGGGGTGTGGCATACCTTCATGTGTTTTTGAAGAAGATCAGCCATTTTCTAGGAGGATCTACTGTAAAGTTCTATACTTTCAAGTTTTTTTTTAAAAGAAATTTCAAGTGAGCATATTAATACTGTTCCCTGCTTAGAAAGCTCTGATTTGATCCTTTGTCTATCTATCTATTTTCTAGATAACATTTACTGTTTTCCAGACAGTTATGATGTTTGATGTCCACTTCTGTAAAAAACAAACAGAAGCTCATTAATTTATTCATTAACTGCTTATTGAGGACCTACATTTGCTGGGCAGGGAACAAATCAGATAAAGCATCTTGCTTTCATGGAGCATTACCAAAAAAATTTTTAAAAAGTACTATTGAATTCATCAATTTGGCTGAGGGATCATAATATGTTCAGTAATAGTCATGCAGCATGCTTTTGGGGATGAGGACTTAAATTATTAAACATACTTTGAAATATGTTTGCATAAATTTGAAAGGAACCAACTCTCCTCTTTCCCAGTTTGACATCGTACAAATGGGGGTTAGAATATCAGTGTCCTACCTCAGAAAATGTCTTAGAACAAAGTATAGATAAACTATAAGTGTAGTAGATTTACAGTAGTTGGTATGTGTTTAGTAAATATTTACATGTTTCAGAAAAAGCTCCCACCCTCTCTCTAATGATGTGCAAGTGGCTCTACTGTGTTTCTGGCAAAGTTGGAATCTGGAAGGAGAGAAAAGACCTTCTAATTTAATTCCCACTTTTTATGGTGGACTCCCCCCTGATGAGGGCCAGTCTAGGTATGGGTACATTTCATCTCCCCCAACATTTTCTAAGACCTTCCTACCTGGCAAGTGTGGTACCTGGCATCTTAAGTTATCAGTGAGATTGCATCTCAAAGCAATGGTGGTGTTTGCTGGTGTGTCTAACCACTGTGTTGACCCATGTCACTTTTCCATATAGGCTATCAGGATTCACTTTTTTTTTTTTTTTTTTTTTTTTTAGAGAGAGAGTGGGGGAGGGGGCAGAGGAAGAGAGGAAGAATCTTAAGCAGGCTCCAAGTGGAGCCTGATGTGGGGCTTGATCCCATGACCTGAGCCAAAATCAAGAGTTGGATGCTCGACTGACTAAGCCACCCAGATGCCCCAGGATTCACATTCTTATGGTGGTGCAATGGAAAGGATTTGAAACTAGAACCCTGTGGAGAGAGACTTAGTGAGGCTGGAACCTGGTTCAGCCAATCATCTGGAGCAGACTTTCGGGCCAGCCATGCCCTCCTTGTCTACAAAGGATCTCGAAAGCCTTTTACTGTTTCATTTCTGTAAGTTAATGAATCACCTGTATTTGAAATAGTGAACTTGTTAAAGAGACAGAATTAAGCGCCTGATGAACACATACAATTCTGGGAGAGAGGTGCATATTTCTTTATGCTAATTAATATGCAACGCAACAAATGGTTTGTTTTTATTTTTGAGAGAGAGAGCATGTGTGTGCACAAGCAGGGGAGAGGCAGAGGGAGAGAGAAAGAATCTTGAGAAGGCTCTGCACTCAGTGTGGAGCCTGACGCAGGGCTCCACCTCATGACCTTGAGATCATGACCTGAGCTGAAATGAAGAGCCAGAGGCTTAACCAACTAAGCCATGCAGGCGCCCCAACAAATGGTTTTTTATAATACAATAAAAATTACGATCATTTGTTTTGATAACTTCTTTGCTTAACATATTATAACATCATTGGAATTGAATCTTGTTTTCAGGGAAAATTTTTAGAATGTCAAATACTACCCTTTTTTAAACATTTTACCTCAAGCCTATCACAGTCCTGTCACTGACCTTCTAAAAGGTTGCTTCGATGATGGAGAAGGTATAGGTCAGAGAAAAAGTCAGAGAACATGGAAGCTTCTGGAACAGAAGATGAAATAAGAGCTTTATCCATGAAGTTGTGTCACTTCCTCTCTCTCAAGTAATTACTGTTCTGTGCAAATATCGGTCCCTACTTAAAGCTACTGAATGTAACATTAACATATTCTTACATATTTTTCAAAACTTTTAAATTAATTTAATCCAAACTAAAATTGACCTGAATATTTTGGGACACCAATGGAGGCTTTAAAAAGTGTGTGCTTTTTAATTTGTGTGTTTTAAATACATATTCTATTTCCTTTCACATTTTATCTGATCTTGTTTCTTCCTAATTTGGTTAAATATTACAGCTACTGAAATAACTCTGAAAGATTTTGAAAAAATCTTTCTCATGATTTTCCCAGAACAGCTATCTAGTATTATGGAATACTGAAAATGTCCCAGTGTCTTCTGTGACTGTTTCCTTGTGGAATAAAGATTACATTACTTCTAATGGTGATCTCTCCTCTCCTTATTCCATCCCACCCCTCTAAAAATAGACATGAAAAACAGAATAAGAAACACTTTTTAATAATAATACATGAATTATATTTAGCTTTCTGTGAATTTTTTAAAAAATATTTGAAAACTAGGGGGAAGAAAAGGTAGGTACCACTCTGTCCAGAACATTTTTTATTTAAATCTGCTTTGAGACCAAAAAATGGAATATATGCACCATCAAAAGACTTCTCATGGTTGTGAGTACTACAAAAAAATATATAATCTTTCACAATTTAAAACTTGTAAAGTGTTGGGGCCTCTGGGTGGCTCAGTCAGGTAAGCATCCAACTTTGGCTCAGGTCATGATCTCATGCTTTGTGAGTTTGAGCTCTGCATAGGGCTATGTTCTGACAGCTCAGAGCCTGGAGTCTGCTTCAGATTTTGTGTCTCCCTCTCTCTCTGCCCCTCCCCTACTCATTCTCTCTCTCTCTCTCTCTCTCTCTCTCTCTCTCTCTCTCTCTCTCAAAAATAAACATTACATGGGGCGCCTGGATGGCGCAGTCGGTTGGGCGTCCGACTTCAGCTCAGGTCACGATCTCGCGGTCTGTGAGTTCGAGCCCCGCGTCGGGCTCTGGGCTGATGGCTCAGAGCCTGGAGCCTGCTTCCGATTCTGTGTCTCCTTCTCTCTCTGCCCCTCCCCCCTTCATGCTCTGTCTCTCTCTGTCTCAAAAATAAATAAACGTTAAAAAAAAAAAATTAAAGGGGCGCCTGGGTGGCGCAGTCGGTTAAGCGTCCGACTTCAGCCAGGTCAAGATCTCGCGGTCCGGGAGTTCGAGCCCCGCGTTGGGCTCTGGGCTGATGGCTCAGAGCCTGGAGCCTGTTTCCGATTCTGTGTCTCCCTCTCTCTCTGCCCCTCCCCTGTTCATGCTCTGTCTCTCTCTGTCCCAAAAATAAAATAAACGTTGAAAAAAAAATTAAAAAAAAAAAAACATTAAAAAAAAATAAACATTACACACACAAAAAAATTAAAAAACTTGTGAAGTGTCTTAAAGCTTACAAGCCATTTGCCTTTGCAATCAAACTCATCTTTGAGTAAAGTCCTAATGTCCCCCTTGAAATAATTTGGTTTAAAAACAATTTAAAAATTAAAAAAAAAAGCAATTAATAAAACAGATTTAAAGTATATTTTTAACTTTATGGAAATTTTCAAACACACACAAAAGTAGAACACGTAGCATAATGAATCTTCATGTGCAGATTGCTTAGTCTCAACAGCTATTTAAATGAGCAAAACTACATTTTAGCCCATAAACTAAAACTACAACTACAAAGTGACACTTTGTAGAACTAAACATGGGCAGTCTAAAATTATTTACTTGGATAAAATGAAATATTTCCATTACCATCTCAAACTCAGTCAGTTCACAAGAAAACAAAATGGATTATTAAAATCATGACAACTTATTAGTATGTCAGGTGGTGCTTTTATGTTCTACGTGTCTTATGATCAATAAACAATTGTAAAACTTAAATGGAATCAAATACCTGACATAAAATAAGAACTAAATTTGTGAAAAGTATTTCTATTCTTTTGGACATATTAATAAACTATGGGTATTCAGGTAGCTTCATGCTTAAAATGCATACAGATCCTCCAGGGATGCTCAACATTTCAATCCCTTCTGTAGTAGTTAGAGTTACTGTCAGCATTTGGTAGCAAGCCAGTTCAGGAGAATTATCTGTCTCCTGATGAAGGGCAAAGAGTCAGCCAAACCCTGATAATCTGATAATAATTCAATGTAGTTTCATTCCAACTTCAGTATTTGAATCATAGGAAACTGAAGCCCTTCCATGCATGGGCAAGTTGGTCTGTTAGGGCATTTGGTATGTTTGTTGAACAGAATGAAATGTTTTGAGTGTGTAAATACAACTGCTAACTGGGCTTGCGTGTGGCCATTGAGGACTGGTATTATGACCTCAACAAAGCAAGATTATAGGACTGGAATGGGGTAGGGAAAACGGAGACAAATGAGGAACTTCCACTGTGAATGATTGGTCTTGGGACCCGACTAGTTCTTTGATCACCTTCCTCAATATTCCTGGACCTGACTTTAGGTTGGAAAAGGGTAGTGCTTCCTGACTTTGTAGCATAGCTTCAACGATCTGGAAGCTATAAAAAAAGTGGTCCCTGGGAACCGTTTTAATGACAAAGTCATGTTTGTGAAACACCTGGTTTTTTTGTGAGTTATCTATCAGATTTGTAACTTAAAGAAAGAGGGGATAAAGGGAACTTTTTTTAAGGTGGAGGAAACCTTTCATGTCACAATAAGACAAAGGTATTATTTGTATGGGTCAGGAGCATCTGGCTTTATTTTGTTTGAGCCTAAAATTTTCCAGCTAGCATCATGTTCATATTGTTTGCCATAGACATTTCAGATGTCCCTGGCCCATTGTCCTTCTGGGCATTTCCAGAGGACAAGGCAGTGTGAAACAAATAAATACATGTACATTTCCTCTAGGAAGCGTGGTTTTATAGTACTCTCCTGCTAAATTAAAAAAGAAACCAACAACAAAGAAGTCACATATTCCTTCTATAAGTAACTAATGTCATTATTGAAGAAGTTGAAAGCAAGTGATGAAGATTACCTAATTGAGCTTCTAAGTACTCCTTTAAGGTAGGAGAGCACTGAGCTTCTCGAGGACAGGTCTGCAGTTCTCTTCTCTGGCCAGAGTCCCTTCTTTCTGGTACTAGCATTTGTCAACTTGCCCAACAGTCCTCACTGCAAAGTAGGATAGATGCTCAACTGTCAGTCAGCCTCTTCGGCCTCCTTTTAATTCATCTCATAGACTATTTAGAGGAGTTAAAACTGTAAGCAAAGACGGTTTTTAGTCAGTGTTTGAAAAAAAAATCTTAAAAAGGGTATTGTTAGTTATGTGTGAATTTAATTTTCTTACCTGTCTCCATTATCTCCCATTTGTATAGGGAATGGTGGCTTGCCCATTGTAATAATCTTTATTATTTGTGTTTGAAAATCTAGACTTCAGGGTCTACAGGGGAAAAAAAATGTAGAGATGAATGAGAAACAATTCAGCTAATTAGATAGGATAAATAGTCATGCCAGAGGTCAACAAATTCCTGTCCTGAACCTCTCAGCATGACATTTGGTCAATCTCTGATCCTCTGGTAATGTTGCCAAGGTAGACAAGGGCCCCTTAGCTTCTACTACTACCTGATGTTGTCATCAAGTCACCTTCACCTGTTTGTTCTACCACTGCCTCACTATGACCAGATAGATCATGGTCTCTTTCCAATACTAACTACAGAGACAAAAATCTTCTGTATCGTATTCAGATGCTAAAGCACTTTCTAACCCAATAACCCAATAACTTTTGGGCAGAGCAGCAGGGAAGCTTCTGTTCCAATACTGGAGAATGAGATCTCTCGCTAAAGAATAAGTAGGCAAAATACTCTGATATCCTCCTTGAGGCCAATTATTTTATTCTCAGTTTCTAGCTCTGGGCACACAATAATTAAAAAGTACATCCTTGCTTTTTTTTTTTTTTTTTTTTTTTGGCAACTCTTCCTGCTACTGAGAAGTATCTAATTCTCTATGCCCTTTAATGGTACACACTGATATAGAGTTAAATTTGTATATGTTTCAAAGAAACACATACATAAATAATTATCCATGTATTTTTTACTTATTTCCAAAAGTATAGAAGTGATGATATTTTTTGTTTCTAGATATTATAAAATATCCTGACTTATAGCCCAAGCCAAAGTAAAATGTTAACATAGATATTTACATCTGCCATTTTTGTTATGACTTTCATAAATCAGTGCAAAGTAGTAACAAAGTGTTTAATGTCATTTTTAATTGGCAAACAGTGGGTGGGAAATTATTTAGCAATAGAAGGTGAAATTATGAAACCAGTAAATTATACATGGCCTAATACTTTCCACTGGAAATTCTGAATGAAAATCTAGAAATACAGAATTAAAAAGCATGGAAATAGAAGAAACCTTAAAGGTCATTGAGTTCAGACCTGTCTCCCACCATGAAATCTTTTAACCATCTGCCTTGTAAGAGATTTCAGGTGCTCAATAAAGGAACAGAAGAAAGAAACTAGGTTCAGCTTGGGCATCTCTAGGAATTCCTTTCTGAAGGCAACTTACTCCTGTTGAACGTTTCCAACATTTAGAGTGCTCTTTTCTATGCTACTTGATAACATTTATTACCTTATTATTTGTTAGTATCACCTTGGTAGTCTCCAATCCGTAGAAAGAGAAACCCCACTTGAAAGAAATACAAGGGCACTTTGCCAAACTTGATCACCTTTCAGCTTTTTAAGGGGAAAAAAGATCCAAAAGGAAGCTCTAGGAAGAGCCATTTTATCTGCTGTGGTTATTGATATTTCATATTGTTTTAATATGCTGACTTATCCTGTCCAAATAATGAATACAAAAATTAATGTCATATAAATATAAACACAGAAGGGAAGGCTTAGCAAAATCATCTGAAGAATAGAATGGTGCTGGGAACAAAAATCACATAAACGTACTCTGCAGTTTAATAGAAGTGGCTAAAAGGTATTAGTGATAATCTGTTAATTCAAGATGGCTTCTATCAGTTTACCTCCAGATAGCCTACATTTTCACAAGTGAGAAAAAGCAGGCACATTGTCATGATATCTCTTAAACCTACCCTCGTCCCCTCCCCTCTTCCTTATTCTGACTCTGAAAACTAACTCCTCTAGGATAAACCCTGATAACATTAAATCTGGAGCTACCATCAGGGCTGTTTCAATGGATTACCATGCTGAACCTGCTGGCCTTCTGTCTGGGACTGAGACTGGGGCTAGCTCTCGGCAGAAATGCTCATCAATCTTCCCTTGCTTTTGGCCTCTGGTTTCTGAGATATGGTGTGGTTTCTTGCTTGTATGTTTTTAGTAAGAGTCAACTGGGACAAGAGTTTTCCCTAAAATGCACTGACAAAAGTAGAGAAAGTGGGAATGAGAACATCATAGCTGTATAGCTCTACCAATCTTAATCCATTTGGCCTCAGTTTCCTTAAGTGGAAACTTACTGCTACGATGCTTCTGAGAACCAGACCTCCATCTCCAACCCCTAGCTTTAGGAAAAATGTCAGTATATTTCACAGGTCACAGAATGCTTGCTGGGGACTGTATTGTGTATGTATGTGAAATGTATGAACCTATGTAATAGAGTGAATCATTTCCCCCAAGATGGATGGTCTCCACAAGTTGTTGTAGAGTTAAAAACAGGTCAAACATAGATTTCTTTAAAAGATGGAAAGTCTAAATACATCAGTGGCTTCACTTAAGATTCTTCATTTGTTTTGTTACAGAGGGTTAAAACAAAGTCACAGCTGCATTCCAGCTTTGTGTAGTGCAGAAAGTAGATAAGATTTTACCCCCAAAATATGGAAAAATGACATATTTTCCATTTATATGTGGTAAGTCAAATTTATTGAGATATAGTTGGCGTACAATGAAATTCACATTTTAAAACTATACTGTTTGATGAGCTCCAACAAATGTATGTGGTCATGTGGCCACCACCACAGTCAAGATACATAACATTTCTGTGGTCCCAAGAAGTATCCTTGTGCTCCTTTGCAGGCAGTCCCTTCTCCCCACCTTAAACCCTAGGTAGGCCCTGATCTATTTTTATTCCATATAGTTTTGCCTTTTAGGGAATGTTTACTGTCAGGTGCAAAAAATAATACTAGTAATAAGTACTTACAGGTAAAAAGTTAAGACATCAGCAAGCTCTGATAGAAGAAATTAAAAAGTAACATATGGGGGCGCCTGGGTGGCGCAGTCGGTTAAGCGTCCGGCTTCAGCCAGGTCACGATCTCGCGGTCCGGGAGTTCGAGCCCCGCGTCAGGCTCTGGGCTGATGGCTCAGAGCCTGGAGCCTGTTTCCAATTCTGTGTCTCCCTCTCTCTCTGCCCCTCGCCCGTTCATGCTCTGTCTCTCTCTGTCCCAAAAATAAAATAAACGTTGAAAAAAAAAAAAATTAAAAAGTAACATATGACTTGTGTGACAATTTCAGGTTATAACTTCTGGTGTGAACACTAACTTTTTTCTTCTACACTGTGCACATCATGTTCAAACATTCAATGAGTATCCGGTGTTAGGCCCTATTCAGTGATCAGTAAGACTGACACTGCTGCCATAATCAAAACAATACAGTTTGGCTTAGAAACGGACAAAGAGCTCAGTGGAATGGAATAAGGAGACCAGAACTAGATGCACACATACACGGAAACTTAATATAAGGCAAAAGTGGCATTGTGCTCCAATGAGAAAAAGATCTTTATTAAGTGGACAGTTTGGCAAAACCAGCTCTTCTATTGGAAGGGAATAATATTACCTCACACCACACATGAAATTAATTCCAAATGGATTGAAAAATATAAATGTAAATAATGCTATTAAAATATTAGAAAATAATTTTGGAGAAGAATTGGAGTGGAGGAGATATTCCTAGGAGAAACAGAAAACCCAAGAGCCACACACATCAAACAAAGACATATTTGTGTGGCAAAAAGTGATATAAACTAGGTAAAACACAGATTGATTTATGATGGTGAGTTAATATCTTTGATAACACAAAAGTTTCTTGAAAACTGATAACAAAATAATCAAAAGAACAACATATCAGTAAATTTGTAACTGCCACAGCTCATACACTAAAAAGGTATTTATCTTCATTATTAGTCAAAGTAAAAATTAAAATGACAGTAAAATTTAATTATTTTTTTTCCTTTAGATTAGTGCAATTTTAAGGAAGAATAATACCCAATACTTTTGAGGATGTGGGAGAACATATATTCCAACATTGGAGTGGGTGCAAATAACTTCCATCATTCTGAATCAATTGGCAAGATTGACATTTTACATACCATTTTGGAAATCTTTCCTCCTGAAATAAAAGGATCAGTAGCCATACAATTATATACAAGACTATTTTCAAATATATTTACTGGATTATTGTCTAAGGGACTAGAGACAGGCTGAATTTCTTTCAAGAGTAAAATAATTGAATAAATTTCAACACATCTACATTTTAAAATGTAATGTAGATATTAAAACGAATGATTTTGATGGTTGACTTAAATGGATATCGATAGTGGTTTTCTTTTGAGAAAGTACATTGCACAGTAATGCATATAATGTGATTCCACTTTTGTCAAATGGTATGCATATGTTTTAAGGCAAATACATATGCATATATTTACATATAAGAACTTAGAGAAAGCTGTGAAGTTATTCACACCAGAATGTCAGGCTATTAACCCAAGAGTGTCAGAGTAGAAGAGATCATTGTTATTTTTATTTTAGAAAATAAATCTTTAAAGTATTGTATCTATTATTAAAAAACACATAAAATTTTGAAATTAAAAATAAATTAGTGAGAAAATAAAAAAGACTGAGCCAGTCTTCTAGATGAACTGGGGCCAGAGACATTAACTGTCTCTGTCATATACTGCATATACTGCAAAACTTGCTCACCAGTGCTCAGGAGACCAAGCCCACATTATGATGGGAGCCCAAGGGTATGAAGACACACATCATCTGAGGCCATAGTCATGGACAGAAATCTGGGCTAAGGCTCAGGCAACTATATTTATGAGTTAAAATAATTCTGGAATAGTGGTTAATTTTTAAATTAAATTTTCATTTCAATTCTCCTGGCAGCTGATATGCCAATTTGAAAATACAATCATTTAAAAAAATTTTAATGACAGCAAGTATTATGCATTGGGATTTAAGGTAAAAAGAACTCTTTGTTACGTCCATCTGTTTTAATAGTGGAGAGAATAAATAGCAGAGGCATCAAAGCATGAATTCTGGAGCCAGACTTCTTGGATTCAGAACCTAGGTTGGTGTCTTCTAGATCTGTGATTTGGGACAAATTACTCAACCTCTGTCTATGCCTTAGGGTCTCCATCTGCAAAGTGGGCATAATAAATATACCTACCTTAGAAAGCTATTCTAAGAATTACATCAGTTATTATCTGTAAAACATTTGAAAAGATGGCAAATATGAATTGCTATGCACGTGTTTATTTTTTTTTTTTGATGCTTATTTATTTTTGAGAGAGGGAGAGAGACAGAGAGCGAGCAGGGGAGGGACAGAGAGAGACAGAGACACAGAATTTGAAGCAGGCTCCTCCAGGCTCTGAGCTATCAGCACAGAGCCCAATGTGGGGCTTGAACTCATGAACCATGAGATCATGACCTGAGCTGAAGTCAGAAGTGTAACCAACTGAGTCACCCAGGCTCCCCTCTATGCATGTATTTATTAAAGACCTTTTATTCTTCTGATCATTCTGCACCATTTTCTCAGCAATCCTTTCAGGATTTATTCTGGATTCTTTTCAGGATCTTTAAACTATAGATTCTCTGATGATTTAATCCCACATCATGATTTTGATTACCCCCTTTGGACCCTAACAACAATATTGATCATTTTGTGAACTTCTTGGGGATAAGGAACTGGTGTCACAAAGTATCTTTGTACTAAGCACAGGATAATGGGGCACCTGAAAGGCTCAGTCGGTTAAGTGTCCAACTTCGGCTCAGGTCCTGATCTCAGAGCTCCTGAGTTTGAGCCCCATGTTGAGCTCTGTGCTGACAGTTCAGAGCCTGGAGCCTGCTTCAGATTTTGTCTCTCTCTCTCTCTCTCTCTGCCCCTCCCCCACTCACACTGTGTGTGTGTGTGTGTGTGTGTGTGTGTGTGTGCGTGCGCGCACACGCGTGTGTTTCAAAAATAAACATTAAAAAAGTTTAAGCACAGGACAAACTTCAGAGCATTCAATTCAATGTTATGAACCAAACTGAACTGAGTTGTCAAACCTTCTTGATCATAATGAATTAAGTCCCACTTTCCAATCATAAGCGAATGCATGTTCTTGTTTACTATAGGGTCAGTGTTAAATTCCAGTGTGCTCAGTTTCATAAAAGTTAAGTCTATACTTGCAGGTCTCTCTCCAATAGCCATATATATATTAAATGGATGAGTTGATAATAGAAATAAGTTTTCTGAGCATGAGATTTAAAATAAGGAATTCTTGAGACCATTGAAGAGTAGATGATGTGGTAAAATTATTATGGGTAGTTTACCTTATAGTGTATTTGACCTGTTGGCCTTGAAGGGAATGCAGTTATTGAATTTAGGTTTAAAGTCTTTGAAATATGTAATTTACAACACATTTTGAAAAGGAAGTAGGAAGATGAGATCCTGGTTTTGTACTCTCAAAGTGCTTGCTGCAACAAGATTTTTTTTTTAGGGAAAAAAAAAACCCTATGTTTCAATATTTCTGGCATATAAAAAATGTGCAAGAGAATATTACAGCACCCTTACCACATTTCCTAAGTTGAAATTATTTTTAGATGAAGGGAGTAGCCACAACTATTTTCTACGGCTCTGTTTTCTGGATTTGCTCTGTACATTACATATATATATATATATATATATGTATATATATATATATATACATATATATATATATATATATATTCCTAATTATATTTTAAATGTTTCTAAAGTGCTACAAACCTCCTCTTTTGCACAGAGGTTTACTTTGGCAGTGTGTAATTGTTTTCATTATATGTTATCCTCTGTTTGGCCTTACTGTAAGCTAAAACAGACAAAAGATGTCCAGGAAAATTAAGCCAATTCTCAAATCTGGACATGGAAGAGTCTCCAGGGGAGGATTTGCAATGGAACTAACGTAGACTAAGGATCCTCTTTAATTTGCTATCCTGTCAAGGTTCTGCCACATCCATTATTGTGAAGGGTAATTGCATTACATATCAAATTTACCTCTCCCAGACCCCTGCAGAATTATCCTTTTCCAACTCCCAGGCTAACCTGACTTTGGATAACTAAACTTCAGCATGTTATGCATGGTAGATTTAGCTATTCCTGATGAAAACCAAGGACTGACGCTGGGCATTCAAACACAGCATGTATAGCCCTCACCATGTTCAGAACAAACCCATGAGGTAGGAAGAAGACATGTTTTCACCATTTTACTGTAAGAAAACTGAAGACCCAAAGTCACAGTGCTAGGTAGTGGCAAAGTCATGATTAGAACCTGGCTTTTCTAGGCATAATAATTCTCCATTTTTATGTCACCACATTTTTATTCTAGGAAGTCCTATTAATACTGGGTCACCATGACTTAAACTATATGGAATTTAAATATTAAGTATATTTGACTTATCTGAATCAAAAGAGACTATCTTGATTGTGTGAATTAATGTATTCTCACTATGTGGACATTCATTGAGACATGTATCTGCAAATTCAGCAACAGAATATTGCAGCCTCCTCTGAGCCAAAGTCTATAATAACCTTTGAAAATGCTCTACCTGCTATGTTTCACAATTTCACATCTTAGAAATTAAAGGAGTCCTTTCTTTTTTTTTTCTTTTTACCTGGAGTATATATATTATGTCCACTGTAATTTATCTCATTGTTTCAGTTTCTCTGTAAAATGGTAATAATACTAGTAGCTACCTCATAAAACTATGATTATAAACAATAAATTTAAGTACATCACTTAAAACAGTGTGTAGACATTGTTAGAACTCAATGAATATTCTCTTCCTCACCACGCTCTTTTTTCTCCTCTTCTTCCTCCTTGTTCTTATGTAACCTACATCTTAAGAGTAACACATTATAATTTTTACCTATTTTTCTCTCTTCCTCTTTTCCATAAAAATACTAATTCTGTGCATCACTTAAAATATTTAAAGTGGAAGTGTTTATCACTCTTCATATAATCTCTTTATTAAACCATATAGGAACTTTCTATTTCTTCGTAATACGCTACAGGAGTACTTTCTAGTACTAATATGATCCACATGATGTGGAAAGAGTTCTTGGCAGTAGGAAATGCCTCACCCTCTCAACTGGTCAACTTAAGTGTACCACCAACTCCTGCCAAGACACAGAACATTATTGCCTCAGTCTCTTTACAGATTCAAGGATGTGCATCGAAAATTCTGCAATAAAGGAGGCCCACTCTAGAGATTATGCCTTATAAAGTCCATCAGGATGGTGTACAGGATGGGACAATCAGGCAGTTTTGTTTATTCAAATTAAAGTGGACTAGAATGCTTTGTAAAAGAAGGCTCAGAATAAATTTCTGTTTACAGCATTGAATTTGACCCATTGACAAAGGGTCTTTTGGTTATTGATTGAGACATTTTGTATAAAATATTCTTTCAAGAACCTTTGCAAAGTTGTTGAGGTCACCATACGTTCTTCACAATTATGACTGTGATAAATTAATAATCATCCAAGAGAGCCTCCTCAAGTGACTGGCAGTTGTTGCTGCTAGTTATTGGCTGGGGACTCGCCGAGGTCTAATGACCAGAGAAACTACATGCAGACTGTTCATGTGGCTGCTTTCCTAGTATTTCAAGAATGAACCTTCCTAGATACTCAGGTAGAAACTGCAAGACTTCTTAAAACCTGGCTTGGAAATCCCAGAATGTCACTTCTACCACATTGTACTGGTAAAGCCAGGTCAAAAGGCCACCCCAGATTAAAGGAGAAAGGGAACAGATGCCCATCTCTTGATGTCAGAAGCAGCATGCACTTAAAGGGAGAGAGGGGATTAATGGAAACCATCAATGAATGTCTGTCACACAGTTCCACCATACCGTACCCCCCCCGCCTTTTTTTTTTAACTCTTAAATCATATCTCTTTGGAACAGTAGATCTAGATCAGAGGTTTTGCAACCTTTTGAGATCGGAGCTCTTTTACTATCTTAAAAATTATCGAGGCCCCTTTGTCTGCTTAGTACTATCTATTGATACTAATTACATTAAAAATTAAGATGGAAACATTTTAAAAATATTACTTTATTTTAAAAATAACTGCAATAAAGCTACTATTTGCTAACATAAATAAATATATTTCAACAGAAACAACTATACATTTTAAAACAAAGATTTTCAGAGAAAAGAGTGGCATTATTTTACGTTTTTGAAAATCTTTTTAATTGAAGACAGCTGACTTCCCATATCTCCTTCTGCAATATGTTGTTTTTGTTGAAGTATATGAAGAAAATACAGGTTTACAGAAGTATGTTGGAAAAAGGAGTATTTTTATAACCTCTTCTTTTTAAATTTTTTTTTTTCAACGTTTATTTATTTTTGGGACAGAGAGAGACAGAGCATGAACGGGGGAGGGGCAGAGAGAGAGGGAGACACAGAATCGGAAACAGGCTCCAGGCTCTGAGCCATCAGCCCAGAGCCTGATGCGGGGCTCGAACTCCCGGACCGCGAGATCATGACCTGGCTGAAGTCGGACGCCCAACCGACTGCGCCACCCAGGCGCCCCTATAACCTCTTCTAATAATTATGAGTATTCTTCTTTGATACTACTCCCAAACTTGTGCAAGTTTCTTTAATGTTCATTCAAATGTGGAATCTGAATCCATGTCAACAAATATTTATACTGTTATGTGAAAATACTTCAGTCTCTCTTGGACTTTGAATAGATCATTCATCAATGTGATTTTGTAACATTTGGGAGATACTGATTATTAAATTTAAAAGATGGCCAAATGAAATGATATATTTTATTATACAATATTTTAAAAATCACCTTTATTAATATCAACACTTAATGCATTCATTATAAGTCTTTATATAATGGAAAGATGTCTGTCTTGCAGTAGTGAATACAGTGTTTTCAATATTTTGATTGTCTCTTGAATTTTATTTTTCACAACAAATATTGTCAGTTGTTTTCCTTTAATTGACACATTTCATTCATTTTGAGAAAATGGCTGCCAGATATCCGACTCTGAATAACTATAGCTTGTCTGTCAGTCAGTCGCTCAAATGAACTTGGTGCTCCATGAGCAGAGAGGCAGATCCAGTCTGAACATCATACAACTTATGAGGTCTTTTCTTGGAGACAACTATTACACTTAAGTGTGTGGTGTAAGTACTTTATACACATCTTTGTGTATTCACACAGAATATTAAAAATGTGTATTCAAGAGTTAAGATTTAATAAAATTAATAATCTTTACTGTTTCACTGAGTGAATTGTTAAGGGAAACTCTTTTTTTCTTTTTTTAAAAAAATTTTTGAATTTACATCCAAGTTAGTTAACATATAGTGCAATAATGATTTCAGGAGTAGATTCCAGTGATTCATCCCCTTTGTATAATACCCAGTGCTCATCCCAACAAGTGTCTTCCTTAATGCCCCTTGCCCATTTAGGCCATCTCCCCACCCACAACCTCTCCAGCAACCCTCAGTTTGTTCTCTGTATTTAAGAGTCTCTTATGTTTTGTTCCCCTCCTTGTTTTTATATTATTTTTGCTTCCCTTCCCTTATGTTCATCTGTTTCGTATCTTAAATTCCACTTATGAGTTAAGTCATATGATATTTGTCTTTCTCTAACTGACTAATTTCGCTTAGCATAATACCCTCTAGTTCCATAATACTCTTTAGTGGGAGGGGTGTACAAATGGTAGTTGCAAATAGCAAGATTTCATTCTTTTTTTTAAAAAAAATTTAATGTTCATTTAATTTTGAGAGAGAGAGAGAGAGACAGAGCAGGAGTTGGGGAGGGGCAGAGAGAGAGGGAGATATAGAATCCAAAGCAGGCTCCAGGCTCTGAGCTGTCAGCACAGAGCCCGATGCAGGGCTCGAACCCACGAACTGTGAGATTGTGACCTGAGCCAAAGTCAGCCGCTCAACTGACTGAGCCACCCAGGTGCCCCAAGATTTAATTCTTTTTGATTGCTGAGTAATATTCCATTTGTACTGTATCACATCTTTATCCATTCATCTGTCAATGAACATATGGGCTCTTTTCATACTTTTGGCTACTGTCGATAGCACTCTATAAACATTGGCGTGCATGTACCCCTTGGAAACAGCACACCTATAAAGGGAAACTTTTTTTTAAGGTAAATTTGTGGTGGTGAAGAATGCTGTGATGACTGATATTGATGGGTAGCATTGCTTTGATTTGCTGTAGGGCACCAGCAGTTTCATCCATACTGCTTTTGCACCAAGGAAAATCTCAACATCATGAGAAAGGCCAATAACATCTTAATATTATTATAAAAATAATTTTGATCTTGTAGACTCCTTGAAAATGTCCCAGGGAATCCTCAGAAGCACTGATCTAGATCAAGTGTGAAGGGGCCATATATCTGTTGTAACTAAAAAGAGCTCCTTCATACTGATGTGAGAACTGGCAAGGCAAAAAGTCCTGGTGGTGTGCTGTGATTAGACAGAGAAGTCCAGAGTTTAGTTCTCTGAGCAGCAATCAGTTTCTGTATGGTATGTATTTGAACCCAGAAACTTCCAAATGACATGGACAGAAGATGTGGAAGAGGTGTATAATGGGAAGAAGTGGGGATCGTTTTTAGTATAAGCCCTGGTGCCCGCCTCAGTATATTAGCTTCTATTATCATCTCTATTTTTAAAAATATAACCACTCATTGTTTGTCTTTTATCATTGTTAAGACATAAAGATGCACAAGGGGAGTCATTCATTATATCTTAGTGTGGTAGAAAGGGTCCTGACCTAGAAATAATGTAGAATATCTATTCTAAATGTAGCCACTTTTGCTTGGCTTGACATAAATTACTCCATCTTGAAACCCATTTCCTACTTAAAAAAAATAGAGATTTGGAGTAGAGGATTTCTTCATTACCTCCTAACCTCAAGGATATCTACATATAATGTGCTGACCCTGGCTGGTACAGGTTCACAAGAGTTGATTCTTTTCTCAACTATGTGTGTAGTGGCATCAGTTGGTTGCTTGAAATCTGCCATGGTGGTAGCATATCTATAACAGCCTTGTGCTGTAGAGCACATTCATAACTTGGAACTTGCTAGAGTGTCCAACTGATGAAAAATCATAGCAGAACTTGTGACAGGTGTGGGATTCACAGATGCCTTAGCTTGATTTGGATGTCTTTTCCTAATTGTCATACGTGGTTTATCTAAACTGTTCTGTGTTCTTGTAATTTACTTTGTTGAAAGGAAATAATAACAATGCAATAGGGAGGGGAAAGTTTTATAAGCATATATCAAAATCCCTTTTTATTTAGTAATTTATTAATTTATTTAGATTTATGACCTATTGATATATTTCTTCCATATTATACAGCTAAAAAATTAAGTTCCTTTGTCTGTCTGAAATAATAACTGACCTGTTTGGGCCAATTCAGAATACAGAGACAGAGGTAAATAATGAAGTCAACACTTGAGAGTAACAATCCCTGACATAAATCAAGTCTGTCCCTCAGACTTCAGGACTCCTAAATGTCTATCTTATATATCTAAAAAAAATTTTTTTGACCACCCAGATGTAGAGCAGAAAAAGAGAAGGAAGAAAAATGATGGAACAACCAAGAAACTTTTACTAATTTTAAAAAATTGATACCCCATAGGACATATGCTGTCTTTTGGAAAAATACCTTCCCATGTCCCATTCCTGTCATGCTCACGGTCTCTGTACCCAGTTGTCATAACGTCCTAGTCTGACATGGAAAAATGCTACTATTTGCTTTTGGAAATGTGATTCTGTCTTGCTGGCAGGGATTCCTTTGAAAGATCCTTGACCCATTCTCAGGATGCTCTCAGTTTGCCAGAAGCAAGCAACAAAGGGGATGGGGTTTCACAAAGAGAGAATTCAGGGGACTTCGTGAGTGTAATTCCTCTTCAGGGCTGCCCTCGCATTTCTGCCAAGACCCAGCAAGGAGCCTTCATGAGGGTACCTAATCTTCTCTTTCAAAGATATCCTATTACTCAGGCTCCAAGCTATGAAGTAGAGCTTCAGTAAGCATGAAGTGGTTCTTGGGAACCTCTGGAGAAGCAAACATTGACAGGTAATGTCACAGCTGCCTATCACTATCCAACTGGGTTGATCTCTGGGCAAGTTCCCGGCACACACAGTGTTGCTTTTAAGTCCTGCTGATTTGGATTCAAGTTTTCCTTTTAGGATTTTGCCTGAAATTTCTGTTTGACTTGGAACTCCCCAACCAGCAAATTAAGTGAAATGAGCATGATAAAAAAAGTTCATTGAAATTTACCACAGCCATTTGAAGAAACTTCCAATAAAACCAGAAAAGAGAGCCAATGGCCATTTGCATGCTTTTAGTAGCTTAAACGGTTGAGTAAAATTTACTTTTCCTTAATAAATATCAGTTTTTACCTTATCACACCTCAGTGCACCTGTTCCTGCAATAATGTCACATTTTAGATTAAAAATACGTATGCACATTAATAATTTGGGAAGTGCAAAATATGGAAATATCTGCAATACCCAGTAGAAGTTGATTGATCCAGTGGTAGAAGCATGAGTAACATAAAACCCCTGTTGTGTGTGGGAGAGGTGGAGTAGTACAGGTCTAGTAGCAGTAAACTTTAATTTAAACCAAGATTTCATCACATTGACATTGAATAAGTTTTTTTAACCCTCTCTGGGACTGTTTCCTAATCTATAAAATTGGCAAATTTGTAACTCAGACTTTTCATATATATAATGTTCACTCTCTGCAGATCACTATTCTAAGCACTTTCCAAATTGTAACTTATTTAATTTTCATGACAGGTTTATGCAGTAAACACTTCTAGTTCCACTTTAAAAATGAGGAAAGAAGATATTTCAACAAAGTGATTTTCACCTAGAAGGCCCCCAGTCAGTGGCATACCAAGGTGAGGCCAATTGAGTCACTCTGCTGCAGGTGCCTTTTAGTAGATAATTTAAAATTAATAAGAAAACCAACTAAAAGTTGGCTTGCATCTTATCATTATCAGACAATAGCAATTTTAAACAATGTCAGTGATAACATACTCCTGTTCTCAGGGTGGATCACTCCCATCCCTCATCCCTAAATACCCACTGGCCTCCATATTTGTAACCTTGCTTTTATAATTAAAATAAGAAAAATAAAATTACAAGGGTCTGTAAAACTAGAAAATTTAAGACAAATATGAATAACCCCTAGAATTTCAGATAGCCTTGAATGAGTTAATTTTACATATATGTATACAGTGTATATATACACATACATGTGTATACGTACATAGTATAATACATACCTCCGTATGTATATACATGTGCGTGCACACACCTTTTCTCTTAGGATAATTAACATCAGTGGCATCTGCATTTTGCCTTTATACTATACATATGATATACGCTGGAGATTTGAGTTTGGTAAAATTTTCAATTGCAGTTTCTTTACCACATACTTTCTTTTCAAAACATGTACATAGACATTTTTAGAGGAAGTTGCAGGTTAAAACATATAGTTCCTAAAATAACAATAATGATAGTAACAACAGCAAAAACAAAAGTAAGTAGCACTTCTTTCCATTATTTTTTATACTAAAAAAATTGAAGGGTGTTTAAGCCCTATAAAAGTTAATTTAATTGGGGCGCCTGGGTGGCGCAGTCGGTTAAGCGTCCGACTTCAGCCAGGTCACGATCTCTCGGTCCGTGAGTTCGAGCCCCGCGTCAGGCTCTGGGCTGATGGCTCAGAGCCTGGAGCCTGTTTCCGATTCTGTGTCTCCCTCTCTCTCTGCCCCTCCCCCATTCATGCTCTGTCTCTCTCTGTCCCCCAAAAAATAAATAAAAGTTGAAAAAAAAAATTTAAAAAAAAATAAAAAAAAAAATAAAAGTTAATTTAATTGAGTCGTGAATCTATCTCAATTCAGCTTCAAACTTCATATGGAAAAGTCATATTTTATAGTGCAAATTATCGAGATTGACTAGTTATAGTTAGAGAAGTCCAGTGGATAATTTCTCAATTACCCATTTGGCCAGACTTCTAGGTCAGTTGGGACGTCTTAAGCAGCAGTGTATACCAACGTAACAGAGTCAATTTTGGCAACAGATGTGATTTTTAAAAACAATAACATCAAAGCTCATTTTGGATGGATATACCCTCTAAGGATTATGTAAATTTAACAACTTAAAAATATTAACAAAAATATTAGTTTGAGTTTACAAATATTAATCCTTGGGTCTTATTTTCTATGAAATCCACTTATCTGCTTTTATATTCTTGACAAGACTGTAATTGAAAGCTTTGGACTTTGAGTCAGGATTTTTCAGTTCAAATCTTACCTCCCCAAGGAATTATGTAACACTGGCTTTCACACATGTGAGCTTCAGTTTCCTAGTGTGGAAACAGGTTGAATAACACATAACAGGGCATGCTCTGAAGAGTAAATGGATTAAATTGATGAAGCCTAGCTTTGTCCCTGCTTTTATGATCTCTGCTCAAAAATAGTAGTTTCTTCCCTCACATCTTTCTACTTTTCCCATTTCTCCAAAGCCCAAGATACTTTAAGATAGCTCCCTGAGTAGTAGTCATTAAATTTCACCTCCAGTGGTTTGCTATCTTTAGGAAGTCCCTAGATGGATTACATTTCAGTACCTGCAGGTGAGGTCTGGGCTGGCTAGCACACATAGCAGATTCATCCAGATGGGATTATGACTGGGAGTTTGTAAATTTCCTGCTATGCTCATGCCAATGTCATGAGGCATCTGGTGAGGAAATTCAGCCTGTTCATTTTTGAACAAGGCACCAAAAAATTTCCAGTATGTTTATTATATAGTTGTTTTGGAATAAACGGCAAACAAAAGCTATATTTCGACATTAGAAAGATGTTGATGTATACTTAGAATTTTTTATGTGTGCCAAAAGAAATAGAACATTCCCTGCAAAAGTGTGTATTGATGTGAAATGAAACAAATGGTGCTTTATTTATTTATGTAAGGCTAGAACATTGGGAATATTGCATCATTTAAGCTTCATCCTTACAGTTCATTACCTACTAAAAATGAGCCCTGCTTATAAGAATTTGTGTGGTCAGTGATGAGCTGTGTTTTGAAATGGAGTGTTGTAGATTAAGCATTAGAAAGAGAAAAGGAAGGAAGGAAGGGAGAAAGGAGAGAGAGGGAGAAAAGAAGGAAGGAAAGGGAAAGGAGGAAGGGACGGAGGAAGGGAGGTAGATAGTGTACTTGATCTTTTGGAACATTAGAGAATATGTGCTTCAAAGTTGCAAATTGCCTAAACTCCAAGCTCAAAAATCTTAGAAATACTTTTTTTCCTTGATGCACTGACCCACAAATCACATATTGATAGCTTAGAAATAAACTTAGCTTTTTAACAGATTTTTTTAAAGTTTGTCATTTAGTGAGGACCCAAGGTCAGATGTGAAGGCCTGTATCCTCAGATTTTCCCTTTTTCAGGGGGATGAAATTCAGATTCCTCTTAGCCTAATTCAGGGGGATGAAATTCAGATTCCCCTTGGCCTAATACTAGATATCCTCCATAGTTTGCCTGTCCTTCCCTTTGTTTCTTTCTGTTCTTCCTTTTTGTTTTTTGTATTTACATTGTCTGTATTTTAGAGCTAGTATTATATAGTAAAGTAATTAATAGCATGACATGTAGGCAACCCTAAATATATAGTACTTTAACTTAAAACAGTTGGCATGTTGTACAATTTTATTTTATTATTTTTTAATTTTTAACGTGTATTTATTATATTATTGAGAGAAAGAGAGACACAGCATGAGTGGGGGAGGGGCAGAGAGAGGGAGACACAGAATCCAAAGCAGGCTCCAGGCTCCGAGCTGTCAGCACAGAGCCTGACGTGGGGCTCAAACCCACAAACCAGGAGATCATGACCTGAGCCGAAGTCAGGTGCTTAACCGACTGAGCCACCCAGGTGCCCCTTTATAGTCATTATTTAATTTAATATAATTTTTTCATCATGGTAAATATACTCTTTAATCCCCATTTATCCATATATATATATATATATATATATATATATATATATATGTATATATACACACACACACGTATATATATATACACACATACAAAAAAACACTAACACTAAGGTATATATAATATTTTCTTTATCCGTTCATCTGTTGATGGGCACTTGGGCTGCTTCCATAGTTTGTCTACTGTAAATAATGCTGCAATAAACATAGTGGTGCATGTTTGTCTTTGAATTAGTGTTTTTGTATGTTTTGAGTAAGTACTCAGGAGTGTGATTCCTGGATCAGAAGGTAGTTCTACTCTAATACCTCCATAATATATTTTCCACAGTGGCTGTACTAATTTGCATTCTCACCTACAGTGCGTGAGGGTTCCTTTTTCTTTACATCCTTGCCAACACTTGTTGCTTCTTGTGTTTGTTATTTTAGCCATTCTTACAGGTCTAAGGTGATATCTCATGATGGTGTTGATTTGCATTTCCCTGATATTGAGTGATGTTGAGCATCTTTACAAGTATCTGTTGGCTATTTATATGTCTTCTTTGGAAAAATGTCTATTAACTTCCTCTGCCCATCTTTTAATTGGATTACTTGTTTTTTGGATATTGAGTTTTATCAGTTCTTTATATATTTTGGATACTGACTCTTTATCAGACAGGTCATTTGCACATATCTTCTCCCATTGGATAGGTTGCCTTTTAGTCTTGGTGATTGTTTCCTTCACTGTACAGAAACTTTTTATTTGGTATAGTCCCAATAGTTTATTTTTGCTTTTATTTCCCTTGCCTCAGGAGACATACCTAGAAAAATGTTGCTATAGCCACTGTTAGAGAGATTACTGCATGTTCTCTCTTCCAAAATTTTTATGGTTTTAGGTCTCACATTTAAATCTTTAACCCATTTTCAGTTTTTAGAATGGGCATTAACTCTTCTATAAATGTTTGGTAGAATTTGCCTGTGGAGCTCTCTGGTCCTGGACTTTTGTGGTTTTTTTGGTGATTTTGATTACTGATTCATTTTCATTACTGGCAATTGGTCTATTCAAATTTTCTGTTTCTTCCTGCTTTAGTTTTTGTAGGTTTTGTGTTTCTAGGAATTTATCCATTTTTTCTAAGTTTTCCAAATTTTTGGTATGTAAGTTTTCATAATATTATGTTACAATTGTTTGCATTTCTATGGTGGCAGTTATTATTTATTCTCTTTGATCATAATTTGTATTTTGGAGTTTTTGGAGCTCTCTCTCTCTCTCAATAAGTCTTACCAGAGGTTTATCAATTTTGTTGATGTTTTCAAAGAACCAGCTCCTGATTTTGTTTATCTGTTCTTGTTTTGTTTTGTTTTGTTTCCTTATCATTTATTTCTTCTCTAATCATTATTTATTTCCCTTTGCTAGGTTTAGTTTTATTTTTCTTTATGTGGCTCATTTAGGTATAAGGTTAAGTGGTTTACTTCAGATTTTTTTTCTTCCTGATGTAAGCTTGTATTGCTATAAACTTGCCTCTTAGAACAACTTTTGCTGCATCCCCAAAATTTTGGATTGTTGTGTTTTTAATTTTCACTTGTTTTCATGCAAATTTTCATTTATTATTTGATTTGTTGGTTAACCCATTCATTGTTCAATAGCTTGTTATTTAACCTCTATGTATTTGTGATCTTTCCAGATTTTTTCTTGTAGTTGGCTTCTAGTTTCATAGCATTGTGTTCAGAAAAGATGCATGGTATGACTTCAATATTCTTGAATTTGTTGAGGCTAGTTTTGAGGCCTAATATGGGATCTATTCTGGAGATTGTTCCATGTGCATTTGAAAGAATGTGTATTCTGCTATTTTAGGATGGAAGGTTCTGAATATGTCTGTTAAATCCATCAGGACCAGTGTGTCATTCAGAGCCACTGTTTCTTTTTTGACTTCCTGTTTATATGATCTTCCCATCGATGCGAGTGTTAAAGTCCCCTATTATTGTTTTATTATAAATTATCTCCTTTATGTTTGTTATTAACTGTTTTATGTATTTGGGTGCTTTCATGTTGAGTGCATAAATATATACAATTGTTATATTCTCTTAGATTATCCACTTTATCATTATAGTGTCCTTCTTTGTCTCTTGTTAAAGTCTTTTGTTTCAAAGTCTATTTTGCCATCCATCCCCTCACTAATGTTTCTCCATCCCCTCACTCTCCAATTTGCAGGTGTCTTTAGGTGTGAAACGAGTCTCTTGGAGGCAGCCTATAGATACATCTTGTATTTTTATCCATTTTGACACCCTGTGACTTTTGAATGAACCATTTAGTTCATTTACATTCAAAATAATTATTGATAGATATGTATTGACATTTTATTACTTGTTTTGTTGTTGTTTCTATAAATTTTCTCTGATCTTTCCTTCCCTTGCTCTCTTTCTTTTCTCTCTTGCTTTTTTTTTTTTTTTTTTTTGCCACTGTCCTTTGAATTATATTTTCCTAGGGTACCTCAAGGGGACAGAGATTGGACTAGGCAAAAGAAAGATTTAAGGATTTCTTACTCCCCTAGACACATACCATCTACTACCACCTTAGTTTTTTACCAGAATTTCTAACAGTGAAGAATAGGTTTCCCTAGTCCCTTTTGGTGACAGAGTGTTGGGTTGGGAAATGCAAGTCAATTATTTAGCCTGTAGACATGAGCTTCCTTTTTCTCTGATAGTGTTGTTAAAAAGGAAAAATTGCATCTACACCATTGGATGAAAGGCCATTTGGGATCTTAAATAGCTCATAAGTGACCACTAACCCATATAATGTGTTCAAGAACATCAGAAAATGCCCCAGTTCTGCACCAAGCACCAAAATTTAGACAGCTAAACATGGATTGATTTTGGCCCCCACTCACACTGATGGCTGAGTGCCCTTGGGCAGGTCAGAACCTGTACAACTACTGTGGTGACCTCAGGCCAGAATATACAGTACATGTGAGCAGTTGGTTTAATTTGTTTGTCTTTTTTTAAAGTATATTTCCTCATGAGAACTGCCATTGTGTAAATTATAATTAAATGTAAATATTATACTTTATAATCTTATAATAATTTCCTGATAAGTATACCTGATAATCTAGTCTGTAGTGTTATATTATAGTCTATTGCAGTTGTTTCTCCTGGTCTCCTATTTGCTTTCTACAGCTATATTTGCTCACCCTTTTAGGATGGAAATAACCTGGTCTTAATCCTTTCAATAAAAAAAGGCTGGCAAACTTCTTTAATGAGTAAATGGAAAAGGTTTTGTAAGGCAGCATATATAAAAAAGAAACATTAATCCTAACCCTTCACTTTTTTAAATGGGAATTAAAGTCAGTGTTCCTAATGCAGCCAACTGAAGTTCAGAAATTCTTTGGGAAGAAAACCAAACAGCTGACTTTCACTAGAGAGAAAGGCATTTCAGGAGTTGGGTGCTAAGCACTGGTAGTGTCTTTCCAAGTCATTTCTCTTTAACTAGGTCATCTCTTTTAAGAGAATAATGAGAGGCCATAAAAGAATCATCATTATGTTCATCTATTTAATTCTTTATTCGTAATTAGGTCCTTCTACTACTAAGATACAGTAAATCAGATTTTTTCCAGAAAGTCTAGCCTGTTTTGTAAGAGAAAGTGAGGCACTTAGAGAAACCTAAGTCTTTCAGTCCATCAGAAATTAATGATGCACTAAAGAATATATTTAAGAGAGCCTGTGGAAAGGAAAGCTTCAATCAGGGTAGAACATATCAAACTTTTTTTTTTATACTCAAGTGGTAAATAGTATCTTTTTGGAGAGGAAATGTTTCTATGAATTATCTCTCATGAACGACATCATTTCACCCCTTAAATGTATGTGTCATTTCATCTTCCAACACAGACACATCACTGCATCTGCTGTGAAATTCCCAGAGTGATCAGTTGTCTATTTTTCATGTTCTGGTATATTTCAAAATTCAACCTCTGGATTTTAAATATAATGTGTAACTTACAAACACATTGGCAAAAATTTTGTTCCTTCAAAATTTACATACTTTCTTCAGGTCTCCCCAAATAGGAATTCTCCTGTTCATGAAGAAAATCTATTTTGTACTGGACTAAAAATAGTGTTGAAGTTAATTCCCACTTAAGAGAGTAAAGAATTGAGATACTGAAAAGAACAGTTAGGAAATGGAAAAGGATTTACCCTTTGTCAAAGAGGCCATTTTTAGCACCTTATCACAGCAACAACATAAAGCATTTTGTAAATTTAGTTTTGACAGGATTGAAATTGTCACTTTTTCTATCTGAGATAAACTCTAGTGTATATTCATATTACCATTTGAATAAAAATCTTGAGCATTTTAGCATGACAATAAACTAATTCACATTTTAATCACATGTGATAGTTTACAAAGCCTTCACAATACTTTGGTATTATTCCCATATTAAAGATGAGGAAACTGAGGCAGAGAAATTGAACCTTACCCCCAGGTCGTGCAAATACCTGGCAGAGTTCACAATCAAACTCATGCCTTCTGGTTGGTGTCCCAAGGTAGGTGTATATAACACAGAAACACAGAGAAAATATATGTAGTTTTGGTGAGCTACTAACCAAGGAGAAAGAATCTTTTGTTGTTTCCACCTCAATCAAGAGCAGATGAGGGTCAGAGACTTGGATTCGAGTCCTTCCTGAATGACTGAATCTCTGTGAGGCCTTCTTTTCCCTAGGCCATGGTCTTTAAAGAGAGGAAATTTCAGGAGACAACAGCCATTTGATCCTTTCCAGCCCTTGCACTGTGTGAATGTCTGTTTGTGTTTTGTAAATATGGCCAAATTTCAGTTATCTGATGAGTTAAATAATAGAATTAAAAAGGTTAAAATAAAATTAGTGGTTTCAAGCTCTGCCTTTTATTCAAGAATGCAGGATAAGAATTAGAAAAGCACATTGGTTTTATGGTATGATTGCGATTTTAGAAGTACCAGGAGAGTGTCAACTCCTAAATAAGCCCACAACATTTCCTGAAATATTTTCTTATATCCTCTTAGTAAACTCACATTCATACTTGCACAGAAATGTAGCAATTATTTATATTACTGGTTCTCAATTGGGCATGACCTTGACTCCTAGTGGGCATTTGGCAATGTCAGGAGACATTTTTGTGTGTCACGGCTGGAGTGCTTCTAGCATCTAGGGGGTGGAGACCAGCAATGCTGCTAGACATCCTGTAATTTACAGGATGCTCTCCCACAAGCTCACACACAAGAAAATGTTTTCCTGCCCTCAATGTCAATGAAGTTGAGAAACTGCATTTAAATTTATAAATAATTGAATGGCAGTTCTACCATCTAACTTGTTATATTTTTTTCCTAGGAATTTCAATTTTGGTCCATATGACATAGGTAAAGTATATATATTTTCGATTATGAAATCTTCATTTCAACTTATAATGATCTTTATGAACCCAGAGATCAGGATTTAATTGAGTAAACAAGTACCATTTAGAAAATTAAACTAACCAGAAGAGCACTAAGTTGGAAGTCATTCATTTATGCTTGTGTAAACTAATGCAGTGCGAAGTCATTGTGAGGAAAAGCAGACCTGGGTGAATACCATGGTGAAAGGGGTTAGGATGCTGGAGAATCCTAAGCACCAGAGGAAGGGGGAGGCAAGGGGGATGATGGTGCCCACTTGGTCTACTTTTCAAATTTCAAAGACTAGCCCTACCATAAGCTACAAGTAGCAGCAGAACTCAACATATATGAATTTCAGTTCTTTTTTCTAATTCAGCTTTATGTAGTATGTGCCAGTGATTTTTAAAATAATCAACAATTGGAAAGAACAAGGGTAAAGAAGATGCTGATTAGTTAATATATTGACATTGTTATATTAACTTGAGATTAGGAGTCTCAATGATTCATAAACTGGGTCGCTAGCTTTTATTTTAGACTGTCTAGTTTGCCTTGAAAACCTAATAATAAACATTTTCTACACTATTCATGATTTAGTTTATTCTCTTAATTTTTGCAACCTGAGTATTCTGTTACCTTTGGACTGCTTCTTTTGCCATTAAAGGTATTATATAACACATGCAGACAAAAACTCTGTTGAAATAGTATCCTGCAAATTTAAGCTCTGTTTGTATTAATTATCTTTGTTGCTTAACAAATTATGCCAGAATTTAGTAGCTTAAAATAGTAAACATTTATCTTCTCATGATAAATGACAATCAGGGGTCTGGGGATATCTTAGCTGGGTGGTTCTGGCTCTGGGTTCCTGGTGAGGGTGCAGTCAAGGTATTGGCTGGGGCTGTAGTCTCCAAAGACCTAACTGGAGCTAGAGAATCTATGCCAAGGTCATTCACTTGGCTGTTGGCCAAAGGCTTCATGTCCTCACCATGTGGCCCTTTCCACGAGGCTGCTTATAATATTGCTTCTCCCGCCGGAGAGAGAGAAAGAGAGAGAGAGAGAGACCAAGATGGAAACTGTGGTGTCTTTTATCTGAAGTGACATATCATCTCTTCTGCCATACTCTGTTGGTCACACAAACAAACCAGTAGAATGCAGGAAGGGGACTAGGCAAGAATATGAATACCAGAAGGAAGGGATCATTGGACCATCTTAGAGGCTGATTACCAAACTAAAGTTGCCTTTAAATTCAGTAATCATTTAGAATTCATCATACTGGAGTGTCAAAATATAACAATACACAGTAAGCTCTGCAATTGGTCACTTGTAATAATGACAGCAAGCTTTGTTGAAAAAAAAAAACAAGTGAACCCATGTCCCAAGAAGAGCTACACCGAGTTTACAGTATGCAGGCACAATGATCTTCAAGACAAAGCATATGTTAACTTCTGCTAGTTTTTTATTGTACAGATACGGCTTTTTGTGTGCTAATCCAGTCAGAATTCTTTCTGTTATACCACCAACTTTTGGCTTTTTGATGGTGTAACAAGTGTAATTCTGAGTATGGTTTGGAAAGGATTGACTTCTAGTCCCACTGTTCCATCTCCTGGCTGCACAAACAGAGCCAAGTTCTCATCTCGGATGCCTCATCTGTGAAATAGTGGTAACAGCATTCATCTCTAATGGTTATTTTGAGAACTAAATGCAATTATGTCTGCAAACTCTTCAGCACTTTGCCTCATACGCAATGAGACTATAATAAATAGTAGTTATGAATATCAGCTTGTAATCTAGTGTGTTTAAAATGTTTATTTATTTTTGAGAGAGAGAGGGAGAGAGGCAGAAAGAGAGAATCCCTGCAGGCTCTGTGCTGTTACCACAGAGCCCAATGCAGGGCTCAATGCAGGGCTCAACGCAGGGCTTGAGGCAGGGCTCGAACCCACAAACCGTGAAATCATGACCTAAAGCTAAAACCAAGGGTCAGACACCTAACCAAATGAGCCATCCATGCACCCCAATAATCCAGTGTTTTTAAATTGAACATCACAATCATTAGTAGGTTGTGAAACTAAAAAATTGGTTGAGTCAAATCTTCCTGTACAAATGAAATAAAATATCTAAGTCTCATAGGGTCAGAAACCTGGGTTCTACTTTTTACTGTATCACTAGAGTAAATATTGTTTCATGAAACTTTTGTCTCCTTTTTGTGAGCACATGTAAGCCCCTGTGTGTGTGTGTGTGTGTGTGTGTGTGTGTGTATTGTAGTTGTTTCTTGTCCTGATTGAAACTATTCCTCTTACTGGTGGTCACAGTAAAAAACAAAACAAAACAGGGGCACCTGGGTGGCTCAGTTGGTTAAGTGTCCAACTTCAGCTCAGGTCATGTTCTTGAGGTTTGTGAGTTCAAGCCTTGGGTCAGGCTCTGTGCTGACAGCTCAGAGCCTGGAGCCTGGAACCTGCTTCAGATTCTGTTTTCTCTCTGTCTCTGCCCCTCCCCTGCTCAGGCTGTCTCTATCTCTGCCTCTCTCTCTTTCTCTTAAATAAATTTAAAAAACCAAACAAAACCAAACCAAAACAAAACAAAAAGGAGAATGTCCTTATTCTACCTGACTTTGTGTTTTTGCCTCAGGAGAAACAACCTTATTCTGTTTTTGTGATTGTGCCTCTCTGAACGTCTTGGAAGTTGGAATATTTTAATGCCTCTTTGTTGGAGAATCTCTTCCTGTCTAGAATCCCATTTGAAGATGAAGTCCTAGAGTGCATAGTGCCATGACCTTCCCGTGTTCTATCATTAGACATGCCCCAGGCAAGGACAAGGCTCATTGCCTCACGCCCAGTAGCACAGTGGTTTTCAGATGCATTAATGGTAAGTGACACAGGAAGCTCAGAAATCCCAAAAGGCTTACTTGTCTGGAATCTTTTATGTAGCAAGCATCCATAAGGATTTTTTTTTTAGTTGTGTGATTAAATGAAGAAGTGCTGAGCCCCTGAGGTTTTTGAAATTCTAAACATTAATCTCTCATAATGAGGTACTGCTTCTCGTGGAGGAAAGAACCACTTATGGCCTTTCGTTGTCAAGTTTGCCAAATGTCCAGTGGTGGACCATACAAGTAAATTTTCTTTTTGCTGTTTAATGTCATATTTGCTTTGTCTTAAATTTTTATTGATAGTTATCATCAGTGACTTGAAATGCTTCATCTTCAGTTTATCAGTCAAGTTACCAGAAAACGAAAGTGTTATTACTTTCCAGGTGCCTGTTATCCTAAGGAGAGTGATGAATACTTTTATAATGTGAATAATTTTATACTTTAATTTATCTGCTTTTAAGTCAGATTGTTCAGCTAGTTGCATTAACTATAATGTTTAAAATGTTAAAGAAATAAGCTGTCTCTTTTTTTTCTCCCTTTTACAATCTTCCCCCAGTCTCACCCTCCCCTCTTCCTACCACACACAGTATTTTTATGAAGGACATCTGGGAACTTTATTCACTGCATTCTCTTACTTTATTCATTGCTGGCCTAGTAATTCAGAGTCTAATCATCATCAAAATCACAATTGTAGATATTTCTGGGTTAAAATTGCTCAAGGAGAAAGTTCCTTCTAAGGGTCTGAAACAACTAGCGTATGTTGCATAAGAGGTTTCTGTATACCCTGTGGCTATAAAGTCTGGAAGAATTAATGAATATATAAATAATTTTACAAACATTAAAATACAATAAAACATTATTATTTGTTCCCAGACATTTTGGCCACCATATAGTATATAGATTGTTTAGAGTATAAATAGTAAAGATACTTTGCAGTTCTTTAAGAATGAAGGTTTGCAAACCTCTTTAGCATTAGACAGTAGTATCAGGAATCGAAAATATGCTGTAATAAGTCCTTTATATGGTTATGATTTACAAAATATTTTCATTTTAACTTTAAAAAATTGTTTTGACATAAGTATCTTTGTATTTACTTTACAAGTGGGGAAACCGAGGATTAGAATAGTTAAGTGATTTCTTCATGGTCACAATGTTAGTGTTAGGAAGCCAGACCTTTAAGAACAAATCCCTCATGGTTTTTCTTTAGTCCTTAAACAATTCTGTGATGTCAGTATATTATTATTCCCCTTTTCTAGATGCAGAAAGCTGAAGCACAGAGAAGGAAAGCAACTTGATCAAAATCACACAGCTAGTCAGTTGTCAGCCCAAATCTGTAAGAGTCCAAAGCTTCCTGTTTTTTCTTATTCATTGGTTTCTTTCCATATGCTACTTCTCATGTGGCTGTATATCTGAATCTCTTAAAATAAATAATACAATGGCTAATTTGAGCTGTTAATCTCTTTATATAAAGCTGCAACAGAGAATTCACACTTCTTTTAACAGATTTTTCAAACTGCTTCTCCGAACCTAGCTCCAGACCAAAATATAAGTATCTGTCATTTGCATAGCATCTTGTAGATGGCCAAATGTTTTCACAATCTATTTGAGTGTGAACTTATGAGACACTTAGGACAGGTCAAATTAGCAGGGTGATTTTACTAATGAGAAATATTTATCTCAGACAAGTAAAAGACTGTAAAGTTTACATGGCCAGTAAGTGAAAAAAGCAAATCACTCAAGTCTTCAATGACACATCCCGGGGGCCCTCTGCAATGCTACGCTGAAGATAGCCCAGCATCCCATAAGATTCTGCCTGCCCGTGGGTTCACCAAGATTTTTCTCCCACTTAAAGGAAATCAAGTAGATGATGGAGAAGTTCTTACACCTGAGCTGATGGGCATGGATTGTGGTAGCACGGTCATAGACTCTGCGTTAGGTAAGGCAGGTGAGAATCCTGATTCTGCAGTGAGCTCTGTTTAACTGTTTGTTTTGGCTTTAAAGAGGTCAAGAATGTAAAAGCCTTAAGTGACATCCTGGGATATATAAAATTTGGGCTTCCTGGTTTTCTGAAAATAATAATGTTGATAATTTCAATATAAAAAAAAAGTCATGATGAAACTGAATGCTGAGAGCAGCCAGCCCTGGGTGGGAATGTATATCAGGACAGATAAGAAGCTGCTAAGTTTTGGCTTTCTCCAAATTATGTTTGTGCTCAGTCATGTTGAGTTAACTGAGAGGACCTACCAAACTATTTATTCTCTATGAATATATGGAATAAAATTGTCATGGATTTTACAAACTGAGTGTTTATGCTTCACAGTCTTGTGCAAGCTATTTCTCCACATTATAATATAATTTCTCCACATTATAATGACACTGTCTATTAATATACTTACCTTTCTCACTAGACAAGAACTGTACCTTTTGTGTCTTTATATCTCCATGACACAAGGCCTGTTAATACAGAAAACATATAAAAGTGGCTCAGTAGATGTTTACTGAACTGTGTTCATCCCATATAAGAAAATATATAAATGTATATGTTTTATAAATATACGTAATTACACTCCCACATCTATGTGTTTACCATTATGTCTTATCTGATCTACTATTCTGTAATCTTATACCTGCTTGATAAAACATGGCATATTCAAGGGGAAACAATTACAGTCTACTATTTTATCCCATATGTATATGCATATGTATATATGTATACATTGTATTCTAGAATACATTGTATTCTAATTCAATATTCTGTATAAATATGTGTATCTGTAAAATTTTTGTAAGTATATTTAGCTGTAAGTACAACTTTTGACAACAAAAAATTTTTGAGCAAAAATTAGTTTAGCAGCTTCAATTTAGACTTCAGTGTGTTTTAATTTAGAAACCTAGGAAACATTTATTTTGAGAAGAAGAAAAGGTTTGGAGATTATTGATAAAATTTTGTTGTTAAGTTTTTAAGTCATAGTGTTGGAATACACTCTATGAGAACGTTTTCAGTGTGTGTATATAAAATTAGAATAACTATTCACTTGACATCTGTGTTTGTTTGAAAGGATGATGGTGTAATGAACAGGAGAACAAGCATGATACTAACCCATATGCTATATGAAGATGGTATCTCCGTTTTGGTTGAGTAAATGAAAGAAAATACTTTTCAGCAAAGATAATTAATGAGGCCATAAATAGCATATCATCATGAGCTGAGGAAAGAATAAGTCACCTTGTCATATAAAGTAATTACTTTATGCTTGGTTTGGGAAGGCCTCAAAGGGCCCACTACATATTGACCCAGCCATTCTTTCAATATTCCTGACCATGATGGTGGTGAAGGAGATTTTTCATTGTATTTAAAAAGAGATAACAAGTGAATGAAGAGTTTTTTTGTTTGTTTTTAACCATTGAAAGGTAATAAGGCAAATGTTTGGTGCCTTCTCCTCACGCTGCACCCCGTCACTCCAAACTGGTGGCCGTGCCTTTAGGATCAAGGCAGCTTAGGGCGCCTGGGTGGCGCAGTCGGTTAAGCGTCCGACTTCAGCCAGGTCACGATCTCGCGGTCCGGGAGTTCGAGCCCCGCGTCAGGCTCTGGGCTGATGGCTCAGAGCCTGGAGCCTGTTTCCGATTCTGTGTCTCCCTCTCTCTCTGCCCCTCCCCCGTTCATGCTCTGTCTCTCTCTGTCCCAAAAATAAATAAACGTTGAAAAAAAAAAAAAAATTAAAAAAAAAAAAAAGGCAGCTTACAGTAAGAGCTAAAAGTTCCAGGAGTTTAAGTCCCAGAGAGGTAGGAGCAGTAGCTAATTGGAGATTATCTGTCCTGCCTGAAAGCTTGAAACTGTACTCAAAATGACATGTTAGCCAAACAAAATACTGTAGCCAGACACATTTGGGCATGAAATGGCCCATTTGTGGTCCTTGCACTAACCAAGGAGCTGAGGCAGACATTAGTGGGAAGAGAATGGACGTGGGCATCAGACAGACTGAAGTTGTAATACCAGCTCCAACATTTGGGCTCTGTACCCCTGATTACATTATTTAATTGCTCAGTACTTCTAAACATCTTATTGGCATTAGATGGGAATAATATCTATTCCAAAGGGTTGCCAAAGGGCTGTTGTGAGGAATTTAACGTAAGTGTTTAAAGACCTTAACTCAGGGTGGCTGGGTGACTTGGTTAAACATCAACCTTTGATTTCAGCTCCGGTCATGATCTCTCGGTTTGTGAGGTTTTTTTTTTTTTTTTTTTTTAATTTTTTTTAACGTTTATTTATTTTTGAGACAGAGAGAGACAGAGCATGAATGGGGGAGGGTCAGAGAGAGGGAGACACAGAATCTGAAACAGGCTCCAGGCTCTGAGCGGTCAGCACAGAGCCCGACGCGGGGCTCGAACTCACGGAGTGTGAGATCGTGACCTGAGCCGAAGTCGGCCGCTTAACCGACTGAGCCACCCAGGCGCCCCTCGGTTTGTGAGTTCTAACTCCGCATGGGGCTCTGTGCTGGCCGCCTGCAGCCTGCGTAGGATTCTCTGTCTCTCCCTCTGCTCCTCTCCCACTTGCTCTCTCTCTCTCAAAAATAAATACACACACATTTTTAAAAATTAAAAAAAGACATTAGCTCATTGGCTGACATATAGAAAGTGCTCAGTTAATAATGGCTATTGTTACAGCCTTTGCACAAAACCTCTCCTCTTCAGGAGAGACTATCTGTGGCTGTTTCTGCTCTTTTATTTTCATTAATTTGTTTTCCTTAGTTCTTATGAAGCCAGGGGTAAGGGACAGTGCTAGAGGAGATAAACCAGTGGAATCAGGGGGACATGTCTGTGGATCATAGCCTATGTTTCCCAGGTTTGCTCTGACCAAGCCACTAATAAATTGCCAGGTGTTTAGAAGTTTCCCACAGAGTGAATGCAGTCTAAGCACATTTTTGTCTTTCTCTCTTTATTTTTTTTCTGAATATAAAATTATATTCTCTTTTTTTTTAAAGAAAGTGGAAAATATTTACTATTTCAAGAAGAAAATAAAATTCACCTGTATTCCCATCAGTCAGAGACAGGCAGTGTTCACAATTCAGTGTTTCTTTTCTTTTCCCAATGCATACAAATGTCTGAATACATTTACTGTAATTGAGAACATACTAAATAAATATATCATTTTGTATACTGCTTATTATGTTGAGCAGAAAGTTGTTGTGTTTGTTTTAAGCCATGGAAAACTGGTACTTTTTAGTCATTTTGTACCTTAAAATCTAGACCATACAATCTATTCAATAGATAGGAAGTTGAGAGGGTGGCCTTTATAACTGTGGGCATGGTTATTTTTAAATCTTAATATAGTAATTTACATTTGAGAAAGTCTATAGAATTAATTTTTAGTTCTGGTAACTTGTTTTCTTGTTTCCCTTTCTTTCTCAACCCCCTAATTGCTCTCTCTGGGAAATAACTATTTGCTAAAGATAAAAATTATTTGTACAGATTCTAGAAATACATTCTATAAATGGGAGAAGGTTCATCACACAGCTTTCCTTCCGCTCCTCAGAGAAGAAATCCTAGGGGTTTTGTGAGATGCTGAGAAACAATTTGTTCCTTCTTAGAACTCAGAGTAATGGGTAATAGTTTGTACTCCTCTCTTCAGAGGAGTTTTGTGAGATGCTGAGAAACACATCCTAGGGTTTTGTGAGATGCTGAGAAAAAATTTGTTCCTTCTTAGAACTCAGAGTAATGGGTAATAGTTTGTACTCCTCTCTTCAGAGTAAGTCAGGCCTTGGGGTACAAGACTGTTATATTAGCCGTTAAAATTATTAAATCTGATTCAGTACCATACTTCATAATAAAACTTCACTGCTAATACATCGCAGTCTCAAAAACATGATGCAGATTTAAAAATGAAAGAGTTGAAGGAACCATATAGTATGATAACACTTCTTTCGGAAATCTTGAAAATATACTAGATGGTATGGTTTATTATTTTGTTTATATACCTATGTAGCATAAGTCCATATCAATTTTAGGATAATGATTGATTCTGCTGTGTATGTAGAGGGGGTGCTTAGGTTGTCTTTGCAACATTTTATTTTTTACTAAAAGGAAATTCAAAGCAAATATGTCAAAATGTGACATATGCTAAATATTTTTTTTAATGTTTATTCATTTTTGAGAGAGAGTGTGTGAGCGGGGGAGGGGCAGAGAGAGAGGGAGACACAGAATCTGAAGCAGGCTCCAGGCTCTGAGCTCTTAGCACAGAGCCCGATGCAGGGCTCAAACTCCTGAACCGCAAAATCATGACCTGAGCTGAAGTCAACTGAGCCACCCAGGCACCCCCATCTGCTAAATCTTAATGGGAGCTTCATGATATCTAATATTTTTAAGATTCCAAGATTTTAGACTTTATAATAAATCAGACCAACCTTTTTAGTGAAAGACCAGTTAGTGTCTGGTCTTTTTAGACCAGTTAGTGAAAAACAGAAGGTTGTGAGTGGTCATTGCTTGTTGGGGATGGGGATGAAATCAGAAGGAACACTGTGAGGTGATCTATAGCTCCCAAAAGTAGTTAGCGAATCTTTAAAAGGGCCTTTTACAAAATTCCTCTGGCAATACATGTGGCAATGAGAACAGGTATTTTAATAGTTACTTATGCTTAGTTTCATTCTCTCTTCTTGTGTGTGGTTAATTCTAAGAGGGGCTAATTCACTGTAATGGTAATTTGGGCTCCCTTCCAATAGCACTTGAGTTATAATAAGCATTGCCAAGGCACCAAAGTGGTCTTTGTGAAAGAAGAGACAATGTCTGGTGTATGTAGTCCTTTGAGGAAAGTGAGGAAAAATAAGGATTTCATATCACTGTCAGCAATCACTGTCCCTTTCTTAGGCTTTGAATAACTGTTTCCATTCTAATCTTGCTAGTACTTGGACCAAGGGTAATTTAAATAAGAACTACTCAAAATATATTATTCAGGAAAAGTTAGACCTCACACATAATACTTTGGAATGTTTATTATACAATGATGTTGACAGTTTTATGCCTGTACAAACTTATTGTATGTTCCATTGAGTAACCCCACATTGTACAGGAAAACACACAGACACATGTGCGTGCATGTGCACACACACACACATACACACACACACATATATGTAATTTTACCATTAATTTTACCTTGTTTAAGCAAATGAAAGGCACGTAATTTTTAAAAAGCAACCCTAAATTTAAGAGATATTAAAGAAGAGAAGGAAGATAAATAGATCAACTTTATTTCAAGAAAGGAAGCAGTATATATGGAAAGATAATAGCCTAAAAAGTCAGAATGTTGAACAGAGGGGTTTTATTGGAAAAAGGTTAGATTTTAAGTGCTAATATCTTGCAATTTCATATGAAATACCAGAGTAAAATGATAGCAATTTTTTACCTAGTGGTGGTATTCCTGAAAAATCTGTAAAGTTGTTAATTATGAAGGCTTTTAAACTTCTGTTAATGTGTTTATTATAGCATCTGCTGAGTATTTAAATTGCATGATCCATGCTTCAGTGTTTCATTTAATGCAGGAGGTTTTCTTTAAAGATGAGTATCATAAGCCACTTGTTTGTATCACTGTCATAGGAGAAAAGAATATAGTTTGAAAAATATGTTTCTCAGAATTATCCTATAGAGGCTCTTACACTCCATCAGCCCTCTAGAGCTTACCATCTGCTGGGGTGGTCTCTAGTTCAGATGTCAAAGCTTTCTTTTTTTAAGTGAACCGGAATGTATTTTATGGAGCATGCAAGGGGTTAAATATCATTCCAGATAAGAAACTAAAACACACACAGTTAAAGGAAGATATACCTGCAATTTTCTGTTTCAAACAGTATCTTCTTTATTTTATAAGTTATCACTTTTAATTGACATAAAAACAATGTGTATGAAGTTGCTTTGTGGTTCTTCCATTTTTTTCTGTCATTAAAGTGTAAATTCAGAATTTGGGAAAAAAGTTTCTCAGTTGTTAGGCAGAATACTGGAGCTGTCCATGACTGTTTAAAAAACATTATCTATAGTGATTAAATTTGACATAAGATATATCTCATCCAAAGGAAAGTGAGGTATGTTAAATGGACCTTTAATGAAGTAAATTACAGTGAAATGAACAGAACCACAAGATATGAATATAGAACTTGATACATATAGGTTGGGAGTATGAGAACGTATGTGTATGAGAGCATGTGTGCAAGTAAATATATACACATACACACACAGACACAACTATATGTGTTATTAGAGGTGTGAACATTATGCTTAGTGTATTTGAAAATATGGTAAAGTGCAAAGAAATTATCTGCCTGAGTCTACTAAATGAATGTCATATTAGAAATCCAGTAGCATGCTTTTGCGCTGTATGTAGCCTCAAAGGCATGCCTTTGCTCATTCTCTCTTCATCTCCTGAATAGCACATTCTAGGAGGTAGTCAGGGACGCCATCTTGCCTAAGCAAGCATAGCTCCTTGTATGCTGTCAGAGCCCTCCTGGCTCCCTCTCTATCTTCCATCCTCCAAGTTTTTCAGGCCACATTTTTGTGTATTAAGGCAGATGTAAGAAGTGTATGCTGTCTCTGCCATATTCATATAGGATTGACTCTGGAAAGATTTCCTTGATTCCCTCGCTTAGAGGTTTCATTTCTTCCTTCATCCTACCCCATCAGACAGGCAGGTGGGCAGGACATTTGTACCTTTATTCTAGTACTTGTAACATACTTGTATTATAGTTAGTCTTAGTCACCAGAATCAAGTTTTATACATTCTTTTGCTTTCATTGTATAGCTCAGTGATTAAAACATGTTAGTTTCCATTGTGTTTGCTGGATTTTACTTACTTTAAATAATTACCTGTAACAAGATGATTGAGAAAAGAAAAAGTAAGGAAGGAACAATAAGAAAAGATGGGATTATGTGGTTCAGTAAATGAAGATATATGTCTTCAGATCTATCTACTTTTGCATCATTTACATTGGTCCCATTTATATTCAGAGAGGCATCATTAATAATTGTTAATGTGATTTTCATACTTTCAAGAACAAATGTAACTAGGCTAAGCTCACAATTGGGGGCTGTTAGTATTTTCATATACAAGTTCATTCATTCATGCATTATTTGAATTTATTTAAATTACTTAAAGGCACCTGGCTGACTCTGTCCATAGATCATGGAGCTCTTGGAGTCATGAGTTCACTCCCCACCCTGGGCATAGAGCTAACTTAAAAATAAATTAAAATAAATTTACTCTATTTAAGCTGAGCAGTTGTTTGCCCTCAAGGAGCTAGTGGTGTACTGGAGACAGTGCTATTATAAAAAAAAAAAAAAAAAAAAAAAAAGCACAGGATGCTTTAGAAGTGAAGTATACAAAGGAAGGATATTACAGAGAGGAGAGTCGTGAAAAGTTGCCTTGAGGAGGAAAAGCATGAACTTAGTTTTGAAAAACAGGACCTAGCCTATGAAAAGGGAAGGTGAAGTAGAAAAGGAAGATGTCAATCAGAGCAAAGTCATATGCAAAGGCATGGAAGCAGAAGAAAATGTGTGCTTGGAAAAATAATTTGATGTGTCTGGAGCATAGAGTGCAAAGGAGAGGGAAGCCGAATCCAGTTCAGATTCTTCTATGCTGATTAAGGGGTTGTGACTTTATCTGCAGGTAGTGGAAACGGTTGGAAGTCGAGTTTAAGCAGTGGCGTGATGACGACAAATTAATGTTTTAGATCGATCCCTCTGGTTATGCCATGGATGATGGACTGGAGGAAGTCTGGAGTCAGGAGACCAGTTATAGGGCCAAAACAAATCCAGAAGAAACATGACAAGAGTCTGACCTGAGTTAGTGCCTGTGAGGATACAGAGATGTGGTAGGAAAAAAGGGAAGTGGAGAGAGGGGTGGATCTAGGCACTCTTCAGGATACAGAAGCAACACAGTCTGGTGCTGATTGATTGTTGAAAATGAAGGCAAGGAAAAGAAAAGATGACTCCCTGTGGCTTGGATGAATGGGTAGGTGGTAGTGGTGCCATTCATTAATATAAGAAACCTAGGAAGAAAGCCAGGTTTTTTGGTGAAAGACAAGCAAGGAAAATATTTTAGACAGAATGGTGCCTGGGGATTAAGGAAATCAGAAATTCTAACTTTTTATATTAAAACATATGTGCCTGCTATAGAGACATGATCCAAGACTTTCGTATTGTGTTCCTATATGATTGTTTCCTAATTGCCATTAAGGATATGTATTATATATTTTATAGATGTAGATATATTTTATAGATGTAGATATATACAACCATATTTCAATTTTTGATAAATTAAAATCTTGAATACTCTGTTACTTTATAAGGGAAATTTTAAATCAAGTAATTTGAGAGCTTTGAGCATTATAAATAATCTAATCCAGACCTCATTTCATAGATGAAGATCTAAAACTCAAATTATTTAAGTAACTTGCCCAAGTTTATGGAGTAAATCAACAACAGTACCTGGATTAAAATCTAGATAACCTCACTCCTGACTGAGTGTGCTTTTTATATACCAACTACTTTTAAAAACATGTAAAGGGAAATATTAAGTAGACACTTACAAATGTTTTTAAAATTTCATCACTCTGAATTTTTTTGGGTGTAAGGTGAGTGTAAGTGAAGGTGAGTGTAAAAGAGAGATGCCAGGCTAGTAAAGTGTGTTTCGGCATAGGAAATATCGCGTTTCTTTATATATGAAGAGAGAATGACTTTCCTGGGTCTTGACCCAACTCTGGATCCTATATGTGACTGACCACTTGCAGCAACCACAAAAATGTGGTCTTTAAAAAAGTCAGAGCCGGGGCACCTGGGTGGCTCAGTCAGTTAAGCGGCCGACTTCGGCTCAGGTCACGGTCTCGCGGTCCGTGAGTTTGAGCCCCACGTTGGGCTCTGTGCTGACCACTCAGAGCCTGGAGCCTGTTTCAGATTCTGTGTCTCCCTCTCTCTCTGACCCTCCCCCGTTCATGCTCTGTCTCTCTCTGTCTCAAAAATAAATAAATGTTACCAAAAAAAATTTTTTAAAAGTCAGAGCCAAGAAAAATTATTGTAGAAGAATTTGTTCATATGGGATATTCTGGAGTGCCCTTGATAACTTAGCTTCTCTCTAAACCTTAGTGGGGATATTGATACTATTCTTTTGCAGGTGATATAACAAACATACCCTCACATTATTCTCAATAGCTCAGAGCTTATCCCTGTCAAACAGAGATAATAATATTTACATGAAGAAATGTAGTCAGAGGTAAATTCCATCAGAGTATTTATCAACTGTATTGGGAAATGTGGGGTGAGCCAATAATACTGGCAGCCATTATTGTTGACCCAACCTGATGATGTAAGTCTAAGTTTCCCACACATTGAGTGGACATGGCCTGGCATCTGACATTAATTAGTTGTTTCACCTTGTTTTCTATAACCTCTTTGAACCTCAGTCACCACATCTGTAAAATGAGATTTTTGAAGTTCATGATATTTAATGTCTCTTCCAGCTCACTGATTCTAATGGTTTCTTTCTTCCATAAATAGTTAAGTGCTCCTTTAGATACCAAAATGAGAAATGGGATTCATGTCATACATATCAGCACAGAAACTATTTCAAATGTCTGCTAAATAGATCTGTTGTCTAAAAAGACAATTATACTTTGCCATGTGGTAAAAGAAGCAATATACTGGGAGATCTAATAATAGAAATTCTTGCAAATAATATATTTGGCCTCAGGCATCTTTTTAATAAAACCATAAACCTAGATATAGTTGCATTTTCAGTATTGCCACTGATTTATGAAACAATGATATTAGATAAAACTATCAACATTTAAGGCATTTTTTGCATTGTTTTACCTTTTTATTGCTTTTCCATATTTACCCTTTTACTTTATTTCACGGTTGTTTTGCCATAACTGAGTAATACCATATGCACCAACATTCAATGAGAGTCCACTTAATCTACAACATATTTTAAGTGAACAATGCCTTTGTCAATTTTTATAGGGCTTAAAATGTGTTTTTTTCCTTAAGAATTATAAGGAGAAATTCTATTCTTTGTGCTTTAAGATATGCTGTTATTTAAGAGAGCCCTTGAAGTGAAATGATAGAGAATGAATTTCATATGCAAGCATGTCATAATATCACACAGATTTTAGTTCTCATGAACACAAAGCAGCAAGAATTTTGAAGACCCGGTAAGAAAGCTCTCTCAAAACTCTGTCTCATCATGGAAAATAATAGCATTAATTCTCTGCTAGTCATTGGGCAAAAGACATGGGCAAGTAATTTATGACTGAACTACAAATGACTGATAATCTTGACTTCTTAAAAATATTTTTCTCTGTTTATTAATGCAACTTGTCGCACAGCTGACTGTATATTTGCTTTCTTACCCCCTATAACATTTCCCAGAATGTTACAGTCACCAATCTGTGTGAAAATTATTAAATTAAAAAAATGAAAAATTATCTGTCCTTGAACAAGTTTCTCCCCATCTGTTCTGTTTTATGTATTCCCTGAATGAATATTATGTGTTACTGGAATTTGCCTATGACATTGATGGTAGTTTGCTTGTGCTTGATAACTGACTATTCTTTAGAATCAGGCACAACCTGCGGGGTCATCTAGCCTCTTTCAAAGCAACATACCAGTTCTTTCACTGACTCATTGTGTGATCATAGACTTAACTTCCCAGAGCTTGTTTCCTTGTCAGTGAAATAAGGACACATAATACAGTGCCTGGACTGTTATAAGGAGTCAGTGAGCCACATGTTTATAAAAACCTGGTACATACCCAACCTTAGTAGGGGCTTAACATGTTGTTGTTGTTGTTGTTATTCTCTTTGTTATATTTTAGAATAGCTTGCAAGAAACATAATGGGTGGAAGGAAACAAATATGTTATAAACTACATACTAAGAAGAAAAGGTAGGAGCTGAGGAAAGGATTTTTAATGACCAATTGTATTAAAAATGCTAGCAAAGTGAACTTCCCACATAACTGGCCCTAGAGCCTCTCAACTCCCTTCAAATAAACTTGGCCTCCAATATGGTGAAGCGGAGTGAAGTAATCACCCTCTCATGATGCATGTTTTCCTCAAAGGAATGAGTAAATTAATTCTCAGTGAGCTGGCTAAAAATGCGATCAATCGTTCATTCACCAATCAGTCAACCAGCCAGTCCAACAACAGAGCAGTTCCCGCAACTCTGAGGCTAGTGGAACATCAGAAGGTAGAGTTGAGTTGTTCCTTTTATCTCCATTAAGTCACCTAAGGCCTCTGAGCCCTATTTCTTAAACCATAAAATAGAGTCAATACCCTGCATGTAGGGTTGGCATAAGAATCAAGTCAGACAATGTCTATGAAAGCTTTTTGTAAACACTAAATCACCAAACGTAACATTATTTATTTGCTTACACATTATTTATTGTTCATTATCTCATTTCTAATGCCATCGTACCTTCTCATGCTGGCTTTTTAGCCAGTACTTTACCTAGAGTCAGACACTGAGAATGGCAGTATAGTCAAATCATTTTATGATTCAAATTGGGAGTCTCCTACTTTATAATCTATCAGGTCTTGCGGTCAGCAACTTGTAAGCTTAAAACTGACATCTTAGATGTTTCTAAAATATTAAAACTTGAAGTAGCCATCATAGGCTGTGAACATGTTTTTAAAACCAGTAGGGAAAATATGAGGACAATCAAATTTGTTACAAATTTTTTCTGAACCTGGCTGATATGACACATCAAGATGGATTTCACAGTTATACATCTACAGAGGAATGTTGAGAGATAAGATGAAAGTAGCCCTCCTTATTAATCACACATTGTATATTTGACTTCTGCCTCCCTCCTCAGCCTTTAAATCAACTACATCTGGTTTTTGCTACTTAAATGTGCCATTATCGTTTGTATTAAAAGGCAGTTACTCCTACAGAAAGCAGCCCCACTTAATTAAAAAATAATTAACTAGAGTTATATTCATGTTACTCATCACAGCAGCCCAAATAAGAATTTTAGTATAGGTTTTTTACATATTTTTACAGTAGGGTCAGCAGAATTTGGAGACTGTGATGAACGCTTACATAAAGCAGTTATTTTGCTTTGCTGGTGTTACCTTTTACAGTTAAAAAAAAAAAAGCATAGTAGTACAGAATAGAGAGATAGGAGCTAACATAGATAGAGTCACAAAGCAGCTGATCCTTGATGTAGTCACTATATGCCAGAGGGTGTCTTCCTTTATTGGAGACTGAAACACATAACTGTATTACACCCAGAGCAAGTTGAGCTCTGGGAAATAACTCCCACTAACCAACTGCATAAGAAGTTGGTGTATAGGGATGCCTGCTAGCTCAGTTGGTAGAGGACGCACCTCTTGATCTTGGGGTTGTGAGTTCAAGCCCCACGTTGGGCATAGAGGCTACTTAAAATAAACAACCAAAAAACTGATGTATAATTATCACAGAGATCTATATTGAAGCTCACTGCTGAGTGAGTTCTCTCTCAGTAGAGAAATCTACATAGGAAACCAAGTTATTATTTGAGCTTTCTTGATAAGCAGGGAATTTGACATTGAATAAATTCAGTAGTCTAAATCACTGCTACTCAAGGAAGTTGTCGTTTTGCAAACAAGTTAAGAACCTTGCTCCAGAATTCCAGAATGTAAATTAAAGCATTACAGCATCACTTTCTTCATTGAGAAAGTCTTGCTCCTATATTTATATGCACATACACACATACACGTAGTAATAGTGTGCTTAGCAATGTAGGTAATTTGCTTTCTGACACAGTTTCCTCATTTCACGTCACACTGTTCACAAACAGATCTCATATAGGTAATTCTTCTGTGGACCACACTTTGAGAAGCACTGGTCTTTGCCTGAATTAGAATTACATTGGGAAGCGTATAAAATACATAGTTGTCTAGTATATACCCATGAAAATTCTGACTCAGTGTTCTGTTGTCTTGTACCTTCATCTGCATTTAAAAAATGCTTCCCATGTAGCTTTGATAAACATACAAGGTCGAGGAACTACACAATAATATGCAGAGTAATTAAATAGTACTTAGCTGAATAGGTTAGAGATTGAGAACATGGGTTTTGGCGTTGGGAGTTGAGTTATTGTTTTTCTTGGGAAAATTGCTGTGGATTTTGTAGGCCTCAATAGTCTAGCCTATAAAGCAGCTATAACAATACATACCATATAAACTTGTAAGGTTTAAGTGCTGTTATAAAAAGAAAGTACTTAGCTCAATACCTACCACATAGTAGACAATCGATAAATGTCAGCTGTAAATGGCAGGTAATCACCTCCATGATGAAGATTTACCTGCCATTTTTGAGAGTATATTCATTCATAATTTCCAAAAAGAGAGTTAAAGGATGTTATGAAGAAAAGGAAAACATGATGCAGAATCCAAGACAACAGATGCCTGATACTCCGACCTACCTTTCCACTACCTTTCCATTGTTGTTCAAATATGTTAGTTCAATTGGAATAAAGCCAAGGTTAGATGTGGCTTCGTTTAGACCTTACATTTTGTCAAGATAGTTTCTGGATAGCTATTCTAACCTATCAATGTTATATTTGTTTTATAATAAATGTTTGTAAGTTGAATTTTTTTTTCCTCTACTTCTAATTTTGGGAATAAAGGATGAAGGGGAGTTACTTTATATTGACCAAGAACATAGTCAGAATTTATTAATAACAATAAGAGTTTTGATTCTAACCTTTCATTTTCTTTATCTTGGGGCAGATTTATGTTTGATAAATAGAAATAAGCAAGAGACGGTGTTAGAAAGTGAACTGCCAGAGTTGCACAAAGGGGAATTTAGGTTTAGACTTTATTTATTACATGACAATAATATTACTATGGATTATAAAATAGTGGATGCATTATGGTTCACTAAATCAGTAAAAATCACGTAGCTGTTAATGATTTGGAACCCGGCTTATGAAGAACAACTTGGCAGAGCTATCAAGTGGTTAAGAGTGTTGGTATGAAAGTTAAGGACTTCAGCGTTCAAATCCAAGTCTGGCTGTTTTTGTGGTGTGTGGCCTTGGACCTGACTTCTCTGGGATGCAGTTTCCCCATATGTGTAATTGGGTAATAAAATGTAGTCACCACACAGTGGTGGGGGAGAATTAAGTGCACTGACAGGGAGGTGCAGGCCTCTTCTGTGTTTTTCAAGCGTGGTTATACTTAGCTTTATTCTCTCAGGTGTCTAACAACCTCCCTCAGAGTGTCACTTAGGAATTCCCCCTGACCCCTGTGGTATAATTTACTTTACAACCATTGTATTCCCTAAGATGGCACCATAGAGGACTAAATGTTACCCAAGGCAAGGAGGGCAAATGCTGCTTTATAGCTTATACTTTCAGTGCTTTTCTGCTTTTTTTATTTTTTTTTAGCTTTCAAAGGAGCACTGAGAATGGTTTTAGCTCATTCCGTGGCTCTGCAGCTCATTTTGTATACTGTTGCCTATACTTGACTATTCTCTTAAAAGCTTGTGTTTGGGGCACCCACCCTCCTCCCACTGCTTGTGTAATTCCCCTAACCCAGCATGGTCTTTTACTTTTCATTACATGAATGAAAGCAGGAGGCTGAGTTTTTCTGAGACCGGTGGTCAATGTCGTCTATTGAAAGACCAGAGAACCAAGATTTAGATTTAAATGATCGTGCTAAGGCTGCTGCATTCTTGCTGGGTGACCTTGGGCTCATCATTGACCTTGTCTGATTCTGTTTCCTCAGCCATAAATAAAAGCAAACCAAAACAAATCACACAAGACAATGAGGCCATCTGTACCTCACATCTTTGCAGTAAGGATTGAAGGAGTTGTAGAAAATAAGAAAGCACTATCCAAGTGCAAATTTTCATTATGATTGTGAGGATTATATATATGTATCAGTATATAAGGAGTTTGTTAGCAACTGGGTCCCTGTGTGCTCTGCTCCCATTTCCCAACTCCCAGAAATGCAGAGGATCCCTGCCAGATGGCTGATTTGCCAGCTGTGTCTTGTTTTGTCATTGTAAATATTACATGCTCCAACTGAGAAGCTTTGCTTATAATGTAGTATGTTTTGTCCTTTATCTCTTGCAGATTGAGAATTACATTGTGGAAAATATGAAGTCGGAGATGGCCCAGATACAGCAGAATGCAGTCCAGAACCACACGGCCACCATGCTCGAGATAGGAACCAGCCTTCTCTCTCAGACCGCAGAACAGACCAGAAAGCTGACAGATGTTGAGACCCAGGTACACCCCTGGGCCAGAGTCGACAAACTCTTAACTGAGCAGAATTTTTTCCCCTTTAGCATACTCCATAAACACAGAGCACATTTCAACCACTGAGATTGGGGAAACATACACATTTTTGTTTATTGGTAATAACAACAATGACTGCCTGACATGCTATGCATGTTTCTTTTGATTTAATGAAGGTTGGTAGATGTAGCTTTGTGTGTGTTTGCAAAAACAGGACTGGCAAAGGACTTAATCAGCATTTAAATTCAAATAAACACTGCAGCTACCAACTATGATATGATATGTGTCAAACAAAATAACCATTTGGGTCAAATTGGTGCCTTTGATGTACATTTTTGACCTGTCTTGTTTCGCCTCTGATAATACACTAGCCATATGGCACCTGCAGAGTATTTATGCGTTCAGTAGATACACAGGAAAACCAAAATTAACTTAGCAGCAATGTGTAGTTATATATATATATATATATATATATATATATATATATATATACACACATATATGTATATATATATATGTGTATATATATATATATATGTATATATATGTATATATATATATATATATAGTGCCATGGACAACAACATACTTCTTTATGTACAATCATACTTATTTCAGTACAGATCAGTAAAATGCCCTTTAGTCAGCACTGTCACAAACCTACTATTACAGTTCAGTGAAAATCTTTTTGATGATTTGAAGATGATTTCTTGGTCCCATTTTAACCATGGAAGTAGTTGTTCCCATTACTATTCTGAAACCCAGGGGATGATTCTATCCTAGTGTAGTTGATTTCTGGAATTGAAGCTGAAATAAATTCTTAAAAGATAAACTGAGGCACATTGAATTGTCAAGAGTTCATTTGGGCATACATCAATTGAAATTGAGCAGTGTTTAGCTAAAAGTGGTTAGGAACATTCCACTGTGGGAGCTACAGGAAAGGTTGTAACAGAGAAGATGTGGAAGCAAATCAAGGAAATTATTTGATTGATGAGAGCCCAAGCAGTGGCCTTATTTCAGGAAGCCTCGCTGGCTGTTTGTGATTGGTTGTTCTCAATTTTCATTTTCTTCGATTCGGATGCACTGACTCTGGCTTAGGCTTTGATTTACTTAATGTAGGTTACTGAGGCATTAGAGCCACCTCAGTCTAATAGTCTCCTTATTTAATTATTTTAACAATATAAATTAAAAAATAAGATGCAACCTTATTTCCATTTTATTTTGTTTCTGTTAATGACATCACAGATCATATAATGATATTTAAAGATAAATAACAATGACAATTTATCTGGATGGAGCATTATATGTTATACAAACAGCTTTCCCATGTACAAATAATATTTATGAAAACCATTCAAAGCAGACAAGAGGTCAGAAATTTTGAGCAATTTTTTCACACTGATACAGCTAGTGAGTTGAATCGGCACTCTCATTCCTTTCCTTTTTTTATCTCTCTGGATTAGTAGTACTAATAATTAAACTAATTAAATAAGAACTTAAATGTGGATTACATTGGAGCAGTAAACCACATGGGCTTTGGAAAGTATTTTTTGCTGCACACTATTATCAGATAACTACAGGGGATGGGGAAGGGGAAGCTACATGTTATAACTAAAAAGTATGAGACTTTATATAATCATTTATTATCATACTAAACAAGTATGGTGATCTATGAACATTGGCTTCTTATGGTATAAATAATATGAGAGTATTTTCTCTTGCTTTTTTTTTTTTAGAACAGAATATTCACCTTCTCCTACAAAGCATTCTTTATATTCAGAAACTGAAACAACACAACCATACTTGACACAACCATACTTGAGTGAATATTTGAAATTTTTATACATTTATGAGTTTTAATGACTTACATGGCAGTGTTTTATTTTTTTCCATCCCCCAAATCCTTTTGAGTTATTTTTACTCATTTTCTACCTAGAAGTTGGAGTTGTGGTGGGGGGGGGGGGGGGGTGGGGAGGGGGGGAGTCCCATTGTCAGCATCTTAATGTACAAATTGTACATTAGATTTTAAGAGATAAAAACTTGTTCTGCATCCTAAAGGCTAAACAATATTTACTTTATGGAAAATAGTACAGAAAATTTGTAGGAAAAAAACGGCCTTACAGGGAACAGCTAAAACTAAAGAGTCATTAAAGGCCAATTAAAGTTTATTAGTTACTCCAAGAAGAATTTCAAGATAGATAAAACCTGCAAAGTATCTTAAAAATCACAAATCTATCTGAACTTGTGATGAGAGACAGGTAGAGAAGGAAGACAGTAGCTCAGACCAACTATGTTCTACCTTAAGAAGTAAATCCTGGGAGTTCTTTTCATTTGCATTTTGTTTATTTTTTTAAATTTATTAATTTATTTATTTTGTGAGAGAGGAAACATGAGTGGGGGAGGGATAGAGAGAGAATCCCAAGCAGGCTTCATGCTGTCAGTACACAGCCAGACCCACAAACTGTGAGATCTTGACCCGAGCAGGAGTTGAACACTTAACTGACTGAGCCAACTGGGTACCCCTTCATATTCATTTTAATGTCTTCTAATTGTGCTACTGTAAAGCTGTTTTCATGTGAATGTGTACACATGTGGTGCTCTGTTGAACCTTTGCAACAGGCCTTGTTTGTTCTACTTAGACATAGCCATTCAAGTGCACTCAAGTACAAATGCAGGGGCAAGTTTGCAGAATGAATCCTAAATTGTTTCTTAATCTAAATGCATTCTATTCTTTAATAATCAGCATTTATAAACGAATAGACCCTTTGGGCTATCCAAGTATGCTCCTACATTTTTGTTCCATGTTAATTCTCCTTTGTTTCACATTGGTAAGTGCTACTTTTCCTACACTGACTTCAGGTTCTCAATTATTTTAGGAACTTATATCAATGGTTTTGCAACATATTTTAGTGTTCTAACTTTTACATGATAATGGTATAAAGACAAGTAACTTACTGCTTTCTAGTCCGCTGTCTAGACCTTCCAGAACTTAACAAAAGGTGGCAGAAACATGGTTTTACTGTAATGGCAATTAAAAATACTTATGTGTTTAACAAGCACCGTAATCAGAAAAGAAATAGATAATGAGCACGTCTAAATGACCCTGCTAGCCACAGTGGTGAGAATCAGGTGCCAACACCATGCCCGTACCTTCCTCTTCAGCCTAGCTTGTAGTGTTTTTCTCACTCTGTTATCAGTTTGTACCAATATCTCCTTTACTTCCAGTTCCTCTTTCCAAGTGTGCACTATGAAGGAGTTAGTTTCAGACATTATTCATGTCCCTTCCTGTAGTGGAAGTCTATTTCTGACTTCTCCCACGGGCCTATTTTGATTAGAGGTACACTAATAGACAAACTGTATTAACATTCACCTCTCTTAATAGGTGTTTGGCTCTGTTCTAAGCAATTTTACATATATTAGCTACTTAATAATTAAAAAAAAAATCCTGTGGGGTAGGTACCACCATCATCCCTTATATGTAAGTGATGAATCACTAAACTGTATTCCTGAAATCATTATTACAATATATGTAAACTAAATTTAAAAATTAAATTTAAATAAAATAGAATTTAAATAAATTTAAATGAAATTTAAAAATTAGAAAAAAATATAGTAAAGATGTGGGAACTGAAATCCAGAGAGGTGAAGCAACTTGTCCTGAGTGAAACAACTAGTGGTAAATGTTAGAGCAAAAATTTTACCCCAGGAAGTCTGACATCACAATCTATATGCCTTACTGGCTCCCTTTGTGTCTATTCTGCCTCTCTCAAGGTTCCTTTCTCTCTTTAAGGTTGTAGAAACTAAATGGGCCCAAGCAGAGGGTAAGATGGAAATCAGAAAAGACGAAAGTAATGTGAACCTAATAGTAGCAGCTGAAAGTTTTCTATAAATGATAAGGATACTGCTGCTGTTGCTGTTCTGCTGCTGCTGATGGCACCACCAATTATTGCCATTTTGCCGTGTGCCTGCACATCGTCTCATGTGATCCTAGAATCCAGTGTTATCCTTGCCATTTGCTGGCTGTGTAACTAACTATAGGGCAGTTCCTTAGACACTTAGCCTATGTTTCCTCTAATTTCCAATTATTTATATAGGAACCATAGTCTTAGGAATGGAATTTAACCAAATTTTAAAAGGTATATTTTGAGTGTCTTCTTAATGCAAGAGGTTTTAATAGGTACTGTATAGAATACAATAAGTAAAGCAATCCTTATCCTCAGGTAGCTTAATTGAGTTAATGTGGCAAAACTTGTCTAAACCATTTCTTCCTTAACTTTCCATCAAATAAGTTAGCTATGAAGCCATTTCTTATTGCCATAAAAATGCATCTTTCCAGTCTCCTACTGTGGGGGTTTCATTGACCAATGACCCCAGCTGCTGTACTCTGAAATCCATCACTACGTTGATGCAGAAGGCACAATTCCCAGTGACACGTTGTAGTAGCAATACTTAGTCAGACCTGCCCCTGGGAGCTGTTGGACTCCACTGACACATGACTTTGGCTAAGGGCTCTCCCTCAGCCTTGCTGAACTTTCTCACAGCTTCCCTGGAGGCCAGGATTTCCACTCAATCTTCTTTCCTTCCCTTTCTTCTTCACTGTGATTAGACCTGCATCCTAGTCAGAAGGTGCTCCTAGACACCTCTGTCTTCTTCCCAACTTTCCTTTACAGGCATTCCCCCTAATAAATTTCTTATATGTGTAATCTCATTTTGTCATCTCCTTGTCAGAGGTCATACACCTGTTGTTTGGACTTCAGTTGTACAATTGCAAGTTTAAGCCAGTTCAGGAACAGATTAGTCAATGAGCATCAGTCTCTAGATAGAAATAGGTTTGAGAAGGCAGCTCTCAAAGTTGAGCCACTGGATCTCTTCAACTTGAAGAGAGATAGTTGAATAAATATTTAACCTTGGCCTAGTTAAAATGGCAGTAAAATGAATTTGCTAATGGGTCATCCAAGAAAAATACCCTGGTAATTAACTTTCTCACAAGGTCTGGAAAAAGTATTTGATAACCCATTTGAAGAGGTCTCAGTGAACTATGACCCACAGGTCAAATTTGAATTGCCAGCTCCTTTTATAAATAAAGTTTTTATTGAATACAGCTACACTCATTCATGTATATGTTGTGTATGGATGCTTTCCCAATAAATTTGAGTTGAGTAGTTGTACCAGAAACCATATAGCCCACCAATATATTTATTATCTGTCCCTTTATAGAAAAAGCTGGCCACCCCTTGTACTAGGATACAAATTTCTAGAGAGCAAGGATTTTCTCTGTCTTGTTCACTGCTCTTTTTATAACATCACTTGGTACACAGTAGGTTCTCAATAAATGCTTGTCAAATGATTATATTAACTAATACTAGTCCCTTAATTTCTGTAGATTTCGGCCCAGTGCTCCTAAAATCAAAGGTAGTGTCCTAAAGATTATATGTTGATTATTCTTTATACCCATAAATAGCTGATGGGTCAGAATAGGACTTTGAATAGAAGCACTCTACCGCAAAGTTACTCTGACCAACTAAGAACATTGGATGACAGCATTTTCTGTATACTCTAAGAAGCATGAGAAATTTGGCCACTTTCCTGCTTCATAGTGCTAGTTTAGTGTTGGAGTGGGGAGAGGAGAGAAATCAGATATCATTAGCCATGACAAGCAGAAGATGTCGATGTCATGGTGATTTGAAAGAAACAATTTCAATAGCCATGAGTCTATTGACTGAGGGAAGGTACCTTTCTTAGCCAGAGTGAAGCTGCTTGTGTACAGCTACATGAGCCTGTAGGAAAGAAGTCAGACTCCGGAGACAAACTACCTGGGTTCCATTCTGACTCCTCTGTGCATTAGCTCTGTAATATATGCACTGTCTGTACTAAACTCCATAACCCAATGAGATTTTCCTTGTGCTATTTATATATAATATAAATAAAATATAAAATATTACAGATAACAATTAGATAGTATTAATTCAGTAACATTATCGTGACTAAGAGTAACAGTAACTCTCTAAGATTAGCTAATTTTCACCTTCAAATTTCCTTGATTGTTCTACAAAAATTTTCATAGGTGTTTTATTTTTTTTTTTAAGATGTAATATAGTCCCTTTTAATTTGGAGCACTCTTTCGATTTTTTTTTTTCTTCAGGTTTTTAAGACACCGGGCCCATTGTTTTTGTAAAGTGTCCCATATTCTGAACTTCTCTGAGTATTTCTTTGTGATGCATTTTAACTTATTCATTCTACACGGTTCCTTTAAACTGGAAGCTAAGTCTAAAGGCTCAATCAGATTGAGTTGAACACTGTGGTGGGAGTTCTTTGTAGAATTACTCACCACTCCCTATTATCTGGAAGCACAAATGCCAGCTTGCCGCACTCTCAGTGATGCTATTTTAACTCAGGGTAGAAGCATCCATGTCTCGCCATCTTAGTTGTCTACTTTCCCTTTGGAAAGTAGCAGATAACCTGGAGGGGGTACTTTGTCACACTGCCCACTATTGACCACATAAATTCTTTCACCAAGTTTTAAAATGGTGATCTTCTGATTCCTTGAACACATAGCAGCCTTTATTCCATTGTAAAAATCTAATTATCAAGACATCATATTTTGTGTTACATTTTTCATTTGAAAAACAAAATTAAAGTAAAAAGAAGTATAAACTACAAACAAAGCTGATTTCAAAGCTAACATGCTAAGAAGGAAATGTTCTTTTGTGGGAGATTTTCCTTTTAAGCAAGATCAGAGGCACTCTTAAAAGTATTAAAGGGAAGCTGGCTGAAATTCTCTAACTCACTTTGGTTGCAAAACTAGTAATTTTTATTTAAAAATTTTTATTTTTCAATGAAAGAACTAACATTTTAGAGTTCATAACTTCTCAGTTTCAAGTCTTACGTCTTACATAAGGAAGATACCCCTCCCTCCTTCCTTCCTTCCTTCCTTCCTTCCCTTCTTTCTTTCTTTCTTTCTTTCTTTCTTTCTTTCTTTCTTTCTTTCTTTCTTTCTTTCTAGATGTACATTGGAATATGTTTAGGCTAAACAAAATGAAATGTCTTAGTCATTTTAATGGAACACTTAGATTATTGCTAAGCAGCAAGTTTCACAGACACATGGCAAGAAAGTAGCCAATTTATCATAGTTTCTTGTACAATTCTCATGGTAGCTCGTTTTTGAACTGTAGGCCTGTGTTAATACATCAGTGGAGAGAATTGAAATAAAGTGGTTATTTGGTCAAAGTGATGGGAAAATAAGAGAAGGGATTGGCATTTGTTCTCAGGAGTGACCTGAGATGACCTGACACCTAGCCTGGACTAAGTGAGATTTGAGATCTGTCTCTCTCCTCTTATATTCAGATGCTTCTTTAGATTTAGATTTTAGATTGTTATCATTGAAGGCCCACTTAACATTCACATGGCCTGCTACCCTCTCCCTGACAATGACCCAACTTGAAAAATAACTCACTGTCCATTGTATAGTATATCATCCAACAAATAGCTCTGACTGTGCCAGTATGCCACCCATGCTGAGCACTGGCAGTTTGGAGGGCTCCAGATGGAGTAGTCCTGTCTCTGTGTAACTGACATCCTCCTGGGGGTAGAGAAACAGCAAATGAGCGAACAGAAGATAATTTCCAATAGTGATGATTTTATAAAGCCAATAAAACAAGGGTGACTTGATGGAGGATGATGGGGAGTTATATTTCAAACAGTTGCCAGGAAGGGCCTCCATAAGGAAGAATTGATTGATAAGAAATCAGCCATGCATCTGGGATATGGTGGGCAACTGCAAATGCAAAGGCCCTGAGGTAGCAATGAATTTGGCATGTTGGGGTGGCAAGAAGAAGGACAATGTGGTTAAAGCATAATAAAACAAGAAAGGGAATGGCAGGATGAGATCTGAGAAGTAAGTAGTGTTCTGATCACATAGGACCATGTGGGCCAGGCTAAGAACTTTGGAATTTATTCACATTGCAAAGAGAAGCAATTAACAGATTTAACATTGGTGATGACATAAGGTGACGTACGTTTTTAAAAAGATCATTCTGGTGTTATGTAGCAAACTGACTGGAGGTAGGACAAAGTGGAGAAAAATTAGGAACTGTTATAGTCTCCAACTTACGTATAGACAGCTTCATTTTTAATTTTAGATAGCTCAATTCTCTTCTCAGTGTTCTCTAAATATATATATATTATAATATATAATATAGTAATAATACTATACTGTATATAATAATATATTATATAATCTATTATTATATATTATATACTATATATTATAATATATAATTATATAATTATATAATATATTATATAATCTATCATATAATATATTATATATTATATTATAAATCATATAATATATTATATACTATATATTATATTATAATATATTATAATAATAATACTATACTGTGTCTAATAATTAGTATAGTATAGTATAATAATATATAGTATAGTATTACTATACTATATAAATTATATATAAATTATATAATTATTACTATACTATATATAATATAGTATTAATATAATACTATACTATATATAGTATTATATATAATTATATGTATAATAATATATATTATATAGTAATTCTAGTTAATAAACAAAAAACTTGCATAGAAAAAATATGTTTACCAGTTCAAAATTAAATTGTGTGTATCCCCAATCCTTACATTCTCTACCATTCTCTCCTCTGGTCTGCTTTGAACTCTGTCCTCAAATCCCAGTTCCTCTTGCTTCTGTTTTTCCTCAAATGAAGTGACTCAGTAGAGGAAAATATTTTTTTTAACTCTAAAACACTCCATAAGTATTGATTAATAGTAGTAACTTTTAGATTGGCTTTCAGATCTATATTTATGACAATTTTATGAATGAATCATAGAAACTTCAAACTTTTTGTTGTTTATTTATTTTTGAGAGAGAGAGAGAGAGAGAGTGCAAGTGGAGGAGGTGCAGAGAGAGGAGGGGACAGAGGATCCAAAGTGAGCTTCATGCTGACAGCAGCGAGCCCAACTAGGCTCGGACTCATGAACATCGAGAACATGACCTGAGCCAAAGTTGGTTGCTCGATCGACTGAGCCACCAAGGTGCCCTGAAACTTCGAACTTTTTTAAAGCACAAATGCCCCATCTTGCTATTTTCTTGCCCACTCCTTCACCATCCAACACGTCACCCCTCCCCCACCATGGGACTGAGACCCAGGTGAGGAGAGTGGGATCAAGTCATGCAAAATGAAATAACACATGTGCAGAGGCAGATCCTGTCTTTATTTTAAAATTATACTATGTTCAGCATGGATATTTTTGCACTAATTTTGATCTTTCAAAATGTTGCATTAAAATATTATCTTGATTACTGAATTTCTTGACATCTTAAATTTTACAACTGAGAAAATTGCCTCTCTCATCTCTCCCTAGTTCTTGTCCTCCTCTCTTGCAAATCCATCCCCTTCCCCCACAACCTCTCATAGCCCA